>NC_077223.1:4629922-5286922 GCF_024763615.1 Phlebotomus papatasi | reverse complement strand
TGGCATTATCATCCGGAACTCTTGTGTTAAATGTCGTGCTAAGAGATGTTTTGTGTTGTGTCTTTTTGGCCATTGAAGGTGAGAAATGGCAAGAGACATTAATTAATTCACGTTGTATTTTGAAGTCTTGAGCTTCTTGTACGATCTGGTGTTGTTATTTCTGGTACTCTGATTTAAATGAGCTTGTGAGTTACTGGAACACAATTCTCTCATCGGTGATCACCTCAAAATATGCATGACACGGTCTTGTATATATGCATGAATATTTATGAGGGAGGAGTTTTGTGGTTCGTGTTCGGCACTGATTAAACATCGATTAGCAATAATTTATCAAATTGATTCTTTTTTTTTTTCCTTCTCCTATACCTTCAATACGAAAACAACATTTATTTTCCCAAATGTGACACTCCCAGTGGGCTTCAATTTCTCTGTAGAAGTTCAGGCTGAAGAGGGGAAAAATCACCAGAGATTTCCTTCATCTTTGACTCCATTGCTGTCCTCATTGGACTCCGCCCTCGATTTTCTCATGCAAATTTCAAATTCAAAGGTGATATTTTTGGATGTTTCGTGGATATTTTGCCAGGTATTTAATCATATTCCACAATTTCTTTTGCGGTCAAATATTTGCCCAATCAAATGAATTAATTATCAATTAATTGTAAGGTAAAAAAAAGCGTTTTTGATCAGAAAAGAAGATTAATTTCTTAATTTTTCATCATCTTTCACCTCTCTCCAGGAACAAAAAATAAAAAAAAACAAGAGGTTGGTCAAGCAAAAAGGCACCCAATTCGTGCGAAGAGTTAATTAAATTTCACAATTAATTGAGAATGTTGTCATAAATAAGTGTATTTATTTCTCTATCTCAACCAGAGGCACATGTAAACGTATAAAATTACGAAGAAGGAGGAGAAGATGTGTTGGAGGACTTTTCTTCTGAAAATTGATCTCCAGCAGCGCTTTATTTATTTAATTGTCCTCCCTCAATAGTCAACAATAGTCATAATTTTACAAATGCTAAGAATTAACCTCGTTAAAATTATTTCTCGTGCATCTTCTACCATGTTATTGAGCTTGTGGATGCTCCTTCTATTCCATGTTTTTATTGCTGCAGAAGCTCTTGTAATTCACAATGTAATTTTAGATGTGATTCCTATTGATTATATTTGTATTGAACTAATATAAACAGATTGTGTTTGGTACGTCAGAACTTATGACCATTTCTGATGAAATGTTTGTGTGCTATGCTGTGCAAAAAATGCGGAGAGGAGCATATTTCAGTGTCCTGTCTGCGTGTAAACTAATGCGTCAATTCCGTTAAGTGGTCAAGTTTCTTCTCACAAATGGATTTCCAGCTCTGAAAAGACTCTTTTTTATGTACCTTCCTAAACCTTTCCTATAAACAAATTACTGGAACTTGGAAGATCAATCGGTGAATTGTTAATGGTCTCAAAAGAACGGCTTCGAACCCCCCAGATCGCTGAGTGATTTTGTCCACTACGGGTCATCATGTTGATGCAATAGACCATTTTTAGCGGCGCCCGCAGCTCAAAAAAGGTGCGACTGAGGTGAGAGGAGCAGAAGCAGGAGAAGAGAATGACGACATGAAACAAAAACCAAACGAAAATGATAAACAATCAATCGTTATACAATCGATCCGGAGAATTCCAGCGTTGGATTTGGGACTCCATGAACCGATCATCGTACATAGCGCAAATTTGAGTCTGACTCTGCTGCCCAAATTGACTCCTTCCACCTGAGAGCGAGTGAGTGTCTTGAGAATGGTGATTACTCATGCTAATTCCCCAATATGTCTAATGTAATCATCAACAACAGTCCACACGGCGAATGATAAATGTCATCTAATAAAGTGTTTAAGAGATATTCAAATATACGCTCATTTTACATCGCGTTCCTCTCCATGGCACTTGTTTTTTTATTCCTTACCATCAACTCTCTTCGTCTTTTTTTTTCTTCTCTTGGGCCACATCTTCAGTTGATGCTTCAATAGATCCATCCGAACCTGACTCTCATTGGGAAAAGTTATCCGGAAAATTGCCCAAACACCGATGCTTACAGACCACTTTGTCACACAAGATCACATTTTAATGGGATTTTGAGATTTACAGCATGTCGTTTCAGATTTAGTCGACTACCACAGCACGTAATAAATTTTCGACAGCGAGAAAATTGGTCATTTGATGGTGCAAATATATCGCGAGCAGATGTTTATCTTGCCACAGCTTTTCACTATGCAATTAGAACAAAATTTACAAGTCTTATTTAAAAAAAAAACTGTTGGAATTTTAATAGTTAACAGCCCGAGACTAAATCACGTAAAATCCCAACGCAATTTCCCTAGTGAAAAGGTTTTTTTCATGACTTAAATTAATCCATGGCACTCAAATGAATGCCATGAATTAAATACCATAATATTCTAAAATATCATGTATTTAATCTAAGAAGAATTTGGCATTGATTTGGAAAAGTACTTCGGGATTGATTTCAGAAAAGAATTTTAAATTAACGACAATATAGCATTGAAACGAATCCCACAAACTCAATCCCACAACTATCCTAAAATATTTTAGGTCCTAAGACAATTTTAGCACACCCTGGACTTTGTTTTGAAAAATATTTATCCTGGACAAAAAATGTACTAAAATTAATGCCCATAATGTTTAAGAAAGCAATACCACAATTTATCGATTGTGTAAATCAATCCCACTATTTTTTAAAAATAAATCGCTTTCTCTTATGCGTCAAAATCATTTTCATGATGTGCTAAAAATTAGTACCACAATATATTAAATTTTGTTGTACGATGTAGTAAAAATCAGTCTCATTGCATTCTAAATGTTCTAAAACGAAAGCATTTGATAGAAATCAATCCCAGAATGTGCTAAAATTAATCTCTTCTAAAGTCAATACCACAATATCTCAAAACTAATCCTACAATGAATAAAAATAAGTTCTATAATATTTTAAAATCAATCTAACTATTTACTAATAACCAGTCTCATACTCATATTATTCTAAAATTACACCTATTACGTATTAGAAGGCAATACCACAGTCTCTTAAAATGAGTTGCACAATAACGTGCTAAAATTCAGTCTTATAACGTTTGAAGTGTTCTAAATCAAAAGCATAATTTGCCAGAAATCAATCCCAATATGTTCTAAAATCAATGTCAGTTAACAATCTATACCATCAATACCACAACGTTTTCACATTAATTGTACTATTATTATTATTAATTGTTTTAAAAATCAGTTCTGTGAAACATTAAAATCGATCACACTATCTGTCTCGTAATGTTCTAAAATAAATCTTATCGTGTACTAAAAATCAATCACATTTGGTTTCAGAATGTGCTAAAAATCTTTCCAGAATATTCTAAACTTTCTAAAGCAAAAGCTCTTTTTGGTAAAAATCAATTTTATAATTTTGTTTAGAATGACATTATCTGCTAATATCAATACCAAAACGTTTTAAAATTAATTGCAGTTAATGACTTAAAATTTGCTAATAAAATCAGTCCCATAATGATCGAGCGGAACAAAATGGAAAAAGCAAAGATTACCGATCCCATTTTCACTAGCTTGTTTGTTTAAAATTTGATAACAATACTCTGCAACCACAAGAAAACTTATCAATAAATTATAGCATCTTTCTAATTTAATTTAACTAAAATATTTTTTGAGATTTTAAGAATGTTTTAATTTTTTTAAGTACCAAATGGTAAAAAAAACAATAAAATATTTTTATTTAGCATTTTTTTTATTAATGTTGATAAATATTATTATAGTTGTTTTATAGTTTATTCAAGCGTACCTAAATGTTGAATTTTAATGAACTTTTTGATTTAATTATTCATAAATTAATGAAAGATCAGGTAATTGGCAATTGTTTTTTTTTGTTTTTATTTATTTGATATTGAGCAGTAGGGGAGACTAGGGCAAAATTTGTCAAAACAAAAATTTCAATATTTACTGATATTTACTATTTTCTAAAATAAAATAGACTAAGGCTTGAAATTTTTATTAGATAGCTTTCATGAACGTTCTTAAACTTACAAAGTTTCAAGGTATTCGAGAAAGGTTATGTGAAATAAAAAATAGTGAAATTTTGAGCCCTATTTTTGGAGTATTTAGCTTATAGAAAATATCAATATTGATTAGCTCAATTTAAGCACATTTCTCGTTAAGAAAAATTCTCTTCGATAAAGTTGTAGAGGAATAAATTTCCTATAAAAATATGTCTCTTTGATATTTTTAACGTTTGCGAGAGTAAAACGTTACAAATTATCCGAAGACTGACAAAATTTGCCCCAGCAATTTTGAGAATCTCCACAAAATCGACTTTTAGAAAATGATTCGAAAATCTCATTTCTTTCGAGATAGAGCAAAATAGTCTGCTGCAATGTTGTAGAGCAGTAAATTTCCTATAAGAATATGCTCATTATAAAACGTTTAAGTTTTCTCAAAGCTCGTGAAAGAATTAAATATGCGTTTTGACAAATTTTGCCCCAGTCTCCCCTAAATGTCTTTTATGTCTTTATAGTGAACAATAAACAACTTTTGGGAAACTTATCAATAATGCCTTACTCTGGCTTTAACTTCTTCATCTTCTTCCCAGGGTATTGTTTTTTTTAAATACGTTTTTCAAGTTGTTTTGACAACAAGTACAAAATAGTTTAAAGAAAACAATTTTATTTTAGTTCTCAAAATTGTCCCAATAGATCCAAATGTCTTCGGCACATCTTTAATTCATGAAATCAAAATACGCGTCTCTTTCTCTCTCAAACTATTTGCATAAGATTATTCCATTCTTTCGCTCTCGGAATTGGACTGAACTAAATTTAATTTAGTGTGATATCGAAAAGAAGAAGAAGATTGCCAAAGAGTAAAATAGACATTATGTAGAGCTTTTAAGAAACAGACGGTTGTGATTTTTGATTTTACGAAATTTTCCTGACCAAAAAGGTATGCCGGGGACATATAATTTAATTTTAAATAAAATAATTTGGTTTTTAATGTTTCCAAGTCTTGAGCGAAGCATGAGGTATACTTTATATTTTTAATACTTATTATTTATAATCTTATATGTAATACATACATCGTTATATCTCGTATATATAAAGCATTATGAGTTGAATGATCTTTAATATTTTCAGACTTTATTCCATCATATCTGAAAATTCGAATAAAAATGACATGGCTATAAAATGTCAGTTTGACATTCCAATTTTATAGCAACTCGTAATCAATGATTTCATTTGAAAACCATCAATATTATGAGATATTATGAGATGGCATGAAAGTTTTTTTTTAGCACTTCACATTAAGAATAACGCAAAAAAAGGGACAGATAATCCTAACCGGCTTATGTAGGTGAGATTCTTAACGTGAGCTAACTCAGAATGCATGCAAATTCGATTTAGAGCTGAAATTGTGAGTCGCCATTCAGTTATCTTGAATCAAATTCGTGAAATTATACAAATTTTGTATTTAAACCAAAATATCAAGGATTTGGATGAACTGACAGAAAAGTGTTATATGGGTGAAATGTAGACCAGAATGTTCTCTATAATTTTCCCACAGAACATGATCTCATCGATTACTCAGAAGCCAAGATAATCGAGGTTTTTTGTTTCTTAACTCGTTTTTTCATCCAGAGTGCCCCAAGTAGTCATTTGTTGAGCTTCAACTATTTCAAAGAATTGTTGTATTTTGTGGGACTTTCCATTTAAAACCCTATTTTAAGTGTCTTGGTGGAGTAGAAGCAGTCAAATTGGCATCTGAGTGGTTTCAAAGCGTTATTATTGGAAAAATCAATTTTTTCACACTTAAACGGCAAAATCGGAGTGATAGCGTAATCTGAGTAGAAAATGATGTATGGACGAAATGTAGAGACAAATGTGATCTACAATTATGTCGAAGTAATCATCAAAATCGGTTCAGCGACAGTCGAGATAATTGAGGTTATGTGATATTGAAATTGGTTTTTCGACTGTGGCGCCCCTGGTGTTGGTCCCACGAAGTTCAAATATTCTAGAAAGTTGTAGCATTTGGTGAGATCTTTCGTTTAAGCCCTCATTCATCAAAATCGGTCACATAGAACCGGAGATATGATTTTTTGAATTTTGTGAACTTTGACCCCTCATATCTCCAGTTCTATTGAAACCACAGCGCACATACGCACCATTTTGGAAACGTCCTAGACTGGACTACAACATACTAAAATTTCATTAACTTGCACAATGCCGTTTTTGAGAAAAGTGACTTTCAATTTCGATGAATTTTGACGCTATCACAGCGCCACCTGTGGTGACTTTTTGAACTTCCATCTGAAAGTGCTCATCGAGACGAAACCAAAAAGGTAAAATTTAGGTCGCTATGTTAATTAGAACCGGAGATAGAGGCCGGTCAATATTCGAACTTTGACCCCTTATAGCTCGGGTCAGGGGTTATGGATCGACTTAAGGTTTTTTTTGTTTGATAGGTATAATCAACGGCTACAACATACTAAAATTTTAGCCCGATGCACAATGGAATTTTTGAGTTATTTAACTTATAAGATTTAAAAATTTTCTTTTTAATAATAGCGCCCCTAGCGGTGGTTTTATGAACTTGCGATGTTAGAAGGGAAAGTGGCATTTCACGAGAGCTTTCCAAAAAGCTCTCACTTTTTAAATTCTGACAATTAGAACTGGAGTTATGGCCATTTTAAGAAATTTTTTTTGGACCCTTATAGCTCGGGTCAGGGGGGTCGAGGGACCTTAAGTTTGGTATTGATGGAAAGCTCTAAGGCCCAGCTATAACATACTAAAATTTGAGCCCGCTCGATGCCATAGGGGCGGATCTATTGAGAAAACAAAAAAAGGGGGGTCTTCAAAATGGCGGAAGGAGGGGTGGGGGGTGGGGGGTCAATGCACCAAGTTGCAATTTTCACCCGATATATAACCTTTGCCGAAAACCGCAAGTCGATATCTTTTTTAGTTTAGGAGCTATTAAGCTCCAAAGAGCGGCCGGCCGGCCGGCCGGCCGGGAACGTAAATTAGCCACATATATATTCGTGATCAGGAAGTGCTGAAACACGTTTTGGCCAAGTTTGAGCGCGATCGGACGACATGAAATTTTGTTAGGATTATAGTAGGTGAGATTGTTAAGAATCTCACCTAATATCTTGTGCAATTGATGGCGAACTTTGGTGACTTTAAGAGTCTGATGACAAGAAATCGTAAAGAAAAATTTATCTATATTGTCAAGTGTTTATCACACACTTTGGCTCTTTTTTATTTTTTAGTTTCTCTGTATAAATTTCCCATGTAAATGATGCGTAAAATAGGCGGGAATTTTATGAGATTTTAATGGAGCATCGTGGTGTTTGATCATAATTTTTCGAGTATTGACACACTGTTTTGGATGGTGCGTATAGAAAAGAAGATACTGTTACACGCAATCTCACAGGAATTTACCACCTTCATCACAAAAGCAAAGAAATTCTTCGTGTTATCAAAAGAAAATGCTCAAGATGATGGGAAAAGTGAGACCCATGGCATTGTTGTGGACATCTAATTGGATCTAATACCTTTTGCCAATGATCCTCTTATCACCTGGAGATTATAGACATTCCAGTTTAAAGTTGAAAAATCATTCTTATTTGAGAACTCAATTCACACACAAATTTTAAGCGCGCGCGCCTCATTTTTTTTTTCTCCCAAGGAATTTCCAATAAATCTCATCGATACTCTTAGATATTCTTGCTATCTTCTGAAGCTCTCCTTTTTTTCTTGACCATGATCAGCCACACTGTGTGTGATTTATACGATTTACCATGCATTTTCATGCTAATTTAATTAAAATCTCCCAAAGGTGATTTAGAGTCATCATGTTTTGGGACAATTTATGCTCCGGGTAAGACACCATCAT
The DNA here is from genome assembly GCF_024763615.1 of Phlebotomus papatasi. NCBI lineage: Eukaryota > Metazoa > Arthropoda > Insecta > Diptera > Psychodidae > Phlebotomus > Phlebotomus papatasi. The sequence continues at coordinate 5,278,988 of NC_077223.1, read as the reverse complement.
GCTCTTTCTCTGTGTGATACGATAAAAGATAAATTTCCCCACTTGAATTCCACACACAAAAACTACAAGATAAGTCGTCTTGAGATCAAATCGAAAATTAAAATCTCACCGGAGCCACAAAACTATCTTAAGATTATCTCATGAGTCCAAAATGAGCGAATTTCAGATGATCGTCATTCGATGGATAAAAATCGGGCTGGGATAAAATATGGACAGAGATTGAGATCGATCGCAATAAGAAAGCGACAGATGAGAAATAATGTAGATTATGTTGAGGACAAGAAATTCTTCCGAGGAAGTGATTAACCGTAGAAAATTCAGTCGCAAATTTACCAATTCATTTTGATACATTTTTATTTCTTGATGGCCTATAAAAACCACTAATGGATTACTTTTGTCTCATTAAATAGAGCTTTTCAGCAATAAAATAACAAATTGTAAATTTAATTCACTCAACTCCTAAATCAATGTGAATTTATTCATGGATTTACTTAACCTGACAGGCGTTACTATAAAATTATAGCAGTGATCTTTACGTTTCAAGACTGCTTTAGTTTAGTTTTTTTTACTGTGAGAAAATTATACTTTTAGGAATGAAAAGTAGGTACTCCACTTCCTTCTGGAATTTCTTTTATACTTTCACAGATTATATGAAAAAACTTTAATATTGTTTCATAACTTCCATTCTATTACCCGTCCCTTAGCAGTACATTTTGGTAATTTTATAGTTAGCATTTACTTAGATAAAAGCAAAGGTTATCAATATTTTGATCAATATGAAAATCGTGAAGACTCATTTCTTTTTTAAGTATTAAAAGATAGCATCTTGTGTAGAACTAAAGTGTAAAACTTTCATTAAAAGATATAAACTAGAGGGAGAGATATTATGGGAGTAATGGTGTTACTCCATGAAATATTAAAAGGGAAAATCCTTCTCCAAAATATTATTTCTATGTAGTACATTTACTAATATTAGTAATAATGCTAATTAATACGTGCATAATACACTTTTCTTTCTATTGGTTTCTCTGTCAACTTCCTGTGTCAACACAATCACCATACTGGTACTCTTTTATTTCTTTATAGGTGTTTTATGTTGGGCATCAGATCCTACAAGGATCTTGAACCAGATAAAAACACCGAATACTAGGGACAAAAATTAATTTAATTAATAATCACTATTTATTTGACAATTAATTTTAATTTGACAATTTCGCGGACAATACTTAAGACGATGTTGCTGGGACGGTGGCTGTAGAACAAACGAAAGAATATCCCTCTGTCACCCGATATCAGAGGAATAAATTTTCCCCCAACATCGAGTGTCGATCAATAGAATTTTTGGCGCTTATTTTTTTAAAACATCTGTCCGATAAGAGAATATGCAGCATATGCAACTTGTTCACGTTCATTTAAAAATGAACGTAACACTTGCTATAAAAATGATACAATTTTTTATAGCACATATCGACGGATGCATTCCATACTATTTTATCTTAACAACAACCTTATAACTTTTTTGAAAAAATATTTAAAGCTGAAGAGTTTTTATGCTGACGCCGGTGCATTTTCTCCGAAAAAATTTCATCATCTGAACATCGAATGGCCTTAAAATTTTCAGAAGTTACAAATCTGCAATCCTACTAATAAAATATCTCTTGAAATTTCATAATTCTAAGTCGATTTAGAACAATATGGAATAGAACCGTCCAAATTTTTATATTCAATTCTATAAGAAAAAATATCTGTATTTATTTTTGAACAAAGTTGCTGAATATGGTTTTAAAAAATTATAGCACAATTGATTTTTTCGGAATATTTTATTTTCAATGAAAATTTAAAAAATATCTGAGACAAACGTCATAATCACTATTAGGGTGAAAGGAACACCTATTGACACTTTAAGAACTCTAAAACATTTGGAATACGCAATTTGAACATTTATTCTTATCGAAAAACATTGATTAATGAAAAAACACGCCATAGTACTTACATTTTATTAGATACTTTAAATAAATTTTAATATTGTGACGAAAGTGCCATTAGGGGTTCCGTGTCGAAGAGGTGTTCATTCGACCCTATACAGAAAATTCTATAAATAAATTTTAGCGGCTTTCCATAAAATACTAGCACAAATGACTTTTATTGAATAGTGAATTTGCTATAAAAATAATCAATCACCCTTAAAAATTAAGATATTTTTGTTGTTCAATATTCAAATAATATTCATACTTAGTGTTGAATCGTATAAAATAGGAAATTATCTGCAGAAATAATATTGATTGATGACTTGCTATAAAATTATAGCACAATTCGACTTTTGTGACCGAATTAGCTCTAGAATTTTAATTTTTAGAAAATTAATATAATTTTGCATAATATACCCTTGTTATAAAATTTCAAATGAACCTTCAAAACAACAAACATTCCAGTGCTATGGAGCAATTCATTGCAATTTCTTTGACATCTAAAGTGAGAATCATTTTCTCCCACAATCAATCCACTTCCAGTTAAATAAATGGTAGACATTGTGGTGGAATGCTAGCAATTTTCTGCAAATAAATATGCAGACTCTGAAATGAAAAGATTGGGATTAATCTTTCATGGTTGATGCTGACAAAAAAAGTGATTTATGAAATGCAATTGATTGATTTTGAGTACATTTATGCCAACTTTGGCCTCACCAAATACGGAGCACCAAGTTATTAAAATGGGATAAAAAAAAAGATGCAGTGGAGCAAAAATCCATACGGTCAGAGGTACGTAAGATCAAATCCACTTTATAAGGCCACGTATTAAATTAGTAATCGCATTTATCAACTTTTTCTGCACGCATACAAGTAACCAAAATGAATTTGTGGCTAGTTTACCCCCTGCCACTTTGCAAATCGCTCGGATTATTGCATTCCAGGCATTTCTCTGGGGCTGCCTTCAATATTTCACAACTTTATGATCGTCTTCTACGGCAATCGCGATCCTCCAAACTAGTTAATAATCGTCACTCATCGACTTGCATCCCACACTCTCCTCAGGTGCACATCTCATTTTGCTCTTATGGACCCCAAATGAGGTGGACAGAGCCTCCCTGGCCGCCCCAGCCTTCCCTCATTTGATTCAACATGGAAAAATTAATCCTATTAATTGGTGACACTGCATTGGTCCATACTTTTTTATCAGGCCTCGCACTCAAATGGCAATTTATATCCCACCCGCCAATATATAGAATGATTGTGGTGATAAAGAGTTGAGCCTCCAGATTGCCCCATTGCTGTGCCCGCGGAGAATTATGTTAATGGGGGCCATATCGTGAATTTGTTGTGTCGGTTGAATATGCGAAAAAAGAGATCTTCACGATGTCGCCAAACACATTTTATACCACTCTTGATTCCTCAAACCAATAAAATTAATTTATTCATCCACTTCACTTTACCAATTTCCCATTAAAATCCTCCTGGACTGTAGTCACAATTGTCCAGCTTCGCTGGCCCCATTCTCAGTCAACTCTCTCAGCTGCGGAATAATCATATTTTGTGGAATTAACAGTCACAGAGGGCAAGATATCCATGGAAGATTTCTGCGGATTTTCTCTGGATTTATACCAGAGAAATTTCAAGCAATTTGTTTAATTTAGTTTTTGCTCATTTTCCAAATTGAACCATAAATCTCGCCTATGTCATTCGATATGCGTGGAAAATGTCTTTCAACATTGAATTATAAATAGAGATTTTGCTATAAATATTTAACAATCAATATTTTAAAATAAGGTGATCGCTTTGGGAAAATTTGAAGCGGTGAAAATTCTTTATGAGTCTTTTTCTAAATGAATATCAACTGCATTGAAAGAAGAAAAATATATTTTTTTATTTTATTTTTGATTTATTCTTAGGCCTTCTGGACATAACTAACTCTCGGTGAATTGAAAATTAATTAATTGGTAGTCCATAAAAAAATATATACCTACACTGAGAAAAAAAGGCTACGATTAACTTTTTTTTGTCATAACTTTAACACTTTTCGGGTGTAAAAATATATCAACATTTTTTAATGTTAATTTTACACCTTTTGAGGGTAAAATCAACATGAAAAAAGGTAACTTTAACCCATAATACACCTAAAAAGGGTAATATTTGCACCGATTTCGGATCAATACTGCAGGGTAAAATTAACATTTCCGGAATGTTATTTTGACTTTTTCGAATTTCTCTCAGTGTATGTAAAATATGTAAAAATATGTAGAATATTTAAAAATAATAAATATTTAAATTATTTTTAAAATTATTGAAATTTTACTTCTTGAACTTGAAGAGAGAATGGTAAAGCGGTGTGAAAAACAGCTTTTTCAACTTGGCACATTCTGGAGCTTAAACGGTAAAAGTTATTGACTTCCAGTCTTCAGTGACCCCCCCTGTCCCGAAAAAAAAAATCTCACCAAAATTATGGTTTTACATTGCTTCAAATATAAAACACTAGAAATACTTTTTCAATACCAAGTATTTAGTAAAGAATGCATCTATTTTAAGAATATTACGAACGTTAGGAATTTTTTCCAATATTTTAGGAATTTAGGAGTTTTTGTAGTTCAGTTACGACTGCTGCCGACTTACCAATACACAGGGCTCCAGGATTATGTATTTTGGGATTATGCACACACAATCATACATATTTTCCTGCCATTTACAGTTAATTTGTTAAATAATTTTTGAAATTTTTAGAAAATCTTTTTTTATTTTTTTATTTTTAGAAATAGCGCCGAAAATTTGCAGAAAAATTTGCGTTAAAAATATTTTGGAATTATTACGGCAATCCAATTAATAAAAGTATCACAGCTTCTTCCAGGATTGCATCGCGCTTGTTGGAAGTAAAAGGAAAATATTTTGTGTTTTTGGGAAATTATTCCACACATTATCCTTCACATAATTTTGTCCCTTTTAGTATATTGACTATTCCAAATCTTGGTATTCAGGATATTGGTTTTCGGGAAATTTTGGCTTTTCGAGATTTTGATTATTATGCATTTGGACCTTCAATATTTAATCCATTCGGGATTTCGACAATTTTGGAATTTTGGTATTTTCACACTTGGATTTTCATGATTTTGATCGAAGCGGGATTTTGCTTATTCCGGCTTTCGATCCATTTAGGATTTTGGCGTTTGAAATTTTGGTTTTCGGAATTTTGGCTTTCAGGAATTTAGGCTTTCGGGATTTTAGCTTTTTGGGATTTTGACCCATTTGGTATTTCGACTTCTGGATTTTTGAAACTTTAACCGATTTGGGAGTTTAACCCATTCGGGATTTTCGATTTTGGGATTCTAGATTTTGGGATTTTGACTTTTCCAGATTTTTGACTTTTCGGGATTTTGTCCCATTTGGGATTTTAACGTTCGGAATTTTGTCTGGCACCAGGTGATATCATTACTTTGTGGACGTTATACAATGTTTACCCAGCTTGAAGAAATTCTCAGTTTTTTTCTAAAATAAATTTCAAAAATTTGTAAAATAATAATCACGTTAAATAAATAATTAAAAAAAATATTTCTGTGAGCTGTCCATTAGTTGTTAAAAGTCTACACTCTACCCTACGAATAATTAGGATATCACGAGTCTAATTTATAAATATTTTAGGAATAAATAATAAATGTTTATTTAGGAAATATTGGAAATTTTGGAAATATTTCAATTATTTTGGAAATATATAATATATATTTTTTAATTTTGTATTAGAGTTATATTTAGAATTTTGTTATTTGGAACACTGTAAATGTTTTGAAAAAAGTTTGAGCCAAATGAAAATAATTTCTGTTAATTATTGCAGTGTTGTTTTTTACAGTCACAGCTATTGTAATGTGTGTTTAGTGATTTATTTCCAATTGAGCTCAGATATCAGAAGTGTTAGTTTTTTTTTTCATCTGTGATTTTAAACATAATAGCCACTAAAAATGGGGCCTGGGTATACAAGAATTTAAAAATAAATTTAATGAATTTATTAATATATTTAGAGAGTCTTTTAAGAATTACAAATGGTGTATGTTCCTATGAATGTTTTTACTTAATTTATCGAGAGCACGTCCTAAATCCCTCCTAAAGCCATCAAGAGAATGCGATCAATGAAGTGTTTTGATTTATTGGAAGTAATCCAATAAATTAGATGTGTGAGAAAAAGTATGACCATTTCAGTGGATTGGAAGAAATCATTTCTCTCGCCACTCTCTCGGATGTGAATGCCGATAAATGATCTCAAGTGGCATAAGAACAAGAGTATGGGAAAATGTTGAGGTGAAAAGTATTCATTTGCAGAGGGATTCCCTCCAAATCACTTTTTCATCTTTGCACCATCGCGCGAGAAGAGCAATAGGGCACAATTAATTCTTCGCACCTGCAAACGAGTGCATCAGTATAATTTTGTGTTGAATTAATATCATCAATTGAGGTGTTTCCAATCGTTGTAAAAAATATGAGTGCATCTCACGCAATATTTGCTAGAGTACTGCATAAATATTGCCTCGCACCAAGTGACAAATCAATTAATCTGTGTGTAGAGTGGAATTAGAATCCATTTTATGAATTAATCGATACAAATTAATTATTGCAAGTGGCGCTCGTTCTTAACTCTCACTTTGCAGGATCATCTTCTTCCCTCCTTGGTATTCAATGGAGATGAGATTTGTCTGGGGTGTACCTGTGGTGTGCAGAATATGAGGAAGACAAGAAGGTAGATTTTCAACACGCGACGACATATCATTCGTCATTGGGAGGCTTGGAAGAAGATGGTCTTGTACGAGAGATGAGATATATATTAATATGCAACTTGGTCGCAGCAATTCATCATAAATATCTTCCCTTGATTAACTGTGCTTTTAGAAAATGTGCAAGAGATCACCAACGAATGCCAAAACATTGTAGAATCATTAACCCTTTGTAGATTTACTGTACATAGCGCAAAATTCACTGCACATTTTTATGGGAAAGAATATAATGTAGTCAAAGGTTTTTTTCTTGTGAAAATATCAAATCAAATTAAACTGTAAGAGGTAGAGCGGACGACTTATTTGACAGTTGTTAACCCATTCGACGGTCATAACTAAGTATTCCTTAAGCTTTGCTCTTGAAAAGTTTTCATCTAATTTACGTTGTGATGGACTACTTCAAGCATAACTCTGAAAAAGAAGGGAAAGGCGTGATGTTAAAGACCATGTTTCCCTAGATCAGGTGTGTGCAAGAACCGCTGAAACCAAATAAACGTCAAAATAAGTTCGTTCAATTAGCGTTTTGATCATTGACGTTCAAGTTTCATTTGACGTTTGTTCGGTTTGAAACGGTTCTTGCACACCTCTGCCCTATAGATGAATATCTCAAACCATTTTAGCATTGGACAATCAAATAAGTACCACAAAATCATTTTATCATATCTCAAAATTCGTAAGATACAGTGTCGGCCATAAGTTTCTTGATAATCCTATATTCGAGAAACCAGGTGGAAAATGCACATTAACTTTTTAACTGAAAACTTTTATTCAGATGGCACTTGCTTATCCATGAACTCCAAGAAGTTACCTAATCATTCTTACTACTTTTCTCTATTAGCGATTGATTCTTGTAATATTTAGGGTCTACGCTCCTTCAGAATCCTACTGATTCTGATTTTTTGGAGCTGATATCACGAGTTCACTATCAGAGATACTTTCAGTACAGTTAGCAACCCTCAGAGTCGCAAACCTGGGTCTCCCAGTCGCGTTTTCCAGAGGTACTCGTGCCTTATTACCATAAATTTTGACGATTTTATGTATATCCAGTCGGGATTTTCCAGAAAATCAAACAATTGACGACACGGACTCCTTCTGACAGTATTTCTCGACGAGTACCCATCCTTTAACTTTTTCTAACTTGCAATTTTAACCTAAATTATAAAGTAACAAAATATACACTATTTTATTATTTTTTATCATCATTTTTATCTTCTTAAATTGGCATTTGAACACTTAAAAATGTATAATCCCACTATTTGTCTCTCAAAAGACATTACTAAACTTCAACTAAACTTCAAAATATAACTGGTTTAAAAAAGTTAGTTGGACGTATTTGACCTTTTTGAGTAAGTTTTACAAATGTGTCAAGAAACTTTTGACCCATGAAAAATGCTCAATTTAGAGAAATCAATTATTTTTGATACGAAATAAAATTAATTAATTTTATTTAAAATAGAAAAACAATGGATTACAAGAAACTCATTTTCAAAAAGAGAAAATTAAAAAAAAAAGTTTTTTTTCTATAATTTTTTCCAATAAAGATTTGTCAAGAAACTTATGGCCGACACTATAATGCCAAAACTGTATATTTTGCAAAAAGGATTTGAATTTGATGGTTTTATTTCCATCAGCTCAGAATCTTGTTAAGTAAGGGACGAGCACTAGCGATCGGCAGTGTTCCTCGGATCGTCAGGTTCTCACCATATTGTTGCACCAGTTCAAATGAATTTTTAAAAATTATTAGCTGCTTTTTACCATTTAATTGTCACAAGAATGCAGTGCATTAGTTCATATTTAATTCATAAAACTAATTTCCGTGATACACCTGATTAAATTCGTGACGATCCGAGCTACAGAGAACATAGTTACGATTACATCTATTTTTTTTTATTAATTTATTGAAAAAGTTTAAAATTTAAATGCACAGATATATAATAGTTAAATGATCACTAATATACCGATTGGCATACATAAAAATTCCAAATAGTATATTTAGGCTTATATTTTCAACTAAATGTCGAGCATGTCTCTTAACATTTCGATCCGGGGTACTCTTCCCTTATAATTGATTTTCTTCCATAATTCTTTTTATACGCAGAAAAAAATACTTCGTAAAATTGTTTGTAAAACGTTTCTAAATTCCTTCCGGGACTTACGAAGTGCTCATAAATCGTGTGACATACAAAAAGTTCCCAGCAAGCATTGTTCGAAGCATGATCACTTGACAAACATTTTTTGCTCTTTTACAAATATTATTTCGAAAATTTTCCTTAGTCTGGCAAGAGATTACGAACAAATGACAAAATTTTACAAATATTTTTCTGTGTGTTTACGAACATTTTTTCGAAGTGATCTAATTACGAGGAATGTTTGTGATAAAAAGTACAATTTTTTACAAACGTTTTAGTATATTATACGATTTCTGAACATTCGTAAGTGTCCAGTAAGAATTAACAAACATTTTCAAACAATTTTGCGAAATATGATCTTCTGTGCAGAAGGAAACAGGTATCTTGCTTATTTTTATTTCTGTATAACTGGCTCTTAAACAGTGTTTTTGTTATTAAATGATTCTACATTTTAGCACCCTCCAGGAGTAATATACTAAACCAGAAGTTTAGCTAGCACTGAGTAATAGTATGATATAAATACTAAAAAAAATAATAAAATAAAATTAGTACTTTTAAAGAACTAGGTAATTTTAGGTGATACACATTAATTAAAAGGAAAAAGTGTCTTCGATTAAAAAGGAAATGATACGTTGTACTATATATAAGTGATACATTTAAGATTAAAATTTTAGTTATTAACCAGTCAAACATTAAATTGAATATACAGCAGGTATTACAGTTTTGTCTGAGACCTTGATTCAGTAGAATGATGACTTTGTAGTATTGTTCTCTGAGACAGTCTAATGGGTTAAAAAAATGTCTGAAAAATGTACATGAGGGAGGAAAAGAATCCCAATGGAACTGAAGATGGTATTCATCTTCACGTGGTCTAAGCCACTCTCTATAGCCATCTCCCACAATGTGTGCAGGTCTTTTGGTGTAGAACAGAGCTGCACACATCAATATAACTTAATTGTCTGACCTTTCCCATCGCACATCATATATAGTAAGCCTGAATAGTGTTGGCCATTGGAGATGGCAGAGGCTAGCTTCGGATGGGGTCAGGAGATCGACTCTGTATCGCCCACACTCATTCTCTCCCTCAAAATCTAATTAGACCCACATAGTGCCCATCGAAACATCATCATATCTAATGGGAGACTCTTTGCGTGTGACTCCAGTGTCTCCTTCCCCAAGTCTCTCTGCACTTCCGCCCAGATCAGCCGACGAGATTCCATGACGATAGAGGCAATCCTCCATAGAAGCTATCTAATCAATGACAATTATTTCATAGACCTCATTTGGAGCTCAGACCCTTTGAGTCTTCTGCCTCTTTGGCCTCATTCTTATCCAGGTTTTGTGAGAAATTAAATCCGGAAGAGCTTCTGAAGGTTTTACACCGTAGGAGTTTAAAGAAATAAATTCCCTTTAATATTTTCTGCATATCTTGTAACTCTTGTAACTACTATATACTGTTTATACTTTGTTGAGAAATTTCCCATTTTACTACTCGATCTCCACAGAGAGAGCAGTACACTGGTAAAAATAAAAGGATCAAATTGATCCAAATTTGATCCTTTTCCAAAGGATGGATCAAATTAACATGTTATAATATGATAAATGCACATTCAACGTTTGGAATTTGATCCATCCTTTGCAAAAGGATCAAATTTGGATCAATTTGCTCCATTTATTTTTAACAGTGTATAGGGTAAAGTGCCCTCAATCGACCAGTTTTCTCGACTCGACCAGTGGGCCAATTTTTCCATGTTTGATGGTCAATTTTTACGAAATTTAAATTGATTCGTATTATTATATTTATGGAATAATTGATTTATTAATCATACGCTAAATATAGCAAATATAAATAAACTGAATAAACAACTCTACCGGTCGAGTCGAGGATCCGTTCGAATGAGGGCGACGTAATCGTATTATGTTTAAGCACGTTGCAATATCTTAGAATTTCGGACAAGTCTGAACCGATTTTAGTTGGTTTTGAACCGGTAGTCGATCAATTCATAACCGATAAGTAATTTTTTTATCAGAGAATCAATTGTATTACTCCTAAGCTATTTTGGGTGATTGTTTTAAGTAGGGAAGACTGAGGCAAAAACTCACAAAACGAATATTTTATTGTTTTACATGCTTTCCGAGCGCCCCAGAAATTTTTAATTAGTGCAGTTTTTTTTAGGAAATTTACTGCTCTACAAGTTTGTGAAAGTAATTTTCCTCCTTTTTGTTAGGAAATACATTTATCGAGCCATTTCCTAAAAGGTAATTTTGTGACCATTCTCAAAAATACTGGGGCAGATTGTATCACGCATGGGGTAAAGTTATCACATTTTGATTCGCTTTATTACGGGCTCTCGTAAATTTTAAAAATACCTAGATGGCATATTTTCTTAGGAAATTTATTCCTGTATATCTTTGTATGACAGCGTTTTCTCTATCTAAACGAGAAAAGTGTTTTTTAAGTAATTTTTTGACATGAAAATTCTATTCAATCTTTCTGAAAAGGCGAAAATGGCTAATTGGGCGAGATAAATTTGACGAAATCTACCGAAGAGTTGCCAAGTAAATGTCACTTAAATGCAGAATAAAAGCAAAACAAAAAAATAATGGAAGGAAGTGTTTTGTGTTTCTTTTAAACTAAATATCTAAAAGTCAGTAAAATGCGACAGAGTTTTTATTGCTTTTTATCTTCCGGATTATACATTGGGCTGTGCATGTTTCTTAATTTTTTCGGATCTTCATCAACATCATTGTCTCCAGTAACAAACGGCGATACATGGCGCACATGGCAATGATGTTTCTTTTCGCCGTGAGACATCAGAAATTGCTTCGATTTTTGTTACTTTTTGCCCCATATACCTTTTCTTATTTTTTACCCCAAGTGGTCATTTTTAATGAAAGGATTTCTGGAGAAAAAAATTGGAAAATGCTAAAACAGATATCGGCTTCGTATTCATAGAATCTCTACCATTGAGAAAATATTCACCAGTGCATAAACTTTGGAAAATAAATAGGTAAAAAATGATATTTGTTGTAAGAAAAATTTTTCAAAAACAGGGTTAAAAATTTCAATATTTTTTTATTTTCTAAATTCTTTATTCGAATTCTAAGATACTTACGACATTGAAGAAGGTCTATGGAGGCTATCTATGGGAAAAAGTTTAAGTCGTTTTCTTATTTATCTTAGAAGGTATTGAATTTTGAAATTTTCAATTTGTGACTTTTTGCCCCAGTCTGCCCTAATTTGTGAATCAGTTTAAATCGGCTATGGATCGGTAAATCGTGGCATCTAAGTCATGAGTTCGAGCATTTTGCCAAGCCTGGGATGCTTTGCCCCCCTGGCCCCCTTTATGTAAAACGTAATCTATAAAATAATTATAATGGGAATAATACATAGGGGAGAGCGGGATAGAATTAGCCAGCAAATGATATTTTATATTTGTAGAAAAATGTGTGTATCAGACTGTTAAATATTTTAATGAATAGGAAGTGGTTTCCTGAATATTCCTTCTAAGGCACGCAATAACGTCCCACTATATAATACCATCCGTGTTTAATTCTGCCCGGTCTCCCCTATTTATGCTTCAAGAATTTTATCACTAAATCTTAAGTATTTTCTAAAAGTTGTAATCTTTCAAATAAAGACGGGAAATATGGGTTGATATAAAAATAGATAGCTTGTTGGAGGCGTGGCCTATTTTTCATCTTCATAAACTGCGGTTCCTTCCTAATTTAGAACCATGAAATAGGTTGTTCTAAGGGTGTAATAATATCTCCTTAAATTAAAAATTATATTTTTAATTTAAATAAGCTTCAGTTTTGCATAGCTCTTGAAAAGGTAGTGATGCATAATTCGTTAGTTGGATCAGCAATTGTCGTAACTTCCTCGTCAGCAATTCTTGTGTAATATATATATTTCCATAGAGTAGCTTCTCGTTCAATCGGCTTTTTTTCAATTGGACAAAAATTTTGTTGACAATTTTCAAGTTTAATTATGAAGCTAATTTGCTCAAATTTGTTGTAGTTCTTCCTATTTCATCATGATTCTTTATAATTGAGCGCTTTTTGTGGAATTTACAAAGGCTTTGACGCCCAAATCTATCGATAAACCGGATGACATTTTGCCCTAAATGCCTAATTGAGAGAGAGTCTTCTGTATTTTTAGAAGAAGTGCTGAAGAGGTTATGAGAAAGTTACGACAAGTTCTGATCCAACTGACGAATTATTTGGAGGTAAAGTTTATGTATAAAGTATAATTCTGTATTATAATTCAGAAAATTTCTTCAATCTGACCGTTTTACTTGTCCGGTCGTTGCTACGAATAGAGCCCAAACGGTCAGAGGTAGCGGCATGGAACCTTCGAGAGACCCCCTTAGGTCGACTCTGGGACATTAATATGTCCTAGTACGCGATATGTGTCAACGATATTCTACGATATTTTAGAACTGTAATAGCAAGTGGTACCACCACCAGACAAAAACATTGATGAACATTTTTTAAAGACTATTTCCCACTATTTCCTAAGTACCTCTAATAAAATAAATTTATAGTCAAAAGATATAAAATGAATAGTACGGGCTTAACTTTGCATAATGGGATTAAATTCACCCCTGAAGATTGCAGTGGAAGATTGATCTTGTGATCTTTCGCTTTCAATATCTCACACCATGCAGATTGAAGATGATCAAAAATCAGTAATCTCACAGTCACACTCGATCCCATGGTGAGTACAGCACCAAAGAATCTCACAATTGTCCGATCATGGACAGATTGAAGGCTCGCGATCGTGGTTTGATGTTGAAAAAGGCGTTCCAAGCACATGCTTCAAATATTTTTGGATGAAGCACTTTTTTTGCCCTCTCATAGATCACACGAGGTGATGGCCAGGGTTTTTGAGGAGATGCTGATGAAAAAGAACATGGAGTGCGAACAATTTGTTTATAGACGTGATTTATATATTGATGATTTTGACAAAATTATTAATGATGTACTCCCCATGGTGAGAATCGGTTCAATCGCACACCATCATCTTGACGTCGCTTCCCCCCCCTTAATTTTTTATGCTGACCATGCTGGGTTTGTGCATTCTGAGGGGCGAAGGATCGTAAGATGAGAAATTGCTTAAGAAGCTTTTCCATCGGACTCCTTTTTGCCCAGATATTGCTCCTCAACACGATTCAGAGTGATCAAGTCTAGGAGTTCGTTTTTTGGTCGATCGATGGGTTACCCAGGGGAGGGAATGGGTTAGAGAGCAATTGAATGGCGATGGAATGAGATCAGACGCAGCATTTATTTGCTTTTCATTAAGGTAACACAAGCAAAACGACGTGTGGCACAAAGAGACGTAACAGCATCAACCATTAATTGTGTGTTCTTTTAGCCTCTTGTAGCGTGAAGCTTTTTTTTCTCTCTCTCCCTGGCCGTCGAAACTTATGCTCAAAGATTCGTGTTATCTTCTGGGAGACTCAACACTGTATTAACACCAATGTTGCCATCGCGCCATGTGTCTCCCCCAGTGAGACAGCATAAGCTTGGGAAAAGAAGCACTAAAATGCGAGGAGAGTGTGTACAAGAAGATGCTTCGGTTCCAGATTTCTATCTCAACTGGTGAATTATGAGCTTAACACCATCGCCACTCTTGCATTTTCTTTACCAGCAACTGCAATGTTCCACTGCGGTTCAAGCATCCGTTTTCACGGCTCATTTTCGCGCGCATTTTTCCAACCAAATTCAAATACCTGGCGGTTATTTCAAATTCACTAAATACACGAAACAACACCTACCATGCTCTTCGCAACAATCAATTAAACCATTTGAGCAACATTTCCAGAGACACCATCGCTAGGATTTTTTTTTGTATACCATTTGGTGTTTTCCCCCGTTTTGGTCAAGCAATTGCACAATGTGATCAGCGATTGGCAAAATAGACGATGGCAGCATCAGATGGAGGAGCCGGTAATTTGTGTTTACCCAGAGAGTGCTTTTACCTGGCCAACGGTGGCAATTAGAGAGTGCGTGGAGCAAGAGGCTGTTCGACAATCTCTCAAAATCACTAATTATCCCCTCGAGTGATCAGTGTGATCGTATACTGTGATCTCGTGATTGTCCAATCATTGGCTCTATGATCATCTTGGACACTTTTCGCAGCTCCCCCAGTTGTGCTCACGGCCATAGTTTTTCCTCGCCAAATGATCATCTCAAGCACCTCCCACGAATGCAAACACACCCGATAACAGTTTCTGACAACGTTATGCAATATTCCATACATTAAGACTTAATATGATTTACAAATTTTGTTCAAGTTCCAATTTATTTAAAAAGTTTAAGGACAAAAGAAGGATCACTTTGGGTAATTTGTACCGGCCTCAGACCTGAGCTTTAGCCTAGTTCCAGAAGGTCTCAAAATTGCAACCAGTTTTATAGATTTCTTTTTTTTCAGAATTTAATATATCATGTGCTCACAACATTATTTTTTTAAATTTTAATTTTCCAAAAATTCGTGACTATTAATAAATTAGAAAAGTTAAACCATATGGCTAAGGGCCTTGACAGACCTGAGGATTAGCCGAGAAGCGGATTAGCATAATTATATTCGAAATAATGGTTAGACTTCATTTACATAATTTTCCACTAAGTCGTCTCTCGGCTTAAGTCGTAAGTGTGCCTAGGGCATAAGCCTTAGGTCTGAAGCCTACATTATGCTATAAAAGTCGGACAGTTCAGAAAGTCGGATACACTGAAAGTCGAACACCTAAAAGGCATTTCCCAAGCTCTTAAATTAGATCTTTGTCTAAATGCATAAAATAAGACCTAAATAGGGTAAGTGTGCCAAATTCCGGCCAGCTTGCAATTCCGGCCACCTTTTTTGTTCCTTGAATTTCAATGAATTTTTAGTTTTTACACACTCTAGAGATTATACAATGCAAAAGAATAACAAAAAATGTAGCTTCGACAAACGAGATGACGTGAAAAAGATATTGGAAGAATTCCCGAAGGGCAAGGAACTATGAGAATGAAGGTGGCCGAAATAGGGCACCAAAGCTATGTCTACATTATTATTCATTTTAAAATGTATGAAGAATAATTTTAGAGTAAATAAAGATGATAAACTGTCTACAAGGTTCCAAGCAAGCGCCTGGCAAGTTGGCCTTTTTTTATGGAGCTATTTGAAGCCAATTCCTAAATTGATCTCGGACTCTGCTCACAGTGCTCCAAGGAAAAAATTTATTTCAACAAAAATTTAGTATATTTATCCCTTCATACGGAAAGGTATCTTATAATACGGAAAAACTTCTCACTTTTTAAATATTTAGCATAACGATTATGAGTACAGAAAAAATCCCATACGTATTTGTATGTGAAAGTAAGAAATTGGCTTCAACTTTGAAGGCCACTCGCCGGGAACTAGGTTCCAAGCAACACTCCTTAAGAAGAAGGAATAAAAAAATCAATTTGTATTAAAAATATTACATTTAAAATTTGAGACTTTGGCACTTACATGCAACTATGCCGAAATTTGGCACACTTACCCTAAGTACTTAACTAAAGCATTTTTTGGAGGAAAATCTGTACTTTTCAGAATTAGTTGCTTTCTTCGTGTAGTTAATGTGATTTAGTGGAGGAGTATTTTCAACAAATTAGAAAATTGTGCCAAATTTCGGACAGTTTGACTGTATTAGGTGAGATTCTTAATAATCTCACCTACTATAATCCTAACAAAATTTCATGTCGTCCGATCGGCCCCAAACTTTGCCAAAAATGTGTTTCAGCACTTCCTGATCACGAATATATGGGGGGCTAAGTTACGTTCCCGACCGGCCGGCGTGCCCCTCTTTGGAGCTTAATAGCTCCTAAACTAAAAGAGATATCGACTTGCGGTTTTCGGCAAAGGTTATATATCGGGTGAAGAGATTAAGCTCTCCGTGAAGGTTACATTACATTGTATTAAAATACTAAAATTTATGAAATTATTTATTATAGTTTCTTATAGATTTTTTTCCTCTCTTTACTGTATACAATTTATTAATAAAGAATTAATATTAAATGGTTTGAACTTTAAATGACAGTATAAAGAGATTACCTTGGGATTATGAGAGAACCAGTAGTATACTTTTCAAGATCTTTTTTTGTAGATAAGTCCTTATGAAATCTTCAATCTGATGGACTTGCAACTCATCAAAGCCACCCAGTTTGGTTTAATTTAATTTGAATCGAAGACAGAATATAAACAGTCACATTGATGATCAACTGAGTCCCATAAATTGTCCAATAATTATCCAAGAGAACCAGCTGACAAAGAGAAAAACAGTCTCACCCAGAAGCACCATGCTGAAGAGTGTCTCCCTGACTGTGAATTATCAAATCCAATTATCTGGTCTGTGTGTATATCTTTAGCAGCTAATTAACATAGATGGTCAGAAAAATTGTAGCATCGCGATCACAGAACGAGAAATTCCTCTAGAGATGAAATAAATTAGTGGGAGAAATATAATATTTCGGCGATCAACAATAATTTACCTGTTCTCAAAATTCTTAATCATTCAGTGTGATAAATAATTCCGAACACACGAGGGAATTCCAATGGATTTGAGACAATTTTCTTCCACAAAGGCCATATGTAGAGGAAACCGAGGAAGGGTAAACAGATCAGATTCACCGGGCTAAAAATTCAGTGGAGATTCTTATCGCCCTTTTTGTTTCTTAAATGATTTAAATAGTGGATCGAGTGAAGAACCATCAGTGGAATTTTGTAAAATCGCCTTTCTTCTTGATTAATCCCAATAGTGTTTGGAATATCTTGTAAAATACGAAATTAATTTTGCTTTTATACGAAAATGAGAGAAGAATCACTTGAATGAGATGAATGAGTTCAATTGAAGTGTTCGCAGAGTGACCGTGCAATCAGCGAGATTTTGGAGACTGATGGACGCGATCAGCACGATTTTGGAGACTGATCGTGCGATCTTGGAGACTGATCATGCGATCAGCGAGATCTTGGAGACTAATCGTGCGATCAGTAAGATCTTGGAGACTGATAGGCGCGATCGGCGTATTCTTGGAGACTGATAGGAACGATCAGAGCGATCTTGGAGACCGATCGTGCGATCAGCGAGATTTTGGAGACCGATTGTGCGATCTATGAGATCTTGGAGACCGATCGTGCAATTAACGTGACCTTGGAGACAGGCTCGATTAGCGCGATATTAGAGACTGAACGTGCGAACAACGCGATCTTATAGAGACTAATCATGCGATTAACGAGATCTTGGAGACGGATCATCTATCAGCGCGATTTTGGAAACTGATAGACACGATTAGTGCGATTTTGGAGACCGATAATGCGATCAGGGCGGTCTTGGAGACTGAAAGGGGCGATCAGTGCTATCTTGAAGGCTGATAGGCGCGATCTTGGAGACCAATCGTTGATCAGCGCAATCTTGGAGACTGATAGGCGCGATCAGCGCAATCGTAGACACTAATCGTGCGATTAGTGATGCCTTGGAGGCCGGTCATGTGATCAGTGCGAACTTGGAGACTGATAGGCTCGATTAGTGCGATCCTGAAGACTGATCGTGAGAACAGCGCGATCTTGGAGACTGATCATGCGATCAACGAGATCTTGGAGACCGAATCTTAGACACTAATCGTGCCATCAGCGGAGCCTTGGAGACCGGTCATGTGATCAGCAAGATCTTGGAGACTGATCACGCGATTAGCGCGATCTTGGAGATATAGCGCAATCACTGCGATCATGGAGATTGATCGGCACGATCTTCCACTCACGTTCGTCCCGCTATCCATACTTATTCACCCCCTGATTCCATTAAAAGTTTAAGAGTTGTGCATGAATTTTGTGAGAAAAAGGTGAAATTTTTCAGCCACGCTAAGGACTTGAACTTTTGATGTTAATTAGATTTTTATTGGCCATATCCATTTTAATATCGTTCAGACTGTTTAATCCTAATTTCAGTTAACAATTAATTAAGACAGTCGTAAAATATTTAGGAACATCAAATAATAAACCTATATTTTCGATGCCGATAATCGTCAAATGAATTTACAAAAATCCATTGATATCCCGCGCTAAATTTATGAGCACATATATATAGAAGTTTCTGGGCATTTGAGTTTTGGTCCAGAAAAATGCCCTCGAAGACAGAAAAATCCACCACCAAGTGTGAAGGACCAGTTTTGTGTCTCTAAATTCTCCATGAGACACCACAATATTAAATTAAGGGGCTCAGGTGAAGAAGAAAAGACAACATGAGAGAAACAACACATCTTGTGCGGTCGAACAATAATACAACTGAAAATTGGAATCTTTACAACCAAGTCAAACGATCAATTGATTAGTTTTATTCATCTAATTATTCACCTCGTTTTTTTTCAATCTTCCTCCTCCTTCAGGCCACAAACAGCAGTTTCACCATAAGATGTTGATACTCTTTTTCGATTGGAATCAGATGGTGATCAAGTTTCTCTCTTCGGACACAAAATATCGTGGTCATAACTTTTCCTTGTTGCCCTCTTGGGAATTGGAATAACAAGTCATTGGGATTTTTTGGGGATCGTATCAATCCATTTTTCAATATTATTTATTTGGTTTATAATCATTGTATAGTATTTCAAGCAAGTATTATTCGTAAGCGTAGCTGATTTAACAGTATTTTTTCAATGCTGGGATAATGGATATTGATAGGGGTTATTGTATAGTTGGGGAGAGGTCCGGTGTCGTTGGCCAAGGGTCAATTTAAGGAATCCGGTCAGTAAGGTTTAGTAATCAAGATCATCTGGTCCGCAGTGAGGTCCTTTCACTGCTACATCCTTGTGCCTAATCTTGAAGTCCATTAGGGCCATGTTGTCGCGGTCAGCAAAATCTTCAATACTTTGGAATTGAAGGGTACGATCGAAGGGGAAACCCATGGCTCTCTTATCCGGATATTTTCGATCGCGAACACCACAGTAGACAGAATTGTCATTGCAAGCTACATTGATATCTTCATTGGTCTTATCCAATTCGTAAGGTGTCAACATGACAAAGAGGTTGCAAGGATAGCCTTCTGCAGTTCCGATTGGAAGAAGATGATGATGAGGAAGGCCACATGCACAAATCGATGCCTCCATTGAACGAAGCGTTTCCTGATCATGAGTCCAAGCGGTTGACAAAGACCTTTCGAAAGGTATGGTCACGTTGGAGTCCTTAGAGCTTCGGAAGAACTTCGTCTCACCAGGATTGACTGAAACACAAAAACATGTTTTCAAAACCGAATTCAACATTTAAAGTTATTTTAAGTCAAGCCTTACAGGTCGCCGTAGTCCTGTCCATTTCAATAGCGTTCCTTCGGTACATGTCCACTGTAAAGTTTGTTAGGTTTTCATTTCTAGTTGGAAACATAAAAATCCTGACAGTGCACTTGATAGGTTGATCCGTGGAGTTTGTGACGTTGATCTTGTATATGAAGTCTTCGTGATTGATATGGCAGAAGCGAATGTAGACCGGATTGCTGCCATCGCCATTCAAGTCCAATCCTATACCCAGATTAACGTCGTCCCACTGCCAGAATGTGCATAGTTCATCTGTGTACTTTTGGTTGACGATTAGGTTGACTTTATCTATCTTAATTCCAGGGCATGCAAGTTCATCAGCACTGTAGGGGGGTAGGGTGTACTTGTAATCTTGGAACAAGTCATCAACCATTTTGTGCCATCTGTAGAAAACGGGATCGCGCATAGCAGTGGTTGTGTCTGACATAACTCCTGGTTGCTCCAAATACATAACGCCTTTAGGATCATGAATGTTTCCGAAGAAAACGTGTCCCATATTGTGACAACTACCGTAAAACTGCGGATTTACCGACAGCCAAGATGCTTCTATCATGTTACCCAAATCATCACAACCCTTTTCAATTGTTAATTCGTGTTTTTCTCCATCCGGACGAATAGCGTATCCCAAATGGATGCAAGCTTTAATCCTTTCACAATAGGTTATCATATCTTGGACTGTTACAGGAGGGCTAGTGACCCCATTAAGCGTTCTCCACTGGCAATCTTTCTGCCTCCCAATAATCATTCTGGATGAATTGTGATTATCCAGTTTTGGATAATAGGCCGGAGCTTTGTCCTCCAAGAAGTTTTCATAGGGTTCAACGCGATGCAATCCAACACAGAGTCTATTGGCATTGTAGCGATTTAGCATTTGATTGTGCATGTAGAAGAAGAGTTCCCCACGACGATCCTTATTGATGATCTTGAATCGAAATAAAAATAATAAACACGATTTACTAAGGCTTTAAAGCTAGGCGAGCTAGGTGTATACTTCAAGAGGGATAGGTTTTGACTCTTATGGTGTTTACACACTAGAAACAATTTTCGTCAAAAATGGCGTTTTTTTTTTTTAATTCTGACGTTTCTACCTACAATGATACGGGAAATTTTCTTTAAAAAGGCATTTTTTAATGAAATTTCTCCTAGTGTGTACTGTGTAGACGTCTTTAAAGATTACCTTAAAATTAAGGGGTTAATTAGTATTTAATGTATTAAAGATCTGGCGAGGAAGACAAATTCTCTTTTGCCTATAGGTCTTCCAAAAAATGAGTAGAGGGATCATCGGTGATAATTCCCCCAGCACAGCCCGAAGACAACCTATTAGAAGTTAAGAAATTAGAAGAAGTTAGAATCTTTTAAGAAAAAGATTCCCTAGAAAAGCTATGCAAGCTAATGTGAGGAGGCGTGGACCCCGAGGCAGACCTAGGACAAGGTGGTTGAATCAAATTCAGAATCTTGCCTTGGAGCGCTTTGGGATCGAACCTGAACATCTTCCTGAAGTGGCGGAGGATCGTCAAGCGTGGGCTGCTAAATTGGATGTCATAGGCCCGCGACCCCAATAGGGATTAACGGTTGAAAATGATGATAATGATGATGATGATTATGGTGATTAGCTTCAGTGTAATTCATAAACGTTTGGCAAATTAGTCTTAAAAGATCAGCTGCCTGAACTGCCCCACCTTCCCCTAACAAGGGGAAAGTGAGGCCTTCATTATGCGGCATTAACCTACCTCTCTGGGACCCGCCATGGGAAAAACAACGTGCCAATGCCAATGATGGAGGTTGATACATGGATCTTCTCTGAAGAAGGCCATTAGATGTTCAGGGTCCAAGTCAGTAGCTGTCCAGTTGCGTGGGATGACAATAGGTTTCCTGAGTTCACTAGGTACCACATAGCAAAGCTCCTTGGCCTCAGACAAAGTGGATTTGGGGAGAAATTTCGAGGGAAAAGCGAGAAGAGCATCAGGAAGCACAATATCCTTTGTATCGTGCCGATGAGCCAAAGCCACAGAGAAACAGTAGACGAAGAGATAAGGATTGACCCTCTCTCTCACGTAGACAGCACAGGCCAGAAGATCATCTACGTCTTTAACATTGTAAAAAAGCTCAATGAGTTTTGCAGCAGCATTCTTGTGTGGTTCATGGAAGATATTGAATGCATCGTCGTGTCCAACAGCTGCAGTAAACTTAAGATCCGGCCACTCAATCGTCTTAACATGCACTTGGTCCATGTTGCTATCCATCTCACTGAAGCGCGTCTGGATATCCTTACCCATGTACTTATGGTCTTCGCTCATAGCTTCAGGTGGAATCTCGTAGCTTACACGGTTCTTGGGCGCAAGAGCCGCCGACTCATTTGGTCTATAGACCAAATTGCAGAGCGCCTTCTTTTTGATCTCCTCTTGATCTCCCATCTTGGTAAATGTTCTAAACTCAGATCGCTCACGATACTGATTGCACATGGGCTGTTAGAGTGCTTTTTATACATGACTTGATTTTCCAGTCCAGGAAATTCCTTATCACTTGCGGGACCACAATTGAGAAAAATATGAAAAAATGCAACTCTGTATCGATTTTGTATAAGGTCAATGAATTTGCTTCCATTAGATTATTTTTATATCAGTTAAATACCATAATAAGTAAATAAAAATTAGCACAATGCAATTTTCAATGAGACTTTATCTAATACACACTGAGAATAATAGGTGGTAGAGGTACTAAAGATTAATCAAAAATTTTTTGGGTAATTTAAAAACTAATCAGTTTTTTTTAATTACTTTAATTTATTGGAAAAGGGTATTAATGAGAAAAGTTGGTGCCCAAAGCATAATCTTCATCGAGGGACAGGAAAAATTCTTACAAGGGGAAGTAAGGCACCTTTAAAATGGATATTGTTCTTATATTTTTAACCAAATTTGGTTAAAATCGGCCTTCATCGGTGATGAATCCATTTTGTACCGATAATGGAATCAGTTTTCTTCTAATTTTTCTTTTACTTGACCTCAAGTTTTTGAATTAAACTTGACCTTACCATGATGGTATAATTTAGCTCCACAAACCAATTGTGAAGCTACATTAGTATATAAGGCTGAATACCATTTAAAAATAGAAAAAAGCCAAATTTTAAAGGTGCCCCAATTCAAAGGTACCCCACTTCCCCCTATATTTACTGTTAGAGTCCTTCCTGATCTCTTGAACTGGGGACGAGGGCATCTTGCAGTCTAGGAGAATGTGCAATGAGAGCACCTGGCATCCATGGCTCACGTGCTATAGAACTAGTCTGGATAGCAGTCTCTCTTGATGGAGTGTCCTATTTTCTTTATTCGTGGGAAGTGGGGCACCTTTGAATTAAATGCATGCAACTTAGTATTATCATAATGTAATATAGCTTCACAATCATCGCGAATCGGTTAAGCGTCTGCAGTAATAAGGGAGTACTTTGTTACAATTCGATCATGTTGTTGTATATCCTGTGTTAGAAGAATCTACTGATCATATGCTCTCAATTCTTCCGGTGTTCGTCAGAAGGGTATTCCTCTTTCAAATTAAAAGAATCTGGTTTTTCTCCAAAGCTTTCAACCTTTGGTATGGGTCTTCTTCAGTGGGCTGAGAAAATATTTATTTGTTTGAGAATAATTTTTAACAATTTTTCATCCTCTCACTCAAGACTTACCCAATTTAGAAACTTTTAAGTATTTGAAAAACGTCTAATGTCTGACTAACTTTATGCATCGTCATGTTCACTCTAACTCTTTCTCGGGGATTCTCACTGTTTTATTAATTTTAAACTATTTTATTTGATTTTTGGAAATTTTTGGTACTCTCCGTGTTGATCTTTCACTGTCGCTTTGTCTACTGACTTCTCTGGATTTTCCTTTCTTCTTTCTCAACGGCATCCTCCAGGGTTCATACTACTGATCATAGATCACCCAGAAGCGCATTCTCCGCAATGTGAATGATTCTTCTATGCTCCCGGAGTTTTTGGAGAAGTGTGGTAAGGAAGGTCAAGCTTAGTCGTTCGGCTAAATTATCGGTTTTCAAAGCTGAGCTCATTCCTATTCTGATCTATTGTCTAGAGATTTGGACAATGACCGAAAGTTTAAGATCGCGAGTACAAGCTGCCGAGAAGAGGTACCTCCGGGCGGTTAAGGGAATCACTCGTTGAGATCGAGTGAAGAACGTAGCCGTTTGTAAGGAACTAAACTAGATGTCCTAAGTCCGCGACCCCAATAGGGATAATCGGTTGAAAATGATGATGATGATGATGATGATGTTTCGGTTCGTTTAGCTAAATTTATTATGTTAAGGTTCAGTTCCACTTCACACTCGGAGAAAAAAACCTCGTTTCCAAAGTGCTCCATTATAAAGGTGCCCAACTTCCCTTCGTAGTTTTCTCTCCAGAAGTATTTGCTTAATTGTTGAACCCTTTGAATAGACCGAATTGAGGAAACTTTCAAAGTATATTATTGCAAATACTTTGAGGAAAGCATCTTTTTGGATCAGAATTTCTTTTTGCAGGATTCCGAGTGATTTTTAAAATTTGTATTGGCGTAGATGGCGTAGATAGTGAACGTAGATATGCCATTTTAGCATTTAGTTTTATAAAATATTTTGCTTTATTCTATTCTTTGATTGATTAGATGAAAGCATTCAAGACTAACTTATAATAATTCAAAACTTTATTGCAGAGGTGTTGAAGAACCGTTTGAAGCCGAGCAAACGTCAAATGAAACTTGTACGTCAATGGTCAAAACGCTTTCTGAACAAAATTTTTTCCTACGTTTATTCAGTTTCAATGGTTCTTGCACACCCTTGTTTTATTGAATCAGAGAGTGCTATAGGATTGATAGGACTGGACTATTTTCTGGGATAAAAACAAATTCGTTTTGTACTTTTATTATTTTTATTTTGGTTAAATAAAATTGCCCTCAAAAGTAAACTTTAAAATTTGAATTATTATTTTTGATTTTAAAATATTAAGACCTAGAAACTTGAATAGGGCAAGCACGCTACTTTATTTACTTTATTTAAGTTAAAATAACATTCCGGAAATGTTTATTTTACCCTGCATTATTGATCCGAAATCGGTGTAAATATTATGCTTTTTAGGTGTATTAGGGGTAAAAGTTATACTTTTTCATGTTAATTTTACCCTTAAAAAGGTGTAAAATTAACATTAAAAAATGTTGATATATTTTTATACCTAAAAAGTGTTAAAGTTTGGAGGAAAAAAGTTAATTGCACCCCTTTTTTTCTCAGTGTAGCTATTTATTTCATTTAAAACATCTTGAAAAAAAAAAGATTTTTCGAAGCTTAAGTCGTCCGAAGGTACCGCGCTTTCCCCTATGTCTCTTAAGAAGGTTTAATAGGGGAATGCTTTCAGGCTTCGCACATACTCTGGTTTCGACTACATCATGTATCTGTATCTGTAATTAATCTGACCTATCCATAGCAATAATTTTAGTAACTTAAAGTTAATTCATAAATTTCCCGAGGAAAATTGGTCAGATTCATTAATGGAATATGGGAAAAATATGATGTGTTGACACCTGAAGGGCTTCCCCTCCGTTGAGATTTGTTAAATTGTTGAAATTTTCCGCATAAAATGCTAACAATTATTTTAGATATTCTTCATAGAATAATAATCTGTGGTGTTGTTGAAATATATCACAGAACAGTGGAAATATTTCATGATGTGTTATCTCAATCATTCGGTGAGTCAATGATCGCGTCTCTTTTTGCATACGATATCTCACTGATTTGTGGTTTCTGTGGGAGCTTCAATGTTGCAATTGCACAAATATTTAATATGTATTACATGGCAAGAGAGAAGAAAATTAATATTTATTCATCAGCATCGGACAAAATGAATAATATTCAAATTTTTGTATCATGGAGACTTCTTTTCGTCCATGAATCAAAAGGAGGGGAACATCAATAAAATGGTAAAAAGATGGAAAAGATTTCTCGTTTGGTGAGATGCCAAGTTGATCTTTCATGTTGCTGCAGAATCTCACACAAAATGTTTGATTTATGATATCTGCCTCGTCACATAAATCTTACCATGGCGGTGAGATGAGTATTTCTGAGTCAGTTAAATTGAAAATTTTCTCTATACTCTATACTTTGAGGGGGTTTTCCATTTGGTTTTGGGGCATTTTCTCCCAGGGTGCACTTTGGCTAAGCCAAAAGATTGCCGAAGCACGTTCTTATTCCTCCTGCTAATGCGGATTCTTCTTCTGTACACTGTTGAATTTGTGCAGTGAATTGTACCATGGTGAAACATATAATTCACCCTCATTTCATAATAAATTGCTCTCAATTGATCACGACAAAAACACCATGAAGGATTTCCCTGGAGTGTGCTTATATACACTCAGAGAAATAAATGTGGAATTTGGGGTATAAAATTGAGTATTGGTCAATTGAAGCTTGTATTAACCCCAAAAGTGTGTAAATTTAAACCCTTTAAGGCTTAGCACATACTCTGGTTTCGAACACTTCATATTTTTCCCGTATTCCTTTAGTAAATATTACTTAATTTTTTCAGGAAATGTAAATGACTTAAGACTAGCTATTAAAATTTATTTCCATAGGTTAGATTCATTAAATAAATATAGCAAAAAATGAAGTATTCGAAGCCAGAGTGTGTGCGACGTCTGGAAGCCTTCCCCAATATCCTGTACATAATTAGGGAACAGGACGCTACCTTCGGACGACTCAAGCTTCGAACAATTCATGTTTAACAATATGTTTTTAGTTATTTTGACCGTTTTGATCCATTATAATACTGTATTTTAATAAATTGTCCAATACCTTGGGTTCATAAAGAAGGGGCAAGGGTCAAATCCATAAAGAACATATTAAAAAATGATTTGTCCGCGATTCAAAGTGATAACCCTTCAGCGCCTCATCATACCCATACGCTTTTCTTTAATTCTAACACTCAAGGACACCCCAGATTTTTAAACAAACGTATGAGTTCCTGGAGTTCTCGTGGTTTTCGCGAGTTCGTTATGGCTTCCCTGGCCAAATTTCGAATTCACGGAACTGAATTTAACACACGTTTTTCTGAGTGCATAATTCGTCCAGAATTGTCACTCACTCAGTCAGAGAGATGCGAAATTCGGGAATTGTTCCGTTTTTATATGTTTGTGTTTCATCAAATTTCGATAGGGAAAGTGGGATCCTCTGCTGAGGGACTTTCTTGTGTTCAGTTGTTGAAAGTGCACGAGTGTCTCCGTACAGTGTGGGACATTGCAGTGGGAAGTAATACTCATTATAGATCATTGTAAATCATTATAGAGTTACATATTGTTGCTTGGTCCCAATCCAGAAGATTAAGGGCTTTCAGGATCATTCCATTAGACCATATTTTGGCGAAATCACTCAGGAAATAATTCTTCAAAAGTTACTAAATTTTGAAATAAAAAAAAAATGCGGAATTTTGTGAAAGTGGAAGATTAATGAATACACTCCCGCTATTAAATAAAAAAAAATTTGGAGGGTCATTAACCCAAGTGTATTGAAGTCAAGGGATAGGGGAAAAGCTCATAATTTTGTCCATGTTTTTATTTTAGCTGTCCAAATTTACATCCAAGTTGTCCAAATTAATAACCAAGTTGTCCAAAATAAGAGTCAAATTCACCTCTACATATCAATTCATTTTAAACGTATTAAAACTAATTTTAGTAAAAATAAGACGATAAATAGCTTGCCAAGTTTCTAAACAATCCTTCTGAAAAGAGAGTAACAAAAAAATCAAATAGTATTGAAAATATCGCACTTCAAACTTGGAACATCAATGCTTATAAGCAGACTGGGCAAAATTACGAGCCCTTACCCTATAACTTATAAAAATAAAATATTACTTTCTATTTTTTTTGTCAATATGTTTGATTTTTTTAAGTCCGGTTCCTGAATTACTATGCTTACCACCTAGCGGGTGATATGCCAGGTAGGACCTGGTACAGTCAGGCGAGTGATAGAAAATTGGGTTACCAACCCCAAGGGATCTGGTCCTTCTAGAGAGGGTTAAACGAGGGGCTAACAACCCTTCCCCGTAAGAGCAAGATTGTTCCGAAAACTCGCAAGGAATCTCCGATGGGACAGACTTTTCGATATCGATCTATGCTACGTTTGTAAAGCGAACTGACGGAGAGTCGCTGGAGCTGGAGAAGGTTAGTGCGATTGGCCCGGTCCTTTAAAATGACTTTGTAGCCACCTAAGTGAGTAAGTCATTATACTTGATTAGGTGTTAAAATCTAGTGTTAAAAATAAGCCCTGTTTTATTCATATTTCACCGCAGAATTTTTCTCAGTGTATTTTGGTCAGATATTGTTTGGTCCATCTTTAGCCACAAAAGATGCCTAGAACTTACCGTTAAAGACTATTCAGCGTCACTTTTTCTCATGCACTTTTCACGACTGCTTTCCCGCCAAATTCCAACAGCATCTCTCTCGTGGAATATTTCACGAGGTCCATCCTCGACATTTTGGGAATTTTGTTGGAGGAAAATCACGAGAAAAAATCGTGGTGTTCTCACAGTAAATTTATACAATTTATTTGCGTCTTTTTTTTCTATTTTATCAACTACAAAAAATACACATTTTTCCGCATTTTTTCTTCTTGCAACAGTCCAAGAAGATGTTCTTTTAGCACTCATTGCGCTAAACTACATCTAAAATAGAGTAATAAATTGTTTACATTTTTTTTCTTGTACTGGCCATGAATGTCCTTTATCCATTTTTTTTTGCATCTCCTTCTACCACCAATTTGGACATTCTGTGGTGATAATCTTTTGACTTAATTAGTTGAAAAGGAATGTCTATCTCACAAACACTTCAACAATTTCATTCACTAACATTTTTAACCCTAAAAAAACATTACAACATTATCACTAAGAACATATTTTCTCATTCTATTCACTAACTCAATTTTTTGCTGATTTTTTTTTAATTTTGTTTTTTTTTTCATACCACTATCTACAGAATTATTTTGCCTTCTGTCCCACTTTTTTTCTATTTAAAAACATTTTGGAAAGTGTGGGTAAAGGTGAGATTATACAATGCAACTATTCACAATTTTTACCTACATTTTTTTGACCTCATGATATTAAGGGCTTCGCATATATCTAGCGATACGATACGACTCTGATAAATACTTTTCACTTAAATGCAAAATTAACTCTGGGTTTTAGGCTGCAATTTAGTCAACGAAACTTTCTTAAAAACGATCTAGAATCAGAAAATGGTGTCCAATCTGTCCAATCATTCATCATAAAATGCTAGTTCACTTTATTCTTTAAAGATTTTTTCTTTAAAGAAAATTAAAGAAAGTTTTGAAAACATAATTGCAGCAACAATTTTTTTTTCATTTTTCTGCAAATACCTTGGAT
Organism: Phlebotomus papatasi; assembly: GCF_024763615.1. Lineage (NCBI taxonomy): Eukaryota > Metazoa > Arthropoda > Insecta > Diptera > Psychodidae > Phlebotomus > Phlebotomus papatasi. The sequence goes on along the minus strand of NC_077223.1, from coordinate 5,249,395 downwards.
TTAGGAATTTTGGATCAAATTTGCTAAAAATTCCGTAGATTTTCAATACCCTAAATATTTCAATATAATTTTTAGGGGAAAGTGCTCTCCCTTCGAACGTTCATGCCTTCGAACAATGTGAATTTTTTCAACTTTTTTTAAGAGATTTACACATGATTATCACATAATTATCAATAATTGATGATAAACTAACCTATATTTAATAAAAATGTGTAAGTCTCTTAGGAAAACGAAAAGTAAATTCATATTTTTCGAAGACATGAACGTTCGAAGGGAGAGTACTTTCTCCTACACCGTATCGTATCGCCATATTAAGCCCTAACTCTGCAATTTATTTTTTTCCTCAAAAAAGGATTTAAATTGAATGTACAGCAATAAATAAATTCAAACTCTCTGCTCCATCATAAACATTTTGAGTGATTTCTCACGTGGTCATGTCTTTGAGAAACTGGCCATTTAGCGACAACACAATAAATTGTACAGATAATTCGAGTCATGGTAATTGAGCTTGATAAAGTTAGTCCTTAAGTCACTATACTGGCTTCCAATTCACTGAACATAATCGTCAGATTGGCTAAAGAGAACAGTTTGCACGCCAAAATTTTTTTTCCCACAAAATAGTCAGACTATAAAGCCTTTCTCTAGCACCTAACAGGTTTTCTCCACCTTCACACAAATCTTTTAATCCACTTTAATTGATTGCTGGCGCACTCATCCCGCGTGAATGTTCTTGGGATTTCTACCACAGGTGAAGGTGGGCTCTTGGACAGCTCTTGTACGTATTTGTATGCCCTCATGGGGTGAACTTGTCAGTCCAATTCGCATAATTCAATTTGCACGCCAAAATGAAAGCTTGACAATTGATTTTCACCTTCTCACCAGCATCCACCCCTTCAAATCACGTCTTCGGCTCAGCGTGCAAACCATTTGAAATTTTAACAGTTTCATATCGTAGTTTTTTAATTGATAGACTGGGTTCAAGGGGGATTTATCTTGGAAAGGAAGAAAAATATAAAACTCCTCATAAATATCAATGCTGATGACTAAAGACTTCAAGACCTTTCGATTGAATCATTATTTGGCCAAATCGGTTAAGAAATAAGTTCGTTCTTGGGTAATTAAACTCTGAACTTGAAAAATTGAAACCGGAGAATTAGCCGGTTCAAGGTGTAAATAATTAGTTTTGAAGAGTATGAGTGGAAAAGAAAGAAAAATACTTTTCGGAATTTTTCGGAACACTGCAGTGCTCAATATCTTTAATCATGGTACTCAACGAAATGGGAAAAAACATCGTTTTTTACTTGAAAAAGATAGTGCAATATTCATCGGATGGGGGGAGTTCCAGCCTAGAATAAGAGCACATGAAGCTTTGGGAAAAGTATTTTTCAAGGGGTAGATAACTGTGTCGCTCACAGTTCACTCGAGTGCCGATCTACCGATCTCGTGCCGGTCTGCCGCAAGTTTACAAGATTAGTGTTTCTAGTACACTTCATACTAGCATACTAGCATACTGTTTACTTCTGCGATAGTTTCCCCTATGTTTTTCCAGTTTTCTAAATCCATATTTTTTCCAACTAATTTGTTCATTAAAAGTAAGGGCTGAACACCCGTTCGGCAGGGACCACATATTGACAGTTTCATTGAAACACTCGAAATTTATTTAATGTAGGGGACTTGTACCAAATTTCGGCCAGCTTGCAATTCCGGCCACTGCTTTTGTTCCTCAAATTTCCATGGTTTTTAGTTTTTCATGCTCTAAAAGATTGTACAATGCAGAAATAAAACCAAAAATTTCAATTTGACGAACTATATGATGTGAAAAAGTCTTTGTAAGAATTACGGAAGTTCAAGAAACTATGAGAATCTAGGTGGCCGAAATAATACCCAAAACTATGTCTATATTTTTATTCATTTTAGAATGCATTAAGAATGATTTGGAGAAAACAAAGACAATGAATTAGGTACAAAGCAACGTCCCTTAAGAAGATGTAAGAAAAAATTCAAAACTTAAGACTTAGGTGTTTGTATGCAACTATGCCGAAATTTAGTACACTTACCCTATCTAATAAAATTCAAGTACATAATATGATGTTTTCTATTAATGTACCTTTTTATATAAGGTTATGTGTTCTAATATCGTATTCCTAATGCTATAAAATGGGTTGCCAATAGATCATGGCACGAGTTCTTAAACTATCAAATGTGTTTCCTCGACCCTACTTCAAATTTTTAATTTTTATTCAAATAGTTTAAGATTTGACAATATTGAAATTTAGATTTTTAATTTTCTAACTGGTAGATTCACAATGTATTGCTTTTTTTATTTTGAGTAATAAAAAATGCTAAGGCAACAGATGAAATGCTCTAGACTTTATGCCGAAAAATAGAAATACAATTTAAATAAATATTTTAAAAAACTTAATGAAACAAGGAAGATAGCACGATATATAATATTTCAGCTTGAATTAAATTGCTTTTTAATATTGACAAGAGGAATATGAAAAAAGGTTGGAGTACTAAACGTGCCCGTAACCTCTAATTTTCAAAATTTCAGTTTTGAAAATAATTTTTTGGTTTATTTAAAATACACTTCATTCTGGGGAAAATACATTAATTCTCTTTTAGCATTTTAAAAATCGAAATTTGAAATCCAAAAAGATTGTTGAGTGTTCGAAATATTAAATATTTCAGTAATTATTTTTTTTTAATTTTATATAAATAAAACTTCAAGCAATGATCTATATGCAAATTATAGTATCTGACTATGTAAAAGGCATACAAAAGTTATGGAAATTCTCAAAAGAGCCATACATCAACGGCTTATAGGGGAGAGTACCCATGCTTTACACGGTCCCAAGCTTCATAATGTGTAAATTTTTCTTGTTTGTGAATAAATATGACTCTGCAATATATTTTAAAACAGGACACATTCCCCTAGTTTTTAAAATACGGGTGCGATGAGGCACATTTATTGAGGAACGTAGGAAAAATTTAGTCAGAATAAAGCTTGGGACCATGTAAAGCATGGGCACTTTCCCCTACAACTTGTGAAGCAGGACTTCCACCGTTTGCCTTCAGAGGTTAGCCACCAACGCTAAGACGGTGGTGGACGCAATAGGGGGAAAAGCAATAATTGTTTCTGTAAATTGTTGCGCTTTTTAAGCATTTGTCGATGAATATCTATCTATTTATCTATTTTTTTTAGATTAAGTGAAGCGGTATCCGCCGAATAGACGTTAAGTGTCTCGGTTGGAATCCCCCTTACATTAAAGTTTAAACGAAAAGAACGATTGTTGATTGCAATGTTTATTGATGAAACAATTAACAATATCAAAATCTAATAAATGTAGCTTTTGAAAGTATGGATAGTAAAGAAATCAGTCGGATTTCTATTAAATTAAAATCAGTAAATCGCCAAAATACGTATACGACACTAGCTGATGGAAGCGACGATAAAGCCTCCTTCGCTAACACAGCGATGAAAAGAAAGTTTTACACACTTAGTGATTTATTTTCTCACAGAGCTCATCTCTAGTGTTTAGAGTTGAAGTATTATAAAATCTCAAAATAAAAATTTGTTAATTGGATGATAATGGAGAGATTGACTATTAAAAATGTTTATCAATAATATTTCGTATTTAGTGATTTCTCTCTCTCTTGAAGATTAAGTCAGTGATTAAATATTGACTGAAATATTCCATCACTTACTCTTCATCAATGGAAGTCTCAAGAGCAGAGCATGCAGAGCCTTTGAAATGTAGTTTTTCCCGCGCGAATTTCCTCATGGAGAGACATCTCAGCCTCCACTTGACGTAGTGCTCATTAGGGTGAGCCTCAGTCAATGGATACGAAGGCCTCAATGTGTCTGGTATGCAAATAGCCAGTGGTGGGTGCGATAAAAAAGCCGATCACGGGATGTGAATGAGAGTCACCAAATTGCAAAGATGCTAGGGATTGCATTTGATGATTTAGCCTACCACAGGAGTGGCACAATGTAATTTACTCCAGTGCATTCATCCCACGATTCATCAGCAATCATCTTTTCACTCAATTTCACGAGTGATGTTCGCGCGCAACTTGTTTCCAAGTCAGACGTGATATAATTAGATGACTCATATTTTTGATCCAAGTGTTGTGCCCAAAAGGGAAGGAAGAACTTGAGGAATAATGCGTTGGTGTTGCACACGTCAATCATTCAGCTATAGTTCTGCTTTTTTTTTATAGCTGTGGCCTCTTCTTTAGGTTCTACATCTCTACTTGAACACACTGAGCATTTGGTTCATGCTGACTCAATTTTTTTTTTTGGATCCATCATTCAAAGTGCTGCCCTTTTTCTCAGTGCAGCATCCAACGCATTTTGGGTCCAATCAGTGACATAGAGTCACTCTGTGATTATCCACCATCGTCTTCCTGCAATTAGAGCGTCTCGCGATCGGAAATGGGTGGAGATCTCTGAGACAGATTCTCTCATACTATTCCAAGCACTATCATCTTATAATCTCTATGGAGAATTTTTAGTATCAATTTGGATTAGAATAGATTTTTGAGGATAATGAGGTTCAGAAGTGATAGGGTCGAAAGAACACCTATTGGCACCCTTGGATATTATCCTTGTAGAAAGGTAGATACATTAAATAGGTTTTAATATTTTGACGAAATTACCAATATACGTTCCCTAAAATGTCGAAGCCTAAAATCAGGGTGGTGACATTAGCTCTGAAAAATGCGACCAGTTTTAGTGTAATTTTTTTCCTGTTTTCGTACACATTTCACGAGATATCTCCGAAACTACGTAGGTTGTCAATTTGGGGTTTTCGGATGCCCATTCCATATTAAATTGGCTTTTATTTTGTATTTGTATTTTTTGCTAATTCATTCCACAATGACAGAAAACACCGAATAAACTCCAAAGTTTTTTCAGCACGCTAGAAACATATAGGAAACGTCAAGCCCCTGCCTAAAATTAAGTTTGTCTTGCCTAAAAACGGGCCACGTCAATGACAAACGGACTTGCTATCATCAAATCCTCTATTTTGCATGAGGCAGGGGACAACGGACAAATACACAAGTGGAGGATGGTTTGGATCACTCCACAATCACAGGTATCCCTTGATCCTATGTAAATTCTGGAAATACTGGAGAGGACACTGGTGCGTAGAGCGTATGACCTATTCGACAATTGTTAACCCAGTCTACGGTTCACTACTTCTTGTTCGTAATTCGAAAACTTGTATATGAATAACCCAACGAGCAGAGTTTGCTAAAAAAGGCAGCATTTTCAGCATAGTTTTGCTAAATCGATTTGCAAAAATATGCTAACCGGTTAGCAGTTCTCGAACAAAAAGTGCTAACCAAATATATGGAAATGGCACTGCCTTGTGAGTGTAATTTTAACGTCAGCAATTGAAATCGGTTAGCATTCGGTGCTCACTGGGAATTATAAATTCGAATTTAAATTAACGGTTTTTCAACAGACCTTAAATATTCGTTAAGTGAGAAATATCTTAGCGGGCAAACCTTTCTTTAACTACCAATCCATCGTACAATGTTCAGTGAATTTCTTTGAAGGTGAGAAAGTCGTTGTACTGACGTCAGTTCTTGTCACCGGCTAGACTTTCGTGGTGAGATCGAGTGGAGTAGTACCCTGTGTCTTCATCCTCTTGACCTCGCGTTCGTACTCTGTTTCCTCATCGAGATCACTGCCATTGGCTAGTCGCTTTTCAGACGCAGCTGCATCTTCATTTTCTGATCCGATGTCGCTGACTTCGCTAGATGCTCGTCTATCGGCTGCTGAGGTTGTGCTGCTGCCCGTCTTCATACTGAGGTCGATGGGATTTTCCTGGATGGTGGCTTCTCTGGCGGCTGAAGGTGATCGTGGTGGCGTAAGAGCTACTACATCTTCAGCATCAACATCCTCTTCATCAGCATCACTTTTCGTGGCACCATTACTGGGCGAGAGTTGGGACTTGAGCACAGCGTCCAGGTAGAAGCGTTTTGTGAGCTCCTCGGCGGTTTTGCTGTTGTGGTTTGGTGTGAAACGGCTGTTGTTGTTGGCAGCCGCCGCGGCGGCAGCAGCAGCCTGTTGGCTGAGTAGCTGTTGCTCGGCGGGCTTCAGGAGTCCCTGGTGAGGCGGGTAGAGGGCTGGATGGTAGCCAGGAAAGAGGAGTGGCGACTGAGGCAGGAATCCGGGCGGTGGCATCATGGGCAGAGATGTGAGCCCGGCAAAAGGTAGCGGCAGGAATAGCTGCTCCTTGCTTAGTGGAGGTTGGTGATCAGGCACTTTGCGCAGCAGGGAATTTCGTCTGTCACCGACCTCAACACTACTGTCTGAGTTATGACTGTCCGGCGAACTAACAGACGGCGAGGCGGATGGGTGTTTGCTGTAGTCTTCGATGCCAAGTAGCATTAACTCTTCTTTTGTGCAGGGAGGCCTTTGCAGTGGATATCCTGGAGGATAGGCTGCTGGATGACCTAGCATTGCCAGTCCAGGTGGAGGTGTCTTTCTGTTGCCATGAGCCGCTGCGGCTGCTTGTTGCTGCTCCTGCAGCAGGCAATGGATCTTGAACCAATTGGACCTACGGCCGTAGCGTGAACCACTCTTGGACATTCCCACAAGTAGGCACTTCCTTAAGCGACATGCTTTGCAGGCTGTTCGATTCTTTTTGTTGATCACACACTCTCCGTTGTTCTTGCACTCAGAGATCGAGGATAGGTTGTTGTACGACCGCCCGAAGAAGGACTGCAAAGAAAGCCCCATACTAAATTAGTCACAATTTTAAAATAAATCGGTAGCTATTTGAAAATTTTCTTTGCAAAACATTGATACGGCTGCTGCCGGCTTACTTTAAATCAGTAAACATAGACCATTCCGGTAACCGATCATTTTTCGAATAAGCGATGTTCAAAAGATCTTCTTTTTGAATCTCTATTCGAGCGGAGATAATTTCCAGCCCGACAAATAACAGAAGCTGTGATCATAAATGAATCTCAGCTAAAAAATGTCAAAAAGATCAATTTAACTCATCCAGTGCAAAGGGAAATACTTCCAAGCACGGATATTCACCAAAGCGCTCAGGTGAAACACAAGTTAATTAACACCGCGATCGCGTCACGCAAATGATTTATTGCATTCTTCGCCGTCGCAGTGATGCTCAATTTTCTCCTCACTGACGATTGTACACTGGACCAGACACGAAAAAAAGTGAAATTGATCCCGAAAATGAAAAGACACAGGTGAAAATCGTCAGTGACAATTTAATGTGATCGGTGATCCGTTGGGAAGACGATTGAAATCTAATTGGAGGCGGATGAGACATGAGTTTCCGTTTTCTTCAGACAAGATACGATGGGGAATTCCTCGTGGGATGCAGTTTGAGAAGAGTGAAGATGAAAATTCACTGAATAGAGAGATTTGTGCAATTGAGGGGCGAATAACTAGCAATTTCTTATGAAGTTTAAAATTTATTTTGCGGAATTTATGAATTTCGGCGTATAAAATCGAATTATTTCTACTCAAAATATAATTGTATATATTTTTTGAGATCCAGTAGAACAAAATATTCTTCACTGAGACGGGTTTCGAATTAGGAAAGAGTACTACATGTTCAATTTTTTTTCTCGAATGTCAAGATTGTGAATAAAATGTTTATGCTAATCAAACACAATTTTTCATAACCTTAAATGTTTCGAAATAAAATAGAAAATCTGCTTTTTGAATTTTAGCCAAGACACACATGGGGGATTAGAACAGATTGTAATAGGATTGTTGAGCCTAAAAGAGTTGAAAGCAGAAATTCCATCCTGACGAAGGAATTTGTTACAATGGTGATTAAACTCAAGGCATGACATATTTATAATTCCTCTAGATTCTAGGATGCTCAACAAGTTATTTCGAAAGCACAATCGAATCGGCTCCAATCGGTCTGCACCAGCGAAGCGAAGAGAACGCTAAATTCGTGACTATCTTGGAATGGGGTATTGAAGCTCAATTCCCGGAGGATATCGATAAAAGGTGCTCCAGTATAACAATTCTTACTACAAGATAGTCGGGACATTTGCTAATATCTCAGAAACGAACCACTTGAGATTTTTTGAGACTCACTGAAGACCGTTGGAATTTCATTTTCTAACATCAGCCTTATTTCGAATTTTCGAACAAAATTTCGTGCAAAGTTAGGAACATTCGTAAAATACCACGCTACGAAGTTGTTAAAAAAAGTTATTCAGTGATTTTAAAGAGAATTATAATGGAACTGCAAGATTTATGTGTATTATTGCTCACAAAAAAGTAAAGACTGACACATGTTGGCAATTGAGACATTTCGAAATTCGAACCGGGAGTAATTCAGCCACCACGCAACCGAAACTGGAAGTAAAAATGTCTTTTTTTTTGGCTTTCGAAACCGATCTACGAATATCTTTTCTCTTGGGAAAAATCTAGATGCGAATGTTCTGAATCTGGTATAGGAGTTTATCACAGTGAGTGCGGTGCTTTTCCAGAGACCCTCGTTTCAATTGATCGTTGAGTAGTTTCCGATGAGTAATTAATAAAAACAAACAGCTAATAAGAAACCGATTAGCGCCGGGAGATGGATAGCTTAGAAGAAGACGATTTTACCCAGAGCTTTCGGCTCTAAATCCAAGCCTTCCTCAGTGGTCAAATCTAGAATGTTCTTGCCTTGTCAACTAGTCTAGTGCAGTGGACAGACTTACAACTTTCTGACTAATCCGTCTCTTGGATTTAGCCGATCAAAAACTAATAGGAATTTAGTAAAATCATTATTTTTATTATCATTACGTTAAGCCATCTCTCGGGTTATGTCGTAAGTGTGTTCAGCACATACAGATCCAGAGAGTACGGGATTTAGGTCTTTTTACTATCTTAATTTTGTTTTTTAAAGATTTTTCTTGCTTTCTTCAGTTTTGGCCGGAGAGAGAGGTGTATAGTATGCAAAATTTCAAATGGAAAAATACGTGTGTTAGAAAGAGTACACTCTAGTAGAGTAATACGATGAGTAAGATATTACTGCTCGTATTAATAGTTTTCTGAATCATATTACAGGCAATTCGAGCAATTTTCCATGAGTTCCAACTGTGATTCGGTCACTTTTCGAGCGATTGTATTGCTGCCAACTTTGTACGCAGAGATAAAACACTTGCTATCTTTTTTTCCATTCTCGCAATTCACAAAGTATTAATCTTAATATTAATCTTACTGTGTTATCACACTTGAACATTAAAATTTTAATATGATTCACATTAATTGTCGCTGGTGAGAGTCCAAATGTGTAATTTGTGTGTTTGAATCATTTGACATTCAAAAATTGATCTATTTGTTGATAAAAAGGTAGACTTGGCCCGCAAAATTTGATATAAATTGATTTATAGCATTAATGCGAAAAATTAATGCGATTTTCTCTTTAATTTTTTTAATGTGAAAAATATTTATGCTTTAGGTAAATTTAAACTTATTTTTGCAGGCCAAGTCCACTTCTTTATCAATAAATAGAAAAACCCCAAATATTAAGTGACTCAAAGACACAAATAATATATTTGGACGCTCACAAGCGACAATTAATGTGAATCACATTAAAATTTTAATGTGCAAGTGTGATAACCCCGTTATATGTAACACCATTCATTTGCGCATTGGACACGATTTTCGATATTATTTCGAAAAAGAAATTTCGATTTTGAAAAGAGATTGATGGATCAGTCACCCCTTGCGATATGCATTATATTCGGTTAGTTAGTCGCCCTCTCAATATTAAATCGTGCAGTTGTCTGCGAAGGAAGGAGAAAATTCAGCGAGTGCACTAGGTCGGAAATGGATTATAGACCTTTTGCAATACTTAAATGGATTTTTCTCAACTTGTTGCACTTTATGGTGATCTTCTGTCGCTTCTTTGGAGCGGAAGAGGTAGTCAATTTTTGGGGGCCAAACATTGAGCAAAGAAGCTTAAAGTGAACACAAAATTGAGAAAATTTGTGGAAAATTGTGTCTCTGGTGAGTCAAGTGCTGTTGCAAGAGACATTCAGTCATTGTTGCTTCTGGCCGGTAATTTCCACAAAGTCTCTAAAGCGTTCATTTTCCGCTACCTTGCGCTTTTGATTAAATGTACAAGATTGTATTACACAATATTAGTTGTTTTGCTCTTGCCAGACAATTGTGGAATTTTTGGTTTGTGAATTTGAATATCTGTGTCAAGTTGGCTCACCTTGCATCCTTCGCACGTGAAAGCGCCAAAGTGGAATCCTGCTGCGGGTTCTCCACACACTTTGCACGTTTGGTTCATCTGCAAAGAAAAGAGAATTCTGGTGAGAAAAATCCTACCATGTGGGGATTGGGAATGGGAAGGTAGATGGCAAAAATAGTGAGAAATTATTATTTTTCCAACCCAACCACACATTGACCTCTTTGTTGCCTTTTTCACCAATGCATCCCGAAGATGTTGGACGTTTTATGACTCCTCAAAGTTGATTTAAGATCAAAAACATGGAGCTTTGGAATGAAAAGGGCAGGACGAAAAAGAGCCAAAAGAATTGATTGTTGCCCAGACAAAAGTGAACCGCATTTTGTTCGTCAACACTACAAAAATTCCCTCACATATTCCCCCTTTTTTTCAATTCTTCTTGGGGCATCTTCTCCCAGGCGAGGAAAAGATCCAACTATTTCGCCATGGAATATAATTATCCTCGCGGACTCATCAAATTAATGCACACCATTCACATGGCCTTTTGGACGCAAATGTGCTAAAGAATAACAATATTGGTGGTGTTGGGGTGTAAAAGAACAATTTCATAATAAACGTATAGAACAATTCGTTTAGGCAAACGCAATATAACTCAACAGTAATCGACATTTATTAGTTGTAATTCATTCCATAGTCTCACCCAAACATTCTTCCATCTCCGGCAGAGGCATCTTCTCATCAACATCTTCCACTTCTTTCCCGTATTGCAAACGATTTTCTTATGGGATACCATGAAGTAGGGTTGCGAAATTATTAATATTACGCCAATTTCTACTGGAACACTTTTTGCAACAAAAAAAAGGGTGTTGAAGAAGACCAAAAGTTCAAGGATTGTGCTTTTGGGAGTGAATCGACTTAAACAAGCTTCAAACTCAATTTATAATTGTTCAATTATTGCTTACAGTACCACTGGACACATTTAAATATTTTATTAAGTAATAAAATAAATTACAATTTGGAATTCCTTCTGGCAAACTTATTGACACTTTTAAAATCTTTTCAAACAAATTTAATCTTGGTAATTTTAATTGATAGATCTATAAAAGACGAATAAGAAATGCAACAGATGGGAATATAAATAACAATTTCAATTAAAGCCTATAAAATATGACTGTAGGGGTCGGACTTTGTGTACATTCAAGTGAGAATTGTCACACGAAGATATTTAGCGACAAGAATCACGAGTTAAGCTATTTGTGACTTTGCTTAATACTTTTCTTTTTTAAAAGGTATAAGGTGTTGAAGAAAATAGGAGCTGACCTACTTAAGCATTTTTATTTTTATTTTTGAAAACTGTCAGATGGTCAGCATGATTTCCAATAAGGATACTCATATGACAATTATCAGGAGTATGCAGAATATGACCTCAGGGGGAAACATATTCGTCTTACCACGTAAATGAGCTACGTACATGCACGTTCCCGAAATAAACAACCAAGAGATTTTTTTTTATTATTTTCATCCCGTGGTTTGGAATTGACGCTAAGACGGAGATGACCGCATGAGGGATGGGATTTAAAAACAAAGATGACAATATAATTCAATAAAATATTATTTCATAATTTGTTATTTTTTTCTTAGACTGAGAAAAAAAGAGGGTGCGATTAACATTTTTTCCTCAGAAATTTAACACTTTTTAGGTGTAAAAATATTTTAACATTTTTTAATGTTAATTTTACACCTTTTTAAGGGTAAAAATAACATAAAAATGGGTACCTTTAACCCCTAATACACCTAAAAAGGGTAATATTTACACCGATTTTGGATCAATACTGCAGGGTCAAATAAACATTTCCGGAATGTTATTTTGACTTTTTCGAATTTCTCTCAGTGTATTTATTATTTCTTTTATTTTCAGTAGCGTTACAAAGACTAGTTTCTCAAATTTGCAAAGAAAATTAGAGATTTTGTTGATGATGATCTATAATTGGATTTTTTTTAGTACACAGAGAATTATTTCATAAAATTGTTCGTAAATATTTGTATTTTTCCTACAAACATTGTTCGTAACATGATCATTTGACGAATAACTTTCTCTTTTATTACAAACATTTGTTCAAAAATGATTGTAAACACACAGAAAAATGTTTGTAACATTTTGTCATTTGTTCGTAAAATTTTGCGTGACAGACATCAATGTATGATCGTTTGATCAAAAATTCGTAAAAGCAAAACATGTTCATCAAATGATCATTTTACGAACAAATTTTGTGAAGAATTACAAACTTTTACGGACTTTATTGTGGATTACACGGTTTACGGGCCTTTTGTAAGTTCCCACTAGGATTTTACAAACATTTCTAATAATTCAACGAAACATTTTTTTCCGTGTAATATAGTCTATGTGGGAAATTGTCTAAAACGACGTAAACCTCGAAAGAATGGGGAGACTGGGGCAAAAAGATAGCGACTTAAATCTTTTTCTATTCATAGCTTCCATTACCCTTCTTCATTGTCGCTAGCTTCTTCGAATTCGAACAAGGAATTTAGAAAATAAAAAAGATATCTAAATTTTTAGTATTGAAAACCGACGTTAGGGAAATTTATTAGAAGGGAACCGGATCTCGTCGGCGGAATGGAGTCACTCTTGGAAAAACGACAATCCTTTCCAAAGCTTTCGGCAGTGTGCACAAAGAAGTTGCCAAAGCAGAAGAATTTGTGTGAAAAATTTTTGATTTGTGCCAAATTTTTAAGAGAAAAATTGAATTGTTTTTGTTAGTGGAGTGCCCCCACATCCTCTGTTATGCCCTGTACGATCCCTAGACAGATTAAGAGACAAAACTCTGGAAGTTACTAATTGATTTGACCACTGATGAAAGCTTGGAGACCGAGCCGAAAGCTTTGGAAAGGATTGTCGTTTTTCCAAGAGTGACTCCATTCCCCCGACGAGATCCGGTTCCCTTCTACTAAATTTTTAGCACTATTTTTGAAATATTTTCCATGCAGAAGATATCAATTATTTCCCATTATTTAAAATTGATGCAATGGTGAATGTCTCCTAAATGATTTAGATTCTTTGCTATGTAGCAAAAAGTAAGAAAATCCAAAGCAATTTCTAATGTATCACGGGGAAAAGAAATGTCAATGTCATGTGACACCGCTTATTGTATGGATTGGTCAATCGATTTGCAGTCTCTTCAGTGTTTTTTTTTCTAAAATAGCTTGAAAAACACTTTTCTCGTTCAGATAGAGAAAACGGTGTTTTACAGAGGTGTAGAGAAATAATTTCCTATCAAAATATGTAATTTCTGTTTTTTTTTTTAAATTTACGAAAGCCAGTAATAAAGTAAATAAAAATGTGATAATATTTCATACCTGTAGGGGAATTCTGTAATTTTCGTGGCATTGACACGCGTGAGTTCGAAACCTGACAATGTCATTCGAGCTTTTTTTTGTCATCATATGAGTTCGAAAATGCAATTAATTGAATTTTTAATGAAATCCCTTTACTTCATGATTTTATGAAAATACACTCTGTCTTGGTTGATTTGTTTAACAAAATTCATTAACATTTTAATTGCCAGAAATCTCAAATATGTGACTTCTGACAATGTCACGTGAGCTGCAATGACAATGTCACGGCTACATAATCGCATTTTCGAAAAAGCTCTCCTAAGATTCGAACCCAATTTGTCATATGGCATTGCCAGAGCGTTACAGAATTCCCCTCCTGGTACTATTTGCCCCAGAAATTCTGAGAATGATCGCAAAATTACCCTTTAGATAACAGCTCAATAAATGTATTTCCTAACAAAATAGAGAAAAATGACTTTCACAAAGTTGTAGAGTGGTAAACTTCCTATAAAACTGCGTCAATTAGAAATTTCTGGGGAGCTCGGGTAACTTATAAAAAAATAAAATATCCGTTTTGTGACTTTTTGCCCCAGTCTCCCCTACTTTAAACTTAAGACAATTTTGAATAGTTTTTAAAATCTCTTGGGAAAACAATTCTGCCAAAGAAGTAGGGGATAGCTTTCAGGCTTCGCCCACACTCTGGATTTGTCCACTATTATCAAATTAAAGCAATTGTGATCTTAATATAGTATATGTCTTAATATGTCTTAATCTCCAATTTAGCTTGAAAAGGCAGTGCTTTCAGCATATTTTTGCTAAGTCAATCAGCAAAAATATGCTAACCGGTTAGCAGTTCTCGAACAAAAAGTGCTTAAAATTACTTAATACTTAATACTTAATACTTTATAGCTGAATTGCAATCATTTAACACTTGGTACTCGCTGGGTGAAAGAATCTCTTTTGTATATCGTCAGTTGGATCAATTATTGTCGTATCTGCATTTGTTTTACATCTGAATTTAGTGGAAGCTACGATACAGAGTTCCCCTCTCGAATGAAATCTTGACACAAGAGAATTTCAGATACGATAATTGTCGATGCAACCGACGATATATACACTTGTATAATTTATTAAAATTCAATACTCCAAAAACAAGGGAAAAGCAAAGAAAAATCGATAGAAATGATATATTTTACGTGAAATATATCAAACGTATTATACCGTGGGTTTCAATGGGTTAAATAAAATTTAATTTAAATTTAGGAGAAAAATACTTTCGATAATTCTGACATTTAAATTATTGTTGATATTCTGCCAAAAAGCCTGTTATTTTAATTTAAATATCACTAAACAGATAGTTGTCGCTCAGATAATTTGTCAAGTTGTCCAATAGCCTCATTTTGGCAATTTTTCTTCCAATAAATTCAAAGGTAAACACCCAAAAAAAATCGATAGCAATTCTTTTTTTGAAAAATGGTATGTCTTTTGCTTTCATTCAAATTCAAATTCAAATCTATTTCAGTTGAATGGACATAGCTTGGGTGAGTTGATGGTGTTGAAAATCACTCTAGAATTTGTCTTGTTTCGCCCCAAAATCGGTACAATCAAACAGGTAAATCCAATAAGAATATGTAGATAATTTCAATGTGAAAGAATTAACCAATATATAGCTGATTTGGTGGTTGTCAGACTGACCATAAAGCTCAGCAGTATTTCATAATAATCTCCTAAGATTATAATGTGCCATAATGATAGAGTCTAAATATTTAATAGCCGCTTATATACATAAATACACTTGGCTATTTGCATATTCATTAATGAAATTCTCAGCTTCATTTGCATAATAATATTTAACTGTGTTTCCGACTGCATAAAATCACACTTCATACCATCTTTTGTTGGGCATCGCACAAGAAGAAAGCCAGAAGAGACATTTTATTTTCTGATTATTAACCTCACAAAATTCCAACAATTCTCTCTCTCAAGATTTGCCAATATGAGAGTCATATAAAATACTCAAAATTGGCATTAAGTATCTCACCAGATATTCAAGTATTGTAAGAAAACATAAGTCATGATGTATGGTAGAGAACGTGAAAAACGCGATCATGCGAGATTAGTATAATTTCTGCCTTATTTCGATTACTATTTTTCCAACCATTTCATTATACCGGATATATTAGAGTGATGTCACACACTGTCCTTGTGTTTCCTAATACCTTCAAGTAACATGTGCACGCTTCAGAGATTACACATTTAACGTTGATGGGCCCCTTTTGCGATATTTCATACACAAAACACCCATCTCTGATTTAAATTAAACCTCAACCAGAATGAGGCCTCAATGTGGCACAAGTGCATGAGTCTGGAAAATTTTCTTCGATGCCTAAAAGCTCTGAGGAAATTCACATTATGTTGGGCAATTGCTTTTTCCTTCCCTTCAACATCAGAAAAATCACATGAACATCGCTTGAGAGAAGTGCACTGGATTGGGGTCAGAAGTTGTACCCAAGTAGCACATTTTGGTATAACTTTACTTTGAGTATCCAATTTGGCGATACAATAAGACCCTTGTGCGACTTGAAAAGGATAAAATGGGCAAACAAATATCAAAAAGAGGGCACCTTTAAATTGGGGTACCTTTGAAATAGGATTTCCCTATATATTTTTAATGAAACTGAACCTACCACAATATAATTTAGCTCCCTGAATCAATTGTAAAATTAAATTACATTAAGGTTCGTTTTATTTTTGTTCAGATTAAAAAAATATTTCGTCAATTTCGTTGGTACATCCCGACACATTGTTTACGCTAGTGTAGACTTTGTAGGGGAAAGTACTCTCCCTTAGAACGCTCAAGCTTTTGGATAATGTGAATGAATTTTCTTTTACTTTTCCTAGAAGACTTACACCAACTTACACATTTCTATTAAAAATTACTTTTAGCCTATCATAAATTATTGTTAATTACGTGATAATCATGTGTAAATCTCTTAGGAAAAATAAAACAATATTCACATCTTTCGAAGGCATGAACGTTCGAAGGAAAATTATTTTCCCCTAGATATTTTTAATATCCCAAAATTTGCAACTTCCTTCATATTAATGAAATTTTTATATCATTAATGCTTTAGTTGAACAATTTACTACACTCTTAGAAAAAATTAGTTCGTACAAGCTCATATGCAGTTATTAGAACTATAAAATATAGTAAATATAGACCCAACTATATATTTAGTTTGGGTAACTAAATGAAATAGTTGACCACAGTTAGTTAAAGTATCCTTTTCATTTAGTTATCACAACTAAATCAAAATAGTAATGGGTACTATAACATATTAGTTCCAATTACTAAATAAATGGGGTTGATAGCCATCCTATTGGCTGTAATAACTATATCATATTAGTTGTGGTTACTATATAGCATTCATTGTGATGCATATTTCTTATTAGTTGCTTAAAATTCGAAAGAGCTTCAACGCATTACTAAAATAAAAACCACTCTTTACTATTAGAAAAGTAGTCATAACTTTATGAAAATATAGGCCCATCTATTTGTATTGGTTGTGAGAACTAAAAGGAATTAGTGACCAATATTAGTTGGGATAATGATTTCATTTAATTAACACAAGCAAATATAATTGTATGAAAGCATTATGAAATAATTGCCGCAACTTATCCACGTAAATATTGCCTTATATTCTCACTACTAATAAATTTATTATGAGTATAATGTTTTAAGAATATAAGAACTATTTTAAATAGATTTGATAATAATCGCCCAAACAACTAATTTTCATTAGTAATCACGTCTAAACTTTTCTAAGAGTGTAAAAATGAAAAACTGTGTAATCTTCAGTGTCCAGTCCAGTGCCTTCTTATATTGGCTTCAAACCTAAGGCTTAGGCACCCCAAACAGCAATTTTGAGTAAGATTACTGTTGGATATGTTTTCTGGATTCCAAAATCGAGTCCTGTAGCGGTCGTCAGAGCGTCGAATGACGGAATTTGGAGAATAATATGACGGTAATTACAAAAGTCATTTGGCGTCTTAATAACTCTGAGATTACTCGCTCACGACTAAAATATGACGCGCTAAAATGATCTCTTCCAGTGACTTCCAGTGTCTCTATAAAAAATCTACCCCTCATTGGGTATATCTGAGGGGAAATACTTGTCAAATGGCAAATAGAATTACTCAGCGCTGTGAAACTCACACATTAGTTGATATTTTCGCAAGGGAGCGATATTAGGTCGCCAAGATTCTGGGACGGGCATTGCTGGAGCACCTTAAGTTTCGAGCTGTTAACTTTATCTGTCGCCTGTTATGGACAGATCCGAAAGATATTCGTGTCTATTCGTTCCGAGATCGGTAGGTCGCATCTTGCGTTACTCTTGATTCGTTGGGGGAGTCAGTTGTTGGAATGAACTCCCATTAACTTGTAAGCGGGAGCTTTTGAATCGTTTTGTGTCACTAATCGAGAGTACCTAACCTCTGTTCTTTTTATTTATTTTTTTAATTTCTGTTATTGGTTAATGTTCTGTTATTTCTGTTAGTGGAAGTTTCAAAAATGAAATGATTTTTGCGATTTTCACTTAATTAATTTAAGAATAAAAGTACATTAGAAAAAGTGTAATGAGCATACAGCGGAAGTAAAGCTTACCTTGAAAGCTTTTACATTTATTTATGTCGTTTTTCGTCGAAATTATCTTCAATTTCTCATTAATATTCTCGTGGAAAACTTAAATTATCGTTCAACGAACGATATTTGAAACGTGTTTAAGAAGATTCAAATTAAATTTTAGTCATTTCTTTGAAATTCAAATGCCGAAAGTGCTTGGAAGTGCTGGAAAGTACATATGACACTTCCGGAAGTGTGAAAGCCTCTGACGTTTTCCATAGAAATTTAGGAAGTGATGGAAGTGGTGTACACGATCTTTCGACTAAGGTCTCCCCCTTGTATTTTCATGTGTTTCTTCAATAATTTTATAATGCGCATTGGGAGGAAAAGCTCCCCCCCCCTGGTATAGATGTGTGCTGTGATTCGAAAAAGTACAGTGCCAACAAGAATTAAGTCAAAATTGAGCAACTTTTTGCATGATAAATACACAAACTATATTTTTTGAAAATGAAATTTTGTGGATCAGGATTTTGCTCTAGTTTCTTGAGTGTTCTGTGATCAAAATTTTTTGTGTCAATTAGACCCATTTAGTGATAATTTAATGAAGCAATAGTCGAACAGTAAAAATCTTCGCAAATGTGAGTAGTGAATTAGGAAAAATAGAGAATTCCACACGGAACCTGGTAGAAAATTTTAGAAAACGCGAAGAGTTGTTGAGAAAATAATTTCTACGGTAGTAGGGCAATACAATATTTTGAGATACACTTGACATCTTCATTCAAAATATGTACGTCGTTTCCGTACCTATGCATTGTTTTTGGCGCATCATTTTTTGTACGGAAAAAGACCGTCGTTTTTAGTTGTTTTTGTTACTCCATGGTAGAGTAAATTTTAAAACCGTAAAATAACGATTATATTACTAATTCAATCTTAAGTAATTCTGTGACCCAAATTCGACGCGAATACTACTAATTTTTAAAATTCCAATTAGGAATAAGTTTTTGACTATTTCTTGTACACGAAAAACCAGTCATATCAGAGTCAGGTAATTTTTACCGATTTGAAAGTACAATAAAAGAACTAAATTGTTTAAATGGTAGTTTTTTTCAATATTTTATTAAAGTATGTTCATATCAGTTCACTCAGTCAGTGTTGCTAGGAAATTTTTAAAATTTTTTATGCAATTGAAAATTATATTTTCTATTTCAGGATATTCGATATTTTTCAAAATTTGATTTTTATTAAACAAATTTTATTAAAAATATAAAATTGAGATTTTAAGTATTAAAAAATAAAACAGAGAACCTAGCAGAAACTAAGTGCCATTTGGCGACAGAATAGTTTTAGTCAAAACAAAGTCGTGAACTGGTCGTAATCTGGTCAGTTAATAATTTTCCTAATTTATTACAATGTCGTACAATTGCGTGCAACTTCTTCCTGATAATATACCTGTGACCAAACTAGTTATTCCTTTACTGTTTACTTTTGCTACTTGGGTAGTTCTCCTCAGTTGAAAGAAGCTTTTACAGCGTTTACAGCCTTTCAGTTCATGAAGATATTTCCAACATTCAATTAGTGGACAATGTGTTAAGTGATCAAGTGATCGAGATAACCACAAAAAAAGAAAAAAAATGAAAATTAGCACGAGATCATTAAATAAACGCCATAAATACGAAAGATCACCACCGATTTCTATTTAATAGGGAAAAAATCACAAGAAATTTGTGTGATCTTCATTGCAGAAGATCACACGATCACTCAAGTGGATTGCGTGCATAATTCACGATCATCATCTCGAATTACACGAATTGTGAAAACAATCCAAAAGCGATTGAAATCCTATTTCAAAATCCCTCAGTTCACAAAATGATCGCAAGATCGTTCGATCGCATGGAAAAGTGTCGAGAGATTGTTGCGATCATGGGGAGGATGTCGATTAAGGTTGAGGCAAATGGTTTTGTAGAGAAAAAAATCCTTGAGAGAATTGAGCTAAAAATGCTGGCTGATAAAGATGGTGCATTGTGAAAAAGTCACAAGAAAATTATTCCATAGGTAGATCACATAAGATCATCAATTTAATATAACTTGGCAAAACACTGAGAAAACTCCTGTGGCTATGGCATGATCGAGTGCCTTTAATTTGTTCAATTCACAAATGGCAGAGAGTTGGAATAAATTTATTGTGTGTTGCATCTTCATGGAGTTATTCTTGTGATCTCATATGTGTATTAATTGGTACTATCGTATATATCACTCATACGAGTCACACATCACCAACAATAAATTATTAACGAGTTCTTTCATAACCTAACACTTTTCCATTGAAAACATATCTCATATCTCTCCTTTTTTTCATCTGCACATCTCTTTAACTTTTTCTCCTTCGGCCTTTTCCTACGATCACATTTTTTTCTTCTTGTAAAATCTTCTTAAAATAGAAAAATTGCAAAAGACAATTGATTGACCTCTATTTTTCTTTTTTTTTTAAAGGAGATGTGGGCTCTTTTTGTTGATCTTCAACGTGGGAAAAAAATCCATTTCAAGTGCAAAAGCATCTGAATAAAATGTTAAGAAGTTGGGATGTGGTAGAAAAATGATGGTATCAAGATCAAGCAAAGAGAGAAAATTTTTCGTTTTAGAGAGATCGTTGATTTTGAAATTATTAACTTCAACAATTTATAAGTAGCCTTGTTGGAGTCTTCTCTTTCTTGGTGCTCTTCTGTTGCCTTTTTAATGCTCAACACTTTCAGGTATAGCACTGAAACGATCAACAGATACTTAAACAAGTTGATCGCGCATAAATATGATATTTTAAGTATCGAATTACTAGGCGCACCGATCCTTAATTGATAATAAATAACTAATTTTGACATGAGATCACATCAAAATGGTGGAGAATATTCAATTTAAACTCATAGGTGGAAGTGGTTGAGTTGTTGATACCATGACAACCAAACCGATTCAACGGCGGTAAGAATTCTTCCAGATGATCTTCGCATAATTTCAATATTGAAAAGAAGAAGATCTCGTGTTTTCTTACCAGGCAATTAGAAAATAATTAAAGCAGTTTTATTGGTGGTTTTCGTATACGGAGACATTTGGAGCACACGATCGCAAGTTGGATCTTCATGATTGCACAGTCACAATCATTCGCGATCATTAACGATCGGTTTGTTATCGCTCGCGATCGCACATGATCGCATATCAATTGCTTGACGGTCTTTGAATAACATCACAGTTATTTTTTTACAAGTACTTGAAGTATTTTAAAATTAAAAAGACAAAATTCCGAAATTTGTAGGGGAAAATGCCTATGCTTTGCACGGTCCCAAGCTCCATAATCACTAAATTTTGCTTGTATTTTAATAAAAGTGGCTCATCGCACCCTTATTTAAAAAAAAAAAGTTATTATGAAGCTTGGGACCGTGCAAAGCATAGGTACTTTTCCCTTATTCCTCCGCGACTGGCGCTGAAATCTGTTCTAAATTTTTAATTCCTAAGCTTTTAGGCGGCATAATCCTTTGTCCTAAAGAATTGCCAATTTTCTGACAAGTATGGTCCATTTGAATATTTACAATTTAAGGATAATAAATAATTAAATTGTTGTAGCAACATTCTAATTTTATACCTAATTCTATTTTAGTCAGAATCTTAAATTTGCAATTAAGTATGATCTATTGCTTTTTTATCGCTATTATTATTATTGTTTAAAAATTACTGATATAAAACTTTACTATAAGTTTTCGCATTATTCATAAAGTTTACGTAATAAAAAAGTTACTTTTATTAAAAGATATAAAAATTCTCAAATCAGCGAATTTTGAGCATTACTGAAAATTTATTTTTAACATTAATAAAATTAGAATTAATGCAGTAGAACACCCATGTGTCAGCATGTATATTTCTCTTTTTTTGTAAATTTTTGTTTTAAATAATTAGTTGGCAACAGCAAGAACAGTTCAAAATTTTGACATTAATTCCGGAATTTTACATATATTTTTATTAGTGTTTAAAATGTTTAAACGTTGACACTATTGGAGTCATACTCTATGATTTTAATTGAAAATTTAAAAAAAAATAAACAAAATACGAAAAATTGCAATAGAGGTGTGCCCTGAGATCCCTGAGATGTTTGACAGTTATGAAAATTAAAGAATTCATCTGTAAAAAAAATAATTTTTAGTAATGTATAAATAATTTAGTAGTAATAGATCATCAACTAGATTTTATTTATTTATTTTTATATTTAATTATTTAAAAAAAAACCAATGCCTTTGAGCAGGTGCTCTTCAAAGCAAAAAAATACATATATAAAAATATATAGATTTGTCAGAAAGGAAAGTTTGCGTCCACCGCCGTCTTAAGGTTGTTAACAACCTCCAAAACCAAACGATGGAAATGCTTTTTCTCAAGTTGTATATATCACCTGCATCATTTGTAAAAAAGAAAACTTTCTGACATTTTAGGTGAGAGGAAAACAGGCAAACTAAGACGACGAAAAAATTTAAATAAGCCGCCGTTTTTCCTCTCTAGGGACTTCATTCCAGAGGAGTACATTCCAGAGAGTAACTCCCTCAACGAGACTCGAAGACCTAATGGATGAACTCGGAAGCAGAAATTCGGCCAGATACCTAAGGCTGACGATATTGGAGATCGCGGGATGTGAAATCGACACCTCGTGACTGCAGGAAGAGTGGCAGGGCACTCCAAAAGCTTCAGACGTATTAAAGGGATACACGTGATTGAAAGGATGAAGATTGAAAATATAGCGAATGCAATTATTGAACGTAATAGTCAGGCGACTCACAGAAGCTGCACAAGAAGAAAAAAGAGTTCGTCACCAAAGGATATGGATATGGAGCAGAGCACGAACTAATAGTATTCGAATATCCTGAGGAGTGAAGTACTGATGGGTTTTATGTGTATAAAGTTTTTGGTTTTATGGCCTTGCATTTTTACTACCCTGAAAGTAATTTGCTCACTAAGTCTCCCGACTTCAGCCATAAGTCTGCATATGGCACAAGGATTGGTGAAATAGGTCAAATGGATCTCATTGATAGTTCGTCAAAAGGATATTATTTCCTAATTTGACCAAGCCCTTTATCATAGTTTCATTCGCGAAAAAATATCTTATTTGACAAACTTTTAAGCAAACAAGAAATTCAAGTAAGGAGCCTTTCCTTCCAGAGAAAATAGGTCTTATTATTCATCATATATTGGAAAAAAACCATAATAATAAATTTTTAGTGTCCTATTTTACCCTCAATGTGTCCAAAATTAGAAGCTGTCCAAAATTATGAGCACTTTCCCTATATTTATTTTAAAAATATGTCTGGAGTAGGTAATACAGGCTTTAAATATATCGTAGTTACATCCCTGCTTTCGCAAACTTTTCTTTAATGCAAGAGTGGTGTAAGGATGGTCTAAGGACTATAAGGGCACTATGGAGCGGTCTAAAAACCATCCTTGTATAATCACCTCCATCTACAGTACTGAATTTCTTGTTTTTTTTTATTTAATTATTTTAGTATAATTAGAAAAAAATTGTTTACCTTGCAAAACTGTTATGTGAGCGCCATCAAATTTTATATTGTAAAACTTTGAGTACTTTATTAAAATGTTTTTTTTATAGTAAGTTGATCGAAAACGTTCAATTAAAAGTACAACTTTATTCGGAATCATTTGCATAGTCATTTATACGGGAAATTTAAATTTTAAGCAAGCCTGAGAGTATTCAATAAAAGTCATTATCTAATATATTATTATTAACATAATCCTTGACAAACAACTTAATAAACTTTTCTAAATGTTTTTCTTACATTTATCATTATTAAATATTATTTTCGTTTTTTAATCCAAATGTAATTATAAGTTAAATATTTTTGTTTTAATATTTAAATTGGTTTTGAAAGCACTTGTTCATTTGTCTGTAATGATTAATAAAAATAAAATAAAATAAAAAATAAATAAACTAACGATCTTTAAAAATCTTGAAAGCTTTAAATATCCTGAAAGCTTCAATAAAATTCTCAAACATTCTATTTATAAAATTCAAATTATTTGATAAAGGTACAGATACCTCACATTTTGCATGGAGAATGGATAAAATTTACCATTTTTTGCAATTTTGAATTTATTACATTCTAAAACAGGGGAAATAAAACCAAATAAATTACTAAGCAGGTATTTAAACATTGATTGCACTGCTTACCACCTTCGCGGGTCAATTGAATTTTCTTGCAAGCTAACACCGTGGAAATTTGTCAAATAGCCATGCGATCTGTGGCGCGGAAAAATTGCACCAATTTCTTGGGCTATTTTCTGTGTCTCTCAGGCAAATGCCACACGAGACTTCTTGTACCCAAGGTTGAAAAGTGAAACTGTTTTGTGTACCCAATTTCCATGTTATTTGGTTGTTTGTAGCATGAAGTTGGAGGTACAAGAGAGACAGTAAAAAAAAAACCGCCACACAACAATAAGACGTGTGTTGGGTGTTTTATTGTGTCTCTCTTTGCCGTGGCGTGACAAAGTTGCCAAGAAGTTTATGTATGTTTTGAGGCACCCGAACAAGACAAGTCAAATTGTTGCCAAAGTTGCCAAGAAGGCAAAAGCACAACAGCAGGAAGGGTATAATTTAGGTGAGAGACCTGCAAATCAAGTCATCCGAAGCGCGATCACAGGTTGACAAATTAATACCCTACCAATGGGTAAGAACTTCAATCAAACATCTTGCATCCTGGGCCACTTCAGGCCATTTCAGCTGCCAAAGTAACCTGCTGATGGGATATGAAGAAACAAAAATGGAAATAATATTGCAATTGTTGATGGAATCAAGTCCAAGTATTGTTCACATGACCTACAAATCATCCCTGCAGACACGAGATTGAGGGAGTTTTTCGCAAGATTGCTGTATCGACACAATTGATTGACTGTTGCGTTAATGATTTTATGTTTCCTGTTTCCACCGTGGATTAGACAATCACTCTTAGATCTCTGGTACTTTTTTTCCACTTGTTCTTACAACCAAAAAGAATTATCACGATCGCTTGTTTTTGTCCAGTTGATCACTTTTCAGCGATATTTCACCGAAATACGTGTTTTCGTGCGATCTTCATTAACGTTCTTTCGATCTCGTTATTGTAGGGGAGATTAACCGCCTGTCGCCGCTTTATGCAAAACAATAATTAATCTAGAGAGAGGAGGGGCTACATTGAGCTGTAGGGCTACATTTTTATACGATTGTGTCGCATATTTCTAAAGGAAATTGGGCTTTAACTTAATGGAATTTACATAAACAAAACAATTGTGTATCAAAATAAATTATCACAGCTCAAAGTAGCTCGCCCTCCCCCTAATCCATAAATGTCTGCTTGAGTTATCAAAAAGTGGCCAAAGGAGTATTTCTTGTGATCACTCAAAATTTCCCACTCTCTTACCGCCTTTATTGAAATTATTAGGACACGGAATAACACAGGCTTTAGATCAGAGACTTAAACTTCTAATCTAAGGTTTCGAAATCCAAAATAGCGAACAATTTCATTATTTTTTGAAAGCCTAATAGGTGATTTATCGATAGGGGACTCTGCGGTTTTGGCCAGTGGATTTGAAGTCACTTCACAAAGAAAAACACTTCTTCAATCTTGCCCAGAGCTTTCGGTCTAGGATATGGACCTTTTTCCAGGACCGAAAGCTCTGGGAAAAATTGAAAAGGTGTTTTTCTTTGTGAAATGACTTCAAATCCACTGGCCATCACCGGAAAGTCCCCTATATATATATATATATATCACGCCAGTTTCTTCATCCAATTACGTTATTTATCTTTGAAAGACTGAACCGTGGAGTGGCAGATCGGCAGATCGTGTCGATTAGTCCTCAGGATCGCCCTGATCGAGCGAGCAGTATTCAAAATTGGCTTAATCACGCGATTAGTCTTCAAGATTGCACGGATTGCAATGATCATGACGATCAGTCTCCAAGATCACGTCGATTGCACGATCAATCTCCAGGATCTACTGATCTGCTTTACAAATTATGATTTTCACTTTATTTACATACTGACCAAATTTAATATCTATGGCTCCGACACATCTTTTAGGTCAGGAAAATTTCATGAAGTCGAAATTCGCATCTCTTTCTCTCTCTCAAACGTTTTGCATATATCTACCACACTCTTTCGCACTCTTCTTCTTCTTTCAAATATCACCCCAAATTAAATTTAGCTCATTCGAATTTGAAATGCGGAAGAATGAGATAGAGGTATGCAGATATGGTGTGCCGGAGCCATAACTGGCCATTTTACTGCAATTATTGCTCCAATTTTGATACTTGAAAGGAATATTCATTTGAATTTCAGTTTGATATTCTAAAAGATATAGACTTTAAGCTTCTAGTTAAGGGTTACGGAGGCTCCTAAGGGCAAATTAAAATATATTTTCACCACTTAAATATTTAATAACGGTAATTTTGGTCACAGATTAGTTGTACTAAAGTTTTTTCTTTTGCTTTTTAAGTAGTATGCCCAAATAATTGCAATGTATAAAATATTTGTCAGAAGAGCAGTAAAATATGATGAAATTAAAATTCGCGTTCCTTTCTTTGTAAAGAGATTTTCATGAATCTTATTCTTTCGGACTCAAAATAGGGTTGAATAAAATTTAATTTGGCGTGATGTTCAAAAGAAGAAGAAGAGTAGGATAGACATATACATAACGTTTGAGAAAGAAAGGGATATGAATTTTGACTTTATGAATGTTTCCTGTTCTAAAAGTATGCTGGAGCCGTAATGAAGTCGAAATTCGAACCCCATTCTTTCTCACACACATTGCATATGTCTATCTCATTCTTTCGCACTCTTCTTCTTCTTTCAAACATTACAATAAATTAAATTTAGCTCAATTGAATTTGGAGCGCGAAAGAGTGAAAGACATATGCTAAGCTTTTGATAAACAAAGGGATGTTAATTTTGATTTCATGAAATTTTTCTGATCTAAAAGTCTACCGGAGCGATAGAGATTTAAAGTTAAAATGTATTTCAGAATGAAAGGAAGGTTCCGAAAGAAAATTGGTGTGGAAAAATACGATCCTGCATGTGGAACTAGTGTGGAACGAAAGCTTCCCTCCACAATAAAGCACAATGCAAAGAGAATTCGTTCTCCTCTTCTTTGCTGACCATCTAAGTCAAAGAGATCACATCGTAACATCTCAGTTGAAATTTCAAAAGTGTTTTTTTTTTAATTCTAGTGAATTAAATTGGTGTAGATCAAAAAGTAGAAGTTGCTAAGACGGCGGTGGATGCTGAAATCTCATTAAAGAGAAACCGTACCTCTCAAAGCATTGTTGATGAATAAATTTATGTTTCTATCTATCTATCGATAGCCGATATTGAGTAATCTAATCTCTTTTTCTCCCCCTTCATCTGACTTTGAGTTCGAGAGATAAAAGAGTACTTTGAGTAAAATTAACTGGCAAAAAGTGGTTAATACATCCTAAATTCTCAAAAAATCGACCCATATAGACTTCACATTTCCAGATGCGTTTTCACGAGTTCAGCATTATCATTATCTGGTTAAAAAGATCTTCCACTGAGCTTTTGTGAAGTTTTCACAAGAGCCATTTTTTCCCCTTTCAAATGGCTGATCTTGAACTTTTTGATATACTTTATGATCACTATCAATTGAGATTTATTTGCGATCATCTCGCAATCGCCGTTCAATTGAAAAATCTCACACTGTATCTATTCTAGTGATCTTTATTAGTTTTTCACGCGATCTTCCATTTTAATTCTGTTTTTTCATTGATAGTTTTTTTTTTCAATTTCCACGAGGATTTCCTCGTGCTCCACTTTTAGCTGCCTTCACGCGATAATGGCAAAATAGATTCTAAAGAATTCTATCTTATGAATTTCTCGCTTAGCCAGATCGATATATATTTCTCAATCGCAAATGGTGAGAAATAGTGGATGTTTTGTGGTTTTCCGTGATTATTTCCTGAGAATCTCTTCGAAAATGCATAAATTCTAATATAGACAAGTGTGAGAAGATCTTTTCTCAAAAGTCATTCTCTCTCAAGTCCCAGAATTCACACAAAGTATATAATGTATGAATATTTATATGGTAGATCAGTTTGTGATCCTCTTTAGTGTTTTTGTCACAATTAAATCCATCTCATTGATTTCCACAGAACACACTATAAATCATGCATTTAATCTCATTGACGAATGATAGAGCTGGGAAAAAAAAGTGCTTTTTCGATTGGCTTTTGTTGGTAAAATTTGTAAAATCACTTCGTCACAATTGAGAGTTTTGGAAGAAGAAACGATCCCCCTGGAATGACAAATGATTTGAATCGGATCGAATGATTATCCGGTTCGTTTTTCTTTTAGGGTCAGAGACGAGTTTCATGCAATGTCTCACGAGACAATGTGTTGATTTTTTCTCTGATCTCGTCCTCCTGTGTCTTCTTTGCCAGGGAATTGATGCAGAAATTCAATGAAAGTGAAAATTTGTAGAGTCACTTTGCCATTCCTGCGCTTTTTATTTACTGAACTCGCTCGGGATTCAAGCAGGGAGAGCAGTATTGTCATTAATCGATGTTAGGAATTTTTCTTCAAATTTGATGTTCAAGGAATTCTATTTTCGATTTTTATTTTGTATTGTCTGCCGCCGTCTTAGCCTTGATAACCGACCTCTGGAGTAAAACTATATTACATCAAACAATTCCAAATTTCGAGCACTCAGCCACCACTTTCACCTCGATTTGCTCTTTTTCTCAACCATTCTGCTCAGTGGGATTGGAAAAAAATGCCAGTGATCGCTAAAGAAGTGAATTTCATTGAATTTGAATTGGATTTTCGTTGGCAATTTCAATTTCATTCTCAATTGTTGCTAACACACCGTGATTCGCGAAGAAGTGCAAGTGTCTTTGTTGTTTTCATGTCTCTCTCTCTTCTCTTCTTCTATATTTGCCAACATTTAACAATGGCACAAGAATTTATGGACATTTTGTATTCTTTCAGCGTAACGATGTGCGATCTCGTAACTATCGAAGTACACGCTCTATTTAATTTACAACTTTACAATATTTTTCCAAGACACTTTTTTTGCCATGGACAATCTGTGGGGGTCTGGCCAAGGGAGAGTCAGGGAAGGAAATGGTATGGAGGGAGTGTTTCCATTAAATTCGTGTCTTCGATCGATCGATTTGATTGATGGACTTCTTGGGGCAATCTCTCAGTGATCATGCACAATTTTCCTCTCTCGCAAACTGGCAAACAGGAAAAAAATTGTTGGAAGGTAAAAAAAAATTGGTGCAAAGTAGAATGGATTGGTGTTGAAGAGGGAAATGTGACAAAGAGGAGGTCTAAGGATAAACACACAATGATATCTAATCAATCATTTGACAAAACGTTATGACAAGTCAAATTTTCGTGCCCCTGCAGAAGCTATTCTTCTCACAATTTGCTCGAAAATCTAGAAAAAAAAGAGATTGCATAGACAAATTTCTAGCAAATTGCATCAAAAGAACGTTCTCACCTTCCACTAGCGTCCCAGACATCAGTGGGAAAATCGTGGCAAAATTGGTTATTTAGGGCAATCATGGACAGCAAAAATGCATAATTTATCTCGCCAATTGAGTGTTCAGTCATAAATAACAAGATGATCTATTTAGGGCTGCAATTACCTCGGATTTTTCGATAAATCACTTGCAGTATGATCAATCTTTCAAATTGCCCATTGCAAGGACAGACACGATTTCCTCCACTCACCTCCCTTATTGTCTTCCTCCCAGCAAATTGAATAACATGTCACCATTCAAATAGATCTCCCATGGATTTAGCGAAAAAAAACATCATTTGATTATTCACTCCTCAATTAATGATCTTTAGCAGCAAATAGCAAAAACTGTCACTCGAAGTCAAATTAAATCCAAGGTGGGAAGACTTTCTTGATGCTTTTCCACAGCAAGTTTTTTTTTATAGACAATATCATGTTGGACAAGAGATGGCTCCACTTGACTTTTGAACATTGTGTCCAATCTGACAAGTCAGATAAATATTGAGTGGTGTGTGAAAATTATATTTATGCAATGATTTTTATTTAAATAATAAAATCGCTTGACTTCTTGGTTAGGTTTGTTCAAAACTGAAGCCGAAAACGAAAATTTTCCTAGCTTAATTTTGCCAAATTTCAGGTTTTGCTAAATATTTGAATTTCGTGTTCCCTATAAGGACTTAACACTGAGCCTAAAATAACCGATTACACTCAATCCCGGTATTATGCGGTATTATGGGTAAAATGAACATTTCCGGAATGTTATTCTAACTTCTTCGGATTTCTCTCAGTGTAGATCCAAGATTTCGAAAAACTAAGAAATTGCCTTTTACTTGGGATTTTGAAACGTTAGCCCGGGAAATGGGTTAAACGTTCAGTATAAAATCGGTATTAGTTCAATTACTTTGAAACGTTCAGTCTTCTCATTGAAGACTTTGAGACGAAATATTTCTGGCTCCTTCAGAAGTTTTCGTTATATCGTGTACACGTAAGCTTTGAATTAATTGAGCATTTATTTTTGTAAAATTACGCACTAGTTACGTAAAATTGATTAATTGTATCACAATGGTTTAACGGTGTTAGAACGATTTTGCAAACGGCGAGGTTTAGAGGTTGGCTGGATAACTGGTTCACAGGGACCAAGGTGACCTAGTCTAGAACGTCCTTAGGGACCAGGCTGGCTGTACGCTTTGAAATGACAAGACCGACCTAGATTTCGATAGGGACTTCAGCTCGTTGCAGAATAGGGGTAGGTAAAAGGATTGAGTGAAAACGAGCCGAGTCAGACCAAGACCATTAATAGTAGGACAATTTAGGTAAGTAAATAGCGGTATTATCCTTATGTACGAGATTCAAACTTGATGTTTATACCAGTATCAAATGGTTTAATTGCCTTAAATGCCCAACCTTACGGCTTTACACATTGGGAGCAATTTTCATAAAAATAGAATTGTTGACAGAATTTTTATGTTTCTACCTATGGCATTCCAAGCACTTTCTTTCAAAAAAAAATTGTTTTTTTTTGACAAGAATTGTTGCCAACAGAGGGGTAACATTAGCTCTGAAAAATGCGACCAGTTTTAGTGCAAATTTTTTCCTGTTTTCGTACACATTTCACGAGATATCTTCAAAACTATGTAAGTTGCCAATTTGGCGTTAGAAACATATGGGAAACCTAGAAAATGTCATACCCCTGGTTGCCAATGTGTAGAAGGTCTTAAGTTAAAATTTACCGGAAAATTAACTTGCCAAAATATAAGTCGAATAAGTAGATTTTTTGCATAATTCGTTTTTTCGCTTTTTGGGTACTCCTTGGCACTTTCTACCTTCCCTATGAATATTATACCCAAAGTTACAGAGGTATCAAAACTTAAAAATTCTATACCCAGCATGTTATTCGGTTCGTATTCTGATCCGTCGAAATACTGCCTGAAAAGAAATTAAAAAAGTTAAGGCATATGCCTATACCATAAGTCTGAAACTTGTGTAAAGGATGACAATAGATCACAGGTGATCTTCTCATTCTTACTGGGTAAAATAGTAGCGATTTTATGCGTGATTCACACCAGAAAAGCAGTTCTTTATTTTAAGCTTATAATTCATGCGAGTAACATCTATGCAAACCTAGGTATAGGTACACGATTTCAATAACTACTGAATGCAAAGAAATAAGAAAATGTAAAGAATCTTAGCTAAACTCAAGCCTGTAGTTTGCCTTAATTGAACAGTACTTCTCAGTAATTAAAGTTTAAATACACCGTATATCTTGGTGGTATTAAGGGGTGACTTTGCACCCTTGCTTTCGTAAGGTTTGTTTTTTTAATTCTAGCACTTGAGGATAACCTTTAGACAATATTTAAATGCCCTTATGATCGCTGGACCATCCTTAAACCCTAGATTTAATGCAAAGCTTTCGAAAAAGAGGGCTGTAAAGTCACACCCGGAGCGCAATCGCCTTCATCTATGGCAACAACGGTATTTATATATCATTTTTGGACTTTAAATATTATGTAAACTTAAAAATGTTGATATCGCTCCTTGGAAATTACAAGGGGCCAACTAATTTTCGGCCATTTTTCAGGAGACAGCATGAAAGATTCAACTTTGTGTAAATAAGTATCTCAATTTAATGACTAAACAAAAACAATTTATTTCTTTTCTATTTGTATGAGCACTAATATAAACATCGAAACTTTTATATTTTTACCTTTCAAAATATGTTTTTTTTTAATGTGTTAGCTCCTTGTCGTTCTAAATTATGTGCAAATTTTGCTGAAATTAGAATGACAAAGGATCAACTTGCTTGAGTTAGTCCCCTGTTTCACAAAAATTTGAACTAATGCCCCTTTACTAGTGCCCCTTTATCTCAAATAAAATTGTGCAAATAATCAAAAAGATTAAAATTTTGAAAAACTTTTCTCATATCGAAATTTAATGACTTATATCATCTGAAAATTTATTAAATTGTCTTTCTAAGTGCACTAGAAAGATTAGGAAAAAAGTGAGTTGACCCCTTGTAATTTCCAAGGATCAATATATCAGGAACTCTAAAACGAGCTCTAAAAATGAATGACTTTGTAGGGCAGATGACCCATTTAATGCCATGACTCATTTGATAATCAAAGAAAAATATACCAATTTATTAAAGGTAGCATTAAATCGGTTATCTACCCTAAATTAATAATACTGAATAAGTGAGAAATATTTGGATAAAAAGCGTAAATCCAGTATCAAACAGGGGACCATTTGTTATCTAGACAAGAGCTCTACTGACTGAGTTATGGAGACAATCGATCACATTTCGATTTGATCGACATTTCGTTGAGCTTGTTCTTTAGATTTGGCTTGCGTAGATTCTGCATAGATTTCTGAGTATATCCTCATAACGAACGAGTCGATCGACATGGCTTATCGGACTTATCGGATGACGTTTGGTTGCAAGTAAATTTGAATTTTAATGTTTCCCATGAGTAAGTTTAATTTCAATTTGAAAGAAATGTAGTTTGCAAAATGCAAATTGTTCAAAATACTGGTTGAACACTTGAGAATAAATCAATTGCAAATTGAATAAGTCACCTGGGAAATACGTCATCAAAATGTACAACAAATCAAGTGAATGTCCCTTGATGACACCTCCATGGATCTGGCAAGCGCCTCTTTTGGGGACGAGTACGATGAGCGTGGTATCTTGTTGATTTACAATTGCGCGAAAAAGGGAGGAAAAGTCCAGGCGAGCAAACGATCATCAAGTAAGAGCACCAACAATCTTATCGTTTGTTTCTCATCTCCACACATGATAATTATACACTTGGGTGATCAATGAAAAGCTCTGCCGGAGAAAAGAGCGTGTTGAGGCCCGTGAGCGAGAGTCTGCCAAGCTTTACCTGATGGATGGTGACAATTAGTGAATTATTTATTTATTGTACAAGGTGTTGCTGCCGATCGTTTACGGTGATGGCGCGAATATCGTTGCCACAATCAATTGTGAATTGAGGCCAGAGTTGGCTCTTGCTGCACATCAGCCATTATTAGACACAGTCCAATGATGAAATTCTCCCCCTCTCGATGGTGACCAAAAAAAAAAACAACAATCCGAAACAGAGGCATCCAGATGCAGAGATCTTGCCGAGACAAACAGGTGAATTGATTGATATTAAATTTATTCCACCCGGACGATTAATGGTGCTCCATGGGTAATTTTATCAGGGTACCCAAGCACAGGGGGTTCGATTGCCCAACAATTGCCAATGTACACAAGCACTTTGATTGTTCAGGGAAAATTAAACCGTAACGAATTCCTCGCGCGTTCTTGATCTCACCATTCGAGAGGTTACAAACTTCTTGCAGATGATGGAATTGCGGAAAAAACACCACAGAAGAGACTTCTCATCTCAAAAATCTGGTACTGAATTAATTAAACAAATACTTTGATGTGATTGACAACTGAATTATAACCCACTGTGTGGCATTCATCATGCGAAAATGAATAAATCACGCGGCGGGTTGTCGAAGAAGCGCATTTCTCTCCTTTTTGCCTCTTATTTTCAAATCATCTCTCTGCAATTGGTTAGTTTTCAAATGCTCTGCAATTCACAAGATATGTAATATTCTTATTTAAAGATCCAAAGAGATCAGTTAAGAACATTTTTTTGGATTTACCTGAGATAAATTGTTATTAATGCTCTGAAATTTTTAATTTGGAAAATTGTAATATCGGAAAATGTTACTCTGGACTCTGGAGTAATGGACTTCGCAGGGATCTTATTCACGCAAATTTGCTTAATTGCGAAATTTTGATTTGGATCTTGATAACTTTGCCAAGGAAATAGCTATTTTGATTAGCAGATTTTTTTATTGCAAATTTTCAAGTGGCTTAAATGTTTTTACTGTCCATAATACGGGCTTTAGACTTAAGACTTTGCCATATGGCTTAACAGCTCTAATTTCTTATCAATTAGGAATTTTTGGAAAAAGTTGACTTAGAATTGGATTATTAAAGATAGCACTATTTAGGATTTTAGGACCTTCGGGAACTGGGTTAAATCTGTACTCTTATAAGACTGTTTAATAGTACCGTAGATGATGCGGGTGATTTTGCCCTCCCTGGATGCTTTCGGCACCCTACTGTTCGTAAGCTTTTCATTAATTCTAGGACAAAAGGATCATCTTCATCGATCCTATTATCATGTCCAATCGATAACGATCATCCTTAAATACTAGAATTAAAGAAAAGATTACGAACAGCAGGGTACAAAGCAAAGTCATCCACATCTACGATAATGTTAAAAATCAAAAATTTTATTTTTTTTTTAAATTTATTTTATGCAATTCAGTAATCCAGTTTTTTTTTAATTTTTAAGTTTATTAATACCATTTATTGCGATTTACTTCGAATTTATCTCATTCACTTATTTTTTCAATTAATTTTACAAAAGATATTTAAAAAAGCATATAATATATTGATAACTGAGACTTAATTAAATAATATGGTTTTCTAATTTGTCTCAATCGGAGAGATTTAGTCAAGTTGCCAAAGATCTAAGTTTTCTAAACAAAAACCAGTTGCAGTTATTCTTGAAGACGCTTAAATTAATGGTTTTAAAGGTTATAAATTATGATCCTAAAAAAGAATTTTCCCAACTAAATTAATTGCTGAGAAATTAAAGCAGTTGAGCCTTAGAGCTAAAAAAGTCTCAGGTCAACACCCTTTGTTAGTTAGTGGAGCGGGCAGTAAAAGCTAAATTTTGGCCAGCAAATCTTAAATTAGGCAAGTAAAACAATTTAAAAAAGAAATGGTGAATAGCCTAACCTTCTCCCATCCGACAACTACCGGACTATCCTTTTAAATAAAAGGTTTAAATTAAAGATTGTTATCACGACAAAAGACTATACAGCCTGTGAAGAAGCATTTCCGCCATTTGGCTTTGGAGGTTGGTCATCAACACTAAGACGGCGGCGAACGCAAGAAGATTAATGCTTTATTGCTTTATGGATTTTGTATCAATCGTGTATGCTTAAGTGTAATAAAAATATTATTATTATTATTACTTGACGAAGGATACTTTCTAAACTCCGACAAAAGGAGCAGTATTTTTATTGGACACGGTCAGTAAAGAACTAAGGGGTTACGTGAATTAAAAAAGACTAGAAAACACCGTATTTTCATCTTGTAAAATAAGCTGTAATCGAGGTATGAAAAAATTCTACCTTTCAGTTCGAATTTAACTCATCAATTGATAAGAAATATTTAGTTTTTTGACGACAAATGATTATATACTCTGAGAAATTTTGTCCACCGAAAAGTTCTTTTTTCTTTAAAAAAAAAAAAAAACCGTCTCGAAAAATCAGGTCCCAAAGGTTCAATTTTAAAATTTTGTAATGAAAATTTTAGAAAAGTGAAAATGTTGTGTTTTTATTTATATGCTTAAGAGCTCAAATTAAATGAATTTTTTATTTTGTCGAATATACTGTTTTTTAGTCTGCAAATCTCCCGTAACCCCTTAAAAGTGCTCAGTAAAAATTAAACATGATCAGCAATAAATAGAAAGTGGTAAGTAAAAAAATCGAAACTTGTTCAGTAAATAAAATGTGGTCAGTAATGGCCATGACACAACTTTTAGATCAGGAAAATTTCATGAAGTTAGAATTCACATCCCTTTCTATCTTAAAAGCTTTGCATGTGTCTGTCTTACTCTTTCATACTCTTCTTCTTCATTTAAACATCACGACAAAATAAATTTAGTTCAGTCCAATTTCGAGACCGATAGACTGTAATAGACTTATGCAAATCTTTCGAGAAAAAAGGAGACACGAATTTTGATTTCATGAAATTTTATCGATCGAAAAGGTGTGCTCCAGGTATAAAAATTCAAATATCTCAGAAGAAATATTACATTTTGTCACCAAAATTCAAAAGTGGTAAGCAAGAAATTAAAAATCCTCAGTAAAAATTCGTATTTTACTTATTTAACCAAAAAAACTAACAAATAACTTCAAATTTCAAGAAAACTTTCATGAAAATTTAATGAATTTATGGAAATTTTCACGAAGATTCCCCAAAGCATTTTGAAAAACCAAAACTGTCATTTAAGATGTATTGATAATTGCATGGAAATTTCAAAAAAATTTTGTAAGATTTTGGATTTTGCTTTTTCTTTTCCTATGGCTCCGGCACACCTTTTAGATCAGGAAAATTTCATAAAGTCAAAATTCGAATTCCCTTCTTTCTCACATGTTTTGCATATGTCTATCTCATTCTCTCGCACTCTTCTTCTTCTCTTAAACATCACTCCAAATTCAATTTAGCTCAATCGAATTTGCTGTGCGAAAGAATGAGATAGTCATATGCAAAACACGTGAGAAAAGAGGGGATCCGAATTTCGACTTCATGAAATTTTCCTGATCTAAAAGGTGTGCCGGAGCCATTATAGACGCCAACAAAATCGTTTGCATAACTTATTTAAAAAAAAAAAGAAATTTTTCTAGTATTCTAATTACTGCTTTAATTAAATATGTAAATGTAAACCTTCAAGAAATTCTTTAAGTTCTTTAATTTAAAATGTGGTAGAAATTTTCGATTACAGCTTGTGTATTAAAAATGAGAACATTTGCCAGCGCCACTCAGAAGAAAACAGTGCCCTCTCATGGAGGACGAGACTGTCATTATCAGTGATGTGCTTCTTCCTTCTTCCATTTCGCAGAGTTTGAAAGGTAGCCATACAATTTCCTTCCGACCACTAAAAAATAATACAAAATAGTGGAAAATACTGAAAACAGTACATGAATGTTTTCATTCAATTTCTACCATTTAATATTGCATTTAATATTTAATATTTGTGAATTCAAAAAATAAATAAATAAATTTCCGATCTAAAATTACTTATTACATGAGATATTTTTGTTGAGTTTCTAGTCAGTTCTTAAAATTGGTCTAACTTCTATTCTTTTAAAACTTCTGATATCTTATTTTTTGGTTTTTCTCAACAAAATCCTTTTAGTATTTTTTTTTATAAAAGCTTTTAAGTTGTTGACAAATATGAATTTAAATTGACTGATCGTTTTGCTCGATGGCGCGCAACTTCCCAAGCAATGATCACAAATAGAGTTAGAGCGTGCTTAAGTATACCTATTCGATTTTAATTACTTTCCCAAGATCTCATGTGTATAGTAATATTTTTTCCCAACTATATAAGTTCAAGGTTGTGCAAGATTGAGTCACTA
This sequence comes from Phlebotomus papatasi, assembly GCF_024763615.1. Lineage (NCBI taxonomy): Eukaryota > Metazoa > Arthropoda > Insecta > Diptera > Psychodidae > Phlebotomus > Phlebotomus papatasi. Next base: position 5,211,458 of record NC_077223.1, on the reverse strand, counting down.
TTGCTCCCTCCATCCAACAATTTACTCTCATTTGCCAACTATTATTCTCACATTTGCGTATTATTTGTAGTGTCTCCTCCTAAGATTATTACACTTTTTACTTCCCTCGACTTGAGAACCATCCTTGGGCATGTGGGAAAAAAGTGATATGAAAAAATTACCAACAGTATCACCCAGAGAATCGTGGATAAGTAAAATGTGTGAGACGGAAATTGATGGAATCGGACTTAATGTGTATTTAATTATTGATATTTACACGTTTTCCACACCATGTTCTGTCTTTTGCAATTGTTTTGCACAAATTTATTAACAATCACGATCATTTGTGAATTCTACACCGTGAATTTCTGGTGCAATTCTCGAAGGTCTTTTTGCCAAGTGGATTTATTTGGCTAATCATTTGAGAAGGATGCTGAAAGATGGTATTCTGTGACATGGAGGTTAGAATTCAAGATAAAAAAAAACACACGAGATTTTAAATTCTGATAATTCGACGCCTGAGGCAATTCTATGAGTGAGAATTGATTTGATGCAATTAACAATAAAATGTGTGGATGGTGGAATCTCCAGAAAAATCCAAAGAGGAAAAAAAGTGTCTTTGAGAATTAATTCTGGTTATTATTGTGAATTAAATTTGAAAAATTACCAAAGAGCTTTTAGCCATTTTATGTGTGGCGTTAAGGAGAATTAGAATTATCGAAACTGATTTAACCGAAATTACATAAAATTAATTTAACCTTCAGCTCTTTATGTGGTTCGAAATGTGAAATAAATTACATTACACACACACTCAGAGATTTTTTTGTGTACTGTTACCCATCGTCTTCAATCCGATTTTTACACTGAGAAAAATCATGATTTGTATTTTTTACAATTCATATATTTAGAATTTTTCAGATGTAAAATTAGACAGAAGATAGTATAAATTATAGACTATCATAACTACTATTTCTCTGGAAACTACAATGCACAGTTTTTAGAATTCTAATTAGATCATATATTTCAATTTACTATCCACATATTAGAATTTGTCATAAATATAGTAGAAATATTTTGTATCATCCAATTTAGTAGAATAATGACATATTATGCATCTAATTCAGCATACAGGGAATAAAATAGTTATGATGTGAGCCAAAGACTTATTTTGAAATAATAATATTAATATTAAAAATATATGGAAATTATAATACATATAATAAATAGATATTAAGAACTGCAAAATCATAAAGAACATTTATCAAATTCGGTCCTCCTAGTGCATTTAGGGCAGAATCACATTGACAATAAAATGCTCGCCGTAGCCTTACCGTATTTCGTTAATTTACGCACTTTCATCGCAATTCTTACGAAAAATTTTTCATTACCGTATTACCTTATCTCATACTAGATGACACTAGGTGAAAATAATATAAGAAAATTGAAGAAATAAAAGGGAAATTTGATAAACGATGAGCAAAAAAAAACTGTAAGAGAAATTAATCGTACAGTTTTCTTGCTCATCGTATTTTCGTTTTATTTCTTAAATTTTCTTATAATATTTTCACGTAATGCCACCGAGTATGAGATCAGGTAATACGGTAATCGAGAATTTGCGTAAGAATTCCAATGAAAATGCGTAAATTAACGAAATATGTTGAGTATTTTACTGTCAATGTGATTCTGCCTTTACAAAGATTTGTTCGCAAACACACAGAACAGTTTTGTCAAAATTTTGTCATTTATTCGTAAAGTTTTGACAGACAAATAAGAATGTACGAACACTGTTTGCGCAGAAAAACAATGTGTCGTATAATTGTTCGTAAATGTTTGTGAATTCCTACTGGCGACTTACGAAATGCTCATAAGTTGTTTAATCCTCAAAAAAGTTTGTAAAAGTTTGTATTTTTTTTACAAACATTGATCGTGACACGATCTCTTGACTAACATTTTTTGTTCTTTTACAAACAATTGTTCGTAAATGTTCGTAAGCACACTAAACAGTTTTCGCAAAACTTTGCCATTTGTTCGTAAAGTTTTGTCAGACAAATCGAAGGCTTCGACGGCTCCATTTCATACTATTCTAAGTCGACTTAGAATTATATTTTCCCGAGAGGTTTTTTATTCCTAGAATCGAGATCCATAAGTGAAGAAAAATTGGTGGTTACCCAACGTATGGGTAACAAGATGTTTAATATTTTTGAAAAAAATTCACACCGACAGCATAGGAAAACGCCAACTTTAAGTGACTTTCCTGAAAAGTTGTCATTCTGAAATCAAAATGCACGAATAAATGTTTGTAAAAGAACAAAAATTGTTCGTCAAGTGATCATCTTACAAACAATGTTTGTGGAAAAAGCAAAGGGTGAATAAGTATAAACAGCGAGTGAACTGTGAATTGGCACATCCAGCCGATCAGTCTCCAAGATCGCGATGATCGCACTGATCAATCTACAAGATCACGCTGATTCAATCTCTAAGATCGCGCGGATCATTCGCCGAGATCGCAATGATCGCACTTAAGTCTCTAGGATCGCATTAATTTCGAAATCTGTCTCCAGGATCATGCTGATCGCTCCAATAGTTTCGAGGATCACGTTAATTGAGCGATCAGTTCCCAAGATCGCAGTGATCGCACTGATCAATCTACAAGATCACGCTGATTCAATCTCCAAGATCGCGCGGATCATTCGCCGAGATCGCACTGATCGCACGATCAGTCTTTAGGATCGCATTAATTGCGCGATCGGTCTCCAGGATCATGCTGATCGCTCCAATAGTTTCCAGGAGTACGTTAATTGAGCGATCAGTCCCCAAGATCGCGATGATCGCACTGATCAATCTACAAGATCACGCTGATTCAATCTCCAAAATCGCGCTGATCATTCGCCGAGAACGCACTGATCGCACGATCAGTCTCTAGGATCGCATTAATTTCGAGATCTGTCTCCAGAATCACGCTGATCGTGTGAATAGTCTCTAGGATCACGTTAAGTAAGCGATCAGTCTCCAGGATCGCACTGATTGAAACCCATAGTGATAGTGAGCTATGAGTGGCAGACCAACAATAGGGAAGAAGGGCAAACTTTTGCGAACTTTTTTGTCGGTTATATGATTTACAAGCATTTCGTAGGCTCCCAATAGGAATTTGCAGACGTTTTCGTACAATTTAGAGTATTTTTTTTGCAGTAAAATATTTTATTTTAATTCTGTAACAGTAAAATTATTTAAAAGGTGAACTTTGTAAATTAAATAAAGGGTGTAGTGGGTAAAATCTTATCAATCAAATACAATATGTTAATATCCAGATTGTAAATTATTGCTCAATTAAACTTAGTAATTCATAAACAAATATTTGTAAAATCTACTATACAGATATGACATTCTAATATCCATATAGTAAAACTCTCTCTAAATTATTGTAGTTTGTAAATTTAAGCGTTTAGCAGTATTACCTATAAAACTTGGTAATTTTACAATCATATTTTTCTCAGTGTACTTATTTATATTCTGGCTATGGAGAATCCGCCACATTGTGATTTCATGGACGATGGAACAAGTGAAGTCGCATTTTTTCACCCAGGTAATCAGATGATTTTTTGAGGGGGGCTCCCTATTATCTCTCTGCTCCAAGAAAAGTTTTCTGAATCCCATGTGAGATCTTCTTTTACTTATAAGCCACCAGCCAAATTGGTCAGCGGTAATTTCAATTTACTTTTCTGCCTCTTTTTCACTAATTCTCCCCTGAGCTGTCTTGTTCTTTATTTTTTTTTCTTGCTGCATTGATCAGGAAAAAAGTGTTTCCCGAAAAAAAGTGGTTCCTGCTTCATTCAACAAATTGAGATGGTAGTCAGATGGAGATGTTGGCAAACAGTGGAATTTCTCTGACTGGGAGACAAAACGCCAAGAGAAAAGATGGAATAGGAAGGTGGAAAAATATTCAATTAAACGCACATAAATCGCTCGATGTTTTCGTTTTTCGTGGAAGCCACAATTTTTCCTCCTCTTGCTCTTTTCTCCCCATCTGAAAGCCATCTTTTCCAATCTCTCGAAAGTCGTGCAGCCACTTTGACCATTATCACCATTGGAGGAGCTGGGGAAGATTTACCGGAGAAACAGTTGTTCTTTGGAAGCGCATTAAATCAATTAAATTCCGATAAAAGCCACGCTATTCACCAATATACACTCTATTATTATTTATGTTGCCTCCGTGATTTATTTTTGAGCCTCTTTTTTCACTGCCTCATACCATTCACGAAATTCAACTGAGAAATTTGTGCTCTATCGTCTTCCAATGGTTGTCTTTTTTAGTGAATTTTTGGGAAAATACACATTTTTCAGTGTCAATGTCCAGGAAATAATTGCCATTGTATTTTAGCTCAAGGCGGTCCGAGGGTATGCGTTTTAAGTTGTTTATGTTAATTATTGCAAATTCTGCGAAATTACCTGTCAAATATCCGCGAAGAAAGCAAATTGTTATTTTTCAACACAAAAGTTCAATGCTTTCCTCAAAACCTTTTATTAATCAGTTTGACAATTATTTAAAAATTGAAATAAAATACGTTGGGAAACGGGAAGAAGATGGATTAAAATTTATTACAGTGTTTTAAAATTGATCAAGGTTTCAAAGTCAATTTCATTTCTGTCACTTAACATACATTTGACAATAATTTGAAGATTCAAAAATTGTTTAAGACAGTAATCACGATGCGGTTCCAAATTGTTATTATAAATTATAAGCATCAATTAGAAAATCTTAAGCTCTATTCTACCAAGTAACATCTGAAGTGCTTTGTGGCAAATAGCGATGTAGGGGCTTAAATAACTTATACATAAATTTCCCTTCTAATTAAAACATTTTATTTAAAATTGTACTGATTAGTGCAAGAGCCAAGCTGGAAGCCCAGTGGTGGAGCAAATGTCATATAAAGGAATTTGCTTACTAATCCACTATTCGCGAACTGGACTTTGATATGAATGAGTTCGCGACAGCGAAACTAATATGGCATAACTTAGTCTTAACACTAAGTACTTAATTAACACCTTTGTGAAAGTCCTTAATTAAGGACTTTCGACTTAGCACTTTTTAAGTAGTTATCGTTATGCTCATGAAACATTATATTTTTAATTTTTAATTTTTTTTTTACTTCGCAAAGAAAAACGAAAACATTTTTGACTAATTAGCAAAGTAAACATGTTGCTACTACCTCTGCTATGTTGCCAGGCACCACTTTTTTTGATACTATATCCTTGGTCGGTAGGATCATTAACTGTGCTAACTACATTTGCTTTGTGTCAGCATTCGTTGCAAGCAACACTTTGCTACGTATCGTTTTCAGCGAATGCAGTCAGGCAGTTAGTATGTACAGTTTCTGTACTTAAGGCATTTCTGTCGCCCAGAAATGCCTTAATTAAGGACTTAATAAGTACTTATTAAGGACCTTTTTATATAGTTGAACAAAGACGTTTTTTAAGATCATGGACAATGCCTTTAATTACAACATTTCTCTAGTAACAGTTTACCTTGGGTTAGCCGGGTTATTTGTGACATATTTGACACTTATTTGAAAATTAAAATAAAATCCGTTTTTTGTCTGGATCCGTAACTGAACAAATTTAATTATTTTCAAAAGCAGTTGGAAAAAGTTGTTCGAGACTCATTTTGTAGTCATTTGTATTTCATAAGGAAAAGTTGAATAATAAGTCCAATAATACTTGAAGTTTATTTTAGATAAATAATATTATAGTAATTAATTATTTTTACTAACATTTTTTAATTTAATAAAGCTTTTGAGGTTATAAAATTTTGATCAGTAAGAAAAATAAGTGACCACCGCCGTCTTAGCTTTGGCAACGAACTTCCAGAAACCAAATGGAGTAAAATTCTGTTTATAAATGTATTAATAAGAAAAATATACCTTATCAAGAACAAGAAGAGACTAAGGTGCAATGAATTATATACAAAGTTTAAAACTTAAGATTCTAGCAAGAATTGCTACTGGTCCACATCTGAACCTACTGGAGCACACTTCATCGCTTGTCTCAGGGAGTGTGACCCCATTACCAATTTCAAGAGAGCCACGAATCTGGCGTCCTCCTCGCTTCATTGGTGGAGACTGACTGAGGAGCTACTTCAATTGTGCCTTCGGAACAACTCGTCGAGAATTCTTAACTCCCCCTAGCAGAACTATAGCGATGTCGTATCTTGAAGATAGTCGCCGTTATAGCACCCCTCGGAGTTACCACTCCAGCTGAACTGTGATTGGTACAGTAGACTCTCTCTCAATTGGGCATTTGGGGCAAAATGTCATCCGGTTTATCGATAGATTTGGCCTTTGTAAATTCCACAAAAAGCGCTCAATTATAAAGAATCACGATAAAATAGGAAGAACTACAGCGAATTTGAGCGAATTAGCTTCATAATTAAACGTGAAAATTGTCAACAAAATTTTTGTCCGATTGAAAAAAGCCGATTGAGTGAGAGTCTACTGTACTGGCTTAGAAGAGTCTTCGTCAGGATGGGCTTTCTCCCTCCAACTCTTCTAGGCTCAACAGTCCCACTTCAAGATAGGATTGTGATTATAACTCAATTTCAAATCATTAGAAATGTTTGACATCCTTAAATCCGAAATTAAAAATTTAAATTGTTTTTGTATTTAAAATTATTGGTCTGTGTTTTTTTTTTAAATTATTTTACAGAAAATACAAAATGCAATACGTGGTTGACAGAAAAATCCACATCGCTAATTTTGACAAAAGTTTAAAAATTTGAATGCAACCGTTAGCGATAAACGTGCGAATTCCGTTTGATCTCCTTGACATTGAAATCCATCTCAATATCAGTGGTGTGCAGAAATTACCCATATATGATGCATAAAATGTAAATATTTGCAACTTTGTGAAGTGATGCCCTTCGCCACGATTTACCTCTTGGGTGTCTGGGCGATGGGCAAGGGGGAGGCAGGGAGCAGGGAGTGGTGATACAAGAAGTGGAAGAGCAAAAGCAAACGACGGATTGAATTATCAGAAATTCACCATCAAGCTCAGAAGCATAAAACATGAGACGATAACAAATTGGTCAAATGATTTGTGTATTGCTTGATTGTTGGCAGGGAAGGAGGCAGAAAAAGGTACACCAAATACTGTATGATTGAGAGAGGGAGAAAATGTGTTCTCGAAGATGTCATCAATATTTCCAAGAAGTTCAACAAACACCAAATTCCACGGAATGCTCACCTCCAGCCGAGCAATTTCACCTGGGAATCTTCTCTCACCGCCAATGAGAGAAATTGCCAGGTGGATAGAAAAAAAAATTGTCTATTGGATGGGTTCCTTTTGAGAAATTGCCCATCAACCTCTTCACCCCCATTTCTTGGTCAACACTTTGCAAGATGTTGTCTAATCGCGGGTGAAAAATGTAGCCAACAATAAAGTATCATATCGGAGGGAATATTGCAAACTGGAGACATCCAGAAGCAACAACATCTTTTCCAATGGCTGAAGCACCAAGAGCAAGGATTGTAAGTTGCAATTGTGGCGTGTACATTGTAAATTATTCTCTTCATTCTGGTGACTATAAAAGAGTGTCTCTCCTCTTTTCGAGACTTTCTACCAGCCGGAGATTCCTCGGAGCCACAAGAGATGTCTATTGACATTCAATGTGACCGTACAAAAGTCAAATAAATTTGAACTCTGAACGAGATTTTACCATGGAGGCTCACCAGCAACACTCGCACTATTTGACTTTTAATATGTGCGCATGGGAGTGGTACATGACTCAAAATCTGCCACTGATGACTCTCTTGGTCAAATCACCACCGACTATTTGTCTCACTGACATGCTGGTGATCTTTATGCACCTCCAAGGTGATTTTTCTTGTCCACCACGAGAATTTTCCCATAGAAAATCACATTGGATGGACTGGTTTAGAAACTCGAGTGATGATTTTTTGGAATAGAACTAGTAAATTTATGACAGGAAGGTGATTACACAAAGTTATATCTCACTTAGGTCTTATCTTAATAAGTAAGTTCTGAAAGTATTTTGCAGACCTAGAATATTATACCGGGTTCAGACCTAAGACTTAGCCATATGGCTTAACTAATTTCTTATCAATCAAGATTTTTTGGAAAATTATCACTTAAGATTGGACAACATGGGCAAGTGCTCCATTAAATTTTCAAAAGGCAATAAAATTTGTTATTATTTTGAATTTAGAGATCATCGAGAACTGGGCTAAATCTTAGGTCTGAAGCTGGTCTAAGGGTAAAATGGGGTAATTCGGAAGGATTTATAATCCGAAATCATATTCGGCTCAATAGTCGGTTGGCCCAATAAACTCTTGAGTATAATGCCCTTGATACACTTACGACTTAATCTGAAAGACGGCTTAACGTACCGTAAGTGCGTTAAGTAGTGACCTGTTCGTAGGCCTTTTTTAGTATTCTAATGTTTAAGAACGATTCTCACCGATCAGGCACGATAGATCAAATCGGTAAAGACCATCTTTAGGTTCTAGAATTAAAAAAAAAGCTTACGAATATGAGGGTGTCAAAGCCACCCGTACTTACGATAATTAGAATCGAAATAATGATCAGATTATATTTCCATCAGTTTCTGACTAATCTGTTTCTCAACTTAGGGCAAAATCTCATTGACAATAAAATGCTCGCCGTAGCCTCACCGTATTTCGTTAATTTATGCACTTTCATTGCAATTCTTACGCAAATTTTCCATTACCGTATTACCTTATCTCATACTCGGTAGCACTAGGCGTGAATAATATAAGAAAATTCAAGAAATAAAAGAAAAATTCGATAAACGATGAGCAAAAAACTGAAAGAGAAATTAATCGTACAGTCTTTTTTGCTCATCGTTTATCACATTTTCATTTTAATTCTTCAATTTTCTTTTTCACCTAATGCCACCGAGTATGAGATAAGGTAATACGGTAATCGAGAATTTGCATAAGAATTGCAATGAAAATGCGTAAATTAACAAAATACGGTGAATATTTTACTGTCAATCTGATACTGCCCTTAAACCAATAAACGGCTTCGTTAGCGAAAAACTGATGAGAATTACGTTAAGTCATCTCTCGGTTTAAGTCGTAAGTATGTCTAGGGTTTAAGGGCCTAAGACTCTTCCTTCTAAGAATTTCCTTTGCCTAATCCTGAACTGCCAAATTTTACAGGATGAATATTCTCGAGGATCAGCTTGAGTCTTAAGCGGTCTTCAGACTAGAAGATTAGCCCAGTTTCTGAAGATCTCAAAATCTTAAATAGCGGGCAATTCTATTTCTTTTTGAGAACCTAAATATGTCATATTGTAGGATTCAGTTATTTTACAATAATCCTAACGGCTATTCTTTTGAAAATCGTGTGTGATTTCCTTTCGTGGTAGTTAGAGAGTATCGCGAATGCGAGAAGAAAGAGGGTCAGTATTGATCAGACCAGAGAAAGGGGAGCATCGAGCTCCGTATCCTGTGTCTTGCAGAGTGAATAATCGATTGTACCGAGACCCAGGATTACAATATATCATTAAAAATCCAATCCTAAGTTAATTTTTTTTTTATAAAAATCGTGATTGATAAGAAATTAGCACAGTTAAGCCATATGGCTAAGCCTTGGGTCTGAAGCCCGTATTAGGCCCTTGAGCCCTAGACATACGACCTAAACCGAGAGACGGTTTAACGTAATTCTCATCAGTTTTCCACTAACTAAGACGTTTCTTAGTTTAAGCTGAGAGAAGGATTAGTCAGGACCTGATGGAAATGCCATCTGATCATTGTTTTGAATGTAATTACATTAAGCCGTCAGCTGTCTTTCAACTTAAAGACCTAAACTGTGAGAAACTCTCAAAATTCCGAATTGAAAATGATTCCGAATTTATTAATTTCACCCTATTTACAATTGCTCTACAAACTCAAATTAAAATACTGATACAAATGTAAATATTAATAAACCTGAAACCTAACACTTTACTCATATTCAAAAAAAGGAAACAAAACGATCGATAAGCATTTGTATCATACAGCTTATAAATTACATAGAAAAATTCGCACGATTTTTACGCACCATTTGATCACGATTCCAAGTGCAATGCTTCTAAAACGCAATTTATGCAATAATTAATGTGTATTAGAGTTCTAGTTCAATTGATATTTAGAGGTTGACATTAGGGTTAAGCATTGCCAAAGCTTTGCTCTAAAACTTCCTAAATATTTAATATTACGCATTAATACGGAAAAATAGGTTTACTTAATTAATTGACGGAGATAGGGTGCATAGTCCAATATTTGATACAAATATTTCCATAATTACAATAATTATTTTTAAAATTTTCTTTTTAAGTTTTCAAAATTTCTCATTTAGCAAAAAAAAAATTTGCAATAAAGTTTACAATTTGGGGTCAAAAGTGTTTTATTGAAGATGGAACGTGAGAATAGGAATAGATGGGAGAAATGTTCAGAGACTAAGGGAATGACTTTTGAGACTTATTGATTGATTGTCTCTCCTGACAAGAGACCTAGAGACGCGCAAGATAGGAAAGATTTGAGGGACTAAGAAGAAGATGGTATAGGAGCTTGGGGTATAATGTTATATTGAGAAAATTGTGAGTGTGTGATGGTGAAATGCAAAGAATTTTTGCATAATCTCGAGCCATATCGCCATTGAAGAAGAAGCTCTCTATTTAGGTTTGCCAGCATAATGGGCAAAAGTGGAGACCTCGACAGCCATGGAGAGAGTATCTTCTGTGTGGCTCTGGCTATTTATCCACTTTAGCCTGACAATAAAGTAACGACACACAGTGAGACAAGTGGTATTTGATGATAGGTGAAATTTATTGATAGCTCGCCGATTTATCGTTTATAAATGGTAAACTCATTCCTTTTCTGGATGTCACATCGTTCCCTCGCAAAACAAGGCTGTTGCGCCTCGAGTAGACCAACATTTCATTTGGATGATCGTGGCAGAGGTGACTTGCGGGCGGCAATAAGGCACCAACTTTCAGAACACTTAATTGCTACCATGCAACCCTATAATCGTTTCTACCATTAGCAACACCTCTTTCGGGATGGCAAAAAATACCCTGAGGGACTCTATTTTGTCTATGTCAAGCACAAGACCATTTTTCCCTCAATGTGTTGATTAATCACACTTTCAGCCACTTCGTCAAGCAACAAGAGACGGTGGGAGTTGCTGAAACTTGTGAAACATCGCACGAAACTTTCTGCAATTTTTCAAAGACCTTTTAAAATATGAAAATTTTATTAGGGGAAAGCGCGCTACCTTCGGACGATTTATGCTTCGGACAATTCATTTTTTATGTATTGTAAATGAATTTGGAACATCACTATATTAATATTTAATATCACTATATTTAATAGCTAGTCTAATGCCTCAAATTGTCAGAAAAGGGTTATGGGTGAAATCCATAAGGAACATAGAGAAAAAATTGATTTGTCCAAAGGTTCAGTCGTCCGAAGTTAGCAGATAGCGAAGATAGCGAAGAAGCAACCGAAGATACCGTAGATAGCGTGCTTTCCCCTAAGAGAAAGCACGCTATCTTTGGACAACTTAAACTCCTAACAGCTTGTTTTTTTTCAATGTGTTTTTAATGAATTTCACCCATTACAATATTAAAGTATTTTAATAACTAATCCAATGCCTCAAATTTTCAGAAAACAGCCATTGGTCAAATCCATTAAGAACAAAGAAAAAATAAGTTTTCCTAAGCTTCAGTTGTTCGAAGGTAGCGCGCCTTGCCCTTAATCATTTTTTTTCTAAACGGTAGACTTTACTGAACAACTGTCGTAAATATGCCAAAGTTATGCTGTTCCGTTACTGGATTAAAAAATTCAAAATTGAATATATTCATTAAAGCCTAGCCTGGTAGGGGTATGGGGCAGTTCCTCAAATGGATAAGTTTAGAAAGCTAATATTTTTGGAATACTTAAACAATGGCCTCAATTCTGAGACCAAGATCAAGATCAAGAAAATTTCAAGATTTTGGTATTCTGCAATTAAAATATTTCTTGTTTTCTTGAAATAATTCCAAGATACTAACAATTTGAAGAGTTTCACGCAAAAATCGTTCTTGATGAAGAATATTTTTACAAGAGGTGACACAAAAACAAAATTTCTATGAAAAATACTGCGTTTCGTCTTGTAATTTAATGGAAATGGTACATATTTCTAGATTTTCATATCGAAGTACAACACCCTGAGAATATCTGCAAAAGAATCACATCCTGTATAAGGTTTATCACAGGTCACAAGTTCGGTTTGCACTTCCTTTATTCCCGATTATGGCATCCTACAAACTATTTAATACGGCCTATAATTAATTTTCCTCATTTAAATTATGATATTTCGATAAATTCAGAAGTGAAATGAAGATATTTGTCAGAATTGACGTTTCGTTAAGTGTGGAAAATCTTGAAATCTTGGTTAACCATACTTAACGAAACGTCAATTCTGACAAATATTTTCATTTCCCTGCTGAATTAGTTAAGACAATTAAAGTTTCATAAATACTTCGCGACAGAATATGAAGTCTTGATTTTGGAAATATTTGACAGCTTGAAATTTTGATATTAGTTTCGGAATTCTGGATTCAGGGCTATACCCGCATTAAATCGTGCATTCTAATTTGTTATGATTATTACAAAAAAGAAATACACTGGGCATTGGTGAGTTTGAAAACTGTTCATATTTATTTGGCAAAAGTTTAAAAAAAAAATTAAACTGTGTAAACCTACCCCATCGTATCTTTAAAAAATTATTGGAATAGCAACTTGTTAAACTACAAAATATCTCTTTTTAATTTTTTTTTTGTAAAAAAAGAACAAAATTACAAATTCCTTTCTTGTAAAAAAATTAATCAGTTTTATGGAATTCTAAAGTTTTCAGGCTTTTATTGCAATTACTTTTTTTTAATTCTTTAATATTTGAGTATCCCTATAAAATACTGGAAGTCGCTCGAAATACCAGAAAATAGGGAAACTGACGTTAAGTTTAAAGTAGTCTTTTATGAGAGAAGGTTCAGCTCAGGATAAAAATTCTTTTTTTTTGAAAAGAAAACGATTTTTATTTCTAACGGAACCTTATTATTCCTTAATTCAATAAATAATTTAATAACTATATTCAACAGATATATAAAAATAAAATAATTATATATCTTAATCCAAATTAAATGAATAAAACGAATAAAATAATTCGACCGAAATAATTGGACTGAAGTCCTATTTGATCTAAAACCCAGAGTAATTGTGCTTTTTTTTCTAATTAATAAATATTAAAAAAAATTTCTTTTAAAAGAATTATTGATTTTGTGATATTCTGAATGCTTTTTTTGAGTTGCTTTTCTTTTAGTAAGATTTACTAGTTATTACACAATGATTTGAAATCTCACACTAAAACCGTTTACAGTCAAGATTCTGAAATTTGAACGACTGTAGACCGACGCCCACGCGACGGCTAAATTCAAAATGCAAAATTTGAGGTTATGTGATAAAAGTTTTAGGTGAAGTGAGAAATAGAATAATTTTTCTCTTTGTCTTCCTCAATATTATCGTATTATTATTTAACCTTGCTCGACCAATTCCATTTAATTCAAACAATAAATTAAATTGATAAATTATTTAAAATTATTATTTTTTTTTTAATTTAAGGCTTCAGTTATAACTGAGAGCATTTTTGTCAAAAAGTTGATTTTTGACAGAATTTTAACGTTTCCATAAAAAAAACTAAGTTTTCATGAAAACTTCTCCCAATATGTAGAGGCCTTTAGGTAAATGTATTTCACATGACTTCCCTTACTTTTTGAAAAATATTATTCAAATTTAAGTATTGAATACTGTCATCTATATCTTGAAATAACTTTGTGAGGAATTTTATCAAATATTTTTATTTAGTTTTTTATTAATTTGGAATGATATACGGAATAATGAAATTATTATTCTATTTAAAATCAATTTAATGGACTTTTGAAAAAAATATAATAAATTGTTCAAATAAAATTCTTTGAGAAGTATTTTATAGGGGAAACTGGGGCACAACCAATCACGGGGTAGCACCAAACACTGCAATTTTTTAATAGGTTATTCGACTTCAGAGGACAAGACTTATACAAATTTTTAGACATTATAGGGATGCTTGTCCAGTCCAGTCCGCTGAAGAAATGGTCGAGATAGTCCAAATAGTTTAGAAATAAAAATTAGTGTTTGGTGCTACCCCGTGTTTGGTGGTGCACTAGTTTCCCCTATGCCAATTTTGCTTGATCGTGTCAAAGAATGCAATTATCAGTGATGGTTTTCTTCAATAAAATTCCTAATGTGAAACTTTCGACTTTTGCTGAGAAATTTTCATGAAATTTACGTTCCCTAAAATCAACCCAAGCAATTTTCCCTCTTTAATCTCTCAAACTTTTTCCATTGCTAATTTTTCCATCCCATCGAGATTTATCTTTGGCTGGTTGAGCACGTGGAAGGAGATATTTGTGGGCAAGGATAGAGAAATTGTAACCTCGTGGCATTCTCACCCATCCGCGGGATTGTGAATAATTTATCAATTTCATCACAAGTTTGATGAATCAATTTATTTAACGCCACAGCTTTGGTGCATCCCAGGATTGCCATTTTGCAAAGAGAGAAGACCCCTTAAGAAATCATACCAAGTTTCATCTTCTGGAAAGAAAATTCCATGCTTTCCATCAAATAAATTGTGCAAATGATGAATCTTCTTCATCACTTGCCGAGCCATTTGAATTCCTTCTCCCAGGAACTCTTGTTTTTTTTCGGGGATGGATATCTCTGCCTTTTGCGGGATTCCATCATTCGCCCAAGAGTCAAGACATCTCTATCTCTGGACCCAGGATGGTGGATGGGAAAAAGAGTCTGTTGCTCAGGCACAATCACGTTTCACCGGACGCCCCCTTTTCACAAATGATTGCTTTATTAATCATTTTACTCCAATTTAGGAGAGCATTTCCGGGCTTTGGATGTTGTGACTCTTGCCGAGCTCAACCTGCCATAATTGCAATTTCACGAAGTGATGATGGCTCAATTAGAAGATGGAAAAAGGGAGAATGCAGATTAATAGATTTTGCGATTTCAGAGAGCATCGCCAAAAGAAGAATTTCTGTAGCATTGGCTCTTGCCTCCTTCACCACAATCTCTCACCTGAGACACGATCATCGTGCTCTATTGCACAATTTATTCTAATGTTTACCCATCCACAATTTTTCCCTCATGTTATATTTTTGCGTATAACATCTCCATGATGAGCAATTTGTACCATTCTCATCAACACCTAAATCATGTTCCATTGCACAACATATTTTTTCTTCAGCTCATTTGCAAGCCATATGTACCCAAAAAATCCAATACTTTTCATACAATTCCCTGAAGATCTGCTATTACATTTCCCAGCGAAAAAAGACACATTCAGAAGATAAACAAATTGCTCTCTAAACGCAAATTCGTAATCATTTAATATAATAACATTCTCTATCTTTTCATGTAAGAGCAACCTGCAAATTAAACTTGCCCAATCATCATCATTATTCTCATTTCTTTGCCATCTTTCAAAGTACAATAACAATAATAATCATAAAAAAAATATATTCACTCTCTTGAGTGATCGTTAATTGATTTCAAAATATCCATTCGTCCTCAGTGGAATGGGCCTCATGGAATAGCAAATATTGCATTTGGGATTGCAAGAAGTGACTCTTCCTATCCAATTACATTTCAATGAAACTAACAATTTTGTGATCGGAGAATTGCGCGTTGGATCTTTTTTTTTTCATGGGCTCTTGGCGTATCCACCCCGAAAAAAGCGACATTTCACAATTTGACTCAAATTCACCAAGTTATTATTATTTAATCACGCTACGGTATTGAGAATTCGATGCGCTTGATTTATCGCGTGTTGCAGCAAGTGAAGTCTTTCGGTGGCATCATCTCGCACCTATTAAATTAATCCATAAAACACAGAATGAATCTTAATTGCAAATGGAAATATCTGATTAGGCCTGCCAAATCGACAGTGACTTTGTGTTCGACTTTGTGTTACATCCTTAATTTACCGATTTCAGAGGTAAACTGATAGTAAATTCATGGGGGAAACTGGGGCATTACCGAACATTGCGTATCATCGCACTCTTCAGTGGACAAGCTTCGCTATAGTGCCCATAAAATCCTTCAGTTGCTACCGTTCCTACCCTCTGAAGTCTAATATGCGATTAAACATCGCAGTATTCGGTGTTACCCCGTGTTCGGTATTGCCCCAGTTTCCCCTATATGTATGCTCAGTTACCTCTTGGATACACTGAGAAAAGTTGGAGTATGATTGCCTGATAATAAAAATAATTCTTTTTGATTTTTAGTCTTCTAAAAGCTTCATATTTAATGCCCTCCTAGACACACTTACAACTTAGGTCGAAAGACGGTTTAACATGATTATAATCAAAATATTGGTTTGACTAAATTGGCATCAGTATCCCACTGACTAAGCCGTTTCTAGGCTTAAGCTGAGAGACGAATTATTAATTAGGGTGAAAGGAACACCTATTGACAGGAGAAATGTTCGTAAATTCAGCTAAACAGTATTATAATATTTTCTGTAAGCCAAATATTCCACAAATAGGGCTCAAAATTTCATTATTTTTTATTTTACATAATCCTTCCTTGAATCCCTTGAAACTTTGTAAGTTTTAGAAGGTTCATGAAGACTATCCAGAATAAAAACTTCAAGCCTCAGTCTCTTTTATTTTAGAAAATAGTGCATATTGAAATTTTCGTTTTGACAAATTTTGCCCCAGTCTCCCCTACTATTTACATTTTATTAGATACTTTAAATAAATTTCAAGATGTTGACAATAAAAGTGTCAATAGGGCTTTTTCCTGTCGAAGAGGTGTTTCTTCGACCCTAGTCAGAAACTAATGGAAATGTAATCTCTAGGGGAATTCTATAACAGGATGACAATGTCATATGACAAATTTTCCTGATAAATTCAAAACCAGGACAATATTCCATCCCAGTGAGCATTGAATGACTATTCGAACGAGCTTTGTGAAGATTTTAGTAATTGGTATCAATCCGATTTTCAATTAGTTCTTCCGGGTTTATCACACAAAAATTTTAAAATTCATCATATGACATTGTCATACTGTTACAGAAGTCTCCTACAGATTACATTTCCAGCAATTTCTGACTAATCCGTCTCTCGGCTCACTCCTAGAAACTGCTTACTTAGTGGGAAACTGATGGGAATTTAGTCAAACCAATATTTTGATTATAATCGTTAAGCCGTCGCTCAGTATAAGTCGTATGTGTATCTAGGGCATAATTCAGGATCTTGTCTTGGGGCGCCTTGGGATCGAACCCGAACATCTCCCTAAAGTGACGGAAGATCGACAGGTATGGTCTGCTAAATTGGATGGCATAGGCCTGCCACTACAATAGGGATAAGTGGTTGAAAATGATGATGAAGATGACTTACGATTTTAGGACTGTAAGTGCATCAGCCCAATTTCTTCATCTTTTGAAACTCTAAATAAACATGTAGGGTATGATAGGGTAATTTAGAATCATGTCTAATTTGGAACTTTGAGATTTTTTTAACAATTTTAGATGGCGAAGGGAAAAAACAACGAAGAAGTGCTCTCTAGAATCTTGAGTCTTGTACTTCTTTGTGGTTTTCTTTTTCTATATGACCATCTGAAACAGTGAGAAAATCTCAAAATTTCAAAATAGACATGAATTCAAATTACCCATTTTACCCTAATTTTAGTTCTTTTTCGAAATCTAATGGTCAATTTTCCAAACGTTTCATTGGAACCAGTGCAAAAATTGCAGGATTTGAAAACAAAAAAATATGACTTAAATTCGGCAACGACCGTAACCAAGCAATAATTTATTGAGAAATAAATAACCTAATTTTAGAAAAATATTCTTTTTTAGAAAATAATCCCTGACTAAAACCAAAAATTTGAAAAATTTTAATAAAAAAATCTGGGGTTATGTAACATGATCTTTTTTAGACGCCCTTTCTCTTTAATCCTGAAAGCTTTTTAAATTATGGCTGTTATTAATTTGTTTTCTTTAAGAATAATATGCCATGTTTGAAATATGTTTTTAAAATCTAACCTCTAACTTAGATTTTTTAATATTAATTTTGAAAAAAATATATTTCTCTGTAAAATAAAAAAAAAGAAAGCAAATATACAAAATATACACTTGGCTATTTTTTTGTGTAAAGAAGAGTATTAAAAATCGTGAGATCAATGTCTAAGAAAAAGAATAAAATAGGATGATACCTTAGACAGACTTACGTGTTAGGCCGAAAGACAGTTAAACCTAATTATAATCAAAATAATGGTCAGATCACATTTCTATTAGTTTCGAAAAAGTGGTAGATAACTGTGCCGCTCAGGGTTCCCTTGAGTGTCGATCTTCCGATTTCCTCCAAAAATTTGCAGATCTGTCAAGCTCATATCAATTTGCCGATCGCATAGGGTAAAGTGATACAAGTTGGACAGGGATTTTTTCTTGAGAAATACAATACTAACATTTTTTGAAGCACAAGGAACCAAATTATAAAACTAATGCATTAAAAATATACAAATAAAAATGAAGTACTAAATTTATCAAGAAAAAAGTCCTGTCGTCCTGTCCAACTTGTACCACTGATCCTACTGTATCCTACTGATCGCATGGTAATGTGCCGAACTCTTACCAAATTGTGCCGATCTGTCGATTTCTTAGCAAAATAGTGTCGAACTACCGATTTTTATCTCCAAATCGGCACTATTTTGCAGATCGCCGTACACGGTTCAATCTGAGAGTCACTGAACCACCTTTTGGTGTCTAATTAATCCATCTCTCGGCTTAAGTCGTAAGTGTGTCTAGTCTAGGCTATTAGCGTTTTAAACGTTTTCATGTTCCAATTAATGGAGCGGTAAATATGTCTTCCACACAGTCGATCGGCCGATCATGGAGACAGATCGGCGCCAATCTGTCATTCATTGTCACTCGTTTACCAATATGACTCTCCCCCAGTTTTAAAACATTTTAAAAGAATTAAAATTTTAGTATCATCACGTTCTTGGATTGGTAAAAGCTTAAAATTAAGCAGTCAGACTTGTAGCTAATTAATTAATAAATTAATAAATTATTTCACGTTTAGGTATATTTTTCTCTTCGAGCACAATTATGCTTAACTGATCTCTTTTTCTCAGTGTGACTAACTCCAAGATCATATATAGAGCATGATTGTCTGAAGATCTGTGTTGGCAAGATCCTCGAGAAATGCAAGACGGGCGATCGCGATCACAGCCGATCTCGTGGTGATCCTCGAAAAGTGTTTTCCCTCATGATAGCGATCACGAAAGCGATGTGAGGAATTTGAAATGGTCGATGCGGTCACGATCACGAGGTGGGGCTCCTCTTGTGATCTGAAAATCGTCTCGATCCAGCTAGTCGATCGCGGCGTGGGAACTAGATCATTAGAGCCCGACGAAAGGCTTGAGTAGAGTCATTGGCTGAGGTGATAGTGTTCATCTTCCATGGTTTCTCGCGCTCCTCAACACAGACAATTTTTGTTTTGATATAGAACAGCGATCGAGTTATTATTATTGAACTAACTGCGGGGGAGTGTTAGTGAGAGGCCCAACCAGAAGGAGACACGATCATCCAACACGCTATGGGAGAAAGAGATGGTGAAAGGGATGGATGAGGAAGAGTTGGAGAAGAGGTGCATCAAGATTGATCGTACAATTTTGCGCACTTCGCGCTCCAATCTCCCAAGACTTTCTTGATGCTTAGTTTGAAGATCATCGAGCTGGAAATGCTTTGGAAGATGGAATGTGGAGGCGTACATGAGTTTAAAAATCTTCTTGATCGTTCATATTCCAACATCATTTTTTTTCTTTTTAGACTCATCCAAGTTCTTCTTACCATTCGCCAAGATCACTAATGATTTCTTTGCGTTTTCTGACTTTGACATCGTTAATTCCTTTAATGCAATTTCCTATTCAAAATCATCATCTCTTTAATGCCAACATCGTGGTCTTTCTCCCATGGATTTTGGACGATATACAAACTTTTCCGCGGTAATTGCTGTCAACGGGTTTAAGATCATTTTTTTTAAATGACCCAAAATTCTCCCAAGATCCCACCAAGGAAGATTTTTCGCAGTTCCATCAATGAAATTTTAGCATTTACCTGCGAAAAGCAAATCACCGCGATGGTTTCTTTGGTCAACATTTTGTTTTTTGTGGAACAGTGAGTGGACAATTTTTTAAGATCACTGCCTTTTTTTTGTCCCAGCAGGGCTTACCCATCTTAATATGCAAAACGATGATTGTCTTGCGGCAGAATCGTGCTCATCAATGGGATTAAAATCAACCTGATGTTGTGTACAGTAGCTGAGTTTGTTGTTTTTTCACCTGCCTTCTCCCCTGCCTACATCTCAGATTAATTAGTAATTCTCTCAAAGTAGCTTGACATCAAAATTTTCTGTCGCTACCAGACTTTCAAGGCGATTTGTCGATTTATGAGGTGAATTTTTGGGTGTTTCACCACCATCTCCTATCACATTTATTCATGCTTTTCGACGGGGATTTCAATTGGATTTACCACTGTCAATTGGTTCCGTTTCTAGAATATTAAAAAAATCTATTTCATCGGAATTTTTTTGGACAGTTCTCAAAATTATCAAATATCAATCAAAGGTTCTGTCGTGATGGCTTGATTGTTGATCAACAACAATGCTAAAGTCAATAGCAAACTTATTGTTTCAAAAATAATAATGCTAATATTTAGTCCACTTGTTTTTCCCTTAATTATTTTGAATTATCGGTCATCAAGGGGTGAATAAATGGCTCTCAGAGTGTACCGTGACCAGCGATTGGCAAAATAGTGCCGATTTGAAGCTAAAAATCAGTAAATCGGCACTATTTTAAGCAGAGATCGGCAGATTGGCACCATTTTTGGAGGAAATCCATATATCGGCACTCGAGAGAATCCTCAGCGGCACAGTTATCTACCACTTGACAGATAGAATTTTGACAGATAGAATGTCACTCTAATTGATCTTACTAATCGGAGTATAATCTGCAAAACCTTAAAGTGACACAATTAGAGTTTTCCTTTAATAATTTTTTTAGCCTATTTTTGTGCTTCTGTGAAAAATATTATAATGCAAAATTGACATACCGGTCAAATTTTGACAGGTATTTAATTTTATCACAAATTTAGTTTACGAATGTGATAAAATTTCAATTGATATATTTATTATTTTAGGATTATTTTTAAAATTTTTGGCAATACCAGTCCGTTGGACCATTTTACCGCTTCTGTCAGAAATGACATTGACATTAAATTGAAAAATTGAAATACCGACAAATTTCTGCCATGTATTTAAATTTAAAAAAAAAAAATATTTTTGCCCACTGTAATAAAATAATTTCAATTGACATTTAACATTTTAATATTCTTCGTAAAATCTGTAACAATATCGGTTGCAATATTGCACCATTTTACCGCTTCTGTCATAAATAACATTGATATTCAATTTTAAAATTGAAATAACAATCATTGTTTGACATGTATTTAATTTAAAAAAAAAAGTATGCCGATAGTAATAAAATAATTTCAATTAACATTTAACATTGTAGAATTAGTCGTAAAATCTGTAGAAATAATCGTAGTAATATTGTACCTTTTTACCGCTTCTGTCAAAAATGACATTGACATTTAATTTTAAAATTGAAATAACGATCTAAGTTTAACACGTATTTAAATTGTAATGAAATATTCGATATTTCATATTTTGGAATTAGTTTTAAATTTGTGTAGCAAGATTGATCTTTCAAAGCATTGCGCATGTATCAAAAATTACATTTGACATTTAAAATTTGACAGGTGCTCAAAATACTACATACCAACTGTACTTTATTATTGTTATTTTGCAAGTTTGTTCTAATAAAATAACCCTTAACTATTTTTAAACTTTCATTAATTATGACATTGACATTTCAAACCATTGCGAATTTATCAAAAATGACATTTGACATTTAAATTTTGGCAGGTGCTCAAAATATTTCATATTAACTATACTTTATTATTTTTATTTTGCAAGTTTATTCTAATAAAATAGTCCTTAATTATTTTTAAGCTTTCATTAATGATGACATTGACATTTCAAATCATTGCGCATCTGTCAAAAGTGATATTTGACATTTAAATTTTGGCAGGTGCTCAAAATATTTCATACCAACTATACTTTATTATTGTTATTTTGCAAGTTTATTCTAATAAAGTAACCCTTAACTATTTTTAAGCTTTTATTAATTATGACATTGACATTCAAATAACTGTCAATGTCAAAAAACAGAAAATTGGTGCGAAAATCAAACTTCAAGGAAGAGTATCAGGAAGAGTATGGTAAATTCACGACTTTTCTCAATCCAATAACTCACTTAGAGCAATCTTTGTTCGGAAAACATCGTGTTTGGCTTTTCTCAGATACACCTGGGAAAAAGATCTGTCAACAATTGAGGTGAACGCGTGTGCGAGACATTCAATCACGTTTCTTCCTATAAGAGAGTTTGGTTTTTTTTTTGTTTTTCTGACAGAGATGCCTTTAGAGTTTTTAGCTTCAAGTGCACTATGGAAAAAATTGGAACCTTCCTGGTACGACAATGAGAGGAGTCAATGCAAAGTGTTAGATGCACAGCAACATTTGAATATTTATCTGCCTATTAATCCACATAAATATTCAGCAAGTGCTTCTCTTGTGCCACAGCTCTTGAGCATTCCAGGTGAAAAATTGGTGTTTTGTAGTTGAGGCACGACATCAAATGTGTAACGCGTTCTTGCACACTCTGGCGAGGGAGAAAAAAGAGCGCGCCGTGGAAATTGTGTAAGAGATTTTTTCTCACCTGACCCATGTTTAAGAAAAACCAAGGAGTTACTTTTCATCGGATCGGCAATTTAAGTGTTTTTTTTTTTCTGGGTTGAATTGATAGGCTCACTTTTGATTTCAGTCCATTTGCTTGTTGAATGTCAATTGACTGACCATTTGGTAGAGATTTCTGTACGATTTTGCCAAAAAAAAAAAACAACGTCCAACACTTTTTCCCACAGTGAAGATGAAGGTGTTGGGTGTTTTTTTCCCTGTGATAAACCTACCATGGCAGAAATCTTCGACTCATTGAGGAATTTCTGGGCCACATCAATTATTTTGACTGTTTGCGCTTCAATAGACGCAAAATTGTACAATTTGCTGAGGCTGCAAAAGAAATTTCATACAATAGCACCAAACAGTCAATAATTACACAGCAATAACACAGCATTTCACATGTTTTTCTGCATGCTCGTCTCTCGATCTCAATATTTGCCTGCACTTGTGCGGCCTTTTTTTTTACCTCGTATACCCATCATGCTAGCGAATTGTGAGATGAGGCGGTTTGCGCGATAGTTTTCTCACCCATCAAATTCAAATGGTCAGAAAGAGCCAGAAGAGATGATTTGAAAAGCAGTTTAGAGTGTTTTCATGAGGTTCATGTGAAGAAATTTGCTTAAATTATTTAGTTGATTTGCCCCGACAAGAATACCAACGTTTTTGCTAATGATCGTTATGATCGTTATATTTGAATTCAAATATTTTCGGACAAGCTGTCAATCTTCTTCTTACTCTTATAGTTTGCATTGGACATTATAAGTATCGCAGGCCATAAATACAATTCTGCAAGTTTAAGTCATACTATCCGAACAGGCACTGCCAGGCTCTTTACATCTAATTCGTTTTTTAATCTATCACGCTCAGCGAAGGCGTGAACAAGCCTCCAGTGTCATTAGTCGTTTAACTCATTAAGTACTTATTAAGTACTTATTAAGCACTCATTTTAATGCAATATTTCTCAGTTCGAAGTAAATAAAAAAATTACTAACAAAATGTATGAATAAGAGACAAAATAAGTATCACTTTACTTTGTGTTACCTAATTATTATCGGCGTCTAAATAGGGGGTAAAGCGATACATACATTCTTCCCTTCAATTCCTATGTTCATCTTCATGCGGGCTAGATGCCCGGTAGGCCCGGTGCACTCAGATGGAGTCATAGGAGATTACGTTCTGAATCCAAATGGGCTAAAGTAATAAGGGATCTGGTCCTTCTATCTAGAGAAGGCTTGGGCGAGAGAATAACAATCCCTCCCCGTAAAAGCAAGATTGCTGCGAAAACTGGCAAGGAGCAACCGTTAGGACGGACTTTTCGATAACGACCTATGCTACATTTCTGGAACGAGCTGACGGAGAATCGCCAAGACTGGAGCAGGTTAGTGCGAGAGGTCTGGTCCCTTAAAGGAACATTGCAGCTACCTAAGTAGGTACTTTTCCTTAAGTCTAATGTTTGAGAACGGTTCCCACGGATCAGACATGGTAGATCGGATCGGTAAAGATTATTCTTAAATTTTAAAAGTAAAGACAAGCTTACGAACAGGAGGGTGTCAAAGGCACCCAGATTTACGGTAAGTATTACCCCTAAGTGACAAAGAACTCGAATAGCTTAATCCGGCAAAAGAGGGCGCCAAGGTAGAGGAAAGTGTCCATGCTTTACACGATCCCAAGCTTCATAATGGCTTAATTTTTCCTATGTTTCTGAATAAATATGACTGCAATATATTTTAAAAACAGGACACTGTCCCCTAGTTTTTACAATATGGGTACGATGAGTCGCATTTATTGAAAAATATAGAAAAAAATAGTCACTATGAAGCTTGGGATCGTGTAAAGCATGGGTACTTTCCCTTAGTACTTCTAATGGGGGCTGTTAGTGGTGACTGTTCCGCTGAGGAAAGAATCATTCTACATTTTGGCTTTCTATGTAAATGTTCAATGTAAAAATAGTACAAGTAACTTGAATAAAAAATATAAAATTTTCAAGCGTGAAAATTTAAGAATTAATATTCTAAAATAGATTTTTTGATTTAATTTTTTATTTGATTTACCAATAATTAGGATGTCAGTTAATAGGTCAATTGATAGGGTAAATATTTATGTCAAAATTAGTCAAATTTATAATTATTATTATGTCAAAACAAAAAATAAATAAATAAAAAATAAAAAAAAAATATTTTTTGTTTTAAGTTGTTGATAGAAAATTGTTTTATCAGAAATTCTATTATTTTAATTAAAAATATAATATTATATTCAATATTATATTATATAATATTATTATTTTACAAAAAAAAAATAAAGCAAGACAGGATGATAAGATGTTTCATCAAAGCGAATAATTAAAGATCCGGAAATTTTCCGGATAAAGTCTCATACGGAATTTAATTTTCAAAAACGAATGAAAATGTTAAAAAATTAAGAATTTGTTCAATAGAATTTAAATAGCTAAATACGTTTTTTATTTGAATTCTTAAAGCGAAACCTTTAGATAGAACTTTATATTCCGAATAATTTTTATAAGTCTTCAAAAAATCAAATGGTAAGATGGAGTTATTCGGAATCTAGTCTATTTTGGAATTTTGAGATTTTCTCATTATTTCAGATAATCAAAGAGGAAAAGATAACCACGAAGAAGTACAAGGCTTTACATTCGAAAATACTTCTTCCTTGTTTTTTTTTGTCATCCCAAACTGTTAGGAAATCTAAAAAAATCCGAATTTGACATGTTTCCAAATTGCCCTACCTTACCCTAATACAAAATCTTAATGATTTTTTCTATAATCGAGGATTTTGTATATAAAAAATAATTTCTAAGTAAAATGATTACTAATCCCAATCGTGGAATAATATTTTTTCAATACCCTTTCAGAAGATCCATTAAGATTCTTATTAATCAAATGGTGATTTCAAAGTTCCAATAAAAGCTGCACAGTCATGCTTCCGGAATTTATATTCCGGAATGAAATAATTTAGATTTTCTGATTCAAAGTCTATATTTTTCTTAATTTCAGCTTCTGTTTTGAATTTCTTACTCATCGTCTTCTAAAGATTTCAAAAGCCCTGTAGAAAAAAGAACCAATCCAATTGAATGTTAGCACCTCCATGGATTTATTACAGGTATACTGTGGCAATTTTGGGGCTAAATTCGGCTAAATCCCACCGACTTTTGATCAATCTTCTCACACCGATTGCGCCTTAGTTTTATTGACGATTGGTCTGTTTTTTTTTCTCTCTCCTGGATCTGAAAGATGATTCCATTGAAATGATCGGAGATGTGTTAATTAAGTGTGGAAGTTTTTAAAACCACAATTGGATGGTGCTCAAGACAAAAATATCTCGCACTGTGCAAATTGATCTTTAATTCAGATGACCTCATTGCTTATTTGCGATCAAACTTGCATATCGAGAGAATTATTGAGGAAAGATGAAAAAAAAGACTGTGCTTTTGTCTTTTGGCGATACTGCAGATCAATTTGCATAATCATATTTTGAAGCATTTGATTTTTTGGTTCAATTAACACCTCAATGTAAATCAGTATTTAAGAGACTTTGTGAAGCTCCCGAAAGTATCATTCTCGCGGGGCTTTTATCGTTGGTGTGAAGACAATAAAAAGTTTTACTGAAATATCTCACTGTGGGATTTTCATCGGAAGAGCCAATTGAGCTTATAAAAAAAATATATTGAAATATTTTCGCACCATAAAATTTTTTGGACTCTGTAAGCGAATAAATAGGATCCATTGAATCTCAATATCAAACTTTTTATTCTTACTTTTTGAACCAATCTCCTCCCAATGGAGTGTTAAGAAGGTGGTTTGTGAATAAAAAAATGCCCTGTCGGTGCATACCAATTAGTTACATATATAAATTTTAATGAGTGTAATAAATCCCGTCGCCAAGAAGGTGAATCTCGTGTAAAAAACAGGTGTAATTGTAGTTAATAAGGGGTGCTTGTGTGTGAAAGACGATTAGTTCAATGATTATGGAGTTTTTAGATTAATTAAAATAATATTTGGAGATCTTGGCGGTGGATTGGGATATATACAAAAGTCTCTCGAGGGATTTTCCTATTCGTCCATCAATGACTCTAATTTACAGCATTCATTCATGCCAGGAAGTTGGGAAGATGAAGTACTCTTTTTTTTTATCCCGTGGGTCTCGTGGAGTGGCCACTTCGTCAGAGATTTCTTTTTAAATGCCCCATTCCGAACCATCCGGGAAGCAAAAAAGTGCCGCGAACTTACGTGAGAGAGGCGATGAGCACAAAAAAAGCCCCATCCAAATTACCATGTTAATTTAATTTGACTGGTGACCAAACCCATAAGATCTAATTCTTAAGCACTCTCTGAGGCTTCATGCCGCCTAGCCCCTCTCCATAGTTTTTCCTCCAATTTTCGAGACACAATCATCTCAATTGTCCCCCATTGTCTCCCAAGCAAATAACATTTTCCACGGTCATCAAATCACCTTTTTCCCATCACACAGACTAAAAAAAAAATACAGATAAAAACGCATTTTCCAACCAATCGGCTGGGCTTTAGGTGCATATGGCGCCCGTGGAAAATCAGCGACATTTTCACGTGACATGGGCGGGTAGAAAAACATCAATTACTTCTCAAGATAAAACACAGATTTGTGATGGAAAACGTGAATTTCAACACAAACATTTGAGACAATTCCATTGAAAACGCTCGATCGCTTTTTCAGACGATTTAGAACGCAGAATGACCCAGCGATTTAAGGGGCTTCTGAGTATCTGCAATGAAGGCCCTAAATCAAGGATCGAAAGCTTTGGAGAAAATTTGATTTCTTTGAATTGAGAAAAATAAAGCTGTCTCAGACGTATACCTGAAGATCTGAATCTAACTTAATCAGATACCCTACCCTAGAGCTAGTCCCCGGCGAGTGGTCTTCAAAGTTGAAGTCAATTTCTTTCTTTCACATATAAATGCGTATGGGAATTTTCTGCACTCGTGACCTTTACACGATATATGTCAAAATTGAGGTGAGCCCTGTGTACAAGACTCTGAGCCTTCTAAAGAGGGATAAATATTTAACTCAAATCAAGGGTCGAAGGCTTTGGAGAAAATTTGAGTTCTTTGAATTGAGAAAAAATAAAGCTGCCTCTGACGAACAAAGGAATATCTGAATCTAACTTAATCAGATACCCTACCCTAGGGCTAGTCCCCGGCGTGTGGCCTTCAAAGTTGAAGCCAATTTCTTTCTTTCACATACAAATGTGTAAGGGAATTTTTCTGCACTCGTGACCGTTACACGATATATGTCAAAATTGACGTGGGCCTTGTGTACAAGACTCTGATCCTTGTAAAGAAGGATAGATATACTATATATCTGTCTAAATGCGGTCTTGTTCTGAGAAGTGTAAGCTGAGTTTCTGATGAATTTGTGGGTTGGCTTTAAACAGCTTCATATAAAAAAAGCACTTCGCCGGAGGCTACCCCTAGGGGATAGACTCATAATTTTGGGTAGGGTGGTTATAAGCTTCTCCCAATTTGAAGTGCAATATTTTTGAAACTATTCGATATTTTCTGTTACTTTTTTTCTTTTTTTAATTTCAGGAGGGTTATTTATGTACTTGTCAAGCTGTTTATCGTATTTGTTTTTACTAAAATTAGTATTTATACGTTAAAAAAACGAGGAGATGTAGAGGTGAATATTACTGTAATTTTAGACACCTTAATTGTAAATTTGGACACCTTGGCTGTATATTTGGACAACTAATTCGCCTCAATAGGATGCCCATTGTTCTCTCTTTCAAGAACCTATCTTACTAGGGCCTCTTCCTGTTTATGTAAGGGAACCGTAAAATGCCACAAGAAGCCTGGAAACTTTCCATATCATTAATTAAAGTGAGTTGACTTCAGTACTCCAAGTACGCGCGGATTCGCGCATTTCATGGCCTTTTTGGAAGCCTTTTAACGCTTTTTTCTCACTACATCTCGCTAGTAGAGAACCTAGTCATTACAAAAGCTCAAACTTCACGATATTTCGAGAGAAAAACACCTGTCCAAAATAAAGTGTATCGCCTCACCTGGTGAATCTGTTAGAAAATTGTCCAGTTTCACATGAAAAACATAATTCACAAGGCAAATCTCACTTCAGGTCAAATGAACAAATCACCATTAACTTGAAAAAAAAAAACACAATATTCAATGAATATTTGATAATATCACTCAAAAATATCGAGGAAAGATTGGTAGTACTTCACCACAGCTAAATAAGACTGAAGTAAATACAAAGTTCTGTCATATTTCTCGTAAGCAACACTGAAGTTTCAACAAAGCAATTTCAACTCAAATCGTATTCAAAATTGAACGAATTTAGTGTTAAGATCATCCAAAAAGAACAAATATTTAGATAGAATTCATCATTACTAATCAAATATTGGAATAAAAATCCTTAATTTTGATCAATTTATTTTTAGTGTCCAATTTTATCCTTAAAGTGTCCAAATTTAGGAACTGTCGAAAATTATGAGCTCTTCCCTAAAATCGTTTTATATAGATAAATAGATGTTCGTTCTTCGGCAAATGCTTTTCTTTCTTTCCATTGCGTCCACCGCCGTCTTAGCGGATGGATACCGACCGGATGGATTTACTTATTGGATTTATGAAAAGGAAAAATGAATACTGAAATTAACGAGGTCGATTCTGGAAGTGTTCTCGTGTCAAGCGATCTGCGTTTGTACTACCCAGTGAACATAGAATGCTAACCGATTTTAATTCAGCTGAAAATACATGCATTTTCAAGATTTTTAGCCGAATTCTGATAATCTTTCAAACAACACTCGCGAGGAAATCCCATTTCCAAATATTTGGCTATCACTTTTTGTTCGAGAACTGCTTTCCGGTCAGCATATATTTGCTGATCAATTCAGCAAAAATATGCTGACAACTCTGACTTTTTTTTAGCTAACTGTGCTCATTGCGTAATTTAATTTGAGATTTTCTTTTCAAATTCTAATTCTAATTTAGAATAGGGTGGAATAACCGGCTATCGCCATGTTTAGGAAAAAATTAAATTCATTTAATCATACCTTTTGAATCCTTGTTACAAGATAAGTCAAATTTGGACCACAAAGTTACTTAGATGTATTGGCTCTAGATACGTGAAAACAATAATCCTAGAACATAACGCTGGACTACTTAAAAAACTGATTTTTATTAATAATGCAAAAATAACCATTTCGTCGCCACTTTTTACCACTTTTCGCCAGTTTTGTAAAATTTGTAACCACTTCTCGCCACCCACTTGAAAAGAACCACACTCGGTTATTTTAGGCAATGCTATGAAAAGAATACATTCACCATTTCTCTTTCCTTGTGATCACTTTATTATTACTCTCTTTAAATGATTTTTCTTCACTTTTCTTTGAGAAATCAAATTATGGGGCTTTTGCAGAAAGTAAACAATGCAGATTTGACAACTGAGAATGTACGAAGTGAAGTTAGCGTCGCCTATTGAAAAGATATGGCGACAGGTGGTAAAATCAATTCCAGAATATTACCACTTCTCGCCATGCCTCATTTTTATACAAAAATAATATAAAATGAAATATTGACTAAATACAAATTTTATGTATTCCACAAGTGCAATTAAATATTCAATAGACAAATTATTTACCCAAATAGGTATTTTTGGCCTGATAAAAATTTGACGACACTTAGTACATTTTATAAGAGATGTTGGATTCGATGCACTTGCTTAAAATATTGCTCTAAAAAGTGATCAAAATCGTGAATCCAAAACGAATAATTATTATTTTTCGATTCTATGCGTAGAAGCAGAAACAATACAAAAAAATGCGACTCATTTATTTCATAAATTGCGAAAAATAGCGATTTCAATGTAAGTGGCGAGAAGTGGGGCACTGGCGAGAACTGGTGATTCCACCCTACATAAAAATTTGAGATACTTTGATCGTCAGACCAGGGCCATGTGTTCACTTCTGACACAGTATAGAGACCCCGACGGAGATAAAAAGGGCAAGAATACCAGAGGACAGTTGCAGCGCTACTTGCGGGAGTAAACAGTGCCCTCTAGCGGAGATAAAGCATGCCTGTAAATCAGTGAATCCCTTGCAAATTGTTCTTTCTCTCCCCCTCTCCATAGAAAAGAGTGGCAAGAGATCCTGCTTTACTAAAATAGACCTTGCCCTCGGCCACGCCCTTGGCCACGCCTCTCAAAGATTATCGGTAACCTTTGTGTGACAAACTATATAATATCTTGTAAGATGTTTTTAGTTAAAGAATCTAACTAAAATTAGTAACAAATAAAAAACTATAAGCACTTATCAGTAACCTTGCGACCTAAATTTTACAAGTTGTCTGCCCCTTGTATGTTCGAGCAGAACAATTCTTCGCGGTATCCCATGAGACACTCAACAGCTTATACGGTTCAATGAGTTGTCCAGCAGTTGTAGTATCTTGAGGCGCCACTGGGTAAGAAGCTGGGGACCCCACAAGGATGCCCGAAAATTGGTGAGAATGGCGCAAAGGTGGCAAGAGACGAGGGCAGAAAAATCAATTCAATCCGCCACAGCACTAAGTAATGACTTTCACGTACACCGGTCGATATCTTGCATCATTTCAATTTGTATTTTTGGAATTGCTCATGTCCAATTGTGTTATGCCGTTTGGATGTTGCAGGTTTTGCCACGAGTTTTCTTTCACATTCACCATCCAATTGCTCTGGGGATCCTCTTGGCGGCAAAGTGGAAAGAATTCAACCGTCTAATCATGATTGCGTGCGATTAATTGTTTCTTTTGTCTGTGCCTCTCTTATTTTTTTCTTTTACTTCTTTTATTCACCTTCTCAGCATCTCTCACGGTGTCTCTTGGCCACTTTGCATCCCAATAATTCACAATTTATGACTTAGAGGAGGAAGAAAGTGATATTCTCAGAATGACAATCTGCATTCAGGAGGATTCAGCTTTGAAATTCTTGGATCATGACTCAAAGGTATCGTAGCTAAAAATATTTACTTTTTAGCAGCAATATTTCCCAAAAAAGGTACTAATTAACTCATGAAATTAGTAAGTCTTAAGTCGGTCTTTGGATAGTGGTTTTATTTTAGGAAATAAGCAATATTCATTTAAAATCTGTATTAGCTGCTAACTGGAGTGATCTTGGTTGTATTTGACTCACTGGTCTTAGCTCACAGATTGGCTGGATTTTTTTCTAGGATTTGGAATTTTTCTCAATAGTTTGATAATTATGAAAAGAAAAGTGTTAAAAAGTTCTTAGTTTTAGAAGCATAAATTTTTTGAGAAAGAAAAATTATTATTCTTTCTGTTTTTCTTATTGGGATTTTAATTGTAATTAATAAATTTATTTATTTTTTATTTGTTTTGAAACCTTAAAGAAAAGAAGGAATTAGGTAAAGAAATCAATTGAAAAAAAAAACAAAAAAAAAAATATATATATATATATATATATATATATATATATATATATATATATATATATATAGGATTAGAATTAGGAAATTACTTTCTTTTACAAAATAACCTTCGGTGAAAACAAAGTTGAATAGTCTTACGTGACAGAGCCAGAAGTTTTCTTTATATTGAAGGCCTATGAAGAAGATCTCGAATTTGAATAATCCCCCGTTACAAGATCGAAAATTTAAAAGCCTATAAAGAAGATCACAAAGTAGAATAGTTTTCTGACTGAGACAAAATAGATTATCTTCCTTGTATCAAAAGTAAAAGATCATAAAATTGAATAGTATTCCAGGACGAAACCGGAATTATTTAAACTGAAAGACTATGAACATGATCACAAAGTAAAGTAACCTTCTGTTACAAAGTCTGAACTTTTAAGCCTATGAAGTCCTCAAAGTTGAATATCCTTCCGTGACAAAATCAAAAAACACCATAATAAAAGCCTATGAGGAAGATCGCAAAGTAAAATAGTCTTCCAGGACAAAACCGGAAATCTTCTTCACGCTGAAAGCCTAAGAACAAGATCACAAAGTGGAATAATCCTCCGTGAATAAATCGGAAATCTTCAAATTTGAAGTCTATGAAGAAGGTCACAAGGTTGAATAGTCTTCCAGGACAAAGTCGAAAATCTTCTTCACACTGAAAGCCTATGAACAAGAACACAAAGTAGAGTAGCCTCCGTGTACAGAGCCTAAACTTTAAGCCTATGAAGATGTCAAAGTCGAATAGTCTTCCGTGACTAAATTGGAAATTTTCCAAAGCTTATAAAGATGATCATAAAGTAGAATAGCCTTCTGTGAATAAATCAGAAATTTTCTACATATCAAAAGGCTGAGAAAAAGGTCATAAAGTTGAAGTTTTCCATGACAAAGTCAAAGGTCCTCTTCAAAGCTTATAAAGAAGATCAAATAGTCGAACAGTCTTCCGTAGAAAAATCGTAAATCTTCATATTAAAAGCTTATAAGAAATATGTATCATAAATTGAATAGTCTCTCATGATAAAATCGGAAATTTTCGTACTTTGAAAGCGTAGAAGATCACAATGTTAAATATTCGTTTAAGACAAAATTGCAAATATTCTTCACTGTAAAATGCTGTAAAGCAAATTATGAAGTTAAATATTCTTCCGTGACAAAATCGTAAATCTTCTTCGTTACGAATCATCATAGGATCATAGAATCACAACTATGGCAAATATTCTTCACATCGTACAAATGCAAATAGGAGCACAGAGCAAAATAGACCCTTAGTTGCATAGTTTTAATACTTATATTTAAAAGATTGTATAATAGAGATATGGAAATTGTGAAGTCAATTAACGTCTTGGTTTTTGTGATAGGCTGAATTTAAATTTTCAGAAATTGTCAACAAAAACAATGCTAAAAGTTAGCATGACACTAAATGGAATAAATCAAATGGATGAGTGGGAAAATCCTGAATTTTAAGCTCGTGGCTCAAATAAGAAGCTCATCAACATTTTATGCGTCAAAAGCATAGAATGTGCCATTCTTTGGTACTTAATTGCGCAGAATTATGAAGTGAATAGAACGAGTGAAAAGTGTGATAAGGTCCATTGGATTGCAACATATCACCCACAAAATGCACAAGATAATGTACAATTGACCAGAAATTCACAAGACCTCCAAGAGGCTGGAACAAAAAGCAATTCTCTTGGTAATTACCATTAAACGAGGCATATGCAGCAAAAAAAATCTGCGTGCATTGCACTGTTGACTTCTTTTTCTCTTCCACCTCTTTAATTCTTATGCCACCGAAAATAAAATGAAAAAAAAAGGTATACAAACAGCTTTACACTTTTAATTGTTATTCCTTAAAGCAATAAATTAATGCACTTGTGCATTGTGTCTCTTGATTCTTTTGTCCAAGAGAACGCATTTAGTTGGGGTTGTTCTTAGTCTTCTAGGACATTAACACTTTGACGGTTTGGCTTCCTTGAAAATTATGAATAGAATTGCTATTATTCATAATTCTTTTGCAGAGATCTCTCACAATATCTCAGCACTTTGTTCATTTTATTTTTTTATTAATTCTCTTGAGATAGGGGGCACTTAGTTGGTGAGGAAGTTGCACTTTAGCGGTCGGAAGAGATGGTTTATGTGCGATAGGGCTACTTAATGCTAAAGTGGCTTATGCACATGAATGTCTTTTGTGCCTGGGACAGAGGAAGAGACAGATTGATTGAAGGTGGTAAGAAGGTGTTTCTGGAGCGCAAATTTGTTGGCTTGAGGAAAAGTTTCTTGGACACTTTCCCACGAATCAATTATTTGGCATCTTCTGGATCAATGGTGAGCTTCTTCTCAATAGTCTTTCCAATCTCCAGAGTGTCAATTGTTACAACTTTTCTCCCGATGGGTATTTATTAGTCAGTCAAAAGGTATTGCAGAAGCTGGTGAGATCTCACGTCTCTCCGGGAGGCGATTTATCTCATTCTCACAAGATTCTGCACAATTCCCTCCGTTGGAGATTATTGGGTGTGAATCTTCATTGTGGCATGATTGCAAAGTGAAATTCTATATAGGAAAGCGCTCTTCAATTCAAAATCTTATATATGCTTGGCAAAAGATGCAAAGTGTCCCAAGTGGCAATTTCTCACCGCAAAAAGCCACACAGTCTACCCATTTAAAACATGGGCATCACGAATTGCAGACCGGGGGACAAAAAAGGATGATTTATCAGAATTGATTTATTCAATATTTCAACCATTGTTCAATCAAGTATTTTCCTATTTTGAGTATGAGTTTCAATCACTTGTGCAACGTCATATTTGAGTAATTAAAATCAATTTTAATTGCATCTCATGCCAAAGTCATTTTTCCTTCCAGGAATAATTTTAGCAGTGTGTCCCATTTGAAATGCCATATTGGTCAAATGAATGAGACCATATAGCCCCATTAGATAAGGATTGGACTGTCCCAAAATTTTCGGATAATTTGGATTTCGGATAATTAAGTCTCAATCTAAGGTGAACTTCGAAGTGCAATCTGTGATCCAAGTCCAAGAAAGTATTTGTTATCACTGACAAAAAAATAGTCTAAAGGTTTTCTTAGAAATGATTTGTAAATTTGATGAAGAGGACATTCATCCTTGAAACGTCGGCGTCGTAAAGAATGAAATTGAGAAAATCAAGAGAGGTCTAGCGTTTTCCGTCCGATTTTGCTCAATCTAATGCCCTACACACACTTACGACTTATGCCGAGAGATGACTTAGTGGAAAATGATTGAAATGAAGTATAACCATTATTACGAATATAATTACACTAAGCCCTTGGCTAATCCTTAGGTGTGTCAAGGCCCTAAGGCCGCAATCTAAACGGTTTCATTCAAGCCATTTAGACTATCGCATTAGATTCAGATTGAATTGTCTTAAAATCCGATTTTGGGACAATTCAATTTCAATCCAATCAGGCAGTGTAAATGGCCTCAATGTTACATCCAATCCAAGAAGTGTTCGCAAGTGCTGATTCGACTAATAATTTTATTTCGGGAAATAAAAATTAAGTCCACTACTTTAAGCCTTCTTTACGGCGTTATCAAACTTTCACATTAAAATTTTAATGTGATTCACATTAATTCTCGCTTGTGAGCTTCCAAATATGTTATTTGTGTCTTTGAGTCACTTAATATTTGGGGTTTTTCTATTTATTGATAAAGAAGTGGACTTGGCCTGCAAAAATAAGTTTAAATTTACTTAAAGCATAAATATTTTTTACATTAAAAAATTAAAGAGAAAATCGCATTAATTTTTCGCATTAATGCTATAAATAAATTTATATCACATTTTGCGGGCCAAGTCTACCTTTTTATCAACAAATAGATCACACTTTGAATATAAAATGATTCAAACACACAAATTACACATTTGGACTCTCACCAGCGACAATTAATGTGAATCATATTAAAATTTTAATGTGCAAGTATGATAACACAGTTAGACTAGCTTTGAGTAAAAAAAACTAGTTTTATTATATTTCAAGTATTATTAAAAAATAATAATAAAATAAAAAAAAATATAATAAATAACTAAACATTTTTGAAAAAAAAGACGAATCGTACTATTCGGGGTGCATTACTCTTATGTTCGGTTTTTATTTTGGCTAAAAATTGAATTGAATTGAATCTTAGTGTAATCTCTGTTTTTAATTCCAAACGTTCAAACCTTCGGGATGAAAACGATGGAAAATCCCTTCATTCAAAACCACATAGCTACTTAGGCTTTTTGATTCTATATCTAACTAAAAATATTTCAATAAATGAAATTTTACTTAAAATGGTTTATAGATTGGTAAGTTCAAAAACACTTATTAATCACACTGAACATACCCAGAACTCAGTAAAAAGTAAACTTACCGTAGATTCGGGTGACTTCGTCCCTCGTGGATGACATTGCCCCCTCCTGTTCGTAAGCTTTTCCTTACTTCTAGAACTGAAGCATGGTCTTCACCGATCCAATCTACCATGTCTGATCGGTGAGAACCGTTCTTAAACATTTGAATTAAAGAAAAGCTTACGAACTGTAAGGGGTCAAAGTTACTCGCAGAGGACAAAATCAAACGCATCTAAAGTAATAAGAAAGTTAAATATTTTTAAAATAAAAATTTAAGAATCCTTTTCAATAATAAAACTTCGAATATAGCAACAATTTTAAAAATATTAAATTTCTCTTTTGCATTTACTTATGTTATAATAGTCTCTCAGTTCTAAAGACCAACTAGTAAAACAAAAATTAGGGCATGTAAGGTTTTTTTTTGACATTATTATACTGATATCTTAGAGATTTAATAATTAAAAAAAAAGATATTTCAAAATGTATAACACTTATAGGGCTTTTGGAATTTTTTTAACCTAATCTTCAATTTTGCGTGATGGATTTATCATATTGATTTTTATTTTTTGAAATATTGCAATAAATAGAAGTTTTGAAAATTTTGTAAAATTCCAAAAGTATAATAAAATTCACAAACTTCTATAGTGGAGATCTTTCAACTAAGCTGTCTACAAACTAAGAGCAATTAAAAAAAAATTCTTTTAAAATGAAAATTTCCCCATAATTGTAGGCAGAAACGTATTTTTTTTAAAGGGCAATTTTTTAGTAAAAATTACTTCCTGTGTGGAGACGTTATAAGACGAGAAAACTATAACACATTTAAAATTTATAAAATTTTTGCCAATAATGTTTGATATGTATTTTAATGAATTATAAAGAAATATTTAGAGAATTTCTATACATTTTTTTTTAATTTTCCATTGCCACATTTTAATATATTAATAATAATAAATTAATAACTTAGTAAGAAATATTTTTTACCCGATTTTTCTATGTTAAAAAAAATCGTTTTGTATAATAAAAGTTTATATTAATTTTATCAATAACAAAAGTACTCTAATATTTGTTTTATTCCTTGAAATTTATTAATTTTGTAACATTATTTCAGTGATATTTAATCAAAATTTTGGAATTTCATGAATTCCAGATTAATATCATTTTTATATTATTCATTTTTCATTTGTTTTGTCCTCTAGAAGATAAAACGGTCTTCAAACTTATGGTTTAACCATATGGCTTAACTCTGTTAATTTCTTATCAAGTCAGGTTTATGAGGAAATTGTACCTTACGATTGGATGTTGGGTAAATAAATTATTAGATATTAAAAATAAGTAAAATTTCCTTTTATTTAGAATTTCAAGACCTTCGGGAACTGAATTAAGCCTCCAGTCTGTATCTCATATAGAGGGAGCAAGGAAGGAACCTCTACGCGTATTTCGGGCTTATCAGAACTAAATCGCTGCTCCTGGACAGTCCTCGGGAACTGACTGATCCTTTCACGATGAGGCTAAAATTGATTGTCGAAAAGAACAATGATGGTAACTCATGATGGTAAGTCCGCTTGCCATTGACTTTACCCGTTTGTTTGGTAAGACAAATTTAATTTTTTTAGGCCTCGACACGATTAATAATAACTTATATAGGGGTCCAAATAGATTTATGTTGATCCTCAAGAATATTTAGCTTGTAAAATTTGACAGCAACTGATTAATTCCGAACTGTCATACACTTAGACCTTAGGATTATCGATTTTAGAGGTCCGTTGCATAAATTTACTTTACCAAGTTTTTATTGCCAAATTTTACAGGCTAAAAACTCTCGAGGATCAGCCTGAGTCTATTTGAGACCTAACACAGGTCTAGTAAACATCATTTTCTTCCGCATGGAGTCGCTGCATTCTCCCGCGAGTGGCGCTGGGAAGTGTTCCTAATTTTTAAACTCAATAGCGCTGATACACCTTTTCAATTTAGGGAAATTCAATCGATTGAAATTGTACCTCGTACTCTTTCAAACTGAAATAAGATATATTTGTCTCTTTCTGTCAAATGAAAATTGAAATTTCAATTTCATTTACAATTTCAATTTTAAATTTCATTCGACAGAAAGAGACAGCTGTATCTGATTTAAGTTTGAAAGAGTAAGATGTAAAATTTCAATTGATTGAATTTCACTCAATTGAAAAGGTGTGCCAACGCCATAACAATTTTGTCTTGGATGGACATAACGATTCCTTATACTCGATAGGATCAATTTTGGTGAATTTTGAATTTTTATGTTTTAATACTAAGGCATTATTTCCAAAACTCAGAAAATTATCTTGAAATCTCGTATAACGTCCAGTAGAGGAAAGTACTCTCCCTTCGAACGTTCATGCCTTCGAATAATGTGAATTTTCTTTAAGTTTTTCTAAGAGACTTAAACATTTCTATTAAATATTAGTTAATTTATTATAAATTATTGATAATTATGTGAAAACCATGTGGAAATCTCTTAGGAAAAATAAAAAAATCATATTATTCGAACACTGAGAAAAAAAAGAAGGTGCGATTAACATTTTTTCCTCTGAACTTTAACATTTTTAGGTGTAAAAATATACCAACATTTTTAATGTTAATTTTACACCTTTATAAGAGTAAAATTAACATGAAAAAGGGTACCATTAACCCCTGATACACCTAAAAAGTGTAATATTTACACCAATTTTGGATCAATAGGGTGCAGTCTACACTTATGGATGTTATACACACTTATGGACAACGCAAAAATCTTAAGTTATTACTTTTAACAGATTTTGAAAAATCAAAAAATTGTTCATTAAGATCATAAACTAATAATTTTATAACTTTTCGAATTCTGTTTTACGTAAGAACATGATGTTTTTGCACGCTGTCCATAAGTGTATAACATCCATAAGTGTAGACTCCACCCTACTGTAGGGTTAAATTAACATTTTCGGAATGTTATTTTAACTTTTTCGGATTTCTCTCAGTGAAGGCATAAACGTTCGAAAGGAGAGTACTTTCCCCTAGTATAGACTTTATTAAAACACCTCGATTAGTGTTTTTGCCAAATTTATTAAATGGTCCACCGTGTCTCAAACATGCAGGCTCTCCCCTATTTTTGCGTCCGAAAGGATTTTTCCGAGTCTTGAGGAGAA
This sequence comes from Phlebotomus papatasi, assembly GCF_024763615.1. Taxonomy (NCBI): domain Eukaryota; kingdom Metazoa; phylum Arthropoda; class Insecta; order Diptera; family Psychodidae; genus Phlebotomus; species Phlebotomus papatasi. The sequence goes on along the minus strand of NC_077223.1, from coordinate 5,171,537 downwards.
AGTTTCAAAGATATCGATTTCCAGTGTTCGCCGGTATCATAACACTTGAGGCTTCCGTACTACTTTTTGTTTTTAAAAGGCGCATTGAGAATGAGACAGACTGCACCTTATGCTAAAATTTGCACTAATTCATTGCACTTCTTGTATTTTCGGCCCATCCTTTGCTCTGAAATTGCGCTCCCGAAAGGTGGGCCACAATGGTGGAATTTCTCAAGAGTGCGCGCTTCCTAAAGGTCTTTTGGTTTAGAAAAACCGAGAGCATGCACTTAATTTATTCAATGACTTTGGCAAGTGGCACTTGTATGGTGGTATTTTTGTGGTTCTCGCATAGACTCTTCCCATTATTTGTGTAAATTCTTTGGGTTGTCTGCTCAACCACTCCAAAATGTTGGTCTTTGGTGATTTATTGTAAATAAAGTACTCAATTCAGGGTCTCATTTTTCACGGTTTCCATAATTTAGTAGAAGAGAAATAGCAGCAGAGAAAAAAAGGATGAGCAGCATGAAAATTGTTATGAGTGGACAAAATGTCGATTGGTTGAAAGAGTCACTAAAATCACCTTCTTGATCACTTTCACATCAATTCCGCGCAGTATCTTCTTCTTTCACTTTAATCTGATAATTTGTGTAAAGTTGTCTTTTTAACTGTCCCTCTCCTTTACCATGTAAATTTCACTCTAATGATACTTCAAAGCCCACGGTGGAGACCTGACCATAAGTTTTCTACCATCGTACCATTGAGGATTTGTGCTTAATTGGTGCAATAATTGAATAGGTAATTTACAAGGGCTTCAGTGACGATTACTGGAGCTTCCAACAAGACAGCAGAATGCAATTACATAATTGCCAAAAAGTGGCCACATCGTTTGGGGAATAATTAATATCGTGATTTGTAAACGGGTTCGTCACTTAATTAGCATGTTGAAGTCTTTTGTTTCTCGAAGGGGAATTTTTTTTCTTATGGAAATTTTTTTTTAACATGAACCTCAGGGTAGTTTAATAAACTGTCTTACCTTGTATAAGTCCTCAATTTTGATGCTGTCACAATAATCTGGAGGGATGGACACGAAATAACAATGAGAAGTCACTCGAACGTGATTCCAATAGCTAATATGCCATCGTTCACTTAGGTCACTTTAGTCACTATTCCACTATCACAGTAAGGCTTTTTTTTCTCTGGGTGTCTGTATCTCGAAAATCCGTGGAATTTGATTAACTTTCTTGCACCTTCAAGCTCTAATTGGTTAGTTAAAGTGTAGCAAAGTATGGAAGCGGTGCCATTTGACACATGGACCTCTTAGCGCTCTTTCTAGAGCACCTGGCTATCTTCTTGGTCCCACACGTTAATCACAGAGTCACTCGTGATAATGAATTAGCACTGTCAATTTTTGGAACAATCTCTTCCAGATGATCTAATTGCTGACAAATTGGCAAATTGGAATAGAAATGAGTTCAATTAGACATAAACTGCTAATCCTCAACAGTAGATTGCCCTCTACCAAGCATATCCAGTCTTCTGAGATATCAATTGGACGTTCAAATTGATCACAGTGATTCGTAGTGCATTCCTTCAGATTGATCGCGATTGATCGCAGGTGATCCTCAAGTGATCTTTGAGTGATCTTCAGTCACAATAGCACCAAAAATTGACAAACTTAGAGCATAAAATCCTTCAAGGAAATCACTGTTGATAAGGCCGAAGGAGTTCTTTGATGATAAGAAAGCACGCACTTTTTCAAAATAAAAAAAAACGCACCGATACGAAAAAAAACAAGCACGATCGCACTTTGAGACCGATTGATAGCACAAAAGACAGCAAAAAAGTCAAGTGATCGTGAGCACGAACGAGAGCGAACTGAGTAGTAAAGTCAACATTGGTTTGCTGTTAGCCGAAGAGCGACGGTTCGGCTTGAAATTTCTTGCAAAACTGGTCGGGTTCGGTGTTACCTGGGCAAGATCACATGGGTAGGGGAAATTGTAGCACCAATCCGTTGGTATTACACCTGTAAAAGGCGGAGTTGAGCGGATGTGAACTATTAGAAATCGGGAGGTCTCAAGATCCCACCAGCAGACAAAACTGTTCCAGGTGTGTGCTGGTGCCTTTTTTCTCTCTTTAGCCTCTGCTTTGATTCGATTCTGAAGGTATAGAGATCGCATTTCTGGCGTGTTTCAGCTTCGCGCTCTTGTTTACCTTTTCAACAATCATCACATTCGACATTTTAACAATTTTTCTGTGATATTTTTCTCGCCTTTTGCGTTTTTCCAGGTATTGTTTATTATTCTTCAATTTAATAAAATCTACTCCATCTACTCTTTCTACAAAATTATCAATGGGATATTCCTCAATAAATACAATAAAAATAAATTTTAAAAATTGTTAAGTATGATTTGAAATTGGTTTTTTTTACATTCAAATATTGCAAGTAATTTATACGCAAAAAATTAAAACTTATACATAATTTAGGGAGAATAGTAATTGAAATAAAAACAAAATATTTAAGAAACAATATTAGATATTTTTGACTATTTGAATGCAGAGATTTCTGTTTAATTTTCTTAAACTACTTACTGACCAAATGAATATTTCTCATTCAGAGTAAGGGCTATTTGACACTTCATTTAGTGCTCATACACATTATGAAAAAAATCATAAACATTTTTTTCATTTAAACTGTTTTGTCAAAAATTGAATAGCATTTAACTTAAAGTTTTTTAATAGGTTGAAAAGCCATCTGTTCAACTAAGTTTAAAATTAAAGTTATACGGGTTTTAGACTCAAGTTTTAGTCCAGCTCCTGACTGTCTTTAAATCCGTTATTACGCAAAGACTATTTTTTATTTATTTTTTTCTTAATGGGCCATTTCCACTGAGAAATGTTTCAACAAATTTGTTAGAACTTTTTTTGTTATAAAAAAGGCAATTTTATGAGAAAAACTTGAATTTGGTTCAATTGTTTCGCATAAAAGCTTAAAATAAAAATTGGGAACAGTTTTCCACGCTGTTCTCATTGGGAACACTTGCACGCAAGTGAGTTAGTCAACTAAACAAATTCCCACAAAAAGCTTATTTTCATTTCACAGTGAAAGTGTTTTTAGATTAAATTTAAGTCATTGTAGTTTCTTCGAGGTAAAAAATAATGCGTTCAGTGACAGAAAGTTCCGGTGTATGGCATACCTAGAACTCTGATTTACGGTAAAAACGGATAGTGTTAGAATTGCGTCAGAAAGAGTATCAAAAGAGTATCAAAAGAGAGTCAAAATGTGTAATTTGTGTGTTTTGAATCATTTTACATTCAAAATTTGATCTATTTGTTGATAAAAAGGTAGACTTGGCCCGCAAAATTTGATATAAATTGATTTATAGCATTAATGTGAAAAATTAATGCGATTTTCTCATTAATTTTTTAATGTGAAAAATATTTATGCTTTAAGTAAATTTAAACTTATTTTTGCAGGCCAAGTCCACTTCTTTATCAATAAATAGAAAAACCCCAAATATTAAGTGACTCAAAGACACAAATAACATATTTGGACGCTTACAAGCGACAATTAATGTGAAACACATTAAAATTTTAATGTGCAAGTGTGATAACGCCGTTAAAGTGGTATAATGGTTAGAAATTCCCTTTATTATCTCTTTGAATTCCTAAATTCGCATATCAAACGACTAAAGATATCCTTTAGGAGTGATTCCATGAATGTTTCGGATATTTTCCTTCATTTTTACCAAAAAAAGAAAACCACCAAATGTCAACGAGATGTTCGGATTCTAAATTAGGCTTTATTGCAAGCTTTTGTGTGAATTGAAAATTAGAAAAATCTGAATTTTTTCTTAATGGAAATCAACTTTGCAGAATATAAGTCGAATAAGTCGATTTTGTGCTAAAATAATTTTCATCGCTTTTGGGGTAGTTTTTGACACTCTCTACCTTCTCTGTGAATATTATACCGAGCAGTAATTATTCTCAAAGTTATCTCAGCTGGAAATCGTATTTCTGTAAAGTTAGCCAATCGCGACTTATTCGTTTTACATTTTGAGCCGTCCAAATGACCTGTAAATCAAGATTTTCCTAGAAATCTTGTCTGAAAAGAATTTAATAAACTGAAGTCAATAGGTGAAAGGGGTGAAAGGAACACCTATTGACACTTTAAGAAGTCGTGTCCGGACTTATTGATACCCTACTCTGTACCATTTCATATACGAAATTTGAACATCTATCCTCATCAGAAAACGTAGACTAAGGAAAACAAACGGCATATTACATTTTATTAAATAGTTCAAATAAATTTAAAGATTTTGGCAAAAGTGTCAATAAGGGTTTCCTGTCAAAGAGGTGTTCCTTTGACCTTATTTAAAAGAAAAAAAAAAACGGGTGGCAAAGCGTTACAGGATTTGGGAAATGTTCGAACCTTGTGAATTACCTCAAAAGTACTTCCGACAAAATTACACACATAATGGCCAAAATTAGGCACACTTACCCTACACAGTATTTTTCTATAAATAAAATTATTATAAAAGTTTTCATTTTAATCAAGTTCATATCTTTCTTATTTGAAAACTTTTATGCTTTTAAAAATTCCTCTACGATTCTTTAGTGAAATTATACAGAAGTCTTTAAAAACATAGCTCAAAACCGATTAGAATATCACAATATTTAAAACAGAATATTTTAATTTGAATTTGTAAGAATCTGTAAGATCAATTCCTTAATTAATATAGTATAAACTCTATCAAAATTTTCCAAAAAAAAAATCAATAACAACAGTGATGATTATGAAAAGTTGTGAAATTAGGTTAAAATGAAATTGCCATCTTTTTGACTGGCCTAGCCCCAATTAAATGTAAAACATATTGTAAAACCGAAACATACAACCAGAGAAAGGACATTTCCACCGTTTAGTCCTGGAGGTTGAAATCAACGCTAAGACGGCGGTGGACGCATAGGGGGTGGGAAAGGTAAAGAATGAGATGAAATAAATTCAAATTCAATTAGAAAATTTAGATCATTTGTGTAAACTTTAGGCCTTAAGAATCTTTGCCTTGTTTTACTAAAAGTCTTAAAATCTTTAAATAAACTTAATATCAGATAAATCAGTTGAAATATTCTTTAGATTCTTGCGGGCCTACACAAATCGAGAATTAGATTTCTAGGGGGAAGTGGGGACCTTTAAATTGAGACACCCTTAAAATCTGGATTTTTTCTCCTATTTTTAAGGAACTTAGCCTTATCATAACGTAAATTTAGCTTCACAATTGGATTGTGGATCTAAATTATATCGTTGTAAGGTCCAGGAGAAAGAACCCCAAAGACGCACTAATTCAAATGTACCCCACTTCCCCCTATCTCTTACTCATAAACCATAAACAATTCTTGGATTGATAATAATTGTGAATCTTAAAAAGGTCTTTATGAGGTAGGGCACAGACTTGGTAATATAGAATGACTTTTAGTGAATGAAAAATACTCTGACCATCTACCTGTTTATCATAGTGGTCAAGGCGAGGACAGAAGGATGCCATCTAAGCTCATTATTGGTGTGTTACGGTTCTGACCATCATCCAAGTTAACAGTATTGTCTGTCCTAATACCTTCACGGGTGTCCAACAAGGGGTGCACTAAGGCAAAACAGTGAGTTATTGCAGGACATTGTGTCCAAGAATGACCCAAAACCATTACAAGCAACTGACCACAGAACTTCTTCAGGAGATTCTTCTCGGCATTTTGTCATTGTCTGGCCACGGGGTTCATAAATTTTCTTTCACGTACTGAGGATACCCTTCGACTTACCCTTTCCTCAACTCCTTCTTCAACCCTTTCGCTGAGGTATTGTAATGCAAATTGTTTATGTGATGATGAAGACTTTTCTCTTGGCTTTTTATCTTCTCTGAAATTTTGCCATTCTTCCCTTGGGTGTTCCTTGTTCTTCCAGGGAGAGGAAGATGAGGAAGAATGTCACCTCTTTTGCCTCAAAATTCCAATCACACTGTCACTTTTTTATCCTTGAAGACTCTAAAGTCAAAAAAAGGTAAATAAAATTTACTTTTTCATGTTGATTTTTCGCATTTACAGGTATAAAAAAGAACTGTTAAAAAGTGTCCCTCTCTCACTGGAATATTTTCTAAAAATGTTTATGTTCTTGGAATTTGCCACCCTCATTTCTGAAGGTTGACGTATAAACAACCAATAAAAGGCCTCAAAATATTTTTTAGCATAAATGAATTTCTTCAAAAAAATATTTCTGCAAATGTCCCGTTCCAGAAAAAAAACTAAGAAATTTTGCAAGAATGGCGTTGGAAAGTTTAGGGGGTCAATAAAACCAAATTGAGGCAGAACAATGTCCCTTCTTTTTGCTCTTTTATTGGCCCAATTCGTCAGCAAAGAATTTCGGTATGTCTAAGTCTTTTTGCTGTACAGAATTTATGAAGTAGATAGTATTTTTTTTGCAAAAATTAATAGTCGTGTGTTGGACATGAGGCAGAATTTTTGTGAACGCGTAAAAAGAGCTACTTTTGCCTGGAATATACTTATTACATACCCAAGAAGCAAAATATCACAAAATACTTAGCCTAATATAACGAAAAGTTTGAAATAGTCTCATAATGGTTTTACACGAAGCTGACAGTGGGAATTATCAAAATGAAGACTTTATAAGAACTAAAAGCTTAAGATTAGTTCACTGATGTTTTGTTTCTCGAGGACATACGTGCTTATTATAGAGGTCGCTAACATACATTTTGGCAAAGCATGAGTTTCCGAATATCAAAGTTTAACGATTTTGGAGGGCCTATTTTAATTTTTCAACCGATTTGCTTAGATTTAAATTTTTGAAAAGACCTTGAAATTTCCAACGCGACTGAATCGGATTTAATCGATCATGAGTCGTTACACTTATGACATCTTAAAAGAATATAGTACTACAATACTTTTTCTACAACGAATTTTCTTATTTGTAGTGGAACTAGTCATACAATACCCAGGGCCTCTTAGAGTTACGTTGTTCGACAGGCTTTAAAACATTTTTTTTTTGTATATTTTATTTAGAATATTAAAAATTTTATTTAATTAAAATAACATTTAAACTATATTTTCTGAAATTTTCATTAAAAACTAAAAAAAAAGATCAGCCATTGGAACCTGATTTACGGAAACATTTTGAAAAATGTTGTGCTTTTAATTCAGAGTAGGTTCATCTAAATTTAAGACGACGTTGTTCTTATAAAACGAGTTAAACTCATACTTGAACGGTTCTGAAAAAAAAATGAAATTTGAATTTTTAAAGTAATTTTAATCAAAAGATTGCCAGTTTTTGCGTAATTACAATACGTTTCGGACTGAAAACTAAGTTGTCAACAAGGAAGCAAAAAATCCTTTGTCCGATTTTAACTGCGGTGCTAACAGGAAATATTTGAATATTTGATTTCGGATGAACCTACTTTGAGTAATCATGGTGCTATCACACTAGGATTTTCACAATTTATTTTTAAATTCAATTGAGCCAATTGAGCATTATAAGATTTCTAGAATTTACTTGAAAATTTTCACAGCCAGGACACATTTTGCAAGAAATTTGCTCAATTTTTAAGTAGTGTTGCGAGATTTTTGATTGTGAATGACTCCGGAAAATGTGTGATAGTACTTAAAATGTCTTATAAGTCACTTATCTGTTATGCAAAAGAATCCCCAAAGCCAGAAGAAAGGGTTCTAGGCAGGGGGGCTCATGGAGAGACTCTCATACAGTCTTGTTTAACATATGCAATTTCATCATAAAACAATTTCCTTCGAACTTAGCAAATTACTCCCGATACTAAAGCTTCACTCGCGTACAAGTTTATCACTAAATTACTGTACTTATCATATTTTTTTGGCCACAAATAATATTAAATAACGAGTAAATAAATTTAATAAAAACAATTTGGTTCAAAATGCTACTTGTTTAACTGCAATAAAATTGAAATTAATGAGTAATTTTAACATTTAAATTTGCTGAATTCAAATTTAATTGAGCAACCACATTTATGCTATTTTAGAGTGTTTAAACATGTTTTGGTGGGCCAAGTATTAGTTTATGTCAATAAATAAGCGAAAATCTATCAATTCAAATGATTTTTAATGCAAAATGACGAAGATGAACAAGTTATCTGAAAATTAAATTGAATTTACAAATTGGAAAAATCTATGGAAGTTATCTATGTTATCTATGGAAAAGTAAGTTTCCTTCAAAAAGGTCGCCAAAAATCAGGTACTAATGGTCGAAGTTTTAAAATTTTTAAATAAGTAATTCAGAATACATAGTTTAAATGTTGTACTTTTAATGCCAAAAATCTTGAATTAAATAAAAACTTCAGAAAATATGCAGTTTTATCGTTTTTTTACCAAGCTAATCTCTTATTAGTTCACTACATTTGTTGCCTTATAATGGCGAACATTTTGTACTTAAATTCTTGTAGAAGCTTTTAAGCCCCTTAAGAGTGTGCCGCTTTACTCTTATAGTTATAAAAGAGATGACAAAGCGTCGCAGCTTTGCAGAGTGCTTGAACTCACGAGAAAGAGCTATCCGTGTATTAAATTTTCGCATACTTTTAGGTACATACATCAGCTTTACTTAGGATTAAATTGATTGATAAATTTAAAGAATCAATCCGAAATAAGGAATTGCTTAATAAAAGTAGGTTTTAGAATACTTTAGCATGAATTAGCAAGCTCTCGAATAAATAAAAAAGTGAATCCTTAGAATAGTAAATTATTTACGTGAATGTTTGAATAATTTTGGGAGTTCTTTGTTGTTTCGCGTTCGAAGTCTAGGAAATTGTTACAAATAAATATGGCGTGTTTTTTTTGTACTTTTAATTTATTTAAAAATAAAATAGAACAGCCTGTTCTCTGTACAAAATTTTATGCTGAACATTTATAATTTTTATTTTGGACTTAAGGAAACACAAGGTAGGATTCTGTATAGAGCGGTTTTAAGACTAGAGGTTTATCCCAGTTCCGGAAGGTCTCAAAATCCTAAATAGCAACCAATTTAATTGTTTTTCAGAAACTAACAGGTCATTAAGGCTAAAATTATTTAGTCATAAATTATTTTTTTCTAAAAAATTTAATTGATAAGAAATTGGAACTATTAAGCCATATGGCTAAGCCTTAGACCTGGAATCCGTATAGAATACGTAAATTTCTTATTTAGAAGTCTAATGCCCTAGATACACTTACGACTTGAGCCGAGAGACGACTTAGTGGAAAATGATCGAAATGTAGTTTGACCATTATTTCTAATATAATTACGCTAAGCCGTCTCTCGGCTAATCCTCAGATCTGTCGAGGCCCTTACTCAGCCCCTTAATAGTGCACCAGTTTTATATAAAAGGTGCTTTTTAAGAAGAAAAATGACTGCCTTTATAGAACCAAGTTGTTTTAAAAATTCTTTTAATAGACCTAAAAGAGGCCTATAACAAAAATTTTCTATTTAATTCCTTGAAGAAGTTATTGAAGAAGTACTGGATTTCTGATTTCATGGTAACGCTTGGCTTTAAGCATCCCACAAGGCAATTAGGCAGATGAAATGTTTCTTGGGTAGGTTCATTTTCTTTTATGGGGTTGAAAGAGAAATTTTTTTTGAGTGCAATATTTGCCAATGTCGGCAGATTTTTTTTTTTGCAAACTTTGGAACAAATTTGGTGCATAAAAATTTATTGATCACCGTTTTTTTTTGTCACACGACCCGCTGAAGGCAAAAAGAAGGTGCATTGTTGGCAGAGGAGTCTCATATGAGGTATAAGGAATGGCATTCCATAAAGTAAAGTAACGGGTCCTCGGGTAAAATGCAAAATGTTCTTGCAGTAAAAGGTTTTATGCAAAAAAGGTTGAAAATAGACTTTTAATATTTTCTGCAAATATGAGCATCATCGCGTGAGGGACAATAAAATAAAATCGGGTTCGTAGCTTTTAGTGCATTGAGGTCTTTGGTTTTTGCGACCACCAAATCCAAAGGGAAAATGTTATCATAGACATGAAGGAGAGAGAATGTGCATAAATGACTTCTTGGCAGTGTTTTTGTGCTGTCCAAAGCTTACCAATGGCAAATTATGACAACTTGGATGAGTTGCAAAAGAAGTCTATATGGGGAATAAGACACAGCGTATAAAGTATATTTATGCAAAAATGGAGGCAATGGATACTGAGAAAAGACAACGATGATGTTCACATGATGCACATAAAAGTGTCTCTTGGTGTTTCCTTATCATGCAAATTTATTGTATAGCCATATGAATCCTCTTCTTGGCTGCCCATGTCGATGTTTTCTCGTCCACGACAAATACAAGCAACATCAAGTTGGAGGAGCTCTTTTACCTGGACGCGGTCAATCGTGCTCATCTCTTATGCCAATTTTCCTCAACTCCCGCCTATTCTTCATCCAAACTATTCCAATGACCTCTTCTCTATCCAAAAACCTCACAAGGAAATTCCCATGGCTTCCAGAAAATATAAAAAAAGGAGAGCCAATTTATTGACTGGAAAAAACGGTCAAAAGACGCATGAAAAAGCGATTCAGACACTCCAAGAATGGAATATATTGAGTGTCTGGAATTGTGTGCTTTTTCATCTTGCAATTTGCTCAAGTTCAACCCTCACCGCGTGCGGAGTTCACAAATCCAATTTGTCAGTTTCACACACAACAACAAATTGTTGCTGAAGAACCCAAGACTTGCCATTGCACCAGCACCCCGGATAACATTTTAATCGTGCATTATTTATGGATGCCGTGCTGAGGCAATTGGAGCCAATGCAGGGAATTCTTGTGGCCAGACTTCCAGACTGAAGAAAAATGTACCATGGGGAAATTCAGTCGTTTTTTCTGCCCAAAATTGAGACGCAACTGGGGGATTTCCTCAGGAGATGCTACACACTTTGCATGATATTTATGGATATCGAGGGGTGAGAGACTTCCGAGTTACTCGTCTCGAATTGCAGGGGATTATTAAAAATTGCATATTGTTCATGACTTCAAAATTTCTTAGTTTGTGATTGTCCCATGAGACGAGGGTCACGAGCTTCAGAAAGATTGATAATAATCATGATATCAAAATGAACCATCGATTATCAGTGTACATATAGTCAAGTGTGCTAATCCGGGCGCTTCGCTATCTGGATCGTTTATGACTAATCCACTTAAAATAAAATATTTTATTTTTATATCCGTAATATAGTCATTACAGTAACATAATATAACTATTCAAGTTTGAGAAAACCCAAAAATAATATTTTATCCATTAAATAAGTGAGTGTAATCGACTCATTTCAATCTTGTGCCACCTGGGTTCCTCAGTAAAAATTTTCTAGCAGTGATATTTTCGCTAATGACAGCTAAAAAAGTAACAGAACAAAAAACTGACAGAAAAAAGTATTTTAAATCCAAAGGTTTAATTAAAGGTGAATTAGCGAAAAGGCGACCCAGTTAGTACATGCTGACTTATTTCTGTATTATCATTATTTAATAAATTTTCTTTAATATATTTGATAATTTCTTTTAATATTATGTTTCTAAATGAAACAGTGAATAATTCTATGGATTTAGAAGAAGTAAAAAAGAATTTCATCAGTCCAAAAACAAGCGTTTAAGTAGCACTCTTCGGAAAACTATCCAATTACCCCACCTTACTTATATGTACATATATGAGGTAGAGTTGTTTATAAGGTCCACGCCATTACCCAAGAAGCAATTTTTTCTTAATATAGTCTTGTAGAATACCCTAAGTAAGGCACTATAGAACCAAAAATATTTATATTTGCTTATAACGCTCTTGGTTCCAACACTGAGATTACTAAAAGTAAAGTGGCGCACTCTTAAGGATCTTAAGAGCTTCTATAGGAATTTCAACAGAAAATTCTCACTTTAAGCCTTTTAAAAGTACACTAAAAGACTTTTCTAATACTTGGTTCTATAAGGCAGCTATTTTGCTTCTTGTGTACTGTCAGTATAATTTCTCATGTGACAATTCTAACTGGTTCTACAGAATTAATGATCAGGATGAGAAGCATTGCAGGAGCACCACAAATAAGCAAAATAGCTGCCTTATAGAACCAAGGCATTGACAAGCCTGTTGATGTGCCTTTAAAAGGTTTATAATGAGAATTTTGTGTCTGTAATGCCTGTAAGAACTTTTAAGCTCGAGCGCGCTGATATTCTTTTAGTAGTGTAAGTAACGGAACCAAGAACGCTATAAGTAGATTATAAGAATTTTGGTTCTATAACCTCTTACTTAGAGAAATGCATATAAAAAATTTCTTGGGTAAATTCAATTATGGATTTTCCGAGTAAAGAAAGCTAGTTGTTTGTCCACAATTACTAAGGCAATACAAAGAAGCTACCCAAGAACCTATTACGCTGTTAACTGCAATATACCGTAAGTCCTAGAATTTAAGGATGGTTTTTACTGATTCGATCTACCAAGTCTGATCGGTAAAAACCATCCTTAAGTTCTAGAAATAGAGAAAAGCTTACGAACAGGGGATGCCAAAGTCACCCGTAGGGGACAAAGTCACCTGTTTTTACGATATTATCGGTATTATAATTTTTTATTCGGTTATTGATAGACTTATTAAACTTATTCAAGGTCTATTTACTTAAAAAATAGTGTTAAAAGCTTTATAAGATCACCACTTTTATAATGAAGATCATTGAGACTAGATGTTAAGCTTGATGTTCAGCCTAGGTATATTACTGGCGGGAAGCTAAGGACTTTAACAGACCTGAAAAAAGACCTGAAAGACGTGTCTCGTCTTAAGTTGTAAGTCTGCCAAGGACCCATGCCTACATCCCGAAGATCTCTAAATTGTAAATTACAAACAATTTTATTGATTTTTCATAATCAAATATGTAAATCATATGCCCTGAATATTAGGCCTAAACTAGCCCCTGATAAGTTTACTGAGATGGGTCTAAAGATCATTTAAAGTAGAGGAGACCGGGGTAGCAAAAGAATTTTTTTTTTTTAAAATAATTTGCGAAAAATGCATTTGAATCAGCAGGATTTTAAATATTTTAAGGAATAGGGAGTAAGTTAATTACTCAATCAGTAAGTAAGTAAGTAAGTAAGTAAGTAAGTAAGTAAGTAAGTAAGTAAGTAAGTAAGTAAGTAAGTAAGTAAGAAGTAAGTCAATTCACATTCGACCATTCGACTTGAATCTATTCCTTCATTTCTTTTCTTATACTTACACCTCAATTATACTGTATAGTTCTATCCCTGACTAATTCTGCCCCAGTATCCCCTAAGGATAAAGGTTAGCTGACAGAAGAGTAAGCATAATTATTATCACAATATCAATTAAATCACATTTTCTTAAATTTTCCACAGTCTATTTTCGGTTTAACTCGTAGATCTGTAAGTTTGAAAAATCCTTACATTGCATTCTTAAATAATAATAACACCAATGTAAATTAGAAATAATAAGTTTTCAATATAAGTAAAAACACAAACATTTCTTGATTTACCCGACGATATTTCAATATTACAATACAATATAAATTTATATTGTATATATTTTATATTGTATAGTCCTACATGTTACTTTCTGTATCCTGGGCATGAACCAATAAACTTATTATTACTTATTATTATTATTAAATATATTTTTATGATCTACAGTTATTTGCAGAAATTTTTGAATATTTTTTTTCAAAGTATGAAAAACAAATAATTTAAAAATTTGTCATTATCACAAAAAATCTTGTAAATCATCAGCAGGGTGTTTGAGTGAATTTCTATTAATCTCATGTTTGAAATCAATATTAAAACTAAAATAAAAAATACTAGCCGTACTCACTATGGCGTTGTTATCTCGTAATCTCCGTAATCTGTTATCTTGTTATAATTTTTCATTTATAAAATACATTACGAGAACATAACGAGATAACGAGATAACGATATTACAAGATAACAGCGCCATAGTGAGTACGGCTACTATATTTCGGTGATAAAAATTTAAAATATCTCCTATAGGAGGAAGTGGGGCACTTTTGACTTGGGGTACTATTGAAATTAGGCTTTTTTCTCCAACAAACGGAACTGAAACTAAATTGTAGGCTTAGTTCCATTTTAAAATTTAAGAAAAAAGCACAATTTTGAAGGGCATTGTATAAATGAGCAGTAAAAAGTTAAAATTGAGCAGTAACAAAAAAATTGAAACATTGATATTATCGTCCAAGTTTTGGTAAAGGGAAAATAAAGGATTTTTCATTCTATCTGCAACAATTTTAAATAAATATATAAATTAGACCCATTTTTCTAAAGATTTAAGTTTTTACTGACCATAATTACTTATTTTACAGCTCATTTTTATCTTTTTGCTGCCCATTTTGAATTTTTTACTGCTCGTTTGTATTTTGCCATTTTGAAGGTACCTCATTTCTAAATTCCTCCCAGTAGCTTCAAGTTTTCTATTGAAACAATACCTGTCCTTTACTGTTAAATTACATTGTTCTAAAAAAAATATAGAATTTTTAAAAGCAATTTTACAAAAAATCTACTACAAATGCATTTGTGCGGAGAATAAACGAATTTATTAGATTTTAAGTATCTCGTTTCGTGTTGTTTTAGTCTCATCCTATACGGTGGATTTTACCTAATCTTCATGATCATGTATCCAGCCCAAAGAGCATTTTCTGACCAATTCGAAAATTTGACAAAATATTGTCGAAATACGCTCGACAGATTCAGAGATTTCGATTTAATTTCGACGATTTGGCCAAGTTTTGCTTATTGGGAGGGGAGGGTGGGGTTCTTTCATGCGTAGATGATTTTCAAAAATTTAGAATTTTCTGATAATTATGGGGAATATAGTGTATATTATAAGTTTTCGAATATCTAATATCAAGACACACCAATTGAACCCCATTATTTTATTTTTGATTATTCGCTGTTTCACGTATAAGACCTATCTATCTGAAACTGCCCCTTCATTGCCTACATAGTACCAACATTTATTGAAGTTTGCTAAAGTGATATAGTAAATTTATAGTAGTTTAAAACAAATTTGAAAATTAACCTGAGAAAATATTATTATTGCCATCTCAATTAGTATAAGAAGACCTTTAAACGAGTTCATATGTCAAGCAATTCACCCCTTGGCATAGACAAGGAGTGCAAGATTCTTCCAATGAAGTGTAATTGAATCACATGCTTTTCCCGCCACTTTGACAAATAACATCGCTCGGTGGAGATGTTAAAATTAATTAAACCAAATAAATTTCAATTAGAGATATTCCACGCGAGATTCGTGTCCGGCTGAAGTTCTCGGGAAAGATTTGCAGACAGTGCCATATCAGAGATGGCATATCGTGGAAATTTGAGCAATGGGTCAAGTGTGAGTGTGATGGAGAAAGTTGATCTATGCGTATTTAATTACAGCAAAAATTGTTCACAGATTTCACTTTTCTCAAGAGACACCAATTTTTGCTGAAGTAAGGGCTTCAATCTTCCTCCGGTGGCAAGTTGAATCGCATGGTTAAAACCTCCAAAATGGTTTTTGCCTCAACGGTCTTGCGAGATCCAATTATTATGTTAAAGAAGATGACGACTGAAAAGAAGCCGCTAAATTCTCTCAAGCACTCATTATCTGCCAATAAAGTGTACAATTCAGCCCAGAGAGTATTTTTATAATCGCTCATAAATTTATGATTTGTGCTGCATCGGCAGTGGTTTTAAGACAACAAAAAAAAATGAAGAAGTGTTGCTGGAAAGAGTTTCCATTGAAGATGGTTGAATGGGAGAAAATCCTCCTGAATTAATTTCTTATATTCACATTTTACATAACATCCGATTGAAATGTGATAAAATTAAAACTATAGCCATAGCTAAGACACTAAATCGTGCTGTACGTGCCGCTCAAGTAGTTCACAAGTTGCTATTACAAGGAAGATCAGCACATTCAGAAGTTTTCCTCCCCTTTCTGTGCCCTCAGACTTACCACATAAGTTCAGACAGTGATCTGATTCAGCTGTATGGACTTTTCTATTATTGCTATTATTATTATTGTTATTATTATTGCATTGGGCATTCATGGGAGAAAGAGTCGGCAAAAAGAAGCACAAAACTCTTTAAGAGGTGGAGAAAGATCGTGAAATGATGCCTTTCGGAGAACCAGAAGGGAGACTTCTCGTTTTTTTTTTCTACAACTTCGAAGCATGGGAAATTGTATCAAAAATAGCAATAATATTGTGCTGAGAAGTGGGTGGTTGAATATCTCTTTTGCCGCTCTTAAATGCGCCCCCGGAAGGAATAAATTCACGTTTCACCGCAGAAAATGGAGCTACATTGTTTTATTTATTGACTGGAGGTTCACTAAAATATTGACTCACGATTTAGAGACATTTAAACTAAACCTATTCGAAGGGTCATTTGCTCAAAAAGGACGCCCTGGTAATTCATCAATAACTTATTATAATATGGCAATGTAATATTATAAATTTATTATACTTGAGCATACACAATTGGCACAAAATTTATGTAGGAATAAGGCCCATGTTATGCGTCTGCCGCCGTCTTACCGTTGGTGACTAACCTCCAAACCCAAACAGCGGAAATGATTCTTCACAGACCAATACAGGCTGTAGAAAAAGTACGCTACCTTTCAAAGACGACTCAAGCTTCGAACAACTCGTTTTTTCCAACACGTTTTTAATTAATGTGGTCCATTATAATTATTAATTTAATATTTTGTCCGGTGCCTCAAATTTCTTGAAAAGATCTATAGGGCAAATCCATTAAGAACATAGAAAAAAATTGAGTTGTTCGAAGCTTCTTAATCCGTCCGAAAATGGCACGCTTTCCCCTATGGTCTTTAGTTGTGTTAACGATCTTTTTGAATTTTCTGCAATTTAGAAAATATTGAGAAATTGAACAAAAAAATATCGTTATATTTTAATATTTCATTGAAGCTAATTTCATTAAATCAAGGGTGTGCAAAACCGTTTGAAACCGAATAAACGTAAAAATAAGTTTGTTCAGGTAGCATTTTTACCATGGTACTGCTTAGTAAACAAAGCAAAGTTTGACAATTCGGCAACATCATACAGAAAAAAAAACATAAGTTGTATACAACTTGTCTCCTATACGGAACAAATGTAACTAAAAAATATTAAAACGTGATGTACATACAGTTTCACGACATTATGTGAACATTACAGCATGAATATGTAAGATAAATATACTTTCGACATTTTCAACACAGATTTATACATTTTCACTCAAAAATAGATTGCATTATGGAGATCTCATCTCCATTTAGAGGGCGCGAACAGCCTTTTGCCTAAGCTCTAACTCTACATCCCTGTGCCTTTGCGCTAGATTCCTGCCATTATTGTAAAATTTTGAATTCAAATTTGTAATATCAAATGTTTGAAAGATTTCACTGCCAGTAAAGAAACATGCCATGCATCTGCCACTAAGACGGCGGTAGACGCATGGGAGGAAGGGAAAGACAGAGTTTGAGTAAATTTTATTATTATTATTATGACTTGTTTATGGATTTAAAAATATTTAGTCATAATTTTAAGGGGAAATACCAATAAAATAAGTGAAATTTATCAATTAAAATGTCTTACTCATATTAATGGAAAATAACTGATATTTCCTATACAATTTTTATTTAAGTTATTTTTCTGATATATAACCCATATAATTTTGAGATAATATACATCCATCATGTTCATACATTATTATTTTTTAGAAATAGCTCTATTACGTTAAAAATATGTTGGTTACATTTGAGACATACAATATTTGAATATCAAATGTCGCTTGGGTGGAATAGATTTTCGTCAAAAATTGCAGTTTTGACATAATTTTGACATTTTCACCTACAGCACCATGTACTATTTTCCTCAAAAAGCAATTTTTGACGAAAATTCCTCCCAATGCAGAGGCCTGAAAGGGATATAACCACTGTGCATTTTTTTCCTTTTTGCTCATTTACCCTATTTTAGGCCCCTACACACATTGAGAGCAATTTTTGTCAAAAACGTTTCTTTGAAGGAAATCGCCTGCACTGCTGTGGGTGTAGAGACGTTAAAATTCTTTCAATAAAACAATTTTTATAAAAAAAAATTTTCCAATGATTAGAGGTCCTTGGCTAATGGTCTCTACACATTAAGAAAAATTCTCGTCAAATTCTCGACAGAATTTTGACGTTTCCACCTACAGAAGTGCAGACGATTTCCTTCAAAAAAGCATTTTTGATGAAAATTGCTCCCAATGTGTGGAGGCCTCAAAAGTTTATATACATTTTGAGCGATCTTCGTCAAGAATTGTGTCTTTGAAGGAAATCAAATGTATAAAGAAAAACAAAATTTCTGTTAAAAAGAATATTTTTAAAGGAAATTGCTTCATCACGCCCACACTTTGGGAGCAATTTTCGTCAAAAATTGTATTTTGACATAAATTTGACGTTTCTACCTATAGAACTGAAGGAAATTTTCTTCAAAACAGTAATTTTTTATGAAACCTACTCACAATGTGTAGAGGCCTTAAGGTCCTTAGATATTAGGAGCAATTTTCGTCAAAAAAAGCTTTCTTGAAGGAAATTGCTTGCACGGCTGTACGTAAAATCTCAAATTTCAATCAAAACGCATTTTTTGACGGAAATAGCATTTTTGACAGAATTCTGACGTTTTCACTTACAAGAGTGTATGCAATTTCCTTAAAAAAAATCAATTTTTGATAAAAATTACTCTCAGTCTGTAGAGGCCTTAATGGTGCAGTGGTCTTCAAGAAAGTTTATTGAGTAAAATCGATAGATAGCATATGCTGAAATCACACAAATATCTCTGTATTTTTAATTGTGTGCAAAGAAAGAATAAAGTTTTCAAAATTAATTTCATTGCTGTTTGGAATGGTGTTCCATTTCAAATGTCGCAACTTATACTAAATTTTATTTTTATAAAGAAGTTTTAAATCAAACTAATCAAAAATAAGTTTATTGTACACGACTTTTTTGTTTAAAATAAAACGATTTTTAAAACGGTCATCACTGACACACTTAGCAATTTAAAGGTACTCTGAAAAAAAAAATGTTTTGTCAAATTAACAAGACAAGTTTGTGAAAAGGATGTTCTTTCATACAGAATATGGAAAAGTTTTGTCAAATCGGCGGCCAACTGGATCTTGATAAAAGTTTGTCAAAAGGGTGTTTTTCCATATAAAATGTAAGAAAAAGTTATGTCAAATTGGTAAATAACAACCTTTTCACAAAATTTAAACAAAATCCATTTGTTCGTTTAACAAGACATGTTTTTTTCAGAGTAGGGGACGGTGAGGTAGTGTCACCTCACCGTCTAATTTTTGAAAATATTAAATTTTTAGAAGATAAATTTGCCAATACCAAGTAGAAACTACCCCACCTTTTATATAAATTTAATTCTTTAGAAAGCTGGGGTGGAATGATAGCTTTTCGATACTATCGAATCGACAGTATCGATAAATCTATATCTGGTAGATTATGTGAATGATGAGGTTTTACGCATTGTTAGGCCATTTAGTATGACATTATAAATAGAATGTGACTGTTGATAAATATTTATATTGGCTACAAAAAGTGAAGCCATTTTCAATTTTTTTTTTCAGAATCGACAGTCGATACTATCGAAAAGAAGTTATCATGTCACTCCTGGTTTTTTCAGAAGGATTAAAAAGTGTTCAAAACAGTTCATCTCTCCCTTATTCAAGTGGAAGAGGATACAGTGTCAAGATTTCAGAGTGGCTTGAATGAAAATTGGCTGTAAGTTGTACGGGATGGCAAAGAGGGTCTCCACAACAAAAGATCTTCCATGTCTTCAATGAACGACGTATTTAATTATAATTATACACCATCGAAAAAAGTTTCATATCACAACATTGAGCAACATTTCTATTGAGAAATTCCTTGTGGCAGGGTCGAATGGTGGATCATGAGTCAGTAAAGTGAAAATCGAGATGAAAGCTCTAAAGCGAAGGAATGGAATTGTTGGGGGATCGTATTCTAAATGATGTCACACACGATATTCCCCATTAATTAATTGTCTATTTATAATAATTGACGACATGAATCCATTCTTCCGTCAATTGTTGCTTAATTTATCGTTTTAGCGCATCTGCAAAAGCCACTGCAATGCACGATAAGCTAATGTCCTTGTCATGATCGAATGATCATCGGGCTTGGCGCTAGTGCTGATCTCTTCGCTCTGCTAAATAAATCAAATTGGTGTTTTTCAGCCACAATTCCAGACACAACGATGAGCTCATGTCTTTCCGGAACTATAGCTCGAGATATTTTTTTTTCTCAGAGTACCTCCATCTCACACCCAATCAACGTCTTTGGTGCAAAAGTCCACACGAAAAGCTGAGCCCAATGGCGCGCTGGTGCGAGATTAACAAGAAGTGGCAACCTTGTGGCATCTTTGGCTCTTCCGCGATTTGAAATTTGTCGAAATTCTCCATGGCATTTGGGATCTCTCACCGTCCTGACGAATGGATTCTCTCTGCACATCTGACACCATCCCCACCTCTTCCTGATCAAGACATAATTCGGCTCAGAAGATTCACGAGGAGAAAAAAAAACCATCAAGACACCTTCAGCACACCTTCACCTGAACAGTTCTCAAAAGTGATCCAAACAAAAAAGCCATCGACAATGCTGCCAAAGAATGACGCACTTCTTGGACAATGTATGCGCGTGTTGAGAGGATAATTAGAGTGATTTTCGTCAAGGAGTCCCCGATACAATAAAAATTCCAATGTAATTCCCTCAGAGGCTCATTGATTTTATTTTCTCAAAAGGCCGTTTACAAAGTGCGCGGAAAAGAATAACTGTCAATCAGATGAGATTCCGGGAAGAAAGTTGATTGATTTTTGTTATGTTTCAATTTTTAGAACTTCTAAAGCTCAGTGGGTTTTAAGAAATTCAACATACAGACATTTTGTCGGTTATTGTTACACCCAAGAAGGTTATATCGTTCGTATAAGTCTCGTAGAAAGTAATTGATACAATTACTTTTCAATGCTGAAAATTATAATAATTGGAATAAGTTCAATTCTGAATAAAGTTCTTAAACTCTCTGGGGAGTTTGTTTTAGGAACAGCGGGAAACGAAATAGCTATTGAACTATTGATATCCATGAATTATTCTAAACATATCATTACGTTTTCGAGCATCAAGGGGCGATTCATATGGGAAAACCTATGGTATTCACCTTAGAATGTTTTACAAAATCCGAAAGAGTCGATGAGGAATCATATAAATCTACTGAGAAACCTGGAGAAAGTTCAAAAACTTTTATTAAAACCTAATAAATCTACTGCGAATTATATTACTAGCTATTTAAGAAATTTAACCAGAATCTAAGAAAATGTGCAAATGCAAAATAAAAATAGTTTTAGGATTTTAAGTGGAGTAAATTTAATTCGGACTTGCTCGATTTTAGTGGCACTTTTAGGGTTCCGGTCAAAATTCTGAAATACGAAGTTCCGAAAGTCAAAACCCTGAAAGCAAAATCCAGAAGACCAAAATCCCGAATAAGGCGAAATTCGAAACGGCCAAAATCCTGAATTGACAAAATCCCGTAAGGGGCAATATACCGAATATGGTCGAAATTTTAAAAGCCAAAATCCTGAATAGATCGTAATCCCAAATGGGCCAATATTGCGAATGGGTTAAAATCCCGAAAATCCAAAATCCCTAAAGCACCGGAAGCATCTCGGTGTTTTGAAATAGAAACACTCAGAAACATAAAATTACACTATAGGGTAAAGTGGTACAAGTTGGACAATGGTCACAATCAATGGTACAATTTGGACAGAGCTTTTTTCTTGATAAATTAAGTACTTAATTTTTATTTGTATATTTTTATTGCTTAGTTTTATAATTTGGTTCCTTGTGCTTAAAAACAAATTTTGTACTGTATTTATCAAGAAAAAAGCTCTGTCCAAATTGTAACACTATGTCCAACTTGTATCACTTTACCCTACCACAAATTTTCAACTTCTCTTGGCACACGGATCTTATATGGTACGTTTGGTATAGTCGAATATCCTGATCAAGAATTTGTTGTTGGTTTTATGCAAGAGCGCTAGAGAGTTCGACCTCATGTCCTAAGACGTATGTCTAAGCCTTACTCCTGAAGCCCATATTCTTAGGCTTTTGTTTTTTGTTAAATACATTGTACTTTTTAAATGATAAAAATCTACGTTTAATTAGTCTGTTAAACAGAAACGAAACCAAACTAATCGCAGGGTTTCTTTCAGTAATTTTTATGCAGAAAAATACCACAGAAAAGAACATTTAACGATTAAAGTTCTTAAATTTGAAATCGTACTATTCTAGTGTATGAGATAATCGTGCAAAAGAGTAGCAACATTGTAGTCAGAAAGGAAAGAAATGCTGATGAAAAACTCCAAAGAGGTGCATAATTGAGGTGAATAAATTGACGGGGTTAAGAAGTAAAAGGCTTTTGTTTGTAGATTCCTCTTCAACATCGCACTTTTTATTATCTGCCTGTTCTTGCATCAAGACAAAAAGATCACCTTAAAACACATGATGACATCCACTTGATGCTCCAGCAACTCCCTGGCCTCTGGTTTGTGGATGCTGCTGCTCGTGCCTCTTTCAAACAGAACCATTGTGCACCACTCAATGTCTTCTTGTGGCACATTTTTTCGTGCTCCATCTCACCAAACTCCTGCGCTTTTTATTGCTCTAACTCCAACAAGTAGCAATATTATACGAATATAATTCCTCGATTTTGTGATACCTACTAATATGCAACACGACAGTGACCTTTAACTACTCCTTCCATGAGTATGTCAAGGTCAAAGGTTAAACTTCTCTTAAAGGCGTATTTCTGAATCGAATTGATTAAAATTTAACAAATTTTTCCATTCTAAGAAAATCAATCGAAAAAATTCTATGTCTTATAAACTTTTTCGTTCTTCTCTTATAAACTTTTTAACAAAAGATGTACTGATAATTTATTTAGCATGTTCCAGGAATTTTACACCAATCAGTTTAGACATAATAATTAAAAGCTAAAAGGCGCAAAGAGGGGTGATGAAATTGATAAGATCCCGTAGATTACTTTAACTTGGGTTTGATGAGAATGTTGCTTCACTAAATTTCGCACCATTACTTTATTTAAAGTACGAAATAATCAACTGGGGGAACGTAATGGGTTACATGGTAGAATGATTGCTCTATTATGCAAGGTTTCTAGGTCTAATTCTCCATCAGTTCAGTTGGAACTTTTTGGTTTTAATAATTTTCAAATATCATCCGTGAGCTTCACTGCGTACAAGTTTGCACGTCAAAGCCATTCAGGGGTATCAGCAATATTTTAGTAAAAAAGATCAATTAATTTTATTAAAAATAAGTGAATTTTGATCATTAAATAAATCAAATTCTATAAGCAAACATATTTAATTCCAAAAGGTCATAATTATAAACAAATATTGTTTTGTAAGAAATCAATTTTTATCCAGTAAAAATTCGATTTTGATAAATCAATTTTTGCAAGTTTGGTTTATAAAAATATCTAATTCGACCAGGTTGCAAGTACATATTGATCAGTAAAAATCAATTTTAATAAGTAAAAAAAATATTTTAGTCATTAAAAAACTTGATTATGATCAGTAAAAAATCAAGTTTTTTGTCAGTAAAAGTAATCAATTTAGATCAGTAATGTAGTCAAATTTCGTCTGTAAGAATATATAATTCGACCGGGTTAAAAATAAATTAAGTTTAGTGACAAATTAATTTTGGTTATTGAAAAAATCGATTTTAGTCGATAAAAAACAATTCTAGTTATTAAAAAATGATTTTGCTCACTATAAAATTGATTTTGATAATTAAATTTATTAATTTTGGTAATTTATTAAAACCAATTTAAAAAAAGAAAAATATAGGTTATAAAAGAATTTTATTTATAATAGCTCCGAAACACCTTTTAGATCGGTAAAATTTCAAGAAACCAAAATTTTCGTCCCTTTCTTTCTTAAAAGATTTGCACTTGTCTATCGCGTTCTTTCTCACTTCAAATTCAATTGAGCTAAATCGAATTTCTTGTGATGTTCAAAAGAAGAAGAAGAGTGCGAGAGAATGCGATAGAGATACACAAAGCGTATGAGAAAGAAAGAGATTCGAATTCCGACTTCATGAAATTTTCCTGTTCTAAAAGATGTGCCGAAGCTATAAAAAAAACATTTTGGTCAGTAATAAATCAGAATAGATCAGAAAATTTCTTAAAATTTAACGTTTTCGATATGTCTATTTCATTATTTCCTACTCAAAATTGGACTGAACTGAATTTAGTGATGTTCAAAAGAAGAAAAAGAGGAGTGTGAAAAAGTAAGATAGAATTATGCAAACAATTCGAGAAAGAGCAGGATGAGAATTTTGATTTCATGCCGTAAAAAATAATTATTAGTCAGTAATGACTTTGGCATGCCTTTTTGATCCGGGAAATTTCATAAAGTCAAAATTCACATCTCTTTCTTTCCTATGTCTATCCTACTCTTTCGTACTCTTCTTCTTCTTTTGAAATTCACGACAAATTAAATTTAGTTCAGTCCAATTTTGAGTCAGAAAGAATGAGATAGACTTATAGAAATAGTGTGAGAGAGAATGGGACGCGAATTTTGATTTCATGAAATTTAATCGATCTAAAAGGTATGCCAGAGGCATAAAAATCGATTTTGGAAAATAAAAATATTTCATTCGGTCAGGTGATAAATAAATTTGGTTTCGTAAGATATCAATTTTAGCCAGGAGATAGTCGATATTGGCTAACAAATCGATTTTTGAACAGTAAAGTGATCAATTTTGATCAGTAAATTTACCCTAAATTTACCAAAAGAAAAAATATTGGATTTAGTGAGGAATTTGATCAGGAACGAATTGTATTTACAAGCTAAATGATTCAAGCATTCTGCAAAGTCCTCTTGACATTGCCAGCCCATTTTTTTGAAACTCCAAAAGCCTTTTCACATCAAATTCCAACACTTTTTTTGTCTATCATTCACGGTGGTTATCTCGCGTAATAGTACCATCTTCTATTGTAGAATATTCCGTGATGGACAATTTTTGTGGCCCAGAAAGACCTCAACAGTCGAGGGTCTCTTCAGTTGGACAAGTGAGAGAGATTCAAAAGAACAGGGGAAAAAACGTCTTAGGACTGGCAAAAGAACATGCTGATCAACTTTGAAATATCTGCTACACTTTGACAAAAATTTCCCAAGATTTGGGCAACTCTTGAGACGCGTTTTTGATGATGATGACGGAAAAATTGGTGTATTCAAAACTCCTTCGCAGTGAGACACCCACAAAGAAAGGCAACATTTGAAACTGGAGGAGAAAAAGAACGACCAACTGCCAAATTAGTGCCACATTCAATTTATTTTCAACCAACTCGCTATTAACAATTGATCTTGGTGCCAATGAAAGCGAACTAATTCACTCTCGAGGCACAATTGCACTGTTGAGACATCATTTTCACCATTCTTGTGACTCATATGAACCACTTTGATGCTTCGATAGATGTTATTTTGATTGATCTTCATTGACTAGCCACAATGTTGTCGATCGTTTTGGTGAGAGTTAAAGAATAAGAGAAAAAAAAGTATTTCACAACTTGTGTGGACGAGGTGATGATGAAGAGGGGCACAAAAAGGCGCGAGATTATTAGAAAAATGTGTATTGTGAAGAAAATTTCTCATCGTCAATCTGGACAACAGCACTTGAAAACTCACATGGTGGTACTCCAAGAGATGAAGGTGGAAAGACGGTTTTGGATGAAAAAAAAAGAGTGGTTGGAAGAGCCCAGAAACCACACAAAGAATTATTTGGAGCTGATGTTTAACTATCATTTATTACAACTTGTATATGAATAAGAATAATCACAGTGAAATGTTAAATGTAAATAAGCAGTCAAATAATGGGTGAACATCTTTTTCTTTTTCATTCTTTTTTGGCCACAAAATACCGTGAAAGATCCCCAAAACATTTAACAGAGTTGATGACAATTGCAAAATGGTCAAAGATTACGATAGACAGGACACGCGGAATAAATTAAGTTTTTTTTAAAAAACAACCCAAGAAGCAATTTTTTCTTAATATATTCTTGTAGAATACCCTAAGTAAGGCACTATAGAATCAAAAATCTTTTTATTTGCTTATAACGCTCTTGGTTCCAACACTGAGATTACTAAAAGTAAAGTGGCGCACTCTTAAGGATCTTAAGAGCTTCTATAGAAATTTCAACAGAAAATTCTCACTTTAAGCCTTTTAAAAGTGCACTAAAAGACTTTTCTAATACTTGGTTCTATAAGGCAGCTATTTTGCTTCTTGGGAACATCCTTTTATATAATTTTATTTTTTTATAGAAATTAAAATTTCAGATAATGTACAAAATTTTAAATAAATTGGAAAAAAGAGTTAAATTCCGAATTCGTTTAAGTTTATGAGATACTTTATTCGTGTTTTATGGGTCTTATATGCGACGTACCTATATGGACTACAATGACTGAAGTTTTGCTATTTACAGTAGGTAGGTACGTAAGGATATTTATTTAATCACTTTGTCTATAAAACTGAAAAAAAAAAATAAAATAAAGAAGGTTTCAGACCGATTCCAATAATTGTTTTTTTTTTAAGATACCGACATTGTTTTAGAAGTCGTACTTCTTAACGTAGGAACATCACCCCTTGTTGTAGTACGTGATTCACTTTACGGGCAATAAGGGCCTTCTGTTGGCCTCTTTGCAAAATATTATATCTGATATTTATTTAATCACAACCTTGGCTAGACCTAATCTAGATCGTTACCAATCACTTATTTTTACAACAAAAATATTGCGTTAAAGTGGTTAAAGTAGTAGTCCTTCATAATCTACAAACATCACCCCTTGTTATATATTTAGTGTCAATCATGATTAACTTTTTGAGACCTTAGGGGCCTTTCGTTGACCCTTTCGCAAAGCTTCATATCTTTCGCCGATCTTTGGGCAATTATTGATACAAATTGTCAAAATTTTAACAATTAACGATTTTAGGATGATTCCGATTTAGAACATAATAAAAATATCACTGAAAACAAAAGATGCATGGAATAAACTAAAGTTTAAACTAATACTGACCTGATATTTTTTCAAAAATTTATTAATGTTTTCGAGTTTTTTTCAAGATCCTTAGCGACCTGTTATTCAACTTTAAATAACTTAAAACACGATTTATTTTGAAATAGTGGAGATTTGGAGTTCTCAAAAAAGTTAAATGGTAGATCAATTTTTTTTTAACATGTAAATATCTTAGATTCGAATCTTCTTTAACATTGAACGAGTTCACATATTAAGTCTACAGAGGAAGCATGAACTTTACTACGTCATAAAAACTTAAATTCTTCAGAAACTAAACAAACTATCATTGGAGAGCCTATTTCATTAACTTTCAGAAAGAAAGTCTAAAGAAATCTTGAAAAACTTAGAAGATTTCTTATTATCCTTTTTCGGGCCAATGGGATAATTAAAGTCCCTTATTATACGATTTTCATGCTACAGGTTTAATTAGGAATTGATGAAATATTCAGGAAATAGAAAATATTCCTCGGAAAAGCTATGCAAGCCATTGTGAGGAGGCGTCGACTTCGAGGCAGACCTTGGACAAAGTGACTGAATCAAATTCAGAATGGTGCCTTGGAGCGCCTTGGGATCGAACCCGAACATCTTCCTGAAGTGGCGGAGGATCGGCAGGCGTGGGCTGCTAACGTAGATGTCCTAAGCGCGAGACCGCAATAGGGATAACCGGTTAAAAATGATGATGATGATGATTTAGGAAATAGATTTAAGTCAATTGATTAATTCGACTTTAAAGTTCATTGAAGCAAAGTGTTGAAGAGGACATAAAGACCTAGAATAAGCCAGAGATCTAAAGTCTGCAATAGGTCGCAGTATGCTACAAGCTTCGGGCCTAAAGGACTAAATAGACTCAGACTGATCTTGGAGAATATTTAGCTTGTAAAATTCAGTAGTGAAGATCTATCCCAAACTGTCATACACTGTGGGCTTAGGATCATCAATTAGAACTCCATTGCATAAAGGTCATTTACCGGATCTTTTGCTACCAGATTTTCTATGCTAAATATTCTCGAGGATCAGCCTGAGTCTATTTGGGACCTAAGACTTAGCTATATAGCTTAATTGCTATGGTTTCTCAATAAGAAAGGTTTTTGAGAAAAGTTTTACTTAGTATGTGGTACAATTGTCTTAATCTTTAAAAATCATTACACTTGCTTGTTGTATAGGGAATCCTCGGGAATTAGGCTATACCTCTCTTTTGGAAACTGCCTTATGTGCTGGACAATCTTACGGCTTAAGTAGAGAGACTGCTTAACGTAATTATAATAAAAAAAAATGATTAGACTACATTCCCATCAGATTCCCTGTAAGCAGTCTCTCGGCTTAAGCCGTAAGTCTGCCTAGGGAATTAGATTTAAACCGTGAGTATGGCTTGAACCAACGATTTAGTGGAAAATAGCTATTAAAGTTCTGTGTCAGCCTTTTGCATTGTGAACAACTTAATGAAAAATTATGAAAACTCCGAGTGAAGTGCACCATAAAATTATCCCATCTGTATGATTTCTTTTCCTCCAATTTCCTTCAACCCTGATGAAATGGGGCATAAAAGGAGCTCTATTTTGTGGCCACTATCTGGTCTATCCCATCAGACCGAAAATTCATTCATAAGTCGTCACCTAATCCTAAAAACTGAACCGACTCATTGGATTGTACATTACGGGTATTTGATCTGACAGACTTTAAAAGAGCAAATGAAATTGTTTTTTTTTACTGCTCGAACTCTAAAATTTAGCATTAGGTATATAGGGGAAAGCGCGCCACCTTCGGACGATTTATGCTTCGCACAAATGATTTTTTTCGATGTGTTATAAATTAATTTGGCCCATTATAATATTTATTTTAATAGCTAGTCCCATGCTTCAAATTTTCACGAAAGAGCTATGGGTGAAATCCATAAGGAACATAGAGAAAAAATAAATTGTCCGAAGCTTGAGTCGTCCGAAGGTAGCGGGCTTTCCCCTACAATCTGCTTTTTGCAACTTGTTATGGTTCTTGAACCTAAGCGGTGAAAGATATCGTTTTCCGATCTTCCTTGATCCAATTAAAAAAAAAATCTCCAACCCTTTGTCAACCTTGGTTTTTAAATTTTAACAAAATTGTCCAAGGTTTTTCAATGATTTTCGGATTTGTTTTGGAGATAGCCCAGGCGAACATTTTGTCTACGTATTACCGTAAAATTGATAATTTTTAATTTTTTAAAGTCAAAGTTTAATTATTTTGAAAGCCTAAGTTTTCAACCGATTTGCTTAAATTTGAATATTTTGGAAATGTCCTGAAATTTCCATCTCGGCTGCATCGGTTTTGATCGGATATCATTTGGAAAAGTAATCAAAATTGATTTATTTTGTCAAAAATATTGTAAGACGCGCACTGCAGATTTTATACCAAATTTTCTAACTCAGAATAGTTGTCTGATTTTTGAATAATTTTAATCGGTAATGAACCGGTACACACCTAAAAACCTAGCGAAAAGATAGTTCACGATGAGAGCAATTTGTCATCTCTTTTTGTTCGGACATATTTGAGAACGAGGTTAAACTTTAGTCTGAATACCGTATAAAAGATTGTGTTTTAGAAGTAATTTTCATCTGGGATATATTTATTAACTGACAATCGATGACTATACTGACTATACACCGAGGGAAATCCGAAAAAAATAAAATAACATTCCAGAAATGTTAATTTTGCCTTGCTATATTGATCCGAAATTGGTGTAAATATTATGCTTGTCAGGTGTTTTAGGTGTTAAAGTTACCCTTTTTCATGTTAATTTTACACTTAAAAAGGTGTAAAATTAACATTAAAAATGTTGATATATAGTTTTACACCTAAAAAGTATTAAAGTTACGAGAAAAAAAGTTAATCGCGCCCCCTTTTTTTCTCAGTGTTAAAATCATAGAAATTCTAATTTTTCCGTCCACTGCCAGTTGTGTTCTAGTTCTTTATAAGATGAATTCCATCTGTAAAATCTCTTCTAAATTCTTTCCAACTCTGTTGCCTATAAAGAAAAATTGTAGGATTGTTTGAACTAATACGGGATCATTGTTGTACACGTGATTTTGTTTAATATGACACCGCAACAAAGAATCATCTTTTCTTCAGCGTTAATTGTAACATCTCGTGCGGAACAACAACCTTAAGCACATTCCAATTTTCTCATGATGCCCAAAAATAAGGAGCATAAGATCCTTGTTTGTCCAACAAGAACATTCCACCAAGGGATTGTTTTCACATAAAATTCTCAGAGGCCGCCAAAGAGATCGATGCCTTGACCAGCAGAAGAAGCATCGCACATCACTTGATGGACGATAAATTTTCATGGATTACAATTGATAGGAGAGTGTTTAGCGAGAAAAGTCTTAGGAAGGTCTTCTTCACGGTGATTTGATTAATTCACAAATATTTATCCATAATCATTTCAGCGAATGAGACTTTTTGTCCCTCTAATCATCTGGAGAACCTCGAAAAAGCGTATTTTTAACAACTGTGGTTGACCTTTTGCACCGTGACCTGTGGCCACAGCATTTTCATTTCCTCAAACACCTAAGCCAAGCCCACAAAATTGAAGTTGACCCAAAATTCCATAAATAATTTGATGGTGAAGACGCATTATCAAGTGTTGGGCAATGTTGGGGGCATTGGATGGGACTGAGAAAAAAAAGAACACTCTGTGACAAATTTGTCTTCTGTTTTATTGGACAGCCTTTTATTTTCTCTCTCGCGCCAAATGTCCACGGAGATCAATTGATTTCTTCCAGAAATGTGAGAATAATCTGTTGGAGACACCTCAACCAAA
Source organism: Phlebotomus papatasi (assembly GCF_024763615.1). Classification (NCBI taxonomy): domain Eukaryota; kingdom Metazoa; phylum Arthropoda; class Insecta; order Diptera; family Psychodidae; genus Phlebotomus; species Phlebotomus papatasi. The sequence goes on along the minus strand of NC_077223.1, from coordinate 5,140,592 downwards.
ATTGATCATCATTTCACCTCCAAGCTCGGGTTATTTTGTTTTCTGTTTTTTTTTTTTTAGCCCGATCTTCCGTGGACAAATCCCCGTCTTTGTTCCAATCATATCTTATGCACATGCGGGAAGACAAATTTTCAATTTAAAGTGTGTGTGTCTCACTATAATTTTCTATATAAAAGTCTAAAAATAATGGATGATCATTTTTCACACGGCAAAACATTGGAGAGAACAAGAAATTCTCCATGTATGTTCGTATTATTTGATTAATTGCATCAAAAGAAGTGTTTTGTGTTCTCTTCCCTCCATGTCACCATTCTCTTTTTTTTTGTTACCTTCCAACTTTTGCCTTATTGCAAAAATATTCCATCATCTCTGGGGTCTCATCTAAGATGGTCAAGTTAGCCACTCTAGTTCCTCCATGCAGAAACCCAGTTACAATCTAAAATTTGGAAAATCCACCAAAATGTAGCTAACCTTCAGGTTCCGCATGTTTTAATTAAAATTCACTAAAGTTCAATTTAAAATGTGTCAAAAGAGCCCTTCCACCTCAAAAATCCAGTTCACAATAGTTTCTGACCACCAGCAAACTTTAATGGGTAATTTTGATGTTAATGACCATCATTATTTTGAGACAATTGACTCTTGGGAGTGCGTGATAAGTCACCCAACAAATTGCCCACAATCCATCCCAAAAACATGTCCACTTGGGCAAAAACGGCCAAGGAAGTTGATGTTTTTAATTAAATGTGCCAAATTGCTGAGGTACTGCACAATAACTCATTTTCTACCTTGCAGAAGACATTGTGTGATACATTTTAAACTTAAATTTACCCACAATGTTACCAAGACAAATTACCTCACTTTAATTTCATTTTCAATTAGTTCATTTTGCTGACAAAATCGGTAATTTAAAAATCTACCTGTAGCAGGTTTTGACAAAATCATTTATCAACAAATAATCCCTTATAAGGATAGTACAAGGCTACCAGATTAATTCCTTAATAAAATATTCTTTTCTTAATGCCACAAGAGCAATTTGGGTAAAACAAATTCAGGATCTTGTTTGGAGGTACCTGAGAAACACTTTCGTGAAATAATGGTAGACGGAGGATGAGGCAGTTATCCTACAAAATATCCTAACACGGACTTCATACCTAAAGTGGTCTTTAGACTAGAGCTTTAGCCAAATTCCTGAAGGTTTCTTCTAGAATCTAATAGATCATTTGTCTTTAAGAAACCAATAGGAGCTAAAAAGGAGCCCTTCCATACGTCTATTTAGGATCTTTTCGGAAATAAATCGGTGCTCCTGAACAATACCCAGGGAGTGACTGATCCTTCCACCATGAGGCTAAAATTGAATGTTGAAAAGAACACATAAATACCTCAACTACAATGCTAGTGAAAATCCGCCCCCATTTCCGTGTTTGTCCGTTGTCCCCTAGGATCAGGGGATTTTATGTTGGCAAGTCTGCTTGCCATTGTCGTGACCCTCTTTTGGTCAAGACATGTGTAATCTTAAGCCTCGACACGAATAATAATAAAGCCAATCTCAAAACAATTTTTTTTCAAAAAATCTTAACTGAGCTATATGGCTATGCTTTGTACGGGCTTCAGATCTAGGGCTTAGCCATATCGCTTAATTGTGAGAATTTTGCGAACTTTTTATTCAATGTTAATTGTATTTATATACAAAAAATCGTCAATTAGAGCAAGTGACACACATATGGCTTAACTTCTCTAATTCTTTAGCAGTCAATTTTTTTTTTGGAAAACTTTGAATTAGGATTGGACTGCTATAGGTAAGCGATCAACTAGATTCTGAAAAGCCAATAAAATTGGTTTTTATTTGGGATTTTCAGACCTTCTGGAACTGGGCTAAACCTCTAGTTTGAAAATTTCTTTAAGCGGTCTTCGGAGAAAGGTTTAGCTCAGTTCCCGAAAGTCTCAAAATCATAAATAAGAAGAAATTTCATTGGTTCATCAGAATTTAATGGACCATTACTCTGATTATCCGATCCTAAGTCAAAATTTTCCAAAAAATCTTGACTGATAACAAAATACAGAAGTTAAGCCATGTGGCTAAGTCTTAGGTCTAAAGCCTGTATTATGGCAGCGACTTAGCGCGTAAGTCATAATCTAAAAAGATCGGGTTGTGGCTAAGCCTAAATATTTGAATACTCGGTTAAGTCCTTGTTGGAACGAAGGTTCACCCTTGAAGTGATACAAAGTGAATCACAAAATGCTATTTATCCTCCGTACTCAAGAGTGAAATAATTCTATGAACTAACGTTTTGGAAACGCATATTAGTGCTGGAATGGTACGGTCAGTTAGTTATACTTGTTGATGATTTAAAACACGGATTATGACCTATGTTTGGATTTATTCAATTGTAACTTCACACGACGTTTCGGAGATGTTTGTCTCCTTCTTCAGGTATGGAGATAATTGGGATAAATCGGGTCACAAGGGATTTCTGATACTACCACTTTACTGCATTTGACTATCATGGTGTTCATGTGCTCTGAGTGTTGTAAAGTGGTAGTATTAGAAATCCCTTGTGACCCGATTTATTCCCAATTATCTCCATACCTGAAGAAGGAGACAAACATCTCCGAAACGTCGTGTGAAGTTACAATTGAATAAATCCAAACATAGGTCATAATCCATGTTTTAAATCATCAAGCATATTATTGCTTTCGATAGAACCCATATGACAAACAACTAGGTTTAATGTTCTCAGAATTTAAACACTAATAAGTTTCAATTTAGTTTTAAAATGGTTTTTGGTTTTTACTCAATTAGCGACAAAGTTATCGTGGCGAGAAATTGACATGAGCCTCAGGTCTGAAGCCGGTCTTAAGTCTGAAACACGTATAAGGTTTAGCCATATGGCTTAACTCGTCTAATTTCTTATCAGACAAGGTTTTTGGGAAAATTTTGTCTCACAATATGGGCTAAACTTCCAGTCTGAAACCCTTATGCCCCAGACAGACCTAAGGCTTAAGCCGAGAGACCGCTTAGTGGGAAACTGATGGAGATGAAGTCTAATCATTGTTTTGAATTCTAGCCAGTCGTCGCTAAAATTGTAACTCTTAGACCTCATTTTCAATAATTCCTATTAAAAAAACATTTAAAATTACAATGAATTGATAAAAAAAGTGCAGTCTTTGAGAATTATTTTAGAAAATTGAGTTTTGAACTTTTTGTTGTAGTTAAAATTTTTAATGAACTAAATCTGACCAATAAGATTCCAAATATTTTATGGATTGTATAGAATTCGCGAAGTCTTTCTAACTGCTATATCTTTTCTGATTTCCTTTTTGTAATGTTTTACTTTTAATAAATTTTATTGTAGCTTGTTAATTTTGATAATTTGTTCCTTATGGCACCGGCACATCTTTTAGATCAGGGAAAATTCATGAAATTGAAATTGAAATCCCTTTCTTTCGTCCATACTTTGCATATGTCTATCTGACTTTTTCAAACTCTTCTACTTTCTTTAAACATTACAACACATCCAATTTAATTCTATCGAATTTGAAGAGCGAAAAAATGAGACAACAGATATAAGAAATGTGTGAGAAAGAAGGGGATGTGAATTTTGATTTCATGAAATTTTCCTGATCTAAAAGTCCACATCCCTTTCATTCTCAAATGTTTTGTATATATCCATTTCATTATTTCGCACTTCAAATTCGATTGAGCTAAATTAAATTTATTGTGATGTTTAAAAGAAGAAGGAGAAGAGAGCAAAAGAATAAGATAAACAAATGCAAAACATCTGAGAGAAAAAGAATTTGAATTTCGACTTCATGAAATTATACTAACCTAAAAGCTGTGCCCTAGCCATTATAACTCTAGCCCTTTTTTTGATCAGAAAAATTTCATGAAATCAAAATTCAAATTTCTTTCTTTTTCTATCGTTTTGCAAATAGGGTAAGATGGAGTAATTTAGAATCATGTTTAATTTTGAACTTTGAGATTTTCTAACAGTTTTAGATGACAAAAGGAAAAAACAACAAATAAGTACTCTCGAATGTAAAGTTTTTTACTTCATAGTAGTTTTAATTTTTCTTTGACCATTTGAAACACTAAGAAAATCACAAAATTCTAAAATAGATATAACTCCAAATTGCCCCATCTTGCTCTATCTCCCTCCATCCAAATTTTATCTGCTTCTTTTTCTTTTAATAAGATTTATATAACCATCACAGATTCTTTTAATTCCAAAACTAATTTTTGCCTGGTAAATTTTAATTTTCTTATCGATCCAATTTGATCGAATTTAATAAAGTACCGTGGAAGTAGGGAATATTTCTTAGATTAAACAACGAATTTGGGTTTTTTTCTGAATTATTTTATTGATAGAGCAATGACTATTGAACCTTGTCTAAAAGCTCATCGAAACCAATTTAAAATAGTTATGTCTTACGAGGTAGTTTCTCAACCGGGAGTTAAATTATTTCCATTTAATACTTTCCAAAAGTGTTTTATGTAATCCTCGTAAAATAAATAATACCTCAAAAGGTCAAAGACCACAAGGTCCTCATTGAGTTGATCCAAAAACTTGGAATATTCCTCAAGACGTTCAGAAGTCATGGTTGAAAAACATTCTCCCTCAGCACAAACATCATGGTGAGTGCGTGAGAAAGCCGTGAAACGGGAGAAAAACCACGTCCCCACGCGATCTCGCGATGTTTTGGGTGAATGTTTGCCGATGGTGTGAAGAAGAACATACGGAACAATCGTATTTAAATTCGAATATCCACTGTTTATTGATGAGATGGAAGAATGAGGGAAAAAAGTGTCACCTCCACCAATTATAGTGGCCCATCTAATTTGTGCTAATCATCACAACATTCCAGTTTTTTTTCCGGTGTATGTACACCTCCTGGCCACTGAATAATGAATTTTCTCACACCCATTCGAACGTTGATGAGATGTACAAATTTGTGATTAAACAGACTCACCTGTATCCACCAAGGAAAGCTGGAGGCACAGATCCAAATGCACCCGAAGCTTTTGGAGTGTTTGTAAATTAAATTTGACAATTTGTACGCACATACAGCTCCGAAATTGATTATATATAGACCTTGTTTGTACATGCTAATGAGAATTTGCATAAAAGATTTCTACCCTGGGTCTTGGATCGAGTTTTATGAAAAAATAGCGATGTTTACCAAATTTTTTAAACAAACAACTAAATTTTTATGACGCTTCTTTTCTTTTAATCTGCTATTCTGTCCAGCTCTGACCTCATTTGCCGAACGTGATCCAGCGTAATGTTGCCCATTCCAGAGATGTGACTAATTATAATGTCATCATCGTTTGCTGGTGATCGGAAATGCCCCATAATATTCAATTTTTTGACCGTCTTCTGTCCCACTAGATCATCCATCTCTTATACTTCCAAGAATTATGATGATACATGCTAAAAATCCTAAATTTTTACCAAAACCCTGCGTAGAATATTCGCGTAAATAATTACCAATTATTTCGGATGAATTTTATATTTATTATACTTGACAAGTTTATTTAAAATTAACACTGAAACAATTAAAATCAATCCTAATAGCTCCGGGAATCTTGTCTTTCTGTAAATAAAAGCATCAGTCAAGTCTTTGATGGAGTTCAAGTTGTGAGTTCGAGTCCTTTCCAGGTCGAAAAATGAGTGCCTGGAAAAGGAAGTTTTCGCAGGTTATAAAACGGAATAATATGCACCCCCTATAACCCAAAAATCCGGAATAATGGAAGGAAAAACCATAGAAGCAAACCAGAGAAGTACTCACGAATGGTCTAAGATTATCAAATTTTTCAAATAAAGTAACATCCTAATAATTAAATTGCAATTAAATAAACAAAATAATATAATCCTGATAGCAATTAATCTTCTGTTACTCAAAAAAGCAATTAATTTATTAGATTTTGAAGAATAACTGCTATTTATTGTAATCGCTTGGTGATCGAAATCGCGATAAGGGCTTTTTACTGACCTATTACTGAAGTAAGTCTTACTTCAGGAAAATGACATCAGTCGTTCATGCATAACTTTAGTATGATTTAGTTACTGAATGATTTTGATTTATGGTAGAACTATTTTAAGTAAATATTCTGGAATACTCAGGTAAGGTGGTGCCTATAGTAAAAGCCTACTCCAAGTAATTTTAATAACGTGCTAGTAACTTTTTCATGTCCTGTACACTACTATAAAATTTAACAATACTTTGGACTCTGTTTCACTGCTTTACAAGAAGAGGTATTTGTAAGATACAGTGAGATATTGGCAATTAGAACAGTTGACTACAATAAGCAATGAGTTTCGAGCTTTGAAGGATACCAATAAAATTTTGAAAAGCTAAAATCCTGAAAGGGTTAAAATTCCATAATGGCCAAAAACTCAAAATAGTCAAAATTCAGAAACAGCCACGATCCCAAATCGATCGATATTCCGAATGAGTCAAAATACCGAAAGACCAAATTTCCGAAAAGCCAAAATCTCGAAGGAGCCACAATTCTGAATGGATCGAAATCCCGAATGGGTCAAAGTCCCGAAAACGCCAAAATCTCGAAAGGGCCAAAAACGCAAAAGGGTCAACATTCCGAAACAGTGAAATCCCGAATAAGTAAAAATACCAATAGATCAAATTTCCGAAAAGGCAAAATCCCGAATGGGTCAACATCCCGAACGGGTCAAAATCCTAAATGTGCCAAAATACCGAAAGGTCAAATTTCCGAAAAGCCAAAATCTCGAAGGAGCCACAATTCCGAATGGATCGAAATCGCGAAAGCGCCAAAATCTCGAAAGGGCCAAAAACTCATAAGAGTCAACATTCCGAAACGTCGAAATCCCGAATGGGTCCTCGAACGGGTCATAATCCCGAATGGGTCAAAATATCAAGAGGTCAAATTTCCGAATAGCCCTAATCTCGAAAGGGCAAAAATTCCAAAAGACATCGATTCCGAATGGATCGAAATCACGAATGGGTCAAAATACGGAAGTGCCAAATTTCCGTTAAGCGAAAATCTCGAAGGGTTAAAAATTCCGAAAGAGCCAAAATCCCGAATTCTTAAAAGTGTCATAGTGGTATCAATATTAAATCCGTACTTGCTGACACAAAGGAAAATTTTCCGTGTTTTGGGAAATGATTCCACTCATGATCCTTCGCATAATTTCGTACCTTTCAATGTTATATCCATACGGGAGTTTGGCATTTGGGATCTAGACTTTTCGGAATTTTGGCTTTTTCAGGATATTGGCTATTTCAAGATTTTGGCTTTTTGGTATTTTAATATTCATAGATTTTTGATCCATTTGGAACTTTGGCGTTTGAATTTTGGGATTTTAGGATTTCAGGTTTTTGTATTTTCGGAATTATGGCACGTTCTGAATTTCGGCCCATTCGGGATATTGGCTTTTTCAGGATTTTGGCTTTTAGGATTTTGACCGGTACCAATAGAATATGAAAAGGTTTTGTTTCAATTCGAGGATAATTATGTACTTTTTGTCTAAAAAATCAATTATCTAAAATTGAAGATCTTGATGACGAATCATTGTTTTTTCAGGTCAAACCTGCTCCAAATGGGATGTTTTTTATTAAAACTTTTCACTAATAAGTAGTTTTTGCTTAGTTGATACACAAATAAGAATTTAGGAAGTATTATACTTATTATGCCCAACGCACAATAACTTTTGTTTAGTAAACATGTTTTTGACATTTCAATGTGAGTGAGTGAGATCTAGATCTAGTCATCTCGCTCATTCTCATGGGAAATTTTGAAAACATGTATACAAACAAAAGTTATTGTGCGCTGGTCATTAGAGAGAAATTCTGTATTGGTATTTGGAGTAGGTTGTTTTGAATTAGGATTTTCCATTTATTAATGTATTCAAAATATTTAATTACTCAGCAAATATTACATGTAAATAAAATATGTAAAAATTTGCGTGTATCTGAAATAGTGATTTCATTCACAAATGATCAGTATAGAATCCCATTGAGGGAATGATATTTTCTCTGACCATTAGTGGTCGTTTTTTGCTGGTAAATCTGTGTAGAGGCCTCTTATATTTCTGTGATTTCCAGGGAAAAGAGATGAGTTTTAATGGTTTGAAATAGCAACGATATATAAATTCCTGAGACGCGCAATAGGCCACCTTTGTTGACCTCTCCCACATATTACGGGCAAAATCTCGATTCAAGACTTCACCTTCAGCTATATTCTCAAATCACAAGGAGAAACACTTTCTGCCAATTCCTCCAGTGTGTGATTCACAAGTGCAGTTAGTGTTTTATGCGAAAAACACTGAGGGAAACCTCTTTTTTCACCTTACCTCTCATGTTTCTTCCAGAGAATCTCCGTTTTAAACATTATTTCTGTCACTGACCTATACGCTTCTTCCAGTACTTTTTTTTTCTTCCGTATAAACCATCTTACCTGGATTTCTTCTTCTCTTCCACATTCAGCCCCAAATCCTCAGCAAGAATATGATTAAAGAATCATTTTCCACCAAGCGATCTCCAATTGAAAAGTGTGAAAGATCTTCCTGGTACAATGGGGGCTTTGGTAATTAAATCCCGAAACGGTGATTGTATATGAGAAGAAAATTGAATTAAAATCACAAGAGTTTCCTCCCCATGTTTGGTCTCTTTTCTCCTCTTCATCTTCGCGGGATAAAATAACAAATAGGCGGTATTTTGGTATTTGATTTGATCGCATTGGATGCAGATCATGCTTCTTCTTTTTTGCCGTAAAAACATAAAACAAGCTTCAAATGATTGCTCAGACGAATTTACCGCCTCTTCGCGCACCCAATTAGCGGCTTTAATTAATTACTGAATCTCTCTCTCCTTTCCTATTTTACTCTATTTCATATATTATTGCATCTTCCCAGATTTTCTTCCTCCATGCCTTGGTGCTTTGTGGGTTTCCTGTAACGGAAAATCGCACTAATGTTGATTTTGAAATCCAATACCCATAAATTGATGACTTTGGAGAATTATATTGATTTCTCAAGAGATTAATGTATAGCAGCGTAATCCAAAGCAGTTTTAAACTAATTTATTGGTAATGATCCACATTTGGTGACATTTATTTTGGACTTATATCTTATTCAACGAATTTATTTGATTACATTGATCATTCGAGAGACAAAAAAGAAAACGTGTTTTATTTATTTTTTTATTAAATTGGCAAGAGAATTCGGATAATAATTTTCCATATTGGTGCATAGGAAATCAGCTTTCAAAAGCCGTTAATTTTCAATTTATTTTGGCAAAGCGAAATTCCAATAGGTTAATTTTGTGATCTTGAAAAGTAAATATAAATTTTCTATCTAGTTTCTAGACAATAGGGGGAGGTGGGGCTACTTTGAGCTGTGGGACTAGATTGTTATACAATTTTCGCATATTTCTAGAGGAAACTGGGCCTTAATATAATTGGAGCTAAATTATAATTGGCTAATAAATTATAATGCCCTAGCTAGAGTCACGGTTCGCGTTCTCTAGTGCCAGGTTGAAGAAAACACACAATAGTCCGTCCCCTTGTCTGAGCCCGTTGTTCACACGAAACTCCCGTAACAACGATCCGTTTGTCGTACAAATAAACCGACATGATATACAATCAACTTTCTCTGTTCCAGCTACTGATCAAGACTTGGAGACCGAGCCGAAAGCCTGGGAGATAGTTGATGTGTTTCTCTTATTGGTTGTTAGTTTTTCGACGACTTTCGAAATCCCTTAAGTTGATCAGTTCGCTTTAATTTTGCTTCTCACATTAGTCATAGTCATAGTCATCCTAGTCGGTCTTATCAATTTCTTCTGGATACCGAATTCTCCCATGGCTTCGTATTGTTTTACTCTGACTATGTCATCGTAGGATGTTTTGAAATCGATGAAGAGATGGTGAAGTGCTTGGTCATGCTCTCTCATCTTCTCCATAGACTCCAGTGAGTCATCATCAAACAGAAATGGAGACCCTTAACCGCGTTTGAGAGAAGGATTCTAGGACAGATTTTTGTCCCCGTATGTGAGGAGGGATGATGCCGGACCCTATACAACCATGAGGTATCTGAGCGTTACCGAGGGTAACCGCCGTCAAGCAAATACGTCTCAAAGGGTTCCGGTGGACTGATCATCTGGCTCCCAAGGATGAGGACGACCCAGCCTGGAAAGTCTTTAGGGGCGGACTGTATGCTTCGACGAAAAGAGGCCGACCCAGCCCCCGATAGACCGACGGCGTAGATCAGTAGAGGAATTCTGTAAAAGTCTGACAATGTCATATGGCAAATTTTTTTGTAGTAAATTCAGAAGCAGGACAATATTAAAGCCCAGTACGCATCGAATGGCCATTCCAAGGAGGTTAATGAAGCCTTTAGTAACTGATATCAATCGGATTTACGACACAAAAAAATTTAATTTTGTTGTATGACATTGTCATACTGTTACAGAATTCCCCTGGAGGACGTCAGCCCATAAGGGGTGCTGTATTGCAGAACACTGGCGCGTAAAATGCTCTAATGGGTCCTGAATCAGGCCAAGATCACCAAATAGTTATAGCGCCGGTTAAGTAAGTAAGTAAGTAAGCAAGTAAGGTTCCTTTAGAATGCGAAAAAATTGTATATTAATGTAGTCCTACAACTCAAAGTAGCCCCACCTCCACCTACCTACTAGAATTGACTTAGAAGGCACAAAAAATCATATTTGATTAACTAAAAATTAACGAAAACCATAATAGATAATTAGGAATTTCACTTAATAACATACAACACTCAGCGTTAAAATTAAAAAAAAATTTCTGGGGGGAGTAGAGCATTTACTACTTTCAAAAATACAAGTTTTTGTAATAATACAAAATTATCTATATATGTTTGGTTAGCAAACATCCAAGAAAATTGAATTCATTTGATGAACTTCCCGCCTTTTGCTAATAATGATTTCAAAAAGAAATACAAATTTATAAAAATCTATTACCGCAAACAAAAAAGTCATCATAGAAAAGAATAAATTTATTACTATTAATAGAATTAAATTAGATTTTATTCACTGATAGTTGCAAATTTTCGAAAGGATTTTTTGTTTTGATTTTCATTTTAACGATTATCTTCCTGTGAGAAAAAGAAAGTAACGTAATGGAAAATGAGACTTATAAATGAAATTCTTAATGGAAATGAAGTTTTTGCAATATTAGGGGAATCAGGGGCAGAATTAGTCAGAAAGGAATCCTTTTTGGATAAGACTTGTGAAATTGATATATATCAGGCTGAATAGGAAGGAAGGTGTTTACCGTAGATTCGGGTAACTTTGCACTCTGAGTGTGACTTTGTACCCCTGCGTTTCGGAAGCTTTTCTTTAATTCTAGCGCTCAAGGATGGTATAAAAATCATAAGGGTACCTAAGGATGGCCCTATAACCATCTTTAAATACTTCAATTAAAGAAAAGCTTACGGAAGCAGTGATGCAAAGTCACCTCCAGAGTGCTAATACATCCGAACTCACGGTACTCCGAATAATATTGGTTTGCTCAATAATATTGATTTGGGGCACTAAATTGGTCAAGTGGTAGAGCACTACCTCTACTATGATGCAAGTGCCCCGGGTTCGAATCCCTTTTAGGTCTACCAGGAATTTTTCTGGCGTTAAAGGTGTTCGGATTGCATCCAGTGAGCTTCACTGCACTTGATTCCACGGACATGGGACTGACATCCTCATCCTGTACAAGAAAAAATAATAATGCATGTCTAGAAATCTCCTTGTGGGAAGGCCTTGTTCCTTCATGAAATGTTGTGCCAGCATTATTATTATTATTATTATTAATAAATCCTGTAATATCAACCAACATACTTATAAAATCACATTGATTGGCTTATTCTACTCCTAACTAGGTCTGCTCCGGATCTTCCTATTATATTTTTAAAAATTTCTCTTGGGAATGGTAATTTGTAAATCGGTGGCAACCAAAATCTCGAATGTCAAAAACCCGAAATCCAAAAAATCCTGATTGTTCAAAATCCTGAAAGATTCGAAATTACACGGAGGATTATATGTAGAATAATTTCCAAAAACACAGAAAATTTTCCTATGTATCAGCAAGTACGAATTTAATTTTAATATAGCTATTACACTTTTAAGAATTCAAGATTCTTATTTACGGGATTTTGGCTTTTTCGAAATTTTGGCCCTTTTGAGATTTTGGCTTTTTGGAAATTTGGCATTCCTTTCTTTTGACTAATTCGGGATTTCGATCCATTCGGGATTGTGGCCCTTTCGAGATTTTGGTCCTTTCGAGATTTTTTCCTTTTCGGAATTTTCACGTTTTGGAAATTTGATTTTTCTGGATTTTAGCTTTCTGAATTTTGGCTTTTCGGGATTTCGGCGTACGGGATTTTAGTTTTCTGGATTTTAATCAATCTATACTTACTAAAGGCATGAGATTCCCAACAATTGAATTGTAGAATTTTTAACATAATTGAAGTTGAGATTGTCGCATAGACTAAGAGGCTTAAAAGAGCCTTGGTATCTGATTGTCGGCTAACTTAGGTACACTCCTTTTTTTCCAATCTGTCAAGTACCATACTTACGGCTGCTGAAAGCTGCTTTGTTGCTCATGGCAATTTATATCAGTACTTCAGTAAGTGAGCATCAGTTGCGGTAGACGTTCGTTTTGAAGAAGTTGAAAGGGTGCCAGCCTTATGGCCTCTACACACTAGAGAAATTTATGTCCATATTTGACAGTTTTTCCTATACAGGCGTATGTAATTTGCTTCAATATGGACATAAATCGCTTTAGTGTGAAGAGTTCATATCATCATAAGCGAGCATATATTCATAAAGTATTTGGTTCTATGGTTTAGAAAAATTTATTTTTGCAACTATTATGCTACAGAATGTGATTTTTCCTGAGTTATTGTTCTGACTTCGCTAATGTACCAAGGAAGATTAGAATTTAGCGCACTGATTGCAATTTAATTAGGGACTAAAGTCTTTATGGTTTTCGAATCGTCTCTGGCCTTGTTCCTTTGCTTCTTCCTTACCCACTATTCTACAATTAAAAGGAAAAAATATATTTTGTGAGAAAATTAGCAAGATTGGTCTGTAAAAAAATTCAAATTAGTCAGTAAGTAATTGCAAATGGTCAATAAAAAATTCAAAAGTGCTCGTAAATCTTTTTAAAATTAAATCAAAAATGCCAATATGGTTCATAAATCCCTAATTTTCCCTTTAACAAGAATATTAAACTATATTTGGGCATTTATAATTTATGAATACCATTTTATTTACATAAATTCCATTTGTCTAAATAAATTTATGCTTTATTTTTTATTTAACTGCAAAGTGTTCAAGATGAGAATCAGAAGAATAGAGATAATTTCTGAGGAAAGCCTAGGAAGGACTTCCTATGCTCTACTGACATTCCTTGGAAATTCTATTCATTCTTGACCATCATGTGTCTCTTCTGACTCAACATTTTGGATGTGCCAATCATCCTGGACCACCCTAAATGTGCGATAATGCTGGTCAAAGACATAATACCTTTGGCCCTTTCAAGCGCTTGATCTCAAATCTGCCTTGAGGCCAACAATTCACCGGTTCTTTTTTTCTACAGATTCTCGGTAGCACATATGTTTTGGCTTAGGGATGGCATTCCTGAACGGAGCCCAAAGGAGGAAGGATTAGTAAGGCACGAGAGAAGTTCACACGTCAAGAGATGTTGGGGTTTCCGTGGAATGGCCTTAATTGAGGATGGTCGCGTGAGACAAGTGTTGGTCCAATATGATGAGACTCATTGGCTTCACGGTGATTTATGTGATCTTCACGTGGTGCAAAATGGAATAGATGCTTGTTCCTCACCATGTTGAACAATCTCTGGGTGCTCCTCGCGATGTGCAAGAAAAGGAGCACAACATTTGATTTGCACCACCAATATTTTATATCCACATCTGCGTTTTATGTTAATGCCCACTGTTTGGTGCTTCTTCAAGCCATCCTCCCATGGATATCCCCAATGTTACGTACTTCCTCCGTGACTTGCGTCCAATAGCCATGCCATAGGTCCCCCTTCAGAGCACCATAAATGTTCCACTCTATTAGAAATTTCTCAAATAATCTCAATAATTTTCACGATTTCCAGTGTTGTTGTGTGATGTCACTTTATTGTGGTGTTGTGTTCGCAATTAAATAGATGTTTCCATTTATTCGAGCGCGCACAAGACCCATAAGCCATAATATATTCGTGGGAAATGTATTGAGGTTGATGTTATTTAATTTTCGTGTGCTTCTTTTTGCACCAGACCAACAAGGCCAATTAAATCCTCTTTCTCACTCATACACATTCCAACATTATTACCTATTCCTTTGCCATATAATACACCCAATAATTGAGGAACAACATTTTCATACACAACACTGTCACACCAACAATATTGCAATTGTCCAACAAAATACTTTTAATTGAAAAGCCTCAGTGCTTTGGCCATGCACACCATCTCTAAGACATCTGTCTCTTGTGCTTCGCAGATCGCCATCGAAGACTTGGTTACTTGGATAATTGCAAGGGGAGGAAAGTTTAACATTGGGTTGTACTTTTTAGACACCGATTTTCTACACTGAGAGAAATCCGAAAAAGTTAAAATAACATTCCGGAAATGTTAATTTTACCCTGCAGTATTGATCCGAAATCGGTGTAAATAATACCCTTTTTAGGTGTATTAGGGGTTAAAGTTATCCTTTTTTCATGTTAATTTTACCTATTTTACCCTTAAAAAGGTGTAAAATTAACATTAAAAAATGTTGAGATATTTTTACACCTAAAAAGTGTTAATGTTATGAGGAAAAAATGTTAATCGCACCCTCTTTTTTTCTCAGTGTACCGATGCAAATTAATTGTAAGGGAAGGCTTTCAGGCTTCGTATACACCTTATCTTATTATTTATTGAAGGAATATAGGAAAAATACCAAGTGTTCAAAGTAGGAGTATGTGCGAAGCCTGAAGTCCTTCCCCAACTGCTGATAAAACTTTTCCTCTCCAACCGTTTATTTGAATTTAAATCCGGCTAGTATTATAACAGACATTATAGATGTCTCTTGAAGCGGCACTGGTTCATTTTAAGTACGTTTCGGGTAAACAACAACTTACCTTTTTAGAAGGTATCGTAGAGATGAGCAGTGGATGTTAACCCATTCAGTCAATGTACCAGAAATACTTGAGATAGAATGTTCATATTTGGGGATTAGTTTCCTACAGATTAATAGATGAATTTTTTGAAAAGCAAAATTTTTTACCTATTACGGGGTCGCGGGGAGCCCCTGTCAAACACACGTCTTAACGGTCACTGAATTTAAATTCTGTGCATTAATTCATTACAAACTCTATTGCTTTAGATAGAGTAACTATTCAAGAAAACAAATTGGCAACTGGCATTCCAATCAGGAAAGAGGAAAAAGGCCAATTTAATAAATTCGATGGGATGTCGAATTTTTCGTTCGCCATTTTGACCATAAATTTTGCATGACCTTCCGCGAAGCAAGAAAACAATAACAAAATGTATTTTCATCTCTGTCGGACTATTTTTCCCAAGTTATTGAAGAACTAAAGTTAGTAAAAATCCCTTCCCGACAGCAATTCAGATAAAAATTTCCCAGGAATAAATCATCTAAAATCAATCAATTTGCGTATGATGTATAATACCATGGTAAGGAATGAGTTAATGTAGTTTATGGTACATAACGATGAAGAACATATCGAGTATATCGTTCTGAGGACCAATAGGGATTCTGGGGTAGTTTTCAGGCAACTAAACTTAAAGCAACTTCCTCCGATTGTTGTTCAGGGCCTCGCCCTAATATCGTACCTCATCGTGTTTTCACAAGAAAGAGAAACATCGTTTAGTAGAACCGATCCAAAGTCAAATTAGTTGGCAGCATATGCAATCAAGTTACAGATCTAACTATCTATCTATCTATCTACAAGATTATCAACAATTCATATTCGATAATAGAAAAAATAGTTTGAAAATTTTCAAAGTAAGTGGAGTAGGGGAAAGCGCGCTATCTTCGGACGATTCAAGCTTCGAACTCCGGACAACTCATTTTTTCTATGTTCCTTATGGAGTTCACCTGCAGCCCTTTTCTGGAAATTTGAGATGGACTAGCTATTGAAACCTTCAAGTAATTAACCTTCAAAATGGTTTTGTGTAGCTATAAATGATATCACAGTAAAGTTCAGTTCCATTTACAAATACGAGAAAAAACTCCTAGGGGAAAGCGAGACATCTTCGAAGTCAGGCTTTTTCGCCTAGTTTTAAATATATCTTAAAGACATTTTTAAATTAAGCCTTACTATGATGTAATTTAGCTTCGCAATTAGTTTGCTGTACTAAATTATATCATAATTTAGACGTTTTTCCCGACAACACAGTAAAGTAGAGTCGTTCTCTACAACCTCACCGTAGCAATGTCCGTTATATTCGAACCAACATGGTTAGCTTCGGCCAGCCGCTGAGTGTGTGACGGTGACAAGTAGCGACACGAGTGGTGTAGTTACTTCGGCACGAGAGATTCGCCAGTGCACATCGGGTGTGCGAGGAGGTCGCACAGAGGACGACCGCCAGTGTTCGTGGTAAGCGCCAATTCAAGGGGAATTTCGCGTTCCCGGAGTCTGGGAAGACATTGGGACGCTTCAATAATAAGGTCCAGTTTAACACTAAACCTACAGACTGCTTTTGATCGTCGTTTTTGCTAGTGCGTTCGGCCAAATGACAGACTGCGGTGGAGAGGATACTCAACAATTTTTTCTTGGAAAGGACGAAAGAATTGATATTTAATCACTGAAAAATATATTACATATATATTTTAAGAAATTCAGAAAGTTTGATAGCGACATTGTACCGTTTAAATATATGTTACTTTTAAAAAAAATTTAAACTGGTCACTTTGACTGGTCTTGGTAGGTTTTATTGTTAATTTAAGAATAGGAGAAAAAACTCACTTTCAAAGCTGCCCCACTTTTTTGGTATGAAAAGTTATGTTTCTTTTTTTTTAATATTTGTCATAAAATTCACAAGTTTAGGAGGTAAACTTTTTAATTCTAAGCTCAATGAATGTAAATCCTGTAATATTTCTTAATCTTATTACTTAACTTCTATATATTTCAAATTTCGAAACACATTTTGATTAAGTATCTATAGATATAAAATCAAATAAAAAAGGTAGTTAATATGTTTCTTTGAACATTTTTTTTTAAACCGATCGGGCCTTGAACTCAGAGCTAAGGTGCTGGATATACTTACGGACTTGAGCGAGGGATGGCTTAACGTAATAATAATTAAAATAATGATTAGATTACATTTTCGTCATTTTCAGTAGGAGCACTTCTGTTACTTTTAGTGGGAAACTGATAGGGATTTAGTCTAATTATTATTTTGATTATAATAACGTTAAGCCGACTTTCTGGTTAAGGCGTAAGTATAACTAGGGCATAAAACAATTGAGTCATGGCTCTCACCGTCTAAGAGCCTCAACAGACCTGAGGATTAGCCGAGAGACGACTTAGCGCAATTATCGACTAAGAATTGACTGATAGTCTGATAATCATTTTCATTCATTTTCAACCTCTTATACGGGCTTCAGACCTAAGGCTTAGCCATAAGGCTTATGCCCTAGATACACTTACGACTTAAGCAGTGAGACGGCTAGCGGAAAATGATGGAAATGTTGTTTAAGCATTATGTAGAATATAATTACGCTAAGCCGTCTCTCGGCTCAGGTCTGTCAAAAGCCTTAACTTCCTTAATTTCTTATCAAACGAAAATGCTTGGAAAACTTTGACTTTGAAATGGATTATTAAGGGGAATTAATCTTTTAGAATCTGTGGAAATAATTAAATTGGTTGCTATTTAGGAGTTTGAGATTTTTGGAAACTGGGCTAAACTTCTAGTCTGAAGACAGTTTTATCTTAATCAGGCCCAGAACATTCAGGTTCGCAGCCCACTTCTGTCGACGCTCCGCCACTTCAAGGAAATGTCCGTTGTAGATTCTAACGTGCCCCAAGACATGATCCTGTATTTGAATCAGTCGCCTTTAGCTTTTCTGGAGAATCTTTTTGTGTTAAGATCTAAAAGTGCTACAGGCCGAGCGGTAAGAGATAGCTACTTGGGGCTTTCGAGGAATCTCTGCAAGTTAGCCTTCTTATCATCACATTATGATTTCTATTTGTCGACCTTCGACTTTGTAATACTACCTCTGAGTAATTTTATTTTAGGTGTACACCATATTGATAGAGTTTTCAATCCTTGAAAAGTCCCTGTGTCATTGCAATGAAGAAAATAGAGTGATTGCTGATTGTGATTAATGATGGTATCTCAGTGTGGATCGCGCCATCGTATTGGGAGGGCATGTGTGATACCAATATGTGAGAAAAGAATCCCCTTTCTTGGGGCCACCATCAATGGAAAGCGATACATCATGCGGCCACGCGATCGAGATACGCGACCAAAGTGATCTTCCAGGTGAAAATGATGGAGTATGAGTTGGTGCTTTTTGCCTGTCCTTTTGATAAAACTCACACATACACCACGGTGAAAGACGATGAATTGCGGCCTATTTGATAGTCAGATGGATTCAATGGGCATCTATTTGTAATCAAAGCACCAGAGCTAATCGGGTTGTCAGACAAAAGTCTCTTGCGGGTCGATTGTCAATGGCATACACCGCGAGATCATGCTGAAAATTACTATTTTTCCCGCCACACATGATCTTTTGCGCGATGAAAAGACGCGCAGTGACTCTTATGCAATGGAGATTGATGACAATGTTCAACTTAGAATCCATGTGTGTGGCTTTTCATCTCTGCAGGATCACCTCAAGATCATCTCAACTGTTCCTCCGGAGCCAAACAAATTCATCCATAATATTCTAATAGAATGACCCGAAAAGATCACCTCATTCAATGGATTGTTTGCTCAAGAAATTTACTTTATAGAGCTTTTAAGCTCATTTTTTAGCACTTTTAGTTCTGGGAAAATTTATGGCCCGTAGCCACCTAAATGGTTGTCTTTGATTCTGTGAGACACGTGCTCTTGCAACCAAATTATCAACAAAGTCACCTATTCATCTCCATGGAACTGGGTGATCTTCAATTCTTGATCTTAAAGATCACGGGTCACTCACACTGCTTTTAAATATCAAGCTGGGGTTTTTCCCGTAACACAATTGTCAATTAAAGACGGGATCTTAAATTATTTATTTGATGAAAAGCCTTTCTGAAAGATCAATCAAGATCATTTCAAAGCATTTTCAGTGCTCGAATTATAAAAAGAATGCAAACCGTAATTAAAAGAATATATCATGTGAAAAATCTCAAGTTTATAAAACATTTTATTGAATTCCGTATGAAACAGGGTAAAGTGGTCTTTAGAATAGAGGTTTAGCCCAGTTCGCGGAGGGTTCAAAATCTCAAATATTAAGCACTTTTATTGCCTTTTGAAAATCTAATGGGACATTTCACTTTAATGATGAAGTCCCAAGTTAAATTTTGCCAAAAAATGTGATGCTAACAAATTAGGTCTAACGCTAGTATAATAATACGGTATTCAGACCTAATGCTCTAGACATACTTATGACTTAAGCCGAGAGACGACTCAGTGGAAAATTATGGAAATGTTGTTAAATCATTGTTTTGAATATAATTACGCTAAGCCGTCTCTGGGCTAATCCTCAGCTCCGTCGAGAGCCCTAAGGGCCTTGACAGACATGAGAATTAGCCTATGAGATGAGCTGAGAGATGATCAAGCCGATGAGAAACGGCTTAGCGTAATTGTATTAGAAATAAAGGTTAAAATATATTTCCATCATTTTCCACTAAGTCGTAAGTGTGTCTAGAGTATAAGCCATAAGCTTAACTTCTCTAATATCTTATCGGTCAAGATTTTTTTTTTGGAAAATTTTGAATTATGATTGGATTATTAAGGGCAAATGACCTATTACATTTTGAAAAATCAATAAAATCGGTTGCTGTTTAAGGATTTGAGACCCTCGGGAACTGGGCTAAACCTCTAGTCTAAAGACGGTCTAAGGGAGTCTTACCGCTAAGACTTTATCCCGATCAAAATTTGAAACAGTCAGAATTCAGAATGGATTAAAACCTTGAAAGTCGAATAGGGCTGCATCCTGAATGGTTAGAATGAATCGAAATAGGGAATAGACATACTTGAATGAGACGAAAGCCTAAAGAGATGAAATACCAATTGCGTTAAGATGCGAAATGGGTTGAAATTATGAAGATCCAGAATCTGGAAGAAGCAGAGTCCCGAAAACCCAAAATTCCGAATAAGTTTAAATTGAAATTCCCCTATCCTCAAAATCCGGAATAGTCTTAATCCGCTTAATCCTCATAAGTCGAAAGTTCAAAGGGCCGTAAGGGCCGTAATACCAATTGAGACAAAATTCTGAATTGGTCGAAATTCGAAAGAACCAAAATCCCGAAGAACCTACATCTCTAAAGGGTTAAAATATGGATAATCCAAAAGCCCTTGTAAGTTTAAATCTTGATATGATCGAAATCCGCAATCGCCAAAATCGCCAAATAGTTTAAGATTGAGAATAAATAAAACCCTGAAAGAATCAAAATCCGGAAAAACTAAACTCCCAATAGATTTTCCCTATAACCGGATATATGGGCAATATATGATGGGCTGCTGGACATTCAATGTCAAAATCACGACCAGTTACACTAAAAATCATTCGGAAGTCCAGTAGCCCATGATACCCTTATTACCCATATATCCGGTTATAGGGAGAATCTATAGCTACCCTATCCAAAAATTCGATTCCTGAATATGTTTAACTGGTTTAACCTATTTGAAACGGTTTTATTTGGCTTCAAATCCTTGCTGAAACATTAGCACATGATGCTAATAACCTTATTTAATTTCATTTCAGATTTTCTTTTTGACGTTTTAATACTCCAACAATACGAAAGGGTCAACTTTATGAAAGAAGCTACTAGATACCAGGCATGCAGAGGTCAGATGAACTTCTTTAGTTTTGCAGATTGCTCAATTAGCAAAAAGATCAAGTGCAAAGTGATCTCTAGCGAAGCTCAAAAGGACTTGCCTCAGAGCTATGCGAATGAAGTTGGATGCCCTCATAATGACCACCTATTCATCTATTTGACTTTCTTATGCAGTAATTATCGTGAATCTCTGGGATGCGGCACAATTTGTTAGAATCCCTAAAAAGACAGCACTGAGAAAATCTTCCGCAATTTTACAATATATCACCTCGCGAATGGTGTTACTGGAAAATTAAATGGCCAAAATGAAGAAAAAATAGTCAAGGGGCAGATCATTTGGGTACAAACCTGTACGTCACTTTTAGTAGCATTTTTTTTTAAATTAATTTTATTATTTGCGAAATGAGAATAATCCGAAAACAGGCACATATTTTGAAGGAATCCAATATTGGAATTGAATTGGCAGAGTGAATTTTATCGAAAGGTGTTTTAGGCCACGCCTTATTTCGAAATTACATCCAAATAAGTTTAAATTATTGGAAAGTTTTCTTGAAGGCGTGGCCTAATTCTCAAGAGGGCGGAACATTTTTAACTTTAGAAGTATTTAGCAACTCCTTGACTCTTAGCTCATCACGAACAGTTACGTTCCTCACTCGATTTCGAAATGTGATATACTAAATTGCTAGGAAGTACCTCATCTCGGCGTTTACTGTAATGCCGGCTTCAGACTGGAGGTTTTGCCCAGTTCCTGAAGGTCTCAAAAATCTTAATAACAAGCAATTTTATTGATTTTTTTAATCTAATGAATCATTTGCCCTTAATATTCAATCCTAAACAATAATTTCCTAAAAAATCATGCTTGATGAGGAATTAGAGGAGTTAAGCCTGATGGCTAAGCCTTAGGTCTGAAGCCCGTATAAGTGCAGGTGACTTTGTCCCCTGCGGGTGACTTTACCACCCTTCTGTTCGTAAGCTTTTCTTTACTTCTAGAACTCAAGAAGGGTCTTTACCGATCCGATCTACCATGTCTGCTCGGTGAGAACCGTCCTTAAACATTAAAATTAAAGAGAAGCTTACCGAATATTTAGCAGAACGACTAAGCTCGGCCTTCCTCTCCTAAAAGAGGTGTGTACTGTTTTCTTTTAAGTGACGACTAAGGTTTGGGTAGGGCCTCATGTCCATTTCCAATTCAGCTGGATCGAACCGCCTAAGTAGCTCAAGGCCACTGACTAAATGATGTGGTATGATGGGATCGGGGCACTCAATGGGTCAAGTGGTAGAGCATTTGCTTTATGAAGCAAGTGTCCCAGGTTCTAATCCCCTGTAGGTCACCAGGACCTCAACTACACTTGATTTCACGTGGCAAGATTCTGACAATTTTCCGAATTTCACTTGCGGAAAGGCTTAAGTTCCTGCATGGAACGTTGTGCCACCATTATTATTATTATTATTATCGATGGGATCGACCATTACCTGGGTTAACACTTGTGTAATAGGTTGCACTGCCTCTGTTGTGCTTATCTGAAGGGGTTCTACTTCTATTTACTAATGGTTCTGATTACTTCAACTTATTCATATACTGCTTTTGCAAACAATACCAGCCCCTTGAATGAAGTAATAGCCTTTCTTCCGCGGAAAAGTCCCTAGCAAAAGCCATCACATTGACCATTATTGCCCTCTAATAGTGCGCATCTCATCATCCCAAGTAAAATTGTTCTCAACAATTTGTGTTGTGTTGGATAAACAAATTACGGCGTCTCTTTTTTTACCCACCTTCTCTCACCATCACCGTTGTTCTATTATGTATACAATAAGTTGAATACCAGCGGCTGCAAACGGCAGCTCATATTACCGCCAAGATGATGGTATTATTGGATGAGAAGCGCGCGTTTTTTTTCTCAACATCTTCTCCTTGATGAAAAATAAACACCACAATGAGAGATTTGTGTGGATCACTTGGGGTCTAATTTCTTAAGTAGACATCCTTATCGCACCACAATCCGGGGCCTCCCGAAACATCAGACAAGAAGCCAGAGATGTAAGACGCACCTTGTGGGAACTGGACTCTAATGAGATCATCGCTTTATTAATAAAGTCGATCAGAGTGTAAAGTGTTTATCAAAATACGATGGAGTTTGTGTATTTTTCAAATACGCACAAATTAGGCAGTGGCTTCTACCGAAAGACTCGAATATTTGAACTATGGTGGCGTAAATCAAGCTTTAGAAATACTAATTTTGATTAAACATGCGTAAGACTTTGAATTTTGAATAAGGATTAAGAATCCGTGAGTAAAAAAGTTATTTGACGATAACTGATCATCCTTGTCGTTGACCTGTGAATACCGGCTTGTTCTATTCGGTTCTTAAGATTAGTCATTTGGATTCTCTTGCTGATGATCATCTCAATGGATTCCCAAGGAACTTTATATACTTAGTATAAGGTGAGAAAAGAAAATGTCTTAGCGATAGATAATGCTGGACAAAGTGATCAAAATGTTGTGAATTCGATTGAATGTTGGGGTGATTGCGAATTCTGTGTGAATTTCCGCGATATTTTCCGGTTTTTCTCCTTCTAATTTATTCATGTGACAAGATCATTTATCAATTTGTGGAATTAGTCTTGTATCTCGATCAATAATCGAAGACAATTTTGCAAAAGCAAAGTATCAAAAAGCATGGTGTGTGGTGAAGGCGGCAAAATATTGGCGGCAATTTGTTGTTTTTACTCACAATAAATAATATCTCACACTCACCTCCGCGATGGCGTGAAAGAAAGCAGCAGGATGCTTTTTCCACTCACTGCGAAATATTGGGGCTGCAAAGGTTTTGGTATTGGATAAAAAAAGGGTTAACCATAGGTACTATCCTCGTGCAATTGTGTGATTAATTGATTGGTGTGCGCTGAACTGATTGGAAATAGAGTGTTGGGGGCTTTTTTTCGGCAGACTATATAGTGACCACTAGGCTAGAGAGAGATTGGAGGTGGATTGGCCGAAGAAGACGATGTGCTCACCATCTCGTAATACATCACACAATTCGCGTAATGGTTAACTGCATCTCAGTGATTTAGTGCCGTGGGATAGGAATGAACGCAATTATCGTAAAAGTCGCCTAACAAGCCAACTCGTCTTGTGCCTTTTTCTCTAACTCTCTTTTTCACCTATCTCTCCCCCAATGGACATACTGTCCCGAGCTATTTTGCCATTGATGCACTCACTGACCAAGAGCTTTTTTCCACCACCATCGAGATATCTCTCATCTGAAATTGGTCTTTGCACTCAAAAATTCGCAGGTGCAATAAAAAACTTAATTGGGGTTAAACTAACACCTTTGCAGAGGATTAGTTTTACCCTTATTCTTGGGTAGCGCGTATTAATTCTCTTTTTTACACAACTATCGAAGTATATTGAGGCAGAAATCATTAGTAGATACCATTTCTTCTTCCTTATCTTCATCTTTGCTTCTGTCAAATGATTTGGGAAAGGACGACGAAGTGCGGCTCTGGATGTGGAGAGGACTCTAAGTTTGCCGGGTTCCTGTGACACTGGCTTAATCCTTTATGAACCGAATGGAACACCGGTGGCTCAAAACTGAAATCAAATTTTCTGACTATACAAAGTTATTTTGTTTTTTAAATAGTCCAAAAAAATAGGTTTTGTTTTTGGGACACCGTTGTCACATTCGTCCTCAAAATGGTAAACCTCTGGAGGCCTCTGTGACGAATCAATAGTGTAAGCTAATAATGGGAACTGGCGCGATGTTTTTGATAGGGAATTTATCCGGTATTCGTCAGTGGAGAAGTGGTTATCCTAAGAAGAAGACACTTTTTTGGTCTTGCCCAGAGCTTTCGGTCCCGATATGGACCTTCTTCAGTGGTCGACTAAATTGTGTTTTCGTAGCTTTTCTCACGGATCGGTCGATTTTTGTTGGATAGGAAGATCATCACCATTAGGATGTCACTAGGGGGGTCTTATCTTGTGGAAATTTCTCACTATTTCTTGTCGCTTGCAGAGTTTTAGTCAATTTTTAACTTTAAAAACTTATTGATTCGTGTAAATTTGGTGATATTTGGACTTTTCAAGAAAGTATTCATCAGATTTAACTGTTTCCGGAATGAAATTCTCATAGAATCAAGCAAAAAAAATGGTTTTAGTGTCAATAAAACATCTCTCAGAAAAGTTCTAAAAACGTGATATTAAAATGTTTTATTCCTTGTACAAACGGTTTAATCAAGTAGATTAGAATTCCCTTCAAACAATGATGTGCAACTTTTAATGTCCGGTGCAAAATTTACGGTGAAAATGGGGTGTTCAATGATGGCGTGAATCGTGTGCGAAGATGGAAACTTGATTGATCTATCGCACAAATCGCCATTAAATTTTTATTTTCCTCTGGAGGAAAATCTAAGGATTTCCTGGGATTTTGTTTGGTGGGATTATGAACCTTATAAGTAAGATATTTTTTTGGCATAGTTGGAAAATCCATACGGTTAGCATGGAAGTCAGAAAAAATCACTGAACTTGAACATCATTTTTGTGCAATAGAGAAAACACGGAATTTCGACCTGGTTCTTCTCCTCCTTTACTTTCTAGCCAACGTTTCGGAGCTGAATGGCTCCTTCCTCAGGTCTACAATATACATATAAACATAGATTTAAAAAATAATAACTCATTTACAAATTCATAAAATTTCTACATGAAAATTGGTGGGAAAAGGGTGTTAGGTGTGCCACCAATTTTCATGTAGGAATTTTATGAATTTGTAAATGAGTTATTATTTTTTAAATCTATGTTTATATGTATATTGTAGACCTGATGAAGGAGCCATTCAGCTCCGAAACGTTGGCTAGAAAATAAAGGAGGAGAAGAACCAGGTCGAGATTCCGTGTTTTCTCTATTGCATCAAGTTATCGACCGGATTCCATATAGTAAAATCATTTTTGTCTGCGAAACATCAAAGCCTCCCCCTACTGATTACTTCTAACCTTATTTTTCGGTACTGCCTTATACGAGTTTCAGACTAAAGTTTTAGGACAGTTCCAGAAGGTTTTATAATTTTAACTAACAAGGAATTTTAGTGGTTTCGCAAGATCTTAAAAATTATTTAACCTTAAACTGTCTTCAGACTAGTGGCTTAGCCCGGTTTTCTATAGTCTCAAAAGCATGACTTAACAGCCGTTAAGTGTAATAAATATTGCTAATATTTCATAAAAGCTTGTTTAATTCTTATTACTGTTGCAGTATTAAGTGAAGGTTTAGTTTAAAAATTAAGGATTAGAAAATAGCCTAGAGAATTAATTAGTTTAAACCTAACTCTCTACATTGTTCCTTCCGAAGTTAATGTTTGATCTTGAGGTCAACATACAACAGAGCTAGCACATGTGTTAAATTAAAATTTAGAATAAAATTCTTCTTTAATCGTTTTCCTACACAAAGAAAAAAAATCGTAAAATTTTTTGATTTGTCGACAGGAAACCCCTTTTGACAATTTTGTCAAAATGTTGAAATTTATTTAATGTATTTAATAAAATGTAAGTAATATGGCGTTTTTTCATTAGGGGAAACTGGGGCACCACCAAACACTACGATTTTTTATTCGGATATTGGATACCAGAGGATAAGACCGATAGGAATTTATAGGTACTATAGGAATGCTTGTCCACTGAAGGAATGGTTGAGATAGTTCAAGTAGTTTAGAAATAAAAATTAGTGTTTGGTGGTGCCCCAGTTTCCCCTAATCTACGTTTTTCGATAAGGATAAGTGTTCAAATTTCGTATTTCAAATGGTACAGAGTAGGGTGTCGAAAGGTCCTGACGCGAGTTCTTAAAGTGTCAATAGGTGTCCCTTTCACTCTTAATGTTTTTGAATTCCTACTGGAAGCTTACAAAATACGCATAAATCATATTACAGTAGAGTTTCGCTAAAGGCCATCGCTCTATAGTCCACAATTTATCGACCGTTGATTTCAAAACACTGATTTTAAGTTAGGTTATGTTTTTTAGTATGCGACATGCATAATTATTTTAATATTTTTGGCAAACTTTATTAAGTAGTTGTGATAATTGTGATCCATAATGAAGAGAGCGAGGACAAGTACCACAATCGCAAAGAAAGTGGAAGCCATCGAGCAATTTCAATACTAAATATCGTTGATAATTTTAAAAAATTACATGGACTATAGTGCGACCCAAGTGTCAAATTTGAAACCAAATATGGACTATAGCGAGACTCTACTGTACTCACTAAAAAGTTCGTAGATGTTTCTACTTTTTTTCAAAATTTGTTGGTAACATCGTCACTTGACGAGCATTTTATTGTTCTTTTGCAAACATTTGTTGATACATTTTGGTTTGTCTGACAAAACTTGACGAACAAATGACAAAAAAATACGAACATTTTTTGTATGTTTATGAATATTTACGAACAAATGTTTGTAAAAGTACAAAATGTGCACGACAAAATGATCATCTTAAGAACAAGATTTCTGAAAAGTATACAAAATTTTACGAACTTATTCTTAGGTTACACATTTTACAAGAAGTTCGTAAGTCTCCAATAGGAATTCACAAATATTTACAAACAATTTTACAAAACAATTTTTTTCTATGTAGAAATATCATTTAAAGCAGTTTTACATTTTTGCTAAATTCATATCGAATTCTAAACTGTTTATATTCAAGTTTTTTTTATAATAAATAAAAAACGACTTTTTTATGTATAAATCTTATTGATAGCAGTATAAATATCAATGTAATCCAATAATTTCTGCATTGCTTCTCTATTTAAATACTATTCAGTGGAAATATTTCCCTGAGTGCATTTGTGATGTGGCGTGAGTCGATGAGATGTTCAAATATAACGTCCCAAGAGGCGCACTATTTGTTGATCTTCCCGAAAAAAAATTAAAAAAAAAGGCATGAGAGAAGTCTTGAGACGCTGAATAGATCAAATACAATTACCCAGAGAGTCAAAAGAGCTCGTTCAATATTCAATGCGCGGGCTAATTAAAAAGCAAACAAGGTGAACATTTTTCAATGGAAAAATCTTCCGAAGATTCTCTCCCATCAAATAATTTTCCATGCTAGAGAATTTTTCCTTAGCAGGAAGCAGATCATCTCCCACGGTTCTCCCGAACTGCTGCGGAGCTTCCCCCAATATTGACTTTTTGAAGTGCAGATTGCCAGAGATTTTACCATCTTCCTCATTGGACAAGTTAATTAAAACACGTGGCAAATGTCTTCTTTTGCATTTAGCACCAACTCTTAATACGTGACCCTTCAGCAACAATTCTCTGGTGGTTGCACCTGAAGGAATATTGTGTACATTTGATGCTCATCAATTCGCACACAAATCGCCGGCATCTTTCAACTCGCGTGTTTTGTCTCCTCTCCACCGATTTATTGTGAAAGAGTCAAACACTCATTCTCAAATAAGCAATTCACTCATATGTTATTTGACTCTTGTGCAGAATTGACGACAATATAGCCTGAGATGATGGTGTTTGCATCTCTGGCGGAAATCTCACCTGAGAGCTAATTTACACATGAGCGTTGATCGATAAAAGGGCATTTCATCAATCGACGTACAAAGGATCCTTTCATCTCCATGCCATCCTCAACTGAGATTGCCTTTCAACTGATCCAATAAATACTTATATTCTGCTTTGTTGGAAGCTCTTCAACAATCGACTGAATTGTATTTGAAGAGGATGCAATGTTTAGCGTGAGAACAAATCAATAAGGGTAACCTTTTTGAGGATTTATTCAGACGTAAATTATGAATTAGCTCAAAGAGCGTTAAAGAAGTTTTAAGACTTAACTCTGTATAACACTACATCTACTTACTACAAAAGATTTTTCGCAATTTAATATCAGTGAAAAAGCTTCTGTATCATTATATTTACCCTATTTACCATTTTGTATTAAAATAGAAGAGAGTCTCTAATCAGAGAGACTAAAAAAATTTCGTTCAAATAAATAGTGAACCAAAGAACTTTAGTTCACACGTCCCTAGAACACTTTGCCATCAATCAGAGAATTATCCTTAGGGAAAGGTAAATTTGACGTTATTAAAATTCCTTCCATCTCAAGTAATTGTGCTAACGAAAATCTTACTTTATAGGGTAAAGTGATATAATTTGAAATCGCAAAAAACAAACGATCAGTAAAAAATTCTAAATGGGCAGTAAAATATTAAAAATGAGCAGTAAAATATCTAATTGTGGTCAGTAAAAAATTTAAATCTTTACAAAAATGGGCTTAATTTACATATTTAACATTTAAAATTGTTCCATATAGAGTGAAAAGCCCTTTATTTTCCCTTTGCCAAAATTTGGACGATAATTTCACTGTTTCAAATTTTTTTGTTACTGATCAATTTTAACTTTTTACTGCACATTTATTCAATGCCATTATAAAACTAAATCATTAAAAATATACAAATAAAAATGAAGTACTAAATTTATCAAGACAAAAAGCCTTGTCCAAATTGTACCATTGTCCAACTTGCACCACTTTACCCTAGCCCCTATACATTAAAATTTAATTGTCTACAGGTTATTCAGTAATTTAATTGACAAAAAAAAACCTCTAATAGCCAAATTTTACCACAGTCTACAAATTAAGTAATGAAAACGTTATTCGAACGTTATTGAAATTACTAGAGAAAACCCTGACTTTTAGCTTCTTCTTATACAGGCTTCAGACCTAAGTATAAGCCGCACATGGCTTACTACATTTAATTTTTGATCAGTCAAGATTTTGATTGCTTTTGGTCAAGAAATTAGTCTTGAAATTATTTGTTATTTAAGATTTTGATACCTTCGGAAACTGGACCCAAAAGGACTCAGGCTGATCCTCTAATACTTATCCTGTAAAATTGCGATATGGAAACTTCGTATTTTACATGTTTGTATTGCTTATTTCGTATTGCGGAAACTTTGTATTCTAGTACATTTCGTGTTTCATACATTTTGTACAAAAATTAAACATTTTGTCTGTCATATATTTCACATAAACATGTCAATCAAAAAATAATAATAAAATTGCAGTTTTACAGGGTCGAGGGCGCTATTCGCCTCGGGTCTGAGTTTAAAGGCGAACTTCGAGCTCTGATTATCAGTATTGTCTGTTTGGGGCAATGGGAAATTTTCTGTGCTTTGCGAAGTTATCAGTAGCGCCTTTTGGGGCAAGGGGAAATCTTCAAAACTTACTCCGAGTGTATAAAGGGACTTAATGGATCATGTTTTGATAGAATTTTGGAAATCTGATGTTTCCAGTTTTTTAATGCCACGCTGTTTGTCTGTCCTTCCGCCCGTTATCACGCCTAGAGCCCAAATGGTAAATATGGAGACTTCGGACCTTCCTGATAAGTCGACCTTGAGACACTAACATGTCCTGAATTTTTACCCGGAGGGTCTGTGTCCGTGTGCAATTAGTAAGAGCATTTGGCTCTTCTGCGGCGAGCCCCGACTCGATTTTTACACTCGTGAGTCCCAGTCAGCGCGGCTCAAATAACTGAACTGTCTGAAGGGACATTTTCACGAAACATTGTAAACTGAACAATCTACAATATGGCAGTAATAGGGTAAGTGTGCCAAATTTCGGCCAGCTTCTAATTTCGGCCACTTTGAGTGTAATTTCGACCAAGCATATAAATTAATTAAAATTATGTATGTAATCTTCGAATAGTCAATGAATTCATTTTGCTTTTAAATATTTATTCATTTTAGGATGTATTAACACAAAGATCGTTAAATTTTAAGTATAATTTGAATTTAAATTGTGTTGTAAAATCTCAGTGTGGAAACAGTCTTACAAAAAACGTGACAGATCACTTGTGTTTTTAGCAGTCTTGTGATTTGTGGTGAAATGCAGAGGGTTTTCCTTCGATATTTTTCGTGAAAATTGATTAATTTTCATTGAAGATTGTTTCTGCTTATGTTAATAGTGAATCAATCTTTAAATTTCGGGTAAAATTTCCCAGCTGGGTTCTGTATTTCGCGTAAAAAAAGTTGATACTTTGTGAGCCTCTCTCCGGAGAGGTAATGTTGCCTATTCCGGCAACATCTTTTGCTGTCCTAAATTTCTTATTCATTTCATGTTTTTTTTTCAATTTCTGAGTTCTGCAATGTCTATTGAAAAAACCATCGCTTCTATTGAAAAAGATGATGTGAATTGAGGAACCGGTCGACTTGAGGGCACTTTACCTTATGAGAAATTGGAGCAGATATAGAACTTTCTCGTTAGAGGCTCTATTAGATTTTTGAGGCTATGAAAATATATGGAATGATCGTGAATATCATAGCTGACTACATTCAATTACGATAATCAATAATCCATAACACAATATAGTTTTTACGTAAACATAAGACTCGGAATTTTAGCTGCCACCGATTCCTCGGGCAAATAATGTTAAGAAAACAACAACAATTCAGGATTTTCAAATTGTTCAATGTGTTGAAATCAGTCTAGCACATCATCGTAAGGTATTCTATAGGAAAATTTTGGTCAAAAAGCTCCTCAGATAGAAATAGATTTTGAACAACAGGATTACTTTGAAGGACGAACTTTGATGCCCAAGTACTTTGATGCCCTGAAGAAGATCCCAACCAGGATCGAAACTTTGCAAAATAAAGTTAAATTGAATAATAAAAAATTGGACCTAATTTCCACTTTGACTTCAGCTTTTGAGATACAGCATCTAAATCACGAGTTCATCACAAAGCATGGAACGCTTTGGCGCCTCATTTTCCTGAAAAATTCACCTGTTGGGCCATCAAGTCGAGATAAACAAAATAAAATTGTCAGAAATAAATATATTTACAATTACCGTGCGCACTGTTCAAATGAGTAATAAAAATTAAATTTTGTCAGGAATAATTAAATTATGATCAGTACCCAATTTAGGTTTTTAATACAGTGAAATTTTCGTGTAGGGGAATGCCCGCTGTTTTCGGACGATTTATGCTTCGCACAAATAATTTTTTAATGTGTTATTAATTAATTTAGCCCATTATAATATTATATTTTAATAGCTAGCCCAATGCCTCAAATTTACAGGAAAGAGCTGTGGGTGAAATCCATAAGGAACATAGAGAAAAAATTGAATTGTCCGAAGCTTTAGTCGTCCGAAGGTAACGCGCTTTCCCCTAAGTTTGGCCAAGAGAACATTAAAAAAGTTGTAATTTTTTTGCATAAAGATGTAACGAGAAGTCAATGGTGTCCACCGCTGTCTTAGCGGTGGTTACCAACCTCGTACTGAAAACGTTATCCGACGGATTGTATACAATTAAGGTGAATAAATAGGAAAATAAGGAGGAAAATAAGGATCAGTAGCCGAATTTTACAATATCAAATATGAGAATGACATTTTCAAATGTGAGAATCCTATTCTCAAACTCACACTACTCACATTGATTGAGAACGTTGTTCGAAAAATCTCAATCAATATTCATAAAAAATAATAAATAGTGTCATTTTAGATGTTTTTGAACATATTTGTTTTTAGTAAATGTGAAAGATGAAAATGTTGAGTTTACTCAATTACCAAACTCAAACTTTTTTGCTCAAACTCACACAATTTTACTCACATTGAGTTGAAACTCAACTCACATTGGAGACACTTAGAGCAAGAGTGGTCTCCATTGTATGCCATTCCCTATTAAAACGGTCCACTTTTGCTCTAAGCACCTCATTGTGCAAGTTGCATGCGATTTTTCGAACAAAACGTTCTCAAATCAATGTGAGTAGTGTGAGTTTGAGAATAAGATTCTCACATTTGAAAATCTTATTCTCATATTTGATATTGTAAAATTCGGCTTAGAAAATTTTAGATTTTTCTCAAAGCTTGAACCTGATCCGGCTTGGGACTGAGGAAGGCTTGGAGTCTGAGTGAGCCGAAAGCTTTGGGAAAAATCCAAAATTTTCTTAGCAGATTCTTCTTTTCCTGACGTTCGGTTCTCATTAGTCCCATTAGTAGTTAGGGTAAAATAAGGTAATTTGGAACCATTTTTAATTTGGGACATTTGAGATTTTCTCACTGATTTAGAGATTCAAAAGGACGAAATCTGTTCCTTTACTTCTTAATCGTTTTTTTTCTTCTATTTTGCGGTCTTTGTTTTCTTTTTGCTCATCTGAAACAGTGAGAAAATTTCAAGTGTCCCAAATTGGAAATGGTTCCAAATTACTTCGTTTTACCCTACCAACATCTATTTACATATAAAGAAGTTCAGTTCCATGTAAAATTAGTAGAAAAAGCCATATTTCAAAGGTACGCCAATTCAAAGATGACCTACTCCGTACCTACTGATCAAGTTTGAATTCTAACTGACTAATCAGGTAATTTACTGACCGAAACTGTTCTGCCAATAATGCATAATCCCAGAAATCTATTGCGAATAGAATGCCATCGGAAGTCTGCTGGAAGTCGCCTGAAAAGGTGATTACAAGAGTGTCTCCTCGGCATTCGTGGTAAATTGTAATTTGTAGAATGGTTTTGTTGGCATGAAAACACTGCACCAGTTAACTTGGCATAATTTAGTGTTATTTTTCTTTGCCACGAGATTCTTATTAAAATTAACACACTCTGCGTGGTGTCACGATGGAAATTGGCACCTCAGGGGTGGAAAATAATTGGATTGACAATCTTTTGGGTTGTTTTTTCTGTGTTCAGTTCGAAAAAAAAAATAAGAGAAGGAAAAAAGAGACGTTTGGATGAATTTTCACGTAATTTACGCTTGAGGTGTAAATCATGGATGTTCATTGCTTTTTTGTTGCTCTCATACAAGAAGGTCGAAATCACCCATTTATGGCTATTTAATGATCAAAAGCACTTTTTGGTTTATTCCAAACGCTAAGATTATACACTTTTATTTTGATGAGTCGGAAGGAGTGTTATAATGTCTTTGGAATTGTCTGACTTGAGAAAATGAACTGACGCAATTTTTATCATTTTCCCTCAAGAGATCTAGAAAATAGGCAAGAAGTACTGGGGAATTGTGTGCTGTGCCAATGGTGAGAATGCAAATAAGTCAGGGAAGATGCTCTGTGATCTGGAACAGAGTTAGTTTATTTCAATTGTTAGCCTTCATGGTGGATTTGCTGTTGTTTTTCCATCGACTTGCAAATTGTTGGAAGTTTTTGTATCTCTATCGTCTACCTAATAAATTCTAATTATATTCAATTTTCATTCACTGACAAAAATCTCATTTGGTGAATGCAAGACGTTGATGCTTGAATGTGTTGGTGCATTAAATGTTATGACGATCTTAAAATCAACCGAAGGCCAATCGAATGCAAGCCATAATCTCATTTCAGGTGGCTATCAATTGTTTAGCATCTCATCCAAAGGCGGCTATTGTGGATACAACTCGGGGGGAAGATGAAGAAGAAGTACCCACAAGAGATCCCATTTGCTTATACATAAATTACAATTTTATGGTGCACACACACCATGCGAAAAAGGTCTCCTCTCTCGCTGAGTTAGTTGATTATAAAAACATTAAATCACCTGTCGTCCTTTATTTGTACTTCTTTTTTTACGTCTTGTGCCTTCTTCTTATATTTCACTCAATGATGGAGGCAGTTTGTGCAACACTGGTTCTCTCTGTTGAATTTGAAAAGTCTCTTTATCATGAAACAATAGTTGATCGATGGTTGTTTCTAATAGCTATGGAACCGTGTATGAGAATCTCTTATTTTGTATATTGCAAGAGAGATTGCATTGTTTGCTGAGAAACAATCCCAATATCTCCACTGATGATGAGCTAAATATTGTTCACAATACATCCAACTTGAATTCATGTTTGAGGTCAGAGGGCAAGCCAATACAAATCCACCTCGCGATTGCGTTGAGACCTTCATTAGGCGTTACCACGGGAAAATTCACTTCCCAGACTGGAATGTGTGGAAAATCACATTTTTACCATGTTCACAATTTCTAAGGCTCAAACACATCCACCGTCGAATCATCACCATCACGAATACACAATGAATTAAACAATAACTAAAATGATCGCGAGACTTACATAGAAATTTTGGGGAAAAAATTGTCACAAAAATCATTACACTGAGCACAATTCGGACTTTGCTCAGTGTAACGATTTTTGTGACAATTTTTTCCCCAAAATTTCTATGTAAGTCTCGCGATCATTTTAGTTATTGTTTAATTCATTGTGTATTCTTAATGTTTCGTAAAAAAAAATTGCAAATTGTAGACCTGAAGAAGGAGGAAAACCCCTCCAAAACGTCGGCTTAGGAAATTAAAAGGAGAAAGGAGCCAGAGGTCAATACCGTGTTTCACTGTCCCTCATACTCAGTTTACTGGCCGAAAACTATCTAGCATCACCATCACAGTTGATTTATCACTTAAACTTTAAATATTCTTGAGACTTTAAGGACACATATTTTAACACATATTGTTTGACAGATTTTTCGAGGAAAATTGCTCCCAATGTGTAGAGGTCAAACGGTTAGAGACAACGATTTAAGGTTTTTCGATGACCCCTCGTAAACTTTCAAACCATGCCCCTCATTCTCCGAAATTAGGCAATGACCTTGAATCAATCCTTCAGGCAGTTTTTCAAGGTCAAAGTTAACCAGCTGTAGAAAGGGGGCTCCTTAGTCTGTTAGATCAAGTACAGGTTTCTTTGAAAAGTGTCAATCATTTGTGAGTCGATAATTATTTTTTGTTCAAAGCTCTTCCTCAATTTTAGATAAATTTTACGGTGATTTGAATCCGTATAACCCTTTAAAGACGATTTGACCAACTGGTAAAGGGGGCACTCAATGGGTCAAATGGTAGAGCACTCGCTCTATGATGCAAGTGTCCCGGGTTCGAATCCCCTTTATGTCACCAGGAATTTTTCTGGCGTTAAAGGTGTTCGAATTGCATCCAGTGAGTTTCACTGCACTTGATTTCACGAGGCATGAGACTTACAACCTCATCCGGTATAAGAAAAAAAATAATAATGCATTTCTAGAAATCCCCTTGTGGGAAGGCCTAGCTCCTTCATAGAATGTTGTGCCAGAATTATTATTATTATTATTAACTGGTAGAGAAAAAAAATCCTATCTATTTAAATTTACATTATTTAATCAAAAATATCAAGTAAATACAAAAATTAACTTTTTCAAAGTATAGGGAAATAGCTCATAATTTTGGACAGTTTCTAAAGTTGGACACTTTGAGGGTAAAATTGGACACTACAAAAAATTGATTAAAATTATGGATTTTTATTCCAATATTTGATGAATAATTAATTCTATCGAAATATTTGTTCTTTTTAAAAGGTTTTAACACTAAATACGTAAAATTTAGAATATAATTTGAGTTAAAATTGCTTTGTTGAAACTTCATTATAAGCAATTGATTATGAGAAATATGGACAGAACTCCCGTGTTGACTTCAGTTTTAGTTAGCTGTGGTGAAGTAGTAACAATTTTTTCTGACTTTTTTTGAGAGATATTTTTAAATATTTATTGAATATTGTGTTGAATCATGTTAATGGTGATTTGTTTATTTGCCCTGAAGTGAGATTTGTCTTGTGTCTTACGTTTTTCGTGTGAGAAATGGGCAATTTTCAAAAAGATTCACTAGTGAGGTGATACTTCTTATTTTCGACAGGTGTTTTTCTCTAGAAAAATCGTGAAGTATTATCTTTATTGGTGAATAGGTTGTATAAATGCCTGGAGAAACAAAAGAGCATCATCTCTATGAACGATATGTAGTGATAAAAACCTTAAAAAGTTCCCGAAAAAGCCACGGAATGCGCGAATCCGCGCGTACTTGGAGTACTGAAGTCAACTCATTTTAATGAATAATATGGGAAGTTTCCGGGCTTTTGTGACATTTTACGGTTCCCTTACATAAACAGGAAGAGGACTTGGTAATATAGGTTCTTAATATGGAGATCAATGGGCATATTATTGAGACGGATTGAATGTCCAAAATTACAACTATAGTGTCCAAATTTACAACCAAGGAGTCCAAAATTTGAGTCAAATTCACCTCTACATATCAATTCATTTTCAAACGTATTACAGTAGAGTCTCGCTATAGTCCATATTTGGTTTCAAATTTGACACTTGGGTCGCACTATAGTCCATGTAATTTTTTAAAATTATCAACGATTTTTAGTATTGAAATTGCTCAACGGCTTCCACTTTCTTTGCGATTGTGGTACTTGTCCTCGCTCTCTTCATTATGGATCACAATTATCACAACTACTTAATAAAGTTTGCCAAAAATATTAAAATAATTATGCATGTCGCATACTAAAAAACATAACCTAACTTAAAATCAGTGTTTTGAAATCAACGGTCGATAAATTGTGGACTATAGAGCGATGGCCTATAGCGAGACTCTACTGTAATATTAATTTTAGTAAAAACAAAGATGATAAACAGCTTGCCAAGATTCTAAACAACCCTTCTGAAAAGGGACTTACAAAAAAACCAATTAGTTTTGAAAATATCGCTTGGATAGCACTACAATGATGATTCAAGCATAAGCCGAATTTATTATGTCAAAACCAATTTTAAGGACATATATGAGCGTCATGATATCGATCCATACTCAAAAAGAACTACCAAATGGATCGTTTATGAGAAGAAAATAGGTGATAATGTTAGGGCCTTGAGAGACATGAGGATTAACCGAGAGACGGCTTAGCGTAATTATATTAGAAATAATGGTTGAAGAGAAATTCCATCATTTTCCACTAAGTCGCCTCTCGGCTTAAGTCGTAAGTGTGTCTAGGGCATTAGATCACTGTTCAGTCATAAATTAGATCAATTGACGTAAATTACTAAAGTGCTTCCAGTTCTTCTAATGGACATAAAAATAAAAATACGATCAAGCATAGATTTTATTGCAGACTTTAACTACTTGATATTTATTTGAATTTAAGTACAGAAAACTTATTTCCATGTTCGATAAAAATTATTTAAATGAAGAAGTTCTTGAATTCTTAAAACTTCTCTGAGAATTAAAAAAGAAATTATCGCTTTAGTATGTGCTTTGTAATTTATAAGTAACAATATTTTATCTTGACTACTCAAAATACTGAAGAAATTACTGTTCTTAAAGGTATTAATATTTTTCTTTATTAGTTGCTTAATTGCTTTGTCCAATTTCCTTTGTGGTGAAACTTATTTTATTGATAGGTTAATTCAAAATATTAAAAAAAATCACAAAGTTTACCTTAAAAGTATCAATAAAACACAAAGTCTTCTGCTTGGCAGAATACCCAATGCAAGTCGATAAGCATCTAATTTGGCTCAACTTAACATGCATCTGGGTGTTGGAGGATGCACTGAGCTAAATATCTCCAGAAAGACGCCTCTGCATGTGCGTACAAGTGTGATCCTAAGTGGTCGATAAGCACATCCAAGACCTGTCCAGTATAACATGCCCCATGGGATGATTGCTGCAAGATGCTCCACGCGGGGGAATATCTATCGATGGGTCCATCGAGGACTCTTGGTGTGATTCCTGGGAATTAGTGATCATCATAGGGAATATATTTCTTGTTCTTAAATCCACCCACCCACAGTGGACTGAAGAGATGCAAACATGGTCCAATTGTGATGGTTCTTTTGTAGCGTGATGAGATAAATTTGCTCAGTGATGGACGCTTCAGGGTGAATAAAGTGAGATCTTTTAGCACCTTCTAAGTGGGAAAATGGATGGGAAACTAATGGAAGCTCGAGTGAATGTCACCGGTATTGAGATAAGGAGGAAATTAAAGAGGTGACACTGAAAGGCACTCCTGCAGATTGTTCATTGAAATTCAGCCAGAAGGAATGGTTGGGAGATAAATGAATGTTAGACTTCTCGCGTGTGAAAATTCACATCGATGCCTTAACCTTCCGGTTGTCGATTGGATGTGTGCAAGTTCTACTTTTAAAACAGAATCTCTTGAGTATATGGAAATTTGTTTGCCAATTGGCAAAACAGCCACTGCTGAAGGTAAATTAATTCAATTACCAACTGGATCTATTTCTGCAGTTCTTCGTCAGTAGTTTATATGACTCACGCAGCTACCACCTGAGATCGTCAATGGGTGATTTGTTGGACCATAATTGATGATGTCGCTCGCATATCACGCTTCCCGATGCGCCAATAACGTACCAAATTTATGGTTCATCGTGTGCATTTCAAATTTGCCCCCACGATATCGCCTCCAATTCACCAACATTCCGGTGGTGGACTCTCCAGTGCGCCCCCTTATCACCTCCATGGCATCTCCGGAGCCTCAGCTGCAAGAGGAAGAATAAAAAAGCTCCCATCCATTAACATTTCCTCTTTATGTTTTGAACTTGTTGCTTTTCCCATTCCCCTGATCGTGGCTCCTTCTCGCACCAAACCACGGGGGCAGCCAAATGTGACCATTTAGCACAGAAAACCAGATTATATTCAAAATACACCAATCACCACGGTTACTCTACAATCGTACAAACCAACTCCAAAGAGATCAAAGGGTTTATAAGTGCCTAAAACTTATACAGATTTCAAAGTAGATGTTTAGCCCAGTTCTCTAACATACTGAAATCCTAAATACTGTTACGATTTTATATAAACTCGAGAGTTTGAGTAGATTTTCGGGATTTGCTTTGGCCTGACCGTGGGCAATCCCGAAATGATCCATGGATCCCCGATTCGTCCGAGGGTAATCTTGTGGGAGAAAACCCCCCTTATTCCCGATGTGCAAAGCGGCCCATCTAGCCTTCGGGGATTAAAGAAAAATGTATCAGTAAAGTCTAGGGGGTACTAGAGTGATGCTAGTTTACAACAGGTTCACTTACATTTAAAATTATTTCAGGCTTATTAGGGATCCAGAACCTTTCTAATGAGTTCAAAATTGTTCCAATCGGTTGAAAAATATGCTCTCTATAGCTTTTTTAACTACTTATTTTGAAAATCCATTATAAAAAAAAATCCAAAGAGGGATTGAAAAACCAATGATTAAAATGGTTTTATAAGGGTAAAGGCAGCCCCAAGGAGCATTTGTTGCTATAAATGAGTAGATATGTCTAACATCTATACAAAAACGATGACGAAGACTTTACAAATTTCTTCTATATAACAGTATAAAAGAAGTCCATAATCGGGTGAATGGGGAATTTTTACATACGAAATATAACAATTTTTCATATTAGACATAATCACGTCATCCAGTACGGAAAAATGTATCGATTATCACTAAATAAAAAAGAATCACTCTGTAATACCAATCTTATAAGTATCGACTGAAGAACTGTCATTTCTTTTGTATTTTTCTTTAAGACTTGCACAAATATTTTACTAGAATACCTAAATATTCATTTATCTTTGACAATTCAGTCACATTTTCTGTGCCTCGTGCATTTTTATTGCGTATGAAAGTTTAATGCAATAACTGTTCTCCGTCAGAGGATACAATATTAGTGAACAAAATTTCATTCCTGACTTGAAATTCTCAAGGGACAGCTAAGAAATTAAAGAAAAGAAAATTGAATGAATTTGTTGCTTTTTCCATTACATCATTCAAAAAACTTATAGTTTTCAGATTTTTACAGCATGTTTTGATAGAATACAGCCCTTTTAATCCTATTCTGGACAAATATCGTTGCACTGTAACGTTTTGTGAATAATTTCTCCATTAATTTGGGTTTGGGAAATAAAGCAGAATTTGACAATCAGGCAACGTCATACAAAAAGGATACAAGTTGCATACAACTTGTCTTTTTTTACGGAACAAATGTGGAGCACAAAGGCAAAATGACACATATCCTATGGCTAAAGCATACACTGGTAAAAATAAAAGGGTCAAATTGACCCTTTTCCAAAGGATGGATCATATTTGACTCTTTGAAAGGGTCACCAGGAAACTTTCGAAAGGGTCACGGTTTTGACATCTATTTAATTCCGGAATAAACGAATAAAAAAACAATGAAAAAGTGATCTTTGGTGTTCGCTCAGATGAGAGAAATATGATATCAGTAATAAGTTTACAATAAAACATGATTATTCGTGATAAATGTGCATACTAAATTTCAAGAGATACAAAAGTGAACCTTTCAAAGGGTCAAATACGATCCATCCTTTTGAAAAGGGTCAATTTGACCCTTTTATTTTTACCAGTGTAGGATATGTGTCATTTTGCCTCTGAGCTCCACAAATGTAACTAAAAAATATCAAAACATGATGTTCATACAATTGCACGACATTATTTGAACATATCAGCAATAATTATATAAGATAAATATACTTTCAATATTTTTGACATAGATTTATACATTTTCACTCAAAAATAGATTATATTATGACTTGTTTACGGATATAAAAACATTTAGTCGTAATTTTAAAGGGAAATACCCATATATTAACAGGAATTAATCAAATAAAATGTATTATACTTAATAATAGAAAATAACTGATATTTTCTACGTATTTTTAAGTTACGTTATTTTTCTAGCATACAAAGCACATAATTTTCGGATAATATACTTCCATCATGTTCATACATTATATTTTTCAGAAATAGCTCGTTTACGTTGAAAATATGTTGGTTACATTTAAGACATACATTATTTGGATATCAAATGCCTCTTGGGAGGGGTATCATTTCTGGATCAAGACTTTCGTCGAGATTTTCTATATGATATCTAAATAGAGTCCGTGTGGTGGATTCCTTTCCGCGATTTAATTGGCTGACATGAAACCCTGTTAGTCAGTCGGTAGCATGGCCTGGAAGTGTTCGGATGAGGGCACCGAGCTGAGTCGCTACTGGATAATTCGCTGCGATAAGCCTTGGTCTCCATAAAGATTCTTTCAAGAAAAAAGCCCTGCTACAAGAACGAATATTTCAGATTAACTAGGATGACCATAACTGACGTTACAGGAAAGGCCTTAGCTTCTCCTTTTCAGCTTGGTATAGTAGAAGAAATTTTGGGAACCTAGAGCATAACAAGCTCATATTCGGAAACCCCATGCAGATCCTAGTATTACCATACTATGAAATGAAATCTCAGTGTGGTACAGGAGCTCCTTTTCAAGTTCAATCTACGTAGAGCATGTTCTACAAGGTTTCGGATGAAGAAATCCGACTTTGAATTCTGAATTCCGCGAGGAGTTGGTCAAGGCCCATAAAGATTATTTCAGTCTATCAAAAGTATTCTAGTTCATATATTTAATCAGGCATCTAGGATCCAGATTGCCAGTGAACAAGGGTTCTCAGAAAACCAAATTTGAAATCTATTAGCGGCGCTTGAGGTAATATAAGTTTTTAGGATAATCTCTTAGTCTATATAACCAAGGGGCCATGGTTAAAATCCCGAAAACCAAAATCCCAGAAGCAAAAATCCCGAATTTTTAAAAGTATAGGTACTTCCTGCAAAGGGACAATTTTTGTGTTTTGAGAAATTATTCCACACATTATCCTCCGTATAATTTGGAGTTTTTTTGGATCTTGTACATTTGGAATTTTGACTTAAGGGATTTTGGTTTTCGTTCGGGATCTTGATTGGTACCGATAACCAAGAGATACTGGAGGTAATTTGATCGCTTCTACTTAAAAAAAATAAAATGAAAATAATAAAGTAAAAAAAAATAAAGTTAAATAAACTGAATAAACTAAATAAACTGAACTGGTTTAAATTACTTCCTTATGTCTTTGGCACAGCTTTTAGCTCGATATAATTTCACGAAATCAAAATTCGCATCCCTTTCTTTCTCAAAAGATTTACATAAGTCTGACTCTGTTGGTCTCAAAATTGGACTGACTTAAATTTAGTTTGGTCTGATGTTAAAAAGAAGAAGAATAGTACGAAAGAGTAGGATAGGAATACGCGAAGCTTTTAAGAAAAAGAGAAATTCGAATTTCG
Source organism: Phlebotomus papatasi (assembly GCF_024763615.1). Lineage (NCBI taxonomy): Eukaryota > Metazoa > Arthropoda > Insecta > Diptera > Psychodidae > Phlebotomus > Phlebotomus papatasi. The sequence continues at coordinate 5,097,720 of NC_077223.1, read as the reverse complement.
GCTTCATGAAATTTTCCTGATCTGTTATTAAGACTGTTTTCGATGTTTCTGTGATTTCTTCCTTCCTTAACTTTCATCTTTGGGAAATCTGTCAAATAATCCTCGAAACGTCAAAAGGGAATAAAACCGAAACAGATCAATAACCGTATTTCATTTTCGTTAAATATGAGATGTATAATGTTTGAACGCTACCGAGAGGTAAATGTCGTCAGTACAAAAGCTTTAATACGTTCCGATTGGTTGGTCATCTGGTTCTACAAGGATGAAGATATGAAAAAGCGGAAAGTCTTTAAGGGTGTTAAGGGTAGTTCAAGCAAACATCATGAACTTAGTCGTCTAACGACCGAATTAACAGGTGACCTCAGAAACCCCAGGAAGACCCCATGTCGTTATCTTTAACCGTTTGAACACTAGTTCTTGTAACGTCTGTTATATTAAAAATAACACTCTTGAATAGTCATTGAGAAAAAACGGGGGTGCGATTAACTTTTTTTTCCTCATAACTATAACACTTTTTACGTGTAAAAATATATCAACATTTTTTAATGTTAATTTTACACCTTTTTAAGGGTAAAAATAACATGAAAAGGGTAACTTTAACCCCTAATACACCTAAAAAGCATAATATTTACACCGATTTCGGATCAATACTGCAGGGTAAAATTTACATTTCCGGAATATTATTTTAACTTTTTCGGATTTCTTTCAGTGGTCGCTATAAACCTTTATCTTCCGATTAATTTTCAACCCCTAAAATATCTTTGGGTGAAAATATCTTTAAGTCAGGGGGAATCGTGGACCAATTGGTATACGCTTTAGTGTAAGAAAAAGACAAGATATCGCTAAATAGCAGGGTACAATTTATATAATCGATTCACATGTTTTGCTCAAAAGATCTCCACTCCATGGTCACACAAGATTTTATTTATATAAACACTAACTATAAAATCGTAGAATTGGGAGTGGAGTGTGAGGGTAAATGGGCAAGATGGGTCGATGGAGGTGAAGATTGCTGGATTTGCGGATAGAACCCAAAGTATATGGGCAAAATCAATCGTGTCCGCAAAGAGGAACAAGATTCACGCGTTTTTAATTCCTTATGTCGCGACCAACAGGAGCCACTTTGCAATGAAGTGGCAAAGTACTTCGTGTTTGGTGAGCACCTCTGAGATGCGTTGTTCTAGAGGTGTGATAGGTGTGAAAAGAATGGACTTATTAATCAATGAATTGGATGGTCTCTTGGTTGAAATATTGCAGAAAGGAATTTTATTTATTAACCCGCATGGGGACTTTTTTTTGTGAAAAAGAAAAAAAAAACATAAAACATCGATTATATCGAGAGATTATATTTAATTACGGTAACTTCATTGTTAACGAGTTCATGTAATTAATAAATTACACGAACAAATAATTACTGATTATTATGAGAATATGTTTTGTGTGTATTAAATAAGATGTATGTTGTAATTTTAATACATTTCGTATGATTTTGAAGTAAATGATACACGACAATTTAAAATCTGTTTTTGATTTTCTTAAAATGGTTTCCTTCGCATTTTTAAAAGTCTAATTTGGATAATTTCGTAATTCTGAAATTTTTGCTATAAATTTTGAACTTTTTTAAAATATTTTGGCAACCGTTTTTAACGTTTCAAATATTTTAACGGCTAACTTTTGATATTTCTTTGACTTTGACAGCCGTTTTCCACTCCATCTACATGATCTACATGGTAATTTATTCACCGTTTTTATTTAATAATACTATGTCTTTAATATTTTATAGAATTCAGCAGCTAAATATCTAAAACTACACTGAGTGAGTGAAATCCTAAAAATATATAAAATAAATGTAAATATTATGTAAATATTATGCTCTCTAGGTGTATTAAGGGTAAAAATTACCCTTTTTCATGTTAATTTTACCCTTAAAAAGGTGTAAAATTAACATAAAAAATGTTGATATATTTTTACAGCTAAAAAGTGTTAAAGTTATGAGGAAAAAAAGTTATTCGCACCCCTGATTTTTTCTCAGTGTATCTTTTAGGATGGAGTTTCAATTAATTTAGTGGCTCATAATATAACTTTTAAGTCTGTTTCTTTTGAATTCTTTTTTTTTGGAAAAGACAACTTAAAAAAATACATTACAGTGTTTTCATTTTGTAAAGCAAATCTACTCTAGAGAAATAGCGTCCGTCGCCAGCTTATAAATCGACCTCTTCGAAAAATTGACAATTATAATATCACTGATCAGAGCCTTCAGACCAAAGACTTTGCCATATGGCCTAACTTCTCTAATTTCTTATTAGTTACGATTTTTTGAAAAAATTTGTTTTTTCTTATTTGTCTTAACGTTTGATAAGTAAAGGCAAGTAACTCATTAAGTTCTGAAAAAGCAATAAAACCGGTTTAGAATTTTGAGACCTTCAAAAATTAGGCTAAACCTCTAGAAAGAAGACCGTTTTAGTAGTCAGAGATTGCAGAAACATTTCTAATCTAGAATATAGGATGGCATTTTTTTACATGGTCATGTAAATAATTATGTATAAATACAGATGGAACGTATTTTAGCAACATTAATATCGAGTCTGGAGCAAGATGTCTAAAGTCGCGATTGCGATCGAGATTTTCTCTCACACGATGAAAATCCAAGGGAGATTCTGATCGATTTTAACACGATCGAAAACGTGCCTTACTTGCATGGCACATTCTAATGCCACGACTTTACGTGAAAATTTATTCCATCGTCGTGTTAATAAGCTCAAAAGAATGGGGAGATTTGAGATCTCGACTCCCTCAGCTCTCTTTTTTTTCCTCCATGGCACCTCGACTTTAAAAGAAATGCTCGATCTTAAGCAGTGCAACCACTAAATCATCTTCAGTGAGGTGCTGCTTTTTTTCTCCATCTCAACAATTAAATTGCCATTAATGTTGATGCATAACACAATGGGGGGGCCTAAAGGAAGAGATGTTACCTCGCGATGACAATATTCTTTCCTCAATCTGATCTTCTCTAAAAATCACTTCTAAAATCCAATGTAGACATACTTTATTGATACTTTTACGATGGCGATCATGACGAGTCTAAATGGAAAAATTTTCTTGTAAATTGACCGCTTGGGAGATTAGGTTTGAGTGTTACGATGAAGGCACATCGATATCAAAAACTCTTGCTCGAGCACACTCAATTTTCTGTTAATTTTATTGAGGTATTCCCAAACAAAATATAAAATGTCTTCAAATGCGAATACCAGTTGATATCTCCAAACTACATCGACATCGAGATGCGCTCGTAAAATGGAGGCATTTAAATTAATTATATTTCTGAATATCGATTAATCCGGGCCCATCCTTCCAATGCTCACCTCCCGGGTTACCATGCATCGCTTTCACCCTAAGCCATCGAGATCTTCAGCCAGTATCCATCCATAAAAGTGCCTCCTAAAATACAATCATCTTCTCAAGACATCTCGGAATTGGTCCAAATCGAGAGCTCTGCCTTTTTTTCTTACTCCCAAACCATTCAAACTTGTGACCACAAACATCAAAAATCAATTTAAAACCATCCTCCCAGGCCCGTTTTCACTAAAAAAAAAAAGAAGCAGCCTGACAAATTGCTGTAAAATCATCTCGAAGAATGATTGCAGAAGATTTCTCAGATGGTTTTTTTTCTTTTGGGAAATCACCTCCCGAGTGGAGCCCAAGATGACAAATTGTATCGCCCACAGAGGTGCTTACTGAATTTCACAGCTTCTCTTTCAGCAGCCAAATACTTAATCCGGTCCATTGCCAGAAGTGCTTAGGATTACCTAAAGCTTTTAACCCTTTAGGGCCTACTCATTCGAAATTTACCTGGAAGGCACTTAGTTTTAGCCGAGTTATACGGCTTTAAGACCTAGGGCTTATAAGGCTTCGGACCTAAGGCTTAGCCATAAGACTTAACTGTTCTAATTTCTTATCAATCCCATTTTTATGTATTAGATTCTCAAAAAGCAATAAAATTCCTTGATATTTAAGATTTTGTGACCTTCGAAAACTGGTCTAAACCTATAGTCTGAAGACCGCTTTAGCCATATGGCTTAACTGTTCTAATTCTTTATCAATGAAGATTTTTTTGTTGAATTTAAATTAGAATTTGATTTTTAAAGACCAATAATAACTTATTAGATTCTGAAAAAGTAATAAAATTGGTTGCTATTTAGAATTTTAAGACCTTCGGAAACTAGGGTAAACCTTTAGTCTGAAAACCGCTTTAGAGTTCAAAGCGTTATCTTGATGTCTGCTATAGGAGAAATTTTGCAAAATCCACCAGGTAAGTGGCTACATTTCGAAATACCCCTGTTCCCTATTTAACGAGGTCCATAAAGGCAAAAAAATAAAATAATTTCATTTTTTTTGTATAAATGAAAAATGCAGGAAGCAAGCACTTAATCTTTTCCTTAATAAGTTTCTAATTTTTCAATATTTCTAATATTTCTAATCTAATATTTCAGTATTTTATTTTATTTAAATATTCAGCCGATAAGACTATTGACTGGGTTAACATTTGTCAAATAGACCGTACGCTTTACACTACTTCACTGAGTGAGAGAAATCCGAAAAAGTTAAAATAACATTCCGGAAATGTTAATTTTACCCTGCAGTATTGATCCAAAATCGGTGTAAATATTACCCTTTTTAGATGTATTAGGGGTTAAAATTTCCCTTTTTCATGTTAATTTTACCCTTGAAAAGGTGTAAAAATTAACATTAAAAAGTGTTGATATATTTTTACACCTAAAACGTGTTAAAATAATGAAGAAAAAAAGTTAATCGCACCCTCTTTTTTTTCTCAGTGTTATTACCCGTGACCGTTTTGAAGTACCAGTCCGTTTGCTGTGCATAAAAGAAAGAAAAAATTTGCTTCTGACCCAATTCAAAAACTGATGCATAAGAAAGTAGAGGAGTTAGTGACAAAAATCCTAAAGAAAAGACCTACCAAGAACCATAGAGAAAGACACGATAAGTGTCAAAAGCTCTGGTGAAATTGTATGTTTGATTTATAAGATTTGATCGGCAAATCTCGACGCTAATTGGAAGAACAGATTGTCCTGAAAAACCTAGCTCGTGACCGTTTTATACGCTTTTTAGATTACCTCCGTTTGATGTCCTTTTCTCCGCTTTTTCCCTTTTCTTTTGCATCAGACTATTAAATTAACCCTAAGAGTATAAGGATGTAATGAAGGAATAATGAAGAAGTAAATTAAAAGTATGTATATTGGCAAACTCTTGATTTTTAATCATTAATGTGAGGCTTCTTTGGCATACAACAAACAAGAAAAGTAGTTTTCTGCCGTTTTATTCCAGGACAGGTTGGTTGTCAACGCTACGACGGCGGTAGCCGCAGTGTCACAGATCTAGTTCAAAGATACATTGACTGATAAGTCATTAATGATGAAATTAATATTTAATAATCTATCGATCTAGCTCTAATTTCGTAAGTACAAACAATTAGTACGCAAGCAAATTGTGAACTTATCTATTCGAACTTCGAAAAACATATCTATTATACTGTTGGATGTAGGTTATGTAGGTTTGCGGAATCTTCGTTTTTTCCATTTTGTTTTTTACACTTTTGTTTTTTCCGGTTTGTCTTTGGAATCTTTGTCTTCGGTAATTTTTGTTTTTGGAAACTTTGTCTTTAGAAATCTTGTCTTTCATATATTTTAAAAATGAAATCACATTGGTTTTTTTTTAAGTTTTAAGTTTCGTCCTTTTGGGCAAGGGGAAATTTTCTGTGTTTTTGGGAAATTTTTAGTTTCGTACTTTGGGGCAAAGGGAAATTTTCTGAGTTTTGGGAAATTTTTAGTTTCGTCCTTTTTGGGACAAAGGAAAATTTTCTATATTTTTGGAAGTTATCAGTATCGCCTGTCGGGGCAGAGGGAAATTTTCTATGTATTAGGAATGTTTTTAGTTTCGCCCTTTAGGGCAAAGGGAAATTTTCTGTGTTTTGGGAAATTTTTAATTTTGTCCTTTGGAGCAAATTAAGGAGGAAATTTTCTGAGAAAAGGGAAATTTTTGGAAAGTTATAAAATACACTTTTGCAAAATGTGTCACAGACAAAATTTCCGATAATTGTGCAAAATGTATAAAAGACAATATTTCCAAAGACAAAGTTTCCAAAAAACAAAAATTACCGAAGACAAAGATTCCAAAGACAAACTGTGAAAAAAATGTAAAAAAAAACAGAGTGGAAAAAACGAAGATTCCCGATCCCGGTTATGTAAAAGGACCCTCTAGGAGTGATAGACTAAACGGGGTTATGGGGTGATCATCGAAAACGGGAAGTCAATTTCATTTACATTTGGTCTTCAGGCTGATTCTTTAACTTTAACTAACTGAAAAAATAGTAACAACTTAGGAAAATTTTTGGGTGTTTATGTAATCTGTAAAAGTTAAGTAGAAACCCTGCAAAATATATCGATATTGCAAGAGAAAGCCAAGAATTCCCTCCACGCACGCATAATATAATTAATTGGTGTTTTATTGAGTAAGAGGAGATGATCAGTTGAAGAAATATGATCACCACTTGATCATCATGGAGGATGAAATGGAGTCAATATTGTGGATAATATGTGACTGTGTGGTTTTATTTCGTTCTATAATGCGATCATCGAACTCTATCTGGACAATTTAGCACAATCGCTGTGACTTAATATTCCAAATTGATCGCACACGGGACACACAAATGGGATTATTTATTAATTTTATACGTACATATTCCCTGCAAAAGAGCCACCTCCTCGCCACATACCACAAATGCTGTGTACACGTTTATTCGATTTCTTAATCACCACGGTAAAATATTGTTATTGATGGATTCTTTCTTCTTGGGCCATCATATCTGTTCATGTGTGGGGATTCTTTCTCTCTCACCAATTTCTTATGCTGTCAGACGATTTTTTTTTTTAAATGTATCCACCAGGCCTCCCAACCTCATGGTCTTTTTGTGTCCCCCTCAAACACGGTGTTATTACACCTTTCTTCTTCGGTGTATATTTATTAATACCATTGTCGAAGAATCACAACAGTAATGACAACAATTTTTTACGATTATTCGGCCTTGTCTAGTCATTAATCGTCGAAAAGACTCTTTAGCGCGCTATTTAACGCAGATGACCACCCATGAAGTGTTACTTCTACAAATGATCATTTGTTCCGAATTAATCTCTTGGAGATGTTGGGTGATTTTTCCACCCTTGTCGCCTGCTCCATCGATGGTCATTGTGCATTTATTTGCATAAATGTGGGTGGCAAATTGGAGCGACTTTTGTTGGCGATGGCAAAGAGGGAACAAATTGGCGAGGCCACATCTCAGCTTCTTCCACCCACACGCATCACCCGCATCCATAAGGGGTATGTCAGTATGCAATTCTGAATCCCTTTTGAGAGCTTTTTGTTGATCTTTTACCTCAAGACATCATGATTATTATATCAAAAGGTTTAATCAATTTGTTACATTTAATTTAATTTAAATTCACATGGGCTGAAGAAAAAGACCACGAAGAAGTAGGGGAAGGGTTCAAGCTTCGCACACACTCTGGCTTCAAACACTCATTATTTTTTCCATATTCCTTTAGTGTATCTGACCTAATGGCTGCAACGATGGCTGAAGCGTACTAAGTTGTGGCAACACTCCGTCTGTTCTCTCCAGAATGTAGCGTAGGTCGCTGTCATAAAGTCCGTCCTATCGGAAGGTTGTTGCGAGTTTTCGTAAGAATCTGGCTTTTACGGGAGGGGTTGTAATCCCCTCGCTCAACCCTCTCTAGAAGGATGAGATCCCTTGTTCTATAGTAATCTATAGAACAAGGAATAGAATCTATAGGGTGTCACAGTGGAGGCGCACCTAGGCTTCCTTTTGGGCCCATTATGCATCCCAAGTTAAGGGCAAGATGGTTCAAGCCAGCCCGTTTTTCGGATAAACTCCATTAAACAGGGCGGCTTTAATCTTAATAGGTCTTCATCAGACAGTACCGCTTTACCTAGCAGCACTCGTCTGATGTCACATAAGCTAGGGTAGTCGCACATATAGTGAGTGACCGTCTCCTCAGTTTGGTTGAATCCTCTTCACATTATATTACATTAAACATATGTTCTATTCAGATGTTTGTTAAGACAGCGACCGGTTAGAAAATTAGCAATCTGCCGGACTCTCCAGCCACTGCTGTCCTTTTCTTATCCAAGCTGGTCATGAACAGTTTGGAAACGCGACAATCCTCAGTCGCGGATCATTCTGTTTGAAGTTTTAATAATTCCTCCTGTATAATAGATTTCCTCATTTGCAAGATAATCCCCACAGCAGGTTCGGAAGCAATGAAGGGGTCTTTACTCCCGCTACCTCCCGCTACCCCCGCTCTCTTGTTCGTTAACCTCAGATTCGTGTCTTCCCACTAGGGTTGGTTACCCAATCTTCTGTCACTGACCTGAGTGTACCGGAATCTAGCAGGCATCTAGCCCGTTTGGTAATGACCAAAGGTGTTGAGAGTAAGATACTATGTGTCGTATTACCCCCCCCCCCCATTTAGACCCCAATTTAGATCACCATTCGACAATTAAAGGAGAAACGTTTAAGCACTGAAAGCTTCGGTACAGAGAATTTCGTATTTAGTTGTCCTGACACGATTACACCTCCGACTCCGACGCAAGAGTTCAACTCCTTAATTTACTGAACATAACTAAAACTAAAATGATTTACTGTCTTTCCTTCTGCAAAATGTCTTGTAAAATTTAAATATCTAAATTTAAATTCAGTAAATTCTTGTAAATTCTCGTTTTGGACTTGAAAAAATGCTTGTAAATCGTAAAGGCTCACCAAAAAGTTCGTAAAGGTTTGTACTTTTGACTAACATTGTTCGTAGCCGTGATCACTTGACGACCATTTTTGTTCTTTTAAATTATTTTGTTTATTTTTGTTTGATCAAACTTTACGAACAAATAAAATATTACTTACGAACATTTTTCTTTGTGTTTACAAATATTTACTAATAAATAATTGTAAAAGAACAAAAATGTTCGTCACGTTATCATGTTATGAGCAATGTTTGTAAAAAAATACAAACTTTTACGAACTTGTTTGTGGGTTATACGATTTACGTACATTTTTCAAGATCTCAGTAGGCATTTCCAAAAATTTACGAATAATTATACGAAATAGTTATTTCAGTGTAATACCGATAAAGCGGCAGCGATGGACATTATTTTAAAGAGAACACGGATTTTGAACTGGACTTATCCTCCATTATTACTACACTTCGGAACTTTATGGCTCCTTCCTCAGGTATGCAAGCAACTAGTGGGAAAAGGGGGGTCAATACAAATTTTCACTACACTGTGTACACAATTGAACGAGATGGACATCACAATGGTCAGGACGATAATTATCCTTGGTCCAAAGTTCAACTCTTGACCGATTTTTAAGCAGTAGATATTTTAATTCACTAACGGCGTTATCACATTTGCACATTAAAATTTTAATGTGATTCACATTAATTGTCATTTGTGAGCATCCAAATATGTTCTTTGTGTCTTTGAGTCACTTAATATTTGGGGTTTTTCTATTTATTGATAAAGAAGTGGACTTGGCCTGCAAAAATAAGTTCAAATTTACCTAAAGCATAAATATTTTTCGCATTAAAAAATTAAAAAGAAAATCGCATTAATTTTTCGCATTAATGCTATAAATCAATTTATATCAAATTTTGGGGGCCAAGTCTACCTTTTTATCAACAAATAGATCAAATTTTGAATATAAAATGATTCAAACACACAAATTACACATTTGGACTCTCACCAGCGACAATTAATGTGAATCATATTAAAATTTTAATGTACAAGTGTGATAACACAATAAGATTAATATATTAATTCTTATCAATGCCTTCATATCTTGATTCATGGAAAAGATAAAAGTTAGAAAAAAATATCAGATAAAATGCTTGCATAGAACACGGAGCAGTGATACAATAAAAAGAGTGTTCTGTCGCCCTATTTCTCTCCAAAAGGGAAGCACTTTGCCCTAAAAGCCCCGCTGTGCATTTGATATTCAATACGAGTTGAATTTCATGCAGAAACATGGAACTATGTTGAGAAATGATACATGAGATAAAAGCAATAGAACAGCGTAAATCAAGCAAATGTTTGTCGTGATGATAGCCCCTCGGGCGCAGTGATTCATGTATCATGAGTGAGGTGTAGGTGCCATTTATCGATATGAATTATACCATCGTTTTTTCCTCTGCGACTCATTTGATCTGGATTACTGTTTTCATAGCTGTCTCGAAAATGCTCGGTTCTCAATGTGTGCTAACGACGATGAATTATGGATGTTGTAAAAATCGCCGTCATAACGTGGGTGGAGATCACTTTTGTGTCTGGGCAAAAGAGTGTCTTCAATGGCCACGATCAGAGTCAGACGTCTCTCTGGCCATTGTGTGCTTCCAGACCTCGACAAATTTCCCATGAAGTCACTCGCCACGAGACCATGATCCTTTTGGTCTTTTCTGGACCTGTGGGTGGAGCTGAAGTCCTCGAAAACAACAGAAAACAATCATTTGGTTCTCTTTGACTAATACTGAGAGTGAATCAGTTCTGAGGGATCTATAACTTTAAGTGGAACTCAGGATGAGATTGGGAGTAAACAGGAAAAAGGGGCTGACATTGACATCTCTCTGACAAATTCCATGAAATATCATCTTCCTCGATCACAGCACGACAATTTCTAGAGGTGCAACACCAGATGAACCAATGCAAGTACTGCCCCATGATCGTGGTTTAGCACTTGTACTCTCCCTGATCCCCTCACTCATTCACTTGACTTATATTTAATTCATGAACTGATTCGTGATCGCTATTATTTTAATACCTCGCGAATTGGACAGTGCACGGATCCATTACCATAAATGCACTCGAGACTATTTTTCACGCAAACTGATGTACTTTTTTTCTCAACTTACACCTTCACAAATTCACTATGTCACACAAAATTCCCATTTTCTTTTATTTTCAACTTCCTCTCTTTTACGAGATAGCAGAGGGTGGCTCCATAAACCACCGGATGCCACTGAATTGCTTCTGGAGATTCACTCCCGGAATATTCATTCAACTCATTGATATTCAGAGAACATTCTCAATGCATTTCCCTTTCACTGGTCCACTGTCTACAACGATTGGTTTTTACAAGTATAATTTTTTGATAAAGTCAACCCATTTGGGCCGGGGATGTTTCAATTCAACATTTTTCTTTGAAATAAACTTGAAAGTCTGTTAGATTTTCCATTATTAATTATATTCTCTGAGTACTCATTATCATTATCCTGAATTACAGTGTACTAACCCAAGTAGCAAAATCGGGAAAAACGTCGAGGTCATAATGAGGTAACTGATGACGTTTTGAGTACCGTAGATGACTTTGTACCCCTGCTTTTCGTAAGCTTTTCCTTAGTTCAGGAATTTAAATATTGTCCAGGGATCATAAGGGGAATTAAAGATGGCCTAAAAACCATTCTTTAGTGCTAGAAAACAAAAACTTATGACTAATCCCAAATAGCAATTTGGAGTAAGATTACTTTTGGATGTATGTATTCTGGATTCCAAAAACGGGTCCTATGACGGTCGTCAGAGAGTCGAATGACGGAAAGTGGGGAATAATATGACGGTAATTACGGAAGTCATTTGGCGTCATAATAACTCTGAAATTACCCGCCTACGATTAAAATATGACGCCGACTTCCAGTGTACTAATAAAAATTCTTCTCCTCACTGGATATATTTGAGGGGACATTTTACTTGTCAAATGGCAAATAGAACTATTCAGAGCTGTGAATTCGCAAAGTAATTGATATTTTCGCGTGTTTTCTCAACAATATAATAGTGTACATTGGGAGGAAAAGCTCCTTCAGTAGAGATGTGTGTTGTGATTCGAAAAAGTACAGTGCCGACAGAAGTTAAGTGAAAATTAGGCAATTTTTTGCATGATAAACACACAAACATTTTTTTTGTAAAGTGAAATTTTGTGATTTAGGAGTTTGCTCCAGTCTCTGGAGTATCCTGTGATTAAAATTTTGTGTCGAAAAGACCTATTTAGTGAAAATTTTAAAAGATTTTTTTGTGTTGTTGCCATCCAATGGGAAAATTATCGACATGTCGGATGGCTCATTCAGCAATAGGCGAACGGCAAAAATCTTCGCAAATGTGTGTAGTGAATTAGGGAAAAATTAGAGAAATTTACATAGAACGTAGTAGAAAACGATGGAAAATGTGAAGAATTGTTGAGAAAATATTGTCTACAGTCGTAATGCAATACAAAGTTGTGAAGTGCACTAAACGTTTTCATTCAAAGTGTGTATGTCAATTTCGTACCTATGCGCTAGAGAAGGACGCCAAATGCATTGTTTTTGGCGCGTCATATTTTGTACGGAAAAATACCGTCATTTGGAATCGCTTTTGTTACTGCATGGTAGAGTAAATTTTAGAACCGTAAAATAACGATAATATTACTAATTCAATCTTGAGTAATGCTGTGACCAAAATTCGACGCGAATACGACTAATTTTTAAGATTCCAATTAGGAGTAATTTTTTTGACCATTTATTTTTGAGTCATTATAACCAGTCATTTTTGAGTCAGAGTAATTTTTTGCGGATTGGGATGACTGATGCGGGTGACTTTACACGCAGACTCGCACAGACTTTACACGCATTTCCATTGCAATTCTTATGCAAATTCTTAATTACCGTATTACCTTATCTCAAACTCGGTGGTACTAGGTGAATATAATATAAGACAATTGAAGAAATAAAACGAAAAAGCGATAAACGGTGAGCTAAAAAAACTGTACGATTAATTTCTCTTACAATTTTTTTTGCTCACCGTTTATCGAATTTTCGTTTTATTTTTTCAAATTTCTTTATTATTTTCACCTAGTGCCACTGAGTGTGAGATAAGGTAATACGGTAATGGAAAATTTGCGTAAGAATTGCAATGAAAATGCGTAAATTAACGGTGAAATACGATGAAGCTACGGCGAGCATTTTATTGTCAATGTGATTCTGCCCTAAATTGAAGAATATGCCAATTGTATACATACTAAAATAAAAATAAATTAGAGTTTATTTACACTTTTTAACTGTTAAAAAATTAAATCAATGTTTTTTTATAAAGTTTTGTTTGTTTATTCATCTACATTAACTTTTCTTTATGAATTACCTGAACTTAAAGGATTATAAGAGAAATAAGAGTCATGAGATAAACTTTTGACTCTTGGGAATCAGTTCTACACGAGGAATTTTCATTTATTGTAATATGAGATCGGTATAAAATTTTACTCACTTTTTTGTACTGCATTTTACAGTAAATTTATCTCAGCTTTATGAGCTTTATCTATGATTCATTCATGTCTGCCGTTGTAAATTGAAGGTATCATATAAAGCAATTCAATAAGTTCAATCAATTCTCAAATAGACCACAATAATCTATAAATTATTGGATGATATAAATAAACTAAAGTGGTACTCACCGTTGAATTACTTAGAGTACTCTTGCCTTAATAGCGTGAATTTTAGGGGTGAGCTAGGGAACTTGAGACTCCTTCTTCCTCTTGAATTAAAAATAAAAACCTTAGTTTAATCGCATTTTGTTTAATTTTGAGGCATTGTTTTTAATATTGTAATATACACTGAGAAAAAAAGTGGGTGCGATTAACGTTTTTTCCTCATAACTTTAACACTTTTTAGCTCTAAAAATATTTCAACATTTTTTAGTGTTAATTTTACACCTTTTTAAGGGTAAAACTAACATGAAAAAGGGTAACTTTAACGAACAATACACCTAAAAGTGTAAAATTAACATTTCCGAAATGTTATTTTAACTTTTTCGGATTTCTCTGTGTAGCTTAGAATTTCGTTTATACAAATTAGATTAGGGTAAGATGGGGTAATTCATCAGAATTTCAGATGATCAAAGAGAAAAGGGAAATCACGAAAAAGTATGTACAAGACTCTACATTTGAGAGTACTTCTTCGTTGTTTTATTCGTTCTTTCCATATAGGGGAAACTGGGGCAAAATTAGTCACACATGGTATTAGATATTGAGATGTTATGGTTTGCCTTCCAAGAAATATTGAGGTAACCATAATTTTACCGAAGTAATCTCCTCCCTTCCAATTCTTTAAAATATTTATAAACCTGATACAAATATTTTTCTGTGAATTATACGTAATGCAAAAATTTATTTCCTGATTAATTTTGCCCCAGTATCCCCTATAACTGCTAAAACTGTTAAAAAATCTCACTGTTCCGAATTAGAAGTGATTCCGAATTACCCTATTTTACCCTACTATTTTATAGATAATAAAAATATCGTGAATTTCAACTAAGAAAGATAATAAGTTCATTGAGTTATTGGTTTAAATAATTAAAAAAAACCTATAGATTTTGAGCTCATCGGGGGAAATTTATAGAAAGATACAGTTTACTTTCCGAACCTCTCCTATATACAATTGCAATTGATTGTAAATTGAACAAGATCTTTCCTCATTCAGTCTTCGAGAGAACTTTAAATGTGTCAGATAGCTGACGCTCAGATGGTTTCAGTGATAACGGTTACCACCAAAAAATACCGTAATAATCCATGGTCAATTATCGTCAATTTTGGTAGTAAAAGTTTGCAGGAGGTGTCTTCGGTGATTTCGGTGTCTTTCGGTTTTGTTCTAAAAGTGTCTTGGATAGAACGGTCGAAGTATAATTTCTGATAATGTCTTCACAACATTTCGCAGTAGAGAGTCTGGCTGACTTTCTATGTTATCCAAGACACAACTAAATTATAACAGATATATATATATAAAATTTTATTTCGGGACAGAATCACTAAGATGTATTTTCTATGATAGAACGGTTATTAGTTATTCCTTGTCTGGGGTGTATTTCGAAAGTGCCTTGGTAACTGTTATAATCTCCTAAGTGAATATCAGCTATAATAGTACAGTTAACTTAATGTTCGAAATTCTGAGAGGTGTTTTTTTTAGTATAGCACTTGAAAAAATAAAAGGAACATATTGGTCCAAGTTTGATCCTTTTGCAAAGAATGGATCAAATTTAAAACTTTGAATGCACATTTATCAAAATAGAATATGTTTTATCATAAACTTTATCATAAACATAACATATTTCTCTCATCAGAGTGAATTCTTTTCATTCTTCTTATTCATTTATTATTTAATTTAAAAAAAAGTTATACTTTTCAAATGATCCTTCACTGAGAAAAAAAAGAGGGTGCAATTAACTTTTGTTCCTGATAACTTTAACACTTTTTAGCTGTAAAAATATATCAACATTTTAAATGTTAATTTTACACCTTTTTAAGGGTAAAATTAACATGAAAAAGGTTAACTTTAACCCCCAATACACCTAAAAAGGGTAATATTTACACCGATTTTGGATCAATACTGCAGGGTAAAATTAACATTTCCGGAATGTTATTTTAACATATTCGGATTTCTCTCAGTGTTGGTGATCCATTTATTTTTACCAGTGAGCAGTGTTAGGGGAATGCTGGCATGGTTCGCGCAGAGTGATCCTTCAATCAACGCTAATTTTCTCTTTATATGCATAGAGCTAGGGTAAAGTGGTATAAGTTGGACAATGGTACAATTTGGACAGGGCTCTTTTTCTTGATAAATTTAGTACTTCATTTTTATTTTTTTCATCATTATTATTTTTAATGCTTTAGTTTTATAATTTGTTTCCTTGTGCTTAAAAACAAATTTTGTATTGTATTCATCCAACTTGTACCGGCGAATTGTCCAACTTATAACACTATGTCCAACTTGTATCACTTTACCCTAGTTCGCCATTTCTTAGCCATAAGATAGATAAAATTATTAAGCTCATGAGACAAGATGAGAAATGTTAAGTCAGCTCTTTGCAAACAAAGAGAAAATTCGGATCTTTTGAAGGTTCACTCTGTGCGGACCATGCCTACATTCCCCTAAATGATTATAGTGAAACTATGATTTCTAATAGAATACTAAGTTTTATATTTCTGTTCTATTTTACCCCAGACACACTAGAGGGAATTATAACAGAATGAAGGAAAATTTTATCTCAGGAACAAACCACTAGAGGAGATTTTCCAAGACTCATCGATGCATAGCCTATAGTAAAGTTTATTGCGAAATACCTTCGTTTAATCGAATTTTCAAGATCAAAATAGGAAACCAGGGTTAAATAAAATGGCTTCCTACTCAAATCTGAATTTATACTTCGAAGCTAATCTTTTAGTAAATTCTCCTAACTCACAGTATAGGTATCTCTCATAATATTCTTACTCTACCAATTTGCAATAAAGTAAATAATTATTAGACAATATATTGGTAACTTATTGGAGATAATTCATTTTAATTGCGTTAATCTTTATTGCCATGCCGAAGGCAAACACTAAAATTCTGTTGTTGAGATTGACAAGAAATAATCATATGGAAAATGGTGTGAACTAGGAGGATGAGAACTTAAGCCATCGGATACTCTGAAAGTCTGCATGAGTGAAAAATTAAGCGTGGATAAATCTCATTTAAATAAGCTTTTCCACCCAGAGAAACTTTTCAATTTTTCGGGGCGTTATGTGCAAATGCGAAAGAGAAGAACAAAAAAAAATTACCAAACATTGGATTATTAATGTTTGAGAACTCAGCGAGGTCATGAGAATATTCCACTTTGCCATTTATACTCAATTTCGAAGCAAACTAATTAAAGAGATGGGTGGTGGATAATTCTTGTGAGAAAATTCTAACGTTGGAAAATTCGTGGGATTTTTTTTTCTGTGTAATATGTTTGTCTTTAGAAGATTTAAAAGAGGATTTTGTTGGGGGAAGATGATGAGTTTAATCGCACAACTGGAAACCACCTAGAAAATTGTCAACTTGGAGGTAAAGTTTATGTGATTATCTTGATGATGGTGAAAGAGGAGATCCAAGCACTAGCGGGAGATCGTCTAAATGGAAGCAATACCATCTACCCACAGCATTTCAGCGGACAAATCTCTCGGAATTTCTATCCATGTAATTCGACACTGATTTGAGATGATCACAATTAAGGTATGATAGTGAAGAATTCTCACGCCTCCGCGAGCACATTCCATCTGCAACTGGTCAGTAATCTGGTCCACGGGGGATTCGCGATCAGCTGGTGATTTATCGAACGATTTGTCCACTGGATCACCATGTGAATCCGGCAAGGGAACACGCCCACAAATGGGTGGTCAAATGTTTGAGGAACTCATCATCACGTTGAATGTATGTCAAGATTTTGAGCTAACTATAAATCATACACCCGAAACAGGTTGGTTCATCACACTAATTTTTCTCTCTTCAGCCCAGTGTTTGCCATAATGTTGGACATGCCACCAGAGAGATCATATTGACACAGGCCACAGTACGATGTCAATTGTAAGCCATGGATTTCATCTATCGCACCTTCTCAGGTGCACAACACTATATAGATGATCAATATTTGACACACAGACTTTTTGGAAGCTTTTGACATTTCTCAGATTTTTTCCCATTTCATTGTAGCACGTACGTTTGTTTTTTTTTCCTCCCAGTACCACACAAAAAAAGCTCTTTTTAGCATCTGACTCTCGAACAATTGAGACACGCTGTCGATGATGGGCTCATTGGAAAAAAGATGTGTGATTATTCATTTCATTATTTGGACAAACAAAATACCATTCCGTTGACCAATCGGTATCAAATTCAATGAATAACACTCAAACTCTGGGACCTAAATTTCAACCACAGAAAAAGTTGCACACTTTTTCTTTCAGCGTATAACCAAATAGCAAACTTCTTCTGCAATTTAGTAACTACAAGTGGATAAAATTATAAATAAGACCAGTTGAAAATCATTGGGTTTTATTTGAATAAAAGTGAAATATACTTTTTAGGAATAGCGTAGACTTTACGCATAATTTTGGTGTGTCTTTGCTTTGTAAAATTAGATAGGGCAGTAAATTTCAATTTGACTTTTAGAATTAGACTAGATCTGCGAAATCCGGGCATGTAAAAAAAGGAAGTGGCAAAATATGTTTGACCACTTCCTGCCCAAGCAGCAATTTTTTCTTAAAATAGTCTTGTAGAATTCCCGAAGTAAGGCACTATAGAACTAAAAATCTATTTATTTACTTATAACGCTCTTGCTTCCATCATTGAGATTACTATAAGTAAAGTGGCGCACTCTTAAGGATCTTAAGAGCTGCTATAGGAATTTCAACAGAAAATTTTCACTTTAAGTCTTTTAAAAGCGAACTAAAAGTCTTGTCTAATACTTGGTTCTATAAGGCAGCTGTTTTGCTTCTTGGGTGATCACGAATATATGGTTGGCTATAAAACTTTCCTGTCCATCCGTCCCTAACCCTTTAAGGACGATTGAGTTGCCGGTGACCCAAAAGTGATTTTTTCTGACCCCCGATTTTTGACCTTCTTGTCCTTAAAGGGTTAATAACTCCCGAACTAAGAAAGATATTGACTTGCGGTTTCCGCCAAAGGTTATATACAGTATCAAATATAAACCGCAACTTGCTGCATTAAGCCCCCACCCCATATCAATCCTTCCGACATTTTTCAAGCCCCGTTTTTTATTTTCTAAATAATTCAGACCCTATGGCATCAATCGGGCTCAAATTTTAGTACGTCATGGCTGGGCCTTAGAGCTTTAGATTTAAAAAAGGGTGACAAAGAGTCTCAGGCTTTGTGAACTACTCGACTCGAACTCCTGGTTTAGATTGCTATATCTCAAAAATACTTTGCATCATTTACCGTTTACCGGTTCTCAACAGACTTAAAACGATTTGTAAATCACTCAAAAAATCCCCTGAAATAATTTTTAGAATAATAAAATTGATTTTCGGACAAAAAAAACTTATCGGTTCATAACCGGTTCACTGATTCACAAACCGATTTGAACCGATTTATAAATCATTCAAGATATTGCCCAAAATACCTTAGATGTAATATAATTGAATTACTGATAACAAATAGTTAATGGATTGGAACCGGTTCAGTTTTATCGGAAATTTCAAGACCTTTCTAACGAGCCCCTATTATCATGATAACCATTCACATTTTTAACCACTGATCTTGAAAAACCGTAATTAAAACCGCTCGACAAAATGGTATTTTTTTTTAGGATCGTTCGAAAACCGTCACAATGCGTATTTGAGCAATCCGAAAAAAACATAATTTTGAAGGGGTGAAAGGAAAAATGAATGGCATGTTAACAATCCTTGGGTCGACTTATGGGGAGGGGTCAAAGGCCCCAAGTCTCTATCTTTAACATTAACATTTTTTTCATCTAGATTTTTCTTTGAATGCCCATTTCGAACCTGAGATATTAGAAAGTCAAAGTTGAGGACATTCAAAATGCCACATCTCCGGTACTATTTGCGGAGGCAGCCAAAATCCCGAAAGCCAAGATTCCGAAAGCCAAAATCCCGAAAGCTAAAATTTCGAAAGGGCCAAAATCCCGGAAGCAAAATTCCGAAAGCCAAGATGCCGAAGGCCACAATTCCGAAAGCCAAAATCCCGATTGTTCAAAATCCTAAAGAAGATGAAATTTAAAGGAAAATGTTTAGAATAATTTCCCCAGATATAGAAAATTACTCTTTGCCTCCAGTAAGCGCGGGTGCAATCGTGCGAGTAGCTATGACACATTTAAGAATTCGGGATTTTGGCCTATTCGGGTTTTTGACTTTCGGGTTTTTGGCTTTCGGGTTTTTGGCGTTTGGGATTTTGGTGTTCGGTATTTTGTCCGGTAGCCATTATTTAATCGAATTTGATGAGCTAATGAAAACTCTCACGAAGCGCTACAACTTTCTAGAAGATTTGAATTTCGTAGTATCACGGGTACGGGTACCACAATCGAAAAACCAATTTTCGTAACATAATTACTTCGGCATAATTGCAGAGAACATTTAATCCATTTAATCTAAATTTCGTCTCTACATGATTTTTTCCTCAAATTATGCAATCTGTCCGATTTTGTTGTTTTAGAGTAAAAGAAATGATTTTTTCCCATAATAACGTTGCGAAAGTACGCCTACGCAAGTGCTGATATGATCACTTTTACTCGACCACGCTATTTAAAATAAGGTTTAAAAGAAAGTTCTCAGAAAATTCAATTATTTTTTAATGTTGTTGTGGAATGTAGTTCGTCAAGATGAACACAAGGGGTTCTGTTGTGGGCAAAAAACGTGTTCGAAAATAAATAAATTGAATTATATCGGCTACAGAGCAACTGATAAGATCAAGTTTGATCTTAATATTTTCACTTTTAGATTAGTTATTCACCTATTTTCTTTTTTTTCTTTCTTTGATTCTTATTGTTTTTGGGCCCCAGAAAGCATTTATTTTTAATTTTAAGGACAAAAATTCTAAAGGTAATTTCTAAAGTTTATTTATTTTTAATTTCTAAAATTCTAAAGGCTTAAAACCAATTTTGATTTCTTTGTTGATAAAATTCAATTTTTTGTCGACTTAAGGAGGTTTCCTGAGTTACATGTTAAAAAATTGATCTTTTTAAAAATAGATAGGGGAAAGTACTCTCCCTTCGAACTTACACATTTTTATTATATTGGTTGGTTTATCATTAATTTTTTTTGATAATTCCGTGATAATTTAGGGTAAATCTCTTACGAAAAACAAAAGAAAATCACATTAAGCGACGGCATGAATTTACGATGGGACAGGATTTTCCCCTACTTTTTTAAAAAAGTGTTAAAAATCTATTTTTAAACTCTTTAGCATGTCAATTATAAAATGAGATTAAAAATTTCGATTTCACAATTTTCTTGAATTTATCTTAGTTTAATTTTGAAATGTGAAAATTGTTTTTAGGTCTTTTAAAGTTCATATCTCTTACCAATTAGTTATTGCTGTGATGAACCGCTCTAGTGAACTACTTATTAGTTCGACATTTTTAATAAGTATTTGTATGTAAAAAAAATAATTTAAAGATTAAAAATATACTAAAGACTTCAAGAAGGTTGGTCCTTTATTTTTTCCAAAACTAAAAATCACGAAAAACAGGTAATTTTTGGCCACCTAATTCAGAAAACCCCCCTTGAAAGATACACCCCTAACAAAATTTTACTCAGTGTAGCCTTGCTATGTTAATACGATTTTTTCTGAGTATCCTGGTACATGACAATATCTCAAAATTCACAAGGATTTTACTAAAGCAGCCGCAAGTTTGTTTGGATGGGAAAAAGATGCATAAGAATCAAAGAAGGAAGTAACTGGAAAGCGTACAAATTGCTCCAAGTTGCCACAATCTGGCATCAAAAAAGGGAGAGGAGGAATCACAAGAATCTTCAGTATTTTGTGGTGGAAAAAGTGGTGAAGTGGTCTGAGGGAAGGTGAATTTTATTGAGCTGAAGTATCCGTTTAGCAAATTAATTACAATATAGCAATGAGATTGCATTGGAAGCCCATGTCAGTGACTTCTATCTTGTCTCACTCCACAGTGGAACAACATAACTCGCACCGATTATGGAATCGGGACTATTTTGCATACAATGCCAAGACGAGAGCTTTAAGATGCACGGGAACAGACCCATTTGTATACTGACACTCGAGTGCTATCTGCCCAAGCTCGACATCCACGGAGGTAGATAAGGAACCAGAAGCTCAATTGCCGAGGCTGCAGACTAACCCAAGATAGGGTTGGCACTTGAGGAAGAAAGTGAGGGGGCACCTCGAGATGACTTCAGTTGGCCTTTTAGCACCTCAACAGCCAAAATTGAGTGGATCCCACGGAGACCAGAAATGCTGCAGATGGAATATTTGTAACGAAATAATTGTATTTTCAATGAGTCTGAAGAGAAAAAAAAAGAACCGAAAAGACAACATGATGTGGCAACATGTCGAATAGAGCGTATTATCCGAATTTGGTTTGGTCAATGATAATTTTCTAACAATCATCTTCCTCTATGTTCTTCCTCTTCGCCATATTGCCTTCATTAGAGGAGTGGACGAGTGAATGCACAAGATTATGGAAAAGACACTCTAACTAATTCCGAACGTGACAATCTTACACACTCTCAATTCCATAATGCTCTCGACCTTCCTGGGAGCACTGCCATTGGGACTTTTGTGAGAAAAATCCATTCACCACGAAGGATCCAATATTATGAATTATGTGGTCTGGAGGAGCAAAACCATATCCACAAATTTGATATGACGACACTCTGACGCTAAATAAGGTTTTCTCAGTGAAATTTTCAATGAAAATTTCCATTACATTTCAGTTATTTTTTCTTTACAAAATGTAACATTTAGTTAGTGAGGTTACGACGACTTTGTTACACTACATTAAGATAATTCAACCAATTTACAAATTTTTGTGAATAAATAGCGTTGCCAAAGGGTCTTGAGTTTGATTCCTACAATGCAGAAAAATTTCATAAAAATTTCAAAGGTTTGCTAAATAGTTTGAATTAGAATACAAATTTTGAAAATTTAATCGAACTTGTCGAATTTTCCTTATTTTTTTTTATGAAAGAATTTATATGAGAATAGTGATATTTGCTATTGTGCGTTAAGAGGATCCGATCATATTTTCCGTAGATTTTTCAGTGAAACATAATTGTGAGATTTAAATATTAGAACTAAATGACTACTGTAAATAGTGGAGCACTCTTAATGGGTTTAAGAGTTTCTACAGGAATCTATATACAAAATTTCTCATTATAATTCTTTTCAAGTGGAAATATTAAAAGACTTTTCAAAGTCTTGGTTCTGTAAAGCAGCCATTTTTCTTCTTGGGTTGGAAGATATATCAGTGACTAAGTTGAACGATTGTCTCTGTCTGGCCTACGTCTCTTGATTTATTGAAGATTTTCTAAAACTTTAACGGGTTCCGGTAAAAATTCCAAAAGTCAAAACCCCGAAAGCCAAGATCCTGAATAGCAAAAATAAAGAAAAGGTCAAAATCCGGAAAAACCACAATCCACAAAGCCAAAACCTGAATCCTAAAATTCCGTACACCAAAAACCTGAACGCCAAAATTTTGAACGTCTAAATCTCGAACGCTAAAATCTCAAAACCCAAAATACCGAAAGCCAAAATTTCTGGAACGCCAAAATTCTGAATCCCAAGATTAAGGATTCTTAAAATGAAACGATTGCACCCGCGTTTGCAGAGGCCAAGGGAAATTTTCTATGTTTTGGAAATTATTATGCACATTATGCAAATTATTATTATTGTGGTTTTCGAAAATTTGACGTTCGAGATTTTTACGTTCAAGAATTGGTCGTTAGTGATTTTGGCTTTTCGGATTTTTACCTCATTCAGGACTTATTTATAAAGCAACATTAAGAATTTAACAGGAATTAGGAGAAGTGCTCATAATTTTGGATAGTTTCTAATTTTGGATACTATGAGGGTAAAATTGGACACTAAATATAAATTGATTAAAATTATGGATTTTTTTGCAATAACTGATGAATAATGAATTCTATCTAAATATTTGTTCTTTTTAGAAGATATTAACACTAAATTCGTTAAATTTTGAATAAGATTTGAGTTAAAATTACTTTGTTGAAACTTCGGTATGAGCGGTAAAGTTTTAGCCTTTGTGATTACTTGGTTATATAAAAGCATAGACAAATCATTTTCACGAACGAGATGTAGTGAGGAAAGCCTTAAAAGGATCCCGGAAAAGCCAGCGAATGCGCGAATCTGCGCGAACTTGAAGTTCGGAAGTCAGCTCAGATTAATGAATGATATGGAAAGTTTCCATCCTCCTTGTGACATTCTACAATTCCTTCTCATAAACAGTAAGAAAACTTGGTAAAGTAGGTCCGTGAAAATGAGAACAAAGGGCATCCTTTTCAGGCGGTTTAGCTGTCCAAAAGTACAAGCAAGGTATCCAAATATACAACCAAGGTGCTCAAAAATACAGTCAAATTCATCTCCACATATTTATTCAATTTTAAACGGATTAAGACTAATTTCAGTAAAAACGAAGACGATAAACAGCCTGCCAAGTTTCTAAACAACCCTTCCGAAAATAAAGTAACAAAAAAAATTAATTAATGTTGAAAATATTGCATTTCAAACTTAGGACATTGATGCTTATAAGCACCCGGCCCAAAATTATGATCACTTCCCCTAGTAAGGTAAAGTATCCTATGTCGATCACTTGAGGATAGATTTTATGAAAAACTTATGAAAAAAAAACAGTTATAATTTGTGTTTTTTGATAGGGTTTTTACCTAAAACTCTAGAATAGATCCTTATCTATCTAATTGTGAACTTCATTTAGTCATAATATAGTTTTAAATTACAAAGAAAATAAAATGTTTCAAAAATGCGAAGTGTTCCTCTTCTCGACCACTTCAATATCAATGTACTTCTACTTGACCACCTGGGTTTCCTCTACTCGACCACCCATTTTTTCTTAAAATTAAACAAATCACAAAACAAAAAAGTCACGGATTTAATTTTGGCTTGTTTAACACATCACGAGTACCACTTAAAATTTAGTAATTCAATAAAATAAATAGGGAAACTCACTTTTATGAATTTATTCAGGAGTAGAACAACATTCAAGTGAAAAAAGCTGCACTTGCTATGATTCGTCAACCGGTCGAATTGAGGAACAATTTATTTGAAATGCACTTTCAATTTTAACACATAAAATTAATCTTTAACTTAGTCATGATACTAAAATTTTTGCACAAGTAATAAAGATTAAGTCCTCAACTTGCGATTAAACTCAAAATTTGAATTCTCAAGTAATCTGTGAGGGTAATAATTGAAATAATTTCTTAAGAAAAAAGTCAAGAATATCAAAAAGTATGCAACTATTTAATGAAAAATTGCGAATTTTTATTTAAGAAATACCTTAACGCTCCGTCTTTTTATGATTTTTCAGTGTTTTATGGTCAACTTTTGTATGATATTTTTACTGATTTGAATTAATTATGAAATAATTGAGCCTATGATGCTAAACCATTCAATAAATATTATTGTAAATGTAAATAAATTGAGTAAATATTTCCACCGGTCGACTTGAGGAACCCGGCGTGGTCGACTCGAGGATACTTTACCTTATTCACAATAAAGAATTTTTTTTAATCTCACAAGCAATCAAAACTAAACTGGAATATTAAAAAAATATATTTAAAGCTTAGAAGTTTATACAATTGCAAAACGGAAGTATTATTGTTTAAACAATAATATTATTTTATTATTGTTTTAAACAATGAGCAATATTTTTATAGAAGCAGATGGTAGTGAAGTAATAAGCTTTTAATGATTTTTGTCACTCTCATTTTTTTAAATTTTTCATTTAATATTATTTTAATAGCTTTATAAAGTCGAGATAGGTGATTGTGAAGCAGTTCAACAGTTATAACCTTAATTAATCTGTTCAAGTATCGCATAGCGTTAAATTTATTGTCATTTTTAGGATGTTTTTTTTTTCTTAATTTTTCGCTTATTATACCGAACGCACATTAAATTTTATTTAAAGTAAGCGAAATAAGTAGATTCAAATTTCATTCACCATCACAGAAATGTCAAAAACATTTTTAAAAAACAAAAGTGGTTGTGAGTTAGTCATAAATCTAGTCATCTAGTTTACTTTCGTAGGGAATTTTGAAAACGTATTTACAAACAAAAGTTATTGTGAACTGCACATTAGAATAATAGACGGATATTTATGCATTTTCTGAATTCGGTTTTATCTCATAAGATTTTTCTTCAAGATTTTCTATAATTTTAGATTTTTCTAACCATAGTTTACTTTATAATTGATGTTTCTAATTTATCTATGATGATGAGGACTTGTAAACTCAGATAATGATAAATTGTTAATGATTTAGATCAGAGGTGTGCGTGCAAGAACCGTTGAAACCGAATAAACGTCAAAATAAGTTTGTTCAGTTAGCGTTTTGACCATTGACTTACAATTTTCATTTGACGTTTGTTCGGTTTCAAACGGTTCTTGCACACATTTGATTTAGATCGTTTGATACCTTAAAAAATCAGTACGTATGATGTATCCGTCATTCTAGGCTTCAAACGTTCGAATCTTTTCTCCACATTTTAAGATATATCTCCTCGCTAGGGCGCAACGCCATCTAGGAATTGAAATATCAACATTATAGTACACGCTGGAATTTCTCACGGTGATACACACTCGTAACCTAATGGCTATGCTCTGTTGTATATTAGATCGGAAATACTTAATATTTAAACACAATCTTATCACACCTAATTAGTCCCTATTCGACGAATTTTTGAAATTTTTCTCAAAATTTCCTCAAGACTCTAAAACCCTGATGAACTCTCCTCTCCATTGAAGGACACCTGTAATTATTCAAAAACGTTCTTGTTGATTTTAAGTGTGTGTCTCTTGTGAGATCCAGTGGAGAAAAAAAAGTGATTCAAAGAAATCTCTATTGGATTAATTGATGAGGAAATAGAGGTTGAATTGAAAGAGTGGGTTTTGTGGAGAGCAAATACAAGAGTGATTTACCTGGATCAACACTCACAAAAATAGACACACCATGTCATGGCGTTTCACGAGAATTCAATTCCCCACCGCAATTCTAAATGGTTTCTAATTAATAACTATTACACAATCTTAATGGATCTCGTTCGTTGTAAACAGACGTAAATTAAATGAGCTCAACATCTAGACCAAATTCCCAGCACCAAAAACTGACTCACAACTGTCCATCTCTTGTCTGAAGACGCTTTTTTTTCTTGTGTTCTCCTGAGCTTCTCCACCTTCTTGTGTTCTTTCTCAGTGGTGCTCGAAAAAATGAAAATTCATTTAACACATGTTTGATCAGAATCTCTGTTGCCACGATAAAAAATAATTTACGTCTATCTCACTTTAATATTTCACGTATTGAAATGTGGATCTCCTCACTCCACATTCGATGAAATCTCTAATAGAAAAAGGTAAGAGGTGAGTCATTTCCGTATTTGACTTACATGTCTTACTGATTTTTTTAAATTTCGAAAAATCTTTTAAGGGTTTCTGGCGTTTAACGACAAATTTCTTGGATTCCTCGGGAATTGCAGGATATTTTTTTTGGTTTTTTTCTTGTTTCTCAGGCTGCAATATCTGTAAGGTTCGCTTTTGTAGTATCTTCTCAAGGATTATTAGGTCCCATGAGTTTTTTTTAAATCTATATAACAGTTGGATAAGTTCACTTTTAGTTATTTTGATTAATTTTGGTTTTGCAAATCCTATTTCCGATAAATCGTTTTGCTCTGGAGGTTAGACACCAACGCTAAGACGACGGTGGACGCTGGAAACTACATGGGATCTCATTAAAACGAAACTTTACTTCAGAAGCATTGTTTATGAATAAATTTATCTCTTTCTAATTCCAGGATATCGAAAAACTTGTTTAAGATTTTTGTGTTTTGCAAGTGTTTCTCAAGCCTTATGTAGTTTCGCGAGCAATTTTTAAATCTTTCAGATTTTCAGAAATCTTTATGAGTTTCTTGGAAAATATCTGAGGATCATCGAAATGTTCCTCAAGTTTCCCAAACTTCAAAAAACATCTACAAGAATTTTGTGTTTTGTATAAGTTTCTATCAAATCTTAACACTAAACTTACCAACCGTCTTTGGTCGTGTTTCGGTTAAATGACAAACCACGGTATGGTATAATACTCAATAAATTTGTCTTGGGAAAGAGCAAAAAAAATGAAATTTAAACACTGAAAAATATATTACATGCATGTTTTAAGAAATTCATAAAGTTTGATAGTGACATTGTACCGTTTAAATATGTGTTAATTTTAAACCGGTCAATTTTACTGGGTCTTGGTAGGTTTAGTGTTAAGTTTCGCAAGTTTTTCTTCAAGTCTTTTAGTTTTTATGAAAGATTTATGAATTTCTTGGGAATTTTCTGAAGGTTTTAGTAATATTTCCAGAGATTCCCATATTTCAGGAACCCTCTACAAGATTTTTTGTGTTTCGCAGGTTCTGCTTATGGTTTATTATGCTTCGTGAATCCATTTTAATGTTTCAAAGGTTTTTTGAAACACGTTTTGAGATTACTGACAATTATCTTACAGGTTTCTCGTAAAATTTGCATAAATTTTCAAATTCGAAAAAACGTTTTATAGGTTTCTAAGGTTTCACTAAACTTTTTTTCGATTTTTAGATTTTCTGGCTTTCGTCAGACTTTTCTTATGCTGTTCTTTAATATTTATCTTAAAATCCTTGTTAAGTTTTCCGCTTTTCTTGGATTTCATTGAACTTTTTCATGGTTTCTAAGGTTCCGCTGATTCTTTACAAAGTTTCTCGAATTAATAAAAACTTTCGAAGATCCCTCAAGGTTTTTTTTTACAAAACTCCTTGGCTTTTTTAAAACATTTTTAAGGCAATTGCCATAGAGATCTCAGTATGACCTACCCCTTGGGAAAAGCACCTTTTTATTCGTAGAACCACTCTCCATGTGTCTGCTAGACAAAATATGTTTATCTCCCGTGAGACATTTGGGATAATTAATTGAAATTCATCACCCAGAAATCATCGACGGGCTCTTGTGTTGATGTGAACTGGTGAAAAGCATCTCAAGAGGCCAAAGATGGGATTTTGGTCTATCTTGGGGAGAATTATGAAGTCATTCTCGGTTATGACAGTAATTGATGCACGACAATTTGTCTGTTTGCCATTGAATGTGCCCATAGAGAGTTTTCCCCCCTCCTGAAAACTAATTAAAAATTAATCAAAGGCAAAAATATTGATGATCAATTGAAGTGTTCTAAGCAACACAAACACTTGTCTTCCAGGCAAAAATCACACGCAGATGATTTTTAATTAATATTTAATGTCAAAAGAAGTAAATTAGAATTTTTTGCCACACTGATCATGATTTATCTATTTCAATTTATACCCCCTTCTCGAAGCTTTTTCACGTGCGCTCATTTTATGTTCACTCTCTTAAGCTTTTATGATCATTTAGTGGAGAAGATGCTTGTGGTAAAAATCGTCAAAGTTATATGATGGTGTCGCAAATTATTAATAATCTTACCTGCCATTTGGAATCATCTTCTACCGCCTTAGACACTCGAGAAAACCACTAATATCATCTTCTAATACTGGCCCGAGATGACGAGGAAAAAGCATCACAACGAGATGTTCATGTTTCATGGCAAAAATTTTGCACAAATACATAAGGAATATTGTTGTTTTCAAGCTAAACCCGGTTGGCAATGCACGTTATTAAATTTTATGCGATCAACTATTTATGCATCATTCTCTCCTCTTTCTAATTTTCTAAACATCTGGATTTTTTTTTTAAATTTTATTTACTGATCCTCGGAAATTTTCAAATTATTTAGAAATTCTGTCCAAGTATAGGTACATAACTTAAAAAATAAATATTTGAAAATTTATTGGTTTTTCTTTCAAGTATTTTATTATTTATGAAAATTTAAAAATAACTTTTACAATATTTGGGTTTTTAATTTTATCTTAATGGCAAACTCATGACAAGATCATCTTAAAACTACTATCTTAAAATTAGAAAAATTTTAAAAATATACATCTTTCAAAAGAAATTTGAAATTTAAGAATATTTAAAGGAGATGTTTGAATTCTGTTTCAGCAAAAACTTGGTAGTTTGTTGTGTTGTTATTAGTCTCAAAGAATTTATATTTTTTAAATACAAACCGTCTAAATCCGAATTTAATTATTTGAAACTTGAAATTTTATCTCATAGTTACAAAGTGTTTTAAGTTTAAAACCGTGTTGGAACTGTTAGAACGAAATTTTTAATACCTGTAAGGAGATTAAGATATCGTCGTTAGGATCAGTAATTGTCGTAACTTATTTAGCCCCTAAATCATCAGCAATACTTGTTATTTAAGTCAAAAATATACAGTTTATGCAATCTGCTGATTTAGATGACAAGTACGTTACGATAATTGCTGATCTAAGTGATAATATAGCTCATTAAAAAAAAACACAGTTTTATTTATTTGCTTTTATTTTTACATTTAAAATAAATGTTATGTCCAACGCACATTAAGTAATGTTATCTAAACATGTTTAGGGAATTTCCTATGAGAGTGAGCGAGATGAATAGATTACGTCTCATTTACTCTCACTGAAAGAGTGAAAGTGAAATCTAGTGTTTTGATTTTTCCTGGTATCACAATTACCGTCCATGGCGCTGGGCTTTTTAGTAGGGACCTCTATGTCTTAAACCAACCGACTGATTCTGGATGTCTGGAGCAGACATTATGGGATCACTATCAAAAATACTTACAATGCGGTTATTAACCCCCTGAATCGAAACCTTGGGTCTGCCAGTAACGTTTTCGAATGTTCATGCCTTCGAATAATGTGAATTTTCTTCTAGTTTTTCTAAGAGACTTTCACATTTCTATTAAATTTTAGTTTGCTTATCATCAATTATTGATAATGACGTGATAATTATGTGTAAGTCTCTTAGGAAAAATAAAAGAATTCATATTATTCGAAGGAATGAACGTTTGAAGGGAGAGTACTTTCCCTTACTGGTGCCTCATTACCATAAATTTTGACGATTTTATGAATAATCCAGTTTTTCATAAATTTTAACAATTGACGACACAGATTTCTTCCGGCAGTATGTCTGAACTATTTCATTTTCCCTTGATTTATTTTTAACTTTTCGTTTTAAACAAAAAAACACATTATTTCTTATTAATCATTAATTTATATGCATAAATTGACTTTTGGAAATTTTAAAAATGCACAAACCCACCCTTTACCCCTAAATGAAATTACTTCAAAATATAACAGGATAACATTATGATGGTTGAATGTATTTGACCATGGCAATTAACTTTTTCAAATGAGGTAACAAACTTTTGACACAAGGAAAATGAACAAATTTTTGAAGACAATTACAATTTCTTATATGAAATAAAATTAATTAATTTTTTAAATACATAAATAAAATCTACAGATTTTTCCACCTCGTTTGCTGAATATACATGAGGCAACAAACTTTTGACACCGACTTTATGAATTTTTTTTTCAATTCTTAATAATAGTGATTTTTTAATTGTTTTTGGTTTTGCTCTTTATTTTCGTAATATTCTTTGTTTTCTAAAATTTATTTTCAAGTTATTCACATTGGACTTTGATTCACTGAGAGAAAAACAGGGGTGCGATTAACATTTTTTCCTCATAACTTTAACACTATTTAGATGTAAAAATATATCAAATTTTTTAATGTTAATTTTACACTTTTTTAAGGGTAGAATTGACATGAAAAAGGGTAACTTTAATCCTTAAAACATTTAAAAAGCATAATATTTACACCGATTTAGGATAAATACTGCAGGATAAAATAAATATTTCCGGAATGTTATTTTAACTTTTTCGAACTTCTCTCAGTGTTGGTATCTAATTTTTTAATACTGAAAAAATGGATCCAAATATTAATTATCTTAATATTTACTAATATTTACTAAATATCTTAATTATAGAAATTTATATATTTCCTTTTTAATTAAAAAAATTGTTTTTTGTTATTTCAAATTTTGTATAATCAAAAATATTATAAAGTTTTATTTCAATTTTAAAAACATTTATTTTAAGGTGTTCTTTGTACTGAACTTTGTTTTATGACATATAAAATTATTTCTTTTAAAGATTAATTTTAATTTTATGTTTGAGACTCTAACGTAGATTCTCGGAGAAGAATAGTACTCTGACAAAATTTTTTTCTCATATGTCAACCCCATATTTTTGGTTTTTATTGCATTCCAGATGTCAATTCTTCAATATTTAGCAATATTCCATGTATTCTCCTCAATTTTTGAAAATCTAGAACCACCAGACTTGCTAAAAAATTCTTCAAAATAAAATAGAAATCAATGTTGTGGATGTAAAAGATCGGCGACTATAGGGGGAGGTGGGGCTACTTTGAGCTGTGGGGCTAGATTGTTATACGACTTTTTCGTCTATTTCTAAATGAAGCTGGACCTTACAATTATTTTATTTACATCCACAATTATTTTGTCTATCCAAATTGCATCATGTTGAAACCCAGTTTCCATTAGAAATATGCGAAAAAATCGTATAACAATGTAGCCTCACAGCTCAAAGTAGCCCCACCTCGCCCTATTGAAGTCGACTGTATATTTACTTCATATCAACATTCAGATGTTAAGGGTCCGGAAGATGTTTGAGGATTACTTTTATTTTCTTAAAAATAAGAAAATTATAGGTTAAATCACATTATACCGAATAAGTTGTTTAAATTAACTAGATCGTTAAAATGTCGATCCCGACAGGTGATTTCCTGAACCGCCCGGCAGCTCGGCAGCTTATATTCACGATCTTATATTTTCGTTTATCACCCAAGTCTCATTATTATTATTAATCGTATCGAAACACTTTATTTGGTATTACAATGTAATCATTACAATGTGCCTCGTATTGGAAGTATCTGCTGATCGTAGATCACCCAGGAATGCTTTCCCCGTAGTGAATGCTTCTTCTGTGCTCCTGAAGGTTTTTGGGCTGAGGCGGTGCACTTTATTACGTTTAATCATAAATGTCTTTTTCCTTTCATTCAGTTGCTTGCACAGAGCGGGACTCGAACTCACAGCTGTGAGAGACGAGTCAGAGATCTCATCGCTCAAGAGTCAGCGGTCTTGCCTATTGCGCCACTGAGATCCCCCAAATCGCATGACCATCGGGGAGAATAGGAATAAACACAGCTTTGAAAACCGATAATTTAGCCGAACGGCTAAGCTCGACTTTCTTCACCACGCTTCTGTCAATCTCCCTCATTACTGCAAAAGCTTGACCGATTCGCAACGCTACTTCGACGTCCATCCTAGCATCTCTTGTGAATAACACCCCGAGATCCCCGAGATCAGATAGCTCCTCCTTACCAATTACGAGACTTTTTTCTTGTTTTGACTTTGGGACCGGGCACTCAATGAGTCAAGTGGTAGAGCACACGTTAAATGACCCAAGTGTACTGGGTCCGATTCCCCATTAGATCACCAGGAATTTTTCTGCCGTTAAAGGTGTTCGGATTGCACCCAGTGAGCTTTGCTGCTTTTGATATCATATGGGGCATGGGACTGACAACTCCATCCCTGTATAATAAGGAATAATATTGGATGTCCCGAACTCCCCTTGCGAATAACGATCTATTCCATTTTTCTATTCTATTTTTCTATAGAACGTTATGCCACCATTATTATACAAAGGGAAGACAGGATACATATTCTTAGGCAAAATAAATATAAATTGAATTATGCTTATAATGTTATTTTATTTTTTATCGCATTGAAACTACTACTGAATCGAAGCTGACTTTACGAGTATACTTAAACGAGCATAGACTATTGAATGCCAAATGCTATTGAAAACTCCTTGAACAACCGGGTTTGGATCAGATTTGGACTCGTGCTACTTTGCTAAAGATTTATTTAAATCTCAAAGAAATTGATAATCTAGTAAGGTAAACAGAAATTTTATTGCGTTGCGCGCTTCAGTCATAAAATCACCGTAAATTTGTCATGAATCATCGGCGACAAGTCTGCAACATTTAATATTTTATTGTAAAACTATGTGGAACTCTTGAATATGGTGAAATCCTGAGAAAGAGCGCCTTGTTGGACCAAACTTCGGAACAAGAACTAACTTTTTTTTTGGCCTTACTGCATCTTCAGAACAAATAAAAGACGTATTGAATGGGAATAAGAAGAAAAAAAAGAAGAAAACATTATTTCGGGATCACGAATCAATCTATCATTCTTTTGGTGTTTGCCAGAAAGAGAAACAAATTTGGAACATTTAATGATTTGTGTCATAATCCGACGATCGATCAAATTTACACCCATTCTTGGCTGAGATGGTCCTAAGCAAAAAAAAGAAGATCTTCGAGAGCAGAACCTGAGATTTGCTGATTTATTGATTTGTTATTTCTATAATGTCTTGTTAATGAATTCTCGGAATCTGTTCTCCATTCCCAGGCTCTCTGTTCCCTATTGAGATCAGAGTCTGGGGCAGAGAAAATCATCGTCTTTATTGTTATCCAGCAGAATCCCATCGTGGGCGAATTTATTTGTCATTCTGAGTTCTATTGAAAAAGAGATCAAAATTGGAACACTTGGGTATTAATAATTTTGCTCTTTTTTGTCATATTCTTACATCTTAAGCTAACAATCAATTCTCTAAATTGCGTCAATCGCCAATTTTACGACTTTGGATTGAGAGGTTTGGTTTTTGCGCCAAGGCATCGGCGTGGATTAAAAAAAAGAGCCTCAACCTTGATTCCATCTAATTGCTCTTGGTTGTGCTCTATTATTGTTATTTCTGGTGCGAGATTCTAAAGTCATCCAAAGTGGGAGAGACTCGTAAGCAATTTACTGTGTCTTTTTATGAACCAATTGTCGTTATTTAATTGGATTTGCTCTTGTTGAAAGCAATTTCTGCTTTAGTGAACAAGAACTGCATCTTCGAGGACACTCACCTAAGAAGCACTTGAGGAAGAAAGATCTTCCACCAATTGATCACTCTTCTTGCCACTTTCTCAAGAGGTCATCACCGTAATCTCCCACCGATGTGCGATGTTTTTCTTTGCACTCTGACCACTTTTGTCATCTTCTTTCGCTCCACATTTCACTATTTATTCACCTCTATGGGATTTCGTGAAAAATAAACAATCTTCTTTCTTCTCGAATCTCCTTTTCTTATGAAAAAAAATATCAAGAAAAAAAGAGAATCCCTCTTTCCTCCAAAAAAAAAAAAAAAATCAAAGACAGTGTTTATTTTTCATGTCTCGCTTGTCTCACTTCTTGGGAAGCGCATTTTCATATTGCGACATTGCAGATCGTGGGCTTTTGGCTTCACAGCACGTGGTGAAAATTCAAAATTGGGAAGATGAAATGAATATTCCACACGGTTTTCTTGTACATCAGCCTCAATGATGAATTAATTAGACCAATAAATTGTGCTGTTTCTTGCTGATTCAACACCTCGTGACACAATCACGTTTTACGGAGGCGAATACTAACTTCTTTGTCACAGAAATATCAACTTTATTAATTGGTTTGTTACCATTCAAATTCAATCCGTAACAGATTGAACTTGATACAGAATGAAAACCCATAAAAGACAATTTTATTGCATTTTGGGCGTTTCTGGGATCGATTTCCCTAAGATATGGAAAAATAATTTTAACTTTTCACTTGGTTTCTCTTATCGCGATAACCTAATTTTTAAATTTTATGCAGATCAAGTTACTGTCCCTGCAGATACGGCTTGTTCAAGATTTACGAATTCTTCAATGCATTTTTCTTTTCCTAATTATATAAAATTTTATAGGTTTAATACAAGATTTATTGCCTTAAATTCAAACTTTATAAGAAAAAACAGAATATTTTTCCAGTAGAGAAAAAAAAACATTTTTTTTTTTATTTTAACCGTTTTAACGAAGAAATACAAAAGGCTTCAGGAATGGGTTAAAAGAATATAAAAAAGAATTGTAAATTGAAAAATTTTAAAATAACAAGGCTTTTATAAGGTTTTTCGGGATTTAGAAAAATATAACTAGATGATACTAAGTTTCCTACACTTGAGAGAAATCCGAAAAAGTTAAAGTAACATTCCGGAAATGTTTATTTTACCCTGCAGTATTTATCCGAAAAAGGTGTAAATATTATGCTTTTTAGGTGTATTAGGGGTTAAAGTTACCCTGTTTCATGTCGATTTTACATTTAAAAGCATTTCAAAGCAGAATCTAATTCTGACTTTAAGATTTCCTTATCACAACGGATTGACAAAAGAAAGAGACCACGAAGAAGTACTCAAAGACAATTAAATGTAGGTCTTCTACTTCATCACAGTATTTTATTTCTCTTTGATCATCTAGGATCATGAGAAAATCTCAAAATTCAGAATTATATTCGATCTAAAATTGCTTAGTGTATCCTAGAAGAATTTGGGAGATTCATTATTGGTAAGTCCAGCATAATTTACTTAACTAGTACACGTGAACTAGATAATACACTGAGAAAAAATAGCGGTGCGATTAACTTTTTTCCTCATAACTTAACACTTTTTAGGTGTAAAAATATATCAACATTATTTAATGTTAATTTTACACCTTTTTAAGAGTAAAATTAACATGAAAAAGAATAACTTTAACTCCTAATACACCTAAAAGGGGTAATATTTACACCGATTTCGGATCAATACTGCAGGGTAAAATTAACATTTCCGGAATGTTATTTTAACTTTTTCGGATTTCTCTCAGTGTGCACATGCACAGCCTATGCTCATTTTTCCGCCACAATGTGCCCTTGGGCTTGATATAATCTTAACTATCCGTTTGGGGGAGTTAATTTAAAAATATTGACTTATGTGTAATTTTTAAATCTAACCCTTATAATTCATGAGAGATACGCATAAGCGTTAGCATAAAAAGTAACAAAGGAAGTCAATACTCGTAGTCAAGGAGATAGGGAAATATATGAATTTTAAATTGCCTCTTTATGACCCAGGTAGTTTATTTCTTGTGGTATCAATTTAATTATATAAAGTCAAAAAAACACGATATAGACCTTTTTACATTTCCTCTTACTACGTTTCGGAGATTGGTTGTCTCCTTCTGTGTCAAACCGTTCAAATGGTGATATCGTTCCTAAAAGTGATATTTGAAGTCCAAGTGTATTATGTAATTGTCCAAGTAATTCTCCAGAAATCTGATAAGAACCTCTCCATACCTACCGATACCTGAGGAAGGAGACAACTAAACTACGGAACGTAGTAAGAAGAGGAAATAGAAAAGTTTAAAAATAGTTAGTTTAATCTAAGAACTGGTCTAATCTAAGACTGGTCAAATTGGCCGGTTTATAAACTTTTTAAAATTAATATTTATATTTAAACGGTACAATATCGCTATTAAAATTTATGAATTTCTTGAAATATGCATGTGATATATTTTTCAGTGTTTATTTAATTTTAATTTTTTTCTCTTTTACAAGAAAAAAATGTTGAGTATCCTACCCTACTGCGGTTACCCTACATTGAACCTACATTGAACCGAGCCCACTAGGAAAAACCACCGAAAACGGTCGTTAGGTTTAGTGTTAAATTAATGGCTATTGTGCCTTTGTGAATGAGGAAGTTCCAGAGGTTACTATTGTAGATTACAAAATTTTCTAGCAAAATATATCCATTAGATATTTACTTCTTTAAAATCATATTTTTCAGTTAATTCATATACTCCTGTCGAGATAGATTTTTCTCGCAAATCAGAAAACAAGTATCATTTCAATAAAGTCTTAATATTCTAATTTTGTTATTTGAAAATACATAATAAAAATGTACCTTAAACAACAAAAAGTCGTGATATTTAAATATCTTTGATTTTCGTATAACATGATGTTAGCTTCTCAATGACATCCCGGATATTGCTCCATTAGTTTCCTGAAACAGAAGCACAGCAGTGCTTCCGAGAAAGAGGTGTGATATGTCTGACAAAATCCCCAGACAATCAGGCAATGCCAGAGTATTTTTCCCATGTGGTGTAACCATTGTAATTTTGCTGGGATGATGATCATATGGTTCGCCAACACCTTCATCTGGGGCCTGAACTTGAACAATTGCCGGTGTTGAAGTGACGAGATGCAAATCCACTGAATCACAGTCAAATTACATCATAATTGGAGTCTTTTCTTGTTCACGTTAAAAAGCCACGATTCAATTGCAGGCGCGATCGCGGAATTGTGGTGGTGCTACCTTTCGAAAGCAATCTAATATGAGGCAAAAGATTGAGTTAACAATGTGAGTCATTCACTATATTTAGCATAAGATAAATTGTTGTTCTGGGAGGATTCTGCAGAGACAGAGATTGGATATTTATTTATTTATTTTTTTTTAATATTTTGGGAAGCTGTATGGGTTTGGTGTTGGGTTCTCTTGGGAATTGGGATTGATGATGGTGCGATTTGTGGTGACAATTCGATGAATTGATTCACATCTGGTGCACATAGGTGAGGAAAATTGCTATGAGAAAATGCCATGAATGATTTACGACAGGCTATAGCCTTTCCCTTTTTTTCCAGTTCAGAAACAAAAAGAGCTAAGCAATTTATACGTTCACAATTTGCGGAGGTGTTAATGTGATCCAATTATCACATTGAGCCATTGTAGAGTCGTAAGTTCGCGTGAGGCTTTGCTGGGAGATTGGATATAGGGAGTTTCTTTTGGGTGAATCTCATCTGGGCTTATATAACTCCTAAGCTCATTTCCCACCTCAAGTGGCCTTAAACTTTTTTTAGCTGTGATTCTTCTAAATTCACAGCTACTGTAGTGTCATGGTGCAATTAACCAACTTCGATCGGGCTTAATTAGACTGAGCTTATATTCTAGAAGATCTGAATATTTCACTGTTCGTGGGAGTATCTATGATACTTTTAAGAATTCGGTATTTTGGCTTTCGGGATTTAGGCCTATTCGGAATTTTGGCTTTCGGGATTTTGGAGTTCGGGATTTTGTCTTTTGGGATTTTGACCAGGACCCCTGTTTGCTACGTATACGGGCTTCAGACCTAAGGTTCAGCCATATGGCTTACCTTCTCTAATTTCTTATCAATCAAGATTTTATGAAAAATTAACACTTAAGATTGGATATTATTATCAAGTGATCCATTAAGTTTTGAAAAATCAATAAAATTGGTTGCTTTTTCGAAATTTGAAACCCTCGGGACCTGGGCTAAACCTTAGGTCTAAAGCCAACAGTAGGAGGTATATCTAAGACCGTTTCAGAACGGTGCTATACTTCAAAGTTTAACAATTCGTTTTTCAAACATACCATCATCGTTTTTTAAAACGTTTTCTAAAAATTACTTTGAATCAAAGTTTCCGATTTCTTTATGGTGTTTTTCTAAAGTTCCCTCTAAATTACGGATTCATTAATATGTTATTCTAGTCCTACCTTTGACATTTCTACAATAATACCTTTTTAAAAAATTTAGTAGCAATTTTCTAGGTAAAACAATTTTAAAATTTTTCTAGAGAAATCATTTCCGAAGAAGTGAAGCTTCCACGTTGATGTAAATATAGTACGTTCAATCTGCAGCCCCTATAGGGGCCAATCTTAATTGGTTTCCAGATATTTCAACAGTGATTTTTGGGTTTAGATCCAAAACCTAAATGCAGCTAGATTCCTAAAACGAAATTCTAAATCAATCCCACATTTAACCTTAGAAAAGGTTACAGTAAGCAGCCCCTATAGGGGTCAATCTTAACAGGTTTCAAGATGTTTCGACAATAATTTCTGGGTTTAAATCAAAAACCTAAACGGAGCTAGTTTCTTAAAACGAAATTCCAAATCAATCTGACATTTAACCTTAGAAAAGGTTACAGTATCCACCCTTATAGGTGTCAATCTTTATAGGTTTCTAGTCTAGATATTTCAACAGTGGTTTCTGAGTTCAGTTCAAAACCTAAATGGAGCTAGATTCCTAAAACGAAATTCCAAATCAATCCAACATTTAATCTTAGAAAAGGTTACAGTGTGCAGCCCCTATAGGGAACAATCTTAATAGGTTTCCAGGTGTTTCAACAGTGGTTTCTGGGTTTAGATCCCAAACCTGAATGAAGCTAGATTCCCAAAAACGAAATTCTAAATCAATCCGATATTTAACCTAAGCAAAGGTTATAGTAAGAAGCCCCTAAAGGGGTCAATCTTAATAGGTTTCCAGATGTTTCAACTGTTTGTTCTGGGTTTAGATCCAAAACCTAAATGGAGCTAGATTCCTAAAACGAAATTCCAAATCTATCAGACATTTTTCCTTAGAAAAGGTCGAAGTGTGCGGCCCCTATATGGGTTAATCTTAATAGGTTTCAAGATGTTTCAACTGTTTATTCTCGGTTTAGATCCAAAACCTAAATGGAGCTGGATTCCTAAAAGGAAATCCTAAATCAATCTGACATTTAACCTTTAAAAAGATTACAGTATGCAGCCCCTATAGGGGTCAATCTTAATAGGTTTCCATATGGTTTAACAGTGGTTTCTGGGTTTAGATCCAAAATCTAAATAGAGCTAGATTCCTAAAACCAAATTTCAAATCAATATAACAATTACCCTTAGAAAAGTTTACAGTATGAAGCCCCTATAGGGGTCAATTTTAATAGGTTTCAAGAGATGCTTCGGGTTTAGATCCAAAACCTAAATGAAGCTAGATTACTTAAACGAAATTTTAAAGGTGGAACAAATTATGCCTTCTTCTTTTTACAAACCAAATTCAAATCGCAACTACCATAAGCTTATACTACATTATCACTAACTTTTCCTCTCTTGAAAGCTAAAGTGAAAACAATATTGCAGCAACAAAAGTGTTTTGTGATCAACAGCCATAAGAATGCATTATTCTCCTTTTGCATTTTAACTTTAAGCGCGCGAGGTTTTTCCCTACCTTTTATCACTATATTTATTTATTTATTCACCATGCTGTTTAATAACAATATTATTATTGCTCTACCAAGCAGCTTTTTGCTTCTGCCATCGCGCACTGAACTCTAAAATGCATGCAAATGATCGTGGTAATCATAATAGTGGCTACATAAGAATTTTTTGTATAGAAAGGGAGCGTGGGTGTGAGAATTGGAACAATGATCAGATGAATTAACCCATGTCTTATTCCACTCAACACTCATAAAGTTCATGATTCAATGTGTCACAATTTTTCATTGATTTCCATCGCGTGCGCGAAATTTTTTCCCACTGCGTCCAAGAAAAAAAAGGCATTCGATTGGGAATCAATTGAACACGGGGCAAGAGAACGGAAATAGCATAAACTTTTTTTTTACTTTTTTTTCATTTTAGGTGTCTGGATGGCTGGTGTTTTTTTCGGGGAGTCATCCAGAATTTGGCCTGAAGGTGGGATTCCATGAGTCAGTCACAGCTGGAGATATTCCCATTGTCTCTCTGAACACTTTCATATTCAGAGCAAAATGCCCAAGTGCTTAGGCATTTTGCCACGGATTTCTTTTCCTGATAG
Organism: Phlebotomus papatasi; assembly: GCF_024763615.1. Classification (NCBI taxonomy): domain Eukaryota; kingdom Metazoa; phylum Arthropoda; class Insecta; order Diptera; family Psychodidae; genus Phlebotomus; species Phlebotomus papatasi. Next base: position 5,056,635 of record NC_077223.1, on the reverse strand, counting down.
CCAACAACAAACTGGATTTATTCGAGCGCCAAATGCCAGCCACTTGGAAGGAGGGAGTATTGTGTGAAAAAATTGAATTTGTCCATCAGATAAGGCAAAGAAGAGGATCACACTGTTTTCTTGATCGTTGGTCTGTTTCTCATAAAAAAAAACTGGAAGTCATTCTAAAGTAATACTTGATACAGAATTTGAAATTAGATTTAGTTTCAATAGGGGAAAGTGTGTCTCTTTGGAATTGGGGTACCTCTGAAATTGGACTCTTTCCTCATATTATCAAAGATATTGTGGCTTATCTTAATATTATCACTGAGAAAAAAAACGGGGGTGAGATTAACTATTTTTCCTCATAACTTTAACACTTTTTAGGTGTAAAAATATATCAACATTTTTTAATGTTAATTTTACATCTTTTTAAGGGTAAAATTAACATGAAAGAAGGGTAACTTTAACCCTTAATACGCCTAAAAAGCATAATATTTACACCGATTTCGGATCAATACTGCAGGGTAAAATCGGGAATGTTATATTGACTTTTTCGGATTTCTCTCAATGTAGGCAAATTATTGCAATAATAACATTACAAAGTGATATTGAAGTAAAACTTCAATACTGAAGCGAATATTGAAACCAATATTTCAATATTTGCCTACACATTGAACAAGTTGACTTCAATATTGAAATTTCAATATTGCAACATATTAAAATACCATTCTAGTCAGAGATTCAGTTCCTTCAAACATTGAAAAATTCTTGGAATTAGCATGTTTATGAACAGGAAGACATCTCAGAATATCATCGTAAACAGGACCAGAGATTCTGCTGTATATCTTGCTCAATTCTTCCCAGAAACCCATCTTTGTCAGGACTTCTCCCCTACTTCCTCGAGAAAATCTTAGATCTTATTGGATTTTGTTGTATCTTTTGCCAAGTACGCCCGGAATACTTATGTTGGTCAGAAGATTTCTCCTGGTTCCTCCAGGAAATCACAGAACTTCTGGGATTTTCTTCTGTAATTTGCCAAGAACACCCAAAATACTCAAGTTTGCCAGAAGATTTCTCCTGGTCTCTCCGGGAAATCACATCTTTTGAGATTTTGTTTTGTATTTTGTAAAGTACGCCCGGAATACTCATGTTGGTCAGAAGATTTCTCCTGGAGGAAGTTGAAGAAATCTTCTGACCGACTTGGGTATTTCGGGTGCTCTTGAGAAAATACAGAAGAAAATCCCAGAAGATCTGTGATTTCCTGGAGGAAGTTAGAGAAATCTTCTGACAAACTTGAGTATTCCGGGCGTACTTGACAAATACATAAGAAAATCCCAGAAGAACTGTGATTTCCTGGATCAATCAGGAGAAATCTTCTGACCAACTTGGATATTCTGGGTGTATTCGACCAAGTGAACAACTAAATTCCAGAAGATCTGTGATTTCCTGGAGAAAGCAGGTGAGCAGTGCTAACTAATCTGGGTTCTTGAGAAGATTTGACAAAATGTACAGCGAAATTTCATGAATCTGGGATTTCCATGGTGTGTCTTGAGTTGGATTTTGATCTTGGATATGTTTTCATTCATTATGCCTCCGGCACACCTTTAAGATCAGGAAAATTTCATGAAGTCGAAATTCGGTTCCCTTTCTTTCACACATGTTTCAAAAATGTCTATTTCATTTTCTCGCACTCTTCTTCTTCTCTTAAACATCACTCCAAATTCAATTTAGCTCAATCGAATTTGGTATGCGAAAGAATGAGATAGTCATATGCAAACCATGTGAGAAAGAAAAGGTTTCGAATTTCGATTCCATGAAATTTTCCTGATCTAAAAGGTGTGCCGGAGCCTTTAACAAGGAAATCCCAGCAGTTCTGTGATGTTCTGAACGAAGAAGAATCCAGATCATTAAAAAATATTGAAGGAAATATCAAATTAATTTAATATTTAGAATTTATTTGAAATTTTATTTCAATGTGACTTTGAACATTTTTATTGACATTATTTGGCCTAGTGTGTAGACATTCAAAATAATGAAATAAAATATTGAAAATATGTTTCATATTGAAACAAATATTACAATAATTGCTTACACACTGGACAATTTTCTTCAATATTGAAACTCTTTCAGGCCTGAGCTAAAAGAAAAGCCGAAGTGAATTTGGTGGTGCCTGTTGGCATTCTTCGAAATGCAGCGAAAATTCACGTAGGGCAAACTGGGGCACCACCAAACACGGGGTACCACCAAACACTAATTTTTATTTCTAAACTACTTGGACTATCTCGACCATTCCTTCAGTGGACAGGCATCCCTATAGTGCCTATAAATTCCTATCGGTCTTATCCTCTGAAGTCGAATCGCAGTTTAGTCATTTTCACAAGAAAATCCTTTTAATAATTTAGTTGAATACAGTTAAGTATTTGGGTTATTTGTGAATAATTGTCGATATTACAACAAAAACATTGGGATGAAATTTTGAGCTGGAAAACTCGTATTCTTTTGAGCTGTCCGAAAGTTCAGGAAAGGTTTGAGAAAAAATCCTTTTGTACAACACTATTTTGGTTAATAAGGAATGCAAAAGTACATATTACAAGAAGGGACACGACCTGCTAATAAGGATAAAATAGAGAAGAAAATATTTTGTCGCATTTCGGAAATTTTTTGCAACCGCAGCGCCGCCAGACGTTTCTCAAGTGAGTTATTTGTGTCTCTATCTCTCTCTCACAGTTGAATTGCGCGCGATTTAAAAACTTTCCATTTGAAGTGATATTTGCATTTAATTTCCTTGTATTTCTGCAAGATTCAAGTAAAAGGGTGTGTAGTGAACAACTATCGGTTTTCCGACAAAGATATCAAAAAGACAATTTCTTTCTATATGAGTTTTTATGTCTGTTATGTCTTTTTGGCGCAAAAATATTTATTATGGTACCGTCAATGAGCGGGATTAGTGTTACCAGTATGGCTATCTGTAATTTCCAATAAAATTATCAACACAAAATTTCCGATATTACACGACTTTTAACGAGCACAGGTCTGTTTTATGTCAATAAATCTTTGCAATGTGGGAAGCAGTTCTTATCAATATTGGATATTGAAAAGAGATATTGCAATAAACTTTGTCTAGTGTATAGTCAGCTTTATTCCACAAGTTAAAATGTTGGAACGGTTTAGCCATATGACCAAACCGTAAATCTGAAGACGGAACAACTGGGAACAACGGACTTAAACCCAAGGTATAAGTCCCGTATAAGTTTGAATTCTCTGCCTGAACGCTCCTCTATCTTTTTTCAGTGTTCGTACAGAAATTGAGCGATATTTAAATAAGTTTTTGGCGCGATCTCTTTTGTGTGCAGTCTGTTGTGATGTTACCATGGATTTTCTGGAGTGGTGAGACAAACAACAGAGGTGATCCATCTCCCGGTTCTTATATTTATATTAATTTGTCTTGCGTGTGAAGGTCATAAATCAATTGTGTGAGCATTTCTTATTTCGAAATGGCCAACAAGACAAGAATGAACCCTGATGATTAGTAAGTGGAGGGCGTTCTGGGCTTGTGAACTTCTTGGAAGGAAATTTCCATTTTTTTATCATCTTTCCCTCAGTGCCCCGTTGATAAATTACCCAACCATTCTGTCATACACGTGTTATAATTTTATTTTTTACACCTCCACAAACAAATGGATCCATCGTGATGATCTTGTGAAGGAAATCCCCTATTTTTCACACCTTTTTTTTTTGCATCCATGCCCTTTCTGTCACGTCTGTGGGTGAGATTTTGGGCTGATTAGACCAAGTGAAAAAGTTACCTTTTTCTGACCAGGAGAGAAAAATTTATTAATTCTTTCTCTTTGGCTCTTTTTTTCAGCCTGAATTTCTGATTTTGGGTAGTTTTGCTTCTTTAGGACTCGAGCTGAATAAAATTTCAAGTACGATAAGATCGTGTCAGCTTCCAAGCGCAAACACCAAAAATTTGCTGGTTATGTTCTTCTCGAGTCAACACACCAAATGCGCAAAGATAAATATCACCAAATATTGCTTCACATGGGTTTCAGGTGAGACAATGTGGCATGATAAAAAAAAAAGAACGAAAGGTACACCATAGTGTTTCCTTCAAACGAAAATGAAACAAATTTTCCATCTTCTTGTTAATATGTAAGCCGTTTATCCTTTCCTCAGATGGTAAGAGACTTCTTTTTCGTGTCTGGATGATGTTATGTATAAATTTGGACGTCAATAAAACAAATGATCCTTCCTCGATACCATCTCATATGAGACACAAAATGTTGCCCAATAAAATCAAGTTTCATTCACATAATTCATGAATTTTATGATCATCCTCCTTTTCTCCCTGTCCCCTCCTTCCTTTCTGGAACCATCAGCAGTTTGGCTTTTTCTTGTCCTCATGGGGACCATTTGGAACAGAATTCGATACACTTCCAACATGACAAAGTGACACCTTCCCAACCAGCATTTTTTGGACCCAAAACTCACCAACAATTGTTTGAAAAATGATTCCAAAAAATATCCTCTCTTGTTAGATTTATCGTTTGAAATATTTTATTGTTCCACTTCTTCACTCTTGTTAATTCTTTCTCCCTCATCCACCAAAGAGGGTGTCTCTGGAGTGATGAATAATCTTCCACGATGACCTGTTTCACCTACAGTGAGATCTTTTCTATTCCCGAAAAAGAAATCAAGATCACGGGATTTCTTTTTAGATACCACCACACCTGCACAGGCATCTTCCACGAACATCTCAGCTGCAATTAATTATTCTAAACCCCAAAAAAGTGCCACCATTTCTGAAATACCGGGAAAAGATCATCAGATCTGGATTATGTGACCTGAGACAGAAATTCTACAGGCGTGGATAAAGGGATTTGCAGTTGAGATTTTTCAGCAACTTTTCCACCCAAGGCTGTAAATTACGTCCTGCAGAGAATCCAATTTTTCGGTGATGTCTTACAAGGCAGAATTTAGTAAGAGGATTACCTGGTCAGACGCAGGAGATTCCATTGCGATTGAGTTCAGGTTGAAGGTGAAAATTGCACATGAGTGCACTGTTAGAAAAGGGAATCTTGGTCAAAATAAATATCAGGAAATATCAACAGATGTTTATTAACTTTTGTATTTCTCCGATTAAGTTACGATAATTACTCATTCAAGCGAAGAAATAGTAATATTAATTTTTGTTTTTAATATTTATGATTTCTTTCACAAATTGAATGATGCTTTGACAGATTGGTATTTGCCAGATTGTTTGACAGATTGATATTTTGACAGATTGTCAAAATAATGAAAAACTTGAAAACGTTAGAACTAGCTTCTCATCCCCAACAACGGTTACGCTTCCATGCTCCCGGAGTTTTTTTGGGCATAGGCGGTGCATTTTTATTACGTTATATCACAGTGAAAATATCTTTTTCTAAACATTGAGATCTTTGCACCGGGCGGGACTCGAACTCACAACTGTGAGATTCAAACCAGATATCTCAACCGTCCAAGAACCAACGGTCTTACCTATTGTGCCACTGAGACCCCCAGCGTTTCTAGTCTTAGCCTATGAGTTACCCCTTCGGTAGGGGTACTGTAGAAAGGATTAGTATTGAGAATTAGTTCATGTTAGATCGTCGTAGGGGATAGATTATGAGGAGGAACGCTGAAAGAAACCTCTATCGGCCAAGGTGCACAACCACGCAATTGTCTTAAGGGCTCTGGCCTTACATATTCCCTGACGGATCTAACAAAAACTTAACTGTTTACTGCAAAAACTGACCATTGAAACGAAGTTGAGATAATAGTAGTTCTTTTATGATTGCTGGATAATTAAAATAATTTTGTAAACCTACATGGTTCATTTCGATTTTATAAACATCAGAAGCAGAACCTTTCAAGCAACTGATATAGATATTCTGTAGGGGAATATTTTCAGGCTTCGTATATACTCAACTCTGCCTTCGAACACTTCATATTTTACTTCCCAAACTCCACAGAGAGAGCAGTATATAATCCCTCGATTTTGAGTTATACTCTATATTGTAGTAGGACTGTTGCGCCTGGAGGAGTTGGAGGGAGAAAGCCCGTCCTGACGAAGACTCTTCTAATCCAACGGTACCAATCACTGTTCAATTGGGGTGGTGACTCTAAGGGGTGCTATAACGGCTAACTTCGGAGGCACTATATTGCTGATATTGCTAGTCTCCACGGATAGATGGAGTAAGAGCGGCCGACAGATATATCCCGAAGGCGTATACGAATCTACTCCTCAGTCGGCCTTTATCAGTGAAGCTGAGAGGAACCCAGAGCCCTCGAGAAAGAGCAATGGAGGTTCTATTCCGGGAGATTACGCTGAAGGGCGCCCCAGCATGTTTCGGTGTTAGGTCTGTAGCCGTATTGCTAAAATAGTGTTGCGGATGAGACTTTCCGACTTTTAGAGCGAGAGGAAGAGACCAAGTCTTGGGCCAGCGATATTCAGAAGACTTAGGGTTAACTCCAAACAAAATGGTTTATTTGACTTAAGATTTGAGATCGTAACTAAAGGAAAAACGGTCCCTTCCCTGCTTCTTAAGGCGCATTTGAAGCTTCAAAGCGACATTTGGTCTGAAAGCGTGGGTGCCCAAGTAGCATTTTTTTCTTAAAATAGTCTTGTAGAATACCCTAAGTAAGGCACTATAGAACCAAAAATCTAAATATTTACTTATAACGCTCTTGCTTCCATCACTGAGATTACTATAAGTAAAGTGGCGCACTCTTAAGGATCTTAAGAGCTACTATAGGAATTACCACAGAAAATTTTCACTTTAAGTCTTTTAAAAGTGCACTAAAAGACTTGTCTAATACTTGGTTCTATAAGGCAGCTGTTTTGCTTCTTGGGTGGCCTTATCCTTGTCAGGTGAATAACGACAAATCTCCATATTTGCCGGTGGTGGGCTCTCATCCTATACGCCATATTTCTGTTGACAAAGCGACGTCAATTGGGACCAGAGACGACTAACTTTTAGGGCTAGACGAGACGTCATAAATCTTAAGTAATATCATCTCTTATTGGGTCTAAGATGATAAGGCTCTTCATTCGGCAGTGGTGTGATTCTTATTCGGCAGGTACTACACTATCCCTGGCTTAAGATGATAGGTTGATAAATTTGACAGGAGATATCCGCAGGAGATATAGATACATTTATAAATTCTCTACGCTTGTGTAGGAAAAACTCTTCAATATGGACATAATTTTCTCTAGTGTGTAGAGGCCATTAGTCTCAAAAGAAAGGTTACGAAAGGATTAAGAAAGGTAGGTTAGAACGTTTACGCCTCAGATGAGCAAAGCCACCCTTGAGGAGACAGAGAGGGCAACATCCTGGGCTCTCTTTCTGCGTAGCCAATTCTGCCTTCGAGGAAAGGGGCAATAGCCTCGACATTCCTTGGAGCAGAAGGATGACAGCCTCTCAACTAGACAGAGGGGACAACACCCTCGACACTTTTTCTGATGGAAAACTGTTTAGTGGTGGCAAAAGCTTTAGCACTCTATCCGGGAAGAAACTGCTGACTTTATCAGCTAAGGGAAAAAGTAATGATCTCGGCGCTTCCCAGAAGATTACACAGCACTCTCGACTTCGTTCCAGAATAAAACTGGCAGGGACCATATCTGCTCCCCAATGCAATGTTTAAGGAGGCGAACTTGGGCATCCACGGCGACCGGAAGGAGGCAAAGACCTCGGCACTTCCTGGAACGTAGTTCAACATCGTCGGTCCCAGCCCTTTCCAATGAAAAAAAAAATCAAAAGCCAATGATCTTACCTCTTGCGCCACTGAATTATTCCTAATAAGGGTTTTTCAAAGTCAATGGTTAAAAAGGCTCTAGAGGGCTCGCTTATCAATCGAATGGAGTTATGTGGGCTCGTTAGAAAGGCCTTGGAATTTCGGATAAAACTGAACTAATTCCAATAGGTTCCGAACCGGTTTATAATAGATAACTAACTTTTATCCGAAATTCCATTTTAACATTCCTAAGGAGTATTTTGGGCAATATTTTGTTAGATTTATAAATCGTTTTAATTTGGTTTTATATCGGTTTAAATCGGTTGAGAACCGGTAAATGGTATATTGAGTGAATTCGAGCATTTCGCAAAGCCTGGAACGCTTTGCCTCCCCTTTTGTTTAGAAATTCAATTTGTTTAGACACTGGACCAATGTTTTAGGTCAGAGGTGTGTAAGAAACCGTTGAAACCGAATTAACGTCAAATGAGACATGTACGTCAATGGTCAAAACGCTACTATAACAAACTTATTTTGACGTTAATTCGGTTTCAACGGTTTCTTACACACCTCTGTTTTAGGTTAAAGCTCCTATGAGAATGTAAAAGTCCATTTTGAGCTTAAGTAAAACATACAATTTCTAACAGTGTTGAGTCCTAAATCTACAATTTTGGGTATTGAATATCACTAAAACCTCGAGATATTTGAAGAACGCCAAGCTGACCTAATTCGACCTTTTAACTTTGAATGGCAATAAATATTTTTTTAGCTTCTTCCAGAGATCGAACGATCGTCTCCTAAATCTTCCATCTCCACTCTCTTGGAGCCCGCGTGAATTTCTGTTAATCGGCTTAGTATGGTGTTATTGATGACCCCGTAAGTCAGTGGAAGTTGCCATTGTTGGTCAATATAGCATCGAACGACATCGACAATTATCGCGAAGAGGGTAACCCTTCTGCACGAGCAAATAAATCTGGGTCTTATTGCCTCCTTCGCGTATTTTTTTTGCTCCGTTGCTGGTAGAAAAGAAAAATTCTTGCACCACAAAATGTACAAGTGTTGCACACCAACGAGACTTTATTAAAATGGTCTTCAACAAGAAACGGGAGTGGATCTGATGTACGAGGCGATTTCATTGGAATTACAAACTCCTGCTGGGTTTTCGTTATAATTTATATTTTACATGAGTTTTTTTTCCCCTTTTCAATCCAAACACCCTCAATGTTGGCCAGAACAATTCTTCAAGCATGGTGAAAAAAAAGATAACTTGTATATTTTGTTCCTTGTTGCATACAGCCTCTTCTTGGCCTCCAATCGATAAATCAATTGAAGCTGGAGGATTTGTTGGGCTGTTTTTTTTCTGTGTGTACCCGCACTCCTCTTGGTTCTTCCTGACTTGAGAGATTGGTGAAATACCAACATTTCCACTCTACTTCGATAGAAGAATGGGTTTTCCTCCTGAGGAATTCGATTTGCACCTCCGAGTGTTTTTATTTTGAACACCCGCCAAAGAATTGAGAACAATCGAGCAAATATTTCACTAATGACCCAGTTTTCTGTGCACTGCCAGCGTCTTATGCCATTGTTTCCGATGCGAATGAAACTGAGAGTTGTGTTATGCAACATCCCCTGGCATCTTCAGCAACATCAATTGCCACGGAGATCTTGAGAAGTCACTGTCAAAAGTGCACCTTTTGTGGGAGAGCAAAGTACTTGCGGGGGAAACAATGATGGAACATGGTAATTAATTCTATCTGGATCAGACACGCCTGCAATTGTCTCTAAAAGACACGCAAATGTCCAATGATCTTCCTGAGGAAAATTTCTCAGGTTATTGCAACAAAATTGATCTTGACAAAGTGCGAAGTTCATGCAGGATAGCTCTTGGATTTTTGGAAAATTTCGAACGCATCCCCAATTAGAATAGGGGAAACTGGGGTAAAATTTGTCAAAACGAAAATTTCAATATTCACTATTTTCTAAAATAAAAGAGACTGAGGCTTGAAATTTTTATTATAGATAGCCTTCATGAACCTTCTTAAACTTACAAAGTTTCAAGGAATTCGAGGAAGAATTATGTAAAATAAAAAAAAAAATGAAATTTTGAGCCCTATTTTTGGAATATTTGGCTTACAGAAAATATCAATACTGATTAGCTCAATTTAAGCACATTTCTTGTTAAGATAGAGAAAAATTATCTTCGACTAAGTTATAGAGGAATAAATTTCCTATAAAAAAAATATCTATTTAATATTTTTAACGTTTGCAAGAGTAAAACGTCACAAATTATCCGAAGACTGACAAAATTTGTCCCAGCAATTTTGAGAATCTCCACAAAATCGACTTTTAGAAAATGATTTGAAAATCACATTTTTTTCCAGATAGAGGAAAATAGTCTTCTGCAATGTTGTAGAGCAGTAAATTTTATATGAGAATATGCTCATTATAAAACGTTTAAGTCTTCTCAGAGCTCGTGAAAGAATTAAATATGCGTTTTGACAAGATTTGCCTCAGTCTCCCCTAAATTTGAATATTCAAAGAACTGATCAGTTAGACATTCATTTAGATTTCCAAGCAAAAAGATGCACAGTTTTCAAGTCCTTAAGGGGATTCTTTAAAAAAAGTCAAAATAAGTCTATATCCTTTGATTGCTTAAATAGATAGGTAAGCTATCTAAAGAATATACCATAAAAATTTCAAAAACCAATTCGAAGGAGCTCCAAGCAGTTTCCAATCGCTCGGTCAAACATCCGAAACATTAAGCAGATTTTCCCTACTTCTAATTTTTACAATTTTGCAGAATTGGTGGGAAAAATAAAAAAAAAGATTGACTGAACAAAACGAATAAAGACTTATTCTAATCAGAAAAATAAATTCTCTTTTAGTTGAACCAAAATGGTATTTGAAAAATAAAATTGTTTTAATGTTTTACAGCATATTAATGCCAAAATTTTGATTTTAACATGGACTTTAACATTTTGAAAGAAGTGAGCAATAACAACTTGATCAGCAGAAGTGTCCGAGTGTCACAAAAATATCTGTTAGAAGAATAGCATAAAATTACCTCCGATACCTCCTATATAAACGTTGAAAGCAAGTAGATGAAAATTCCATTTAAACAAGTGATGTACAATTTTTGTGTCCGGTGTAATGTTTCCGGGAAAAGTGAAGCCTACATAGGTGGGCAAAATTTTTGTACGAAGCTGAGCAAATTAAGTCAGCTTTGTAAAAAGTGCTACTAAATTTTCATTCATTTCAATTGGATTTTCATTTCTGAAAATCCAAGTATTTCCAGGAATGTTGTGAGGTGGGATTCCGAACCTAATAAGTTATAGTTTTTTTTTTCGACATAGTGCGATATGATTGATACGGTTTTTGTGGCACTCAGTAAGAACTCTTAAATCTTGGACATCATTTTCCGTACAAATCTGCACAACCTCCCCATAATTTGAATTAAAAGAAAAATAATTTTATAAGCTTAAATCTCAGATAGGGGAAGGTGCCCATGCTTGATACCATTGGAAGCTTTGTAATGACTAAATTTTTCCTATGTTTCTCAATAAACGTGACTCCGTAATATATTTTAAAAAACTGGCCACTTTCCCATAGTTTTTAAAATATGGTTGCGATGAGTCACATAGGGGAAAGTACTCTACCTTCGAACGTTCATGCCTTCGAATAACATGAATTTTCTTTTAGTTTTCCTAAGAGACTTAGACATTTCTATTAAATATTAGTTGGTTTATCATCAATTGTTGATTATTCTGTGATAATTTAGTATAAATCTCTTACGAAAAATAAAAGAAATTCATCGTATTCGAAGGCATGAACGTTCGAAGGGAGAGTACTTTCCCCTATATATTGTGAAACATAGAAAATTTAGTCATTACGAAGCTTCCAATGATATCAAGCATGGGTACTTTTCCCTATAGTTAATTTATAACGCAAAAAGACAGTATAAATATTTTCAGATTTTGGGTAATAAGGAAACATAAAAAAATTAATCCTTCGGTTAATAACCAAAAGAAGTCAGTAAAAAAATTCAAATTGGTTAATGTGGTTAATCAATAGTTTAAAATGGTCAAAAAATAAATTAAGAATGGTTAGTAAAATAATTAAATAGTTCTCATTTATCTCTTTGAATTAAAAAGAAATTGCTAATTTGTTTTAGAAAATTCTATCTTTTCTCTTTACGGAGGATATTTCACTTTTTTTGAGCAACCTTTTTTTCTAACTGTTTTTACTGAAATAAAATAATTTAAGAACAAAGCAAGGTGGACATGGCTATTAAAGAGTGTGAGTGACCTGAAGTTATTAAAAGCTGAAGCTTTTAAAAAAAGTATTAACTTCTTGCCAAATAAAGAAAAATACAAAAAATGCTAGGAGAAAATACTCTCCCTTCGAACGTTCATGCCTTCGAATAATGTGAATTTTGTTTAAATTTTCCTAAGAACCTTATACATTTTTATTAAATATCAGTTAGCTTATTATCAAATTGATAATAATGTGACAATCATGTGGAAATCTTTTAGTTAGAGAAGTAAGTAAGTAAGAGAAATTCACCACATTCGAAGGCATGAACGTTTGAAGGGAGAGTCCTTTCCCCTACAATGTGTACAACATTTAAAGGCAGTCATTCTTGAAGCATCCTTGAAGTGGGTAGGCTTTAATTTGGGCTTTTAGTGCACGAACTCAAAGAGAGAGCAATTATAGAATCCACTCTTTTTGAACTTGTGACACGGTTAGAGGCTAAACAGTAAGAGATATCGACTTCCGCACTTCGACGACCTCTCCACGAGTCAACATTATCTAGGAATTATTTTTTTCCCACGAAACCAAAAACCATGTTTTTTTGGTTTATTTCGAAAACGGTTCCTATGATTTTTTCACTTTCGAGTATGTTTTAGAGGTAATCAAAGCGAATATTTCGTCCTCGGACACCTATTTAGCCCGATCACAAGTAGATTTTGATTCTCCAATAGTGTCTTGGATAAAAGGTAAATGGAACTCTATTTGCACAAAAAGTCGTTGAAGTTCGAAGAATTCAAATTCAATTTCGAATTTTCATACTAAATTTTCGAACAAGTTGGGGAAAATTTATCAAATATCACACTAAAAAGCTCGCAAAAGAGTTACTCAGTGATTATGGAGTGATTAAGTACTGGGACAAGAACAGTAAACTTCGTTGTTCTGTTTTTTTCCTCACAACAATGTGAAGACCGTCACATTTTGACACTTGAGCATTTCGAAATTCGAACAGAATGTAACTTACGCCACCTTGCGAAAGCATTAAGAAGTAAGAAAGTCTCTTTTTTGGATCTTCAAATAGATTTTCGAATTTTTCAAGATCTACTTCTGTACGGAAAGATTGGAAAGCTATTTTGATATCGAATTTTCGAAGATCGAAGATTCACCACAGTAGAAGGTTTATTCTTCAACCGCTTTGCTAAAATTTGGATTTTTTTGAAAGATTTTGAAATTTCCAACCCGACTGCATCGGATATAATCGGTTATGGATTGGTATAATACTCTTAAATGATTTATCTTTCTCGGATTCCCTTTTTATTTGTTCGCGTGCTTGTTCTTCATGCTAAAATATTCTAAAAGCTGCTTTTCTTAAGCATTTTCTTACTTTCAAACGATTTTTTTTTGAATGTATCAATCACTTTAATCGGTAGTAAAGCGGTGTGTATTTCCTCTTATTTTTAAATAAAATTCAGCTTTATCATGATGTAATTTAGCTTCCTAATTGGTTTAATGAGCTAAATTATTAAATCGCAATAAGGTCCAGTTACATTTAGAAATAGAAGAAAAAAGCCCATTTTTAAAGCTGCCCCAATTCAAAGGTACCCCACTTTCCCCTATTCTACCAAAATTTTCTTCTGACTCCATTGAAGCTTCACATTATCATGTTTTTATTTTTAAATATTTTTTTAAATAGATAGTTTATTTTTTGTTTTTCCTTTGTTTAAAAGATTGCAAAGGAAGTTACAGCCATTTAAAAGATCTTTTATTCAATTGACATGGCGTACTAATCATGATTAAATTTATACTGACCGGCCTGAGCTTATCAAGGGTTTAAGGTATTATTTGTTTAAATTTTTATAGCAGTATTAGTTTCAATCTCATCTTAAAATCTTATTTATTAATTCTATTTCTTTTGCATTTTTATATTTATCTGTGGAAATACTTCGGATTCGGAACGAGGATGTATTTTCAAAACCAAGACAGAAGCCCCTTCGAGACAGTTTAAAGGGTAGTGTGAGGAGTTGAGGAAGAGGACTTTAAGTCATTTCCACAAAGAAGTCATAAATCAGTAAAATTCCCGAATATACTTTATGGTTCACATAATCCTTTTTTTTCTGCCATTTTTCACCAACTGAATCTTCTCACACATTTTCGAGGCAATTTAACTTTTGAAGAAGTCACCCGGGTTTCTCATCGAAGAACCCCCTTCTTGAGTGCCAACCCTCCCAGGAGACAATTGGCTCAAGAGCAACAAAGAGTCACCGAGCTGACCATTATTTTTATTAATTTCGGGTGCATTTTTATTGTTACGTTTTATTGTTGCGACTCTTTTGGCTATAAAGATGAGAAACCACAATTTCATAATTGCCCTGTATAAAATATTTTTTTTTTAGCACCATAAACCTCTGCACCTTTTGAGCACCCGACAAGAAGTCACAGAAAGGAACTCGAATTCACGATATAAATTTAATCCACGGTCCGTGTAATTTGGGAATGTTTGAAATTCTTCGGCTGATGTCTTCATTAGAGCGAGGTGGTGAGATTTATTCGTGTACCTTCTTAATCTCATTAGGAAATTCAGTAGCTGAAAAGGAGGCCCATAATCTTGCAGCAAAGGGTGCTAAGTCTTCGACAGATGCTCACCAGAAATTTCACTCTCGAACCAACATCAGCGGAAATTCTTACAGCAAAAGCGTCTCAAATGATTTCCTCTTGAAGTATTCCGTATGAGCCCAGTCGTTTTTTTTTTCTTCATTCACCTTTGCACACCATTAATTACCGGAATAATTGTAACGAAACATTTTACCAAGTGTGAAGGTCGCGTCTTGCCATCCGCGACCGCGAATACAAACACTTGAGGCATTGAAAGAAAAATTACAGCCAAGTGAATTTTGGGATGTTGCAAAACACGAAAGTGCAGATTCAGTTGAGATTTGATGACGAAATAAGGCTTCTTGTGAGTCATTATTCAATTCTTTCTTAGTATGCTCGATCTTAAATTGGGGCAGTTGAATGTTGAGATTTTTCCAAGGGTTATCAGAAACAAAATAAAAGAATTGAACTTTTTAACTGTATTGACTTAGATGACAAATGCTTGAAATACAACTTCAAAAGTTTGGACGGTAGTGATGTTATTCAATTTAAAATTTCTTGTTGTTAATTTAAAATACCCAAATTATTCAAATTGTTTGCTAAATTTATTTTATATCTACTAAAGCACAATCGAGTAGAGTTGTCAGATGAGATCTGCAGAATTTTACGGATTTCAATTTCTATTTCGATTTTTATTTGACAAGTACATCTGATTTAATTAAATTTAACTAAATCGGTAAAGGGTTACGTGCATTCTTTCAATATGTTTTTAATAAGAATCTTAAAACTGAATTTTTAGTAACATTACTTTTTTGTAAATAAAATTGATTAGTTCCTATCAAAATCATGAATGACCCAAAAATTCCGAAGTCAAAATTCCGAAAAAAAACAATATCTCGAACATCATAATCCTCAACGTCAAAATCCCGAAAACCAAAATCTTAACTCGTTTAAAATCAATTTGGATTTTAATCAAGTTTTTAATATTGGATTTTGGTTCTATGAATTTAGGGTTTAAGGAAATCGCCCATTTGGCCTTTCGACCTATTTTGGATTTTGGTTTTCGGGATTTCTGTCTATTCAGTATTTTGCATCTTTCAGATTTTGGCTTTTCGGAATTTTGGGGTTCGAGATCTTTTGCCCATTTGGCCTTCCAACAACGTATTTGATATTTTTGTCTTCGAGATTTCGACCTATTCATGATTTCGATTCTTGCGGATTTTGGCTTTCGAGATTTTGACCCATTTGGGCTTTCGACCTGTTTTGGATATTGGTTTTCGAGATTTAAAGTTATTTTAGATTTTTGTTTACAGGATTTCGACTTATTCAGGATTTTGTCTCTTTCCGATTTAGGCTTTTCGGGATTTCGGCTCATTCGTTCGAGCTTTCGACCTATTCAGGATTTCGACCTATTCAGGATTTCGACCTATACAGGATCATGTCCATTTCGGATTTCAACCTATTCAGGATTTTTTTCTTTCGGATTTTAGCTTTCTGGATTTTGATTTTTTAGGATGTTGACTCTCAATATTTTGGGCCATTTGGGTTTTCGACATATTCAGGATTTTGTCTCTTTCGGATTTTGGCTTTTCGGGATTTTAGTCCATTTGGGCTTGTAACCTATTTGGGATTTTGGTTTTCGCAATTTCGACCTATTCTGGATTTTGCTTCCTCAGTATTTTGGCTTTCAAGATTATGCCCCATTACGGCTTTTGACCAATTTTGGATTTTGGTTTTCGGGATTTCGACCTATTCTGGATTTTGTCTCTTTCGGATTTTGAATTTTGGGGATTTTTGCTCATTCGAACTTTCGATTTCGACCTATTCAGAATTCTATTTTTGGGATTTCGACTAGTTCTGGGCTGTGCCTCTTCTCGATTTTGGCTTTTCGGGATTTCGACCTGTCTTTTCGGGATTTTGTCCGGCACTGAAAATTGACATCTTTCGAGGTGAATTTGCAAATTTCAAGCACATAACCCTAAGCCAAATATCTTGCCAAAACACTTTGCTTTCTGTCAATTGAACAAAAAAGAAATTGATTGAAGAATTTCTGGTGAGATCAAAAGACCGATGTCATGTTAAATGTATTGAAATCTAATTATGGACAATCATTTGACCCCTTGACCGTGTCCATATTGGATTTTGGAGATGAGGAGAATGTTTATGGCGCAAAATGCATGATAAACTGAGAAAAAATGTGGATTAATGATGTGCCACGATAAGTGACAACACAATAGACTCTATCTTAAGACGAGAAACCCGAGATTCCGAATAGTTTGAAAGACAGAATTTGCGTTAAATGACGATCATTATTTTGTGTGTGGTTCCGAAGAATCATCTCCAAATTTGACAGTGTCTGTGATTAATTGATTCCACCTTTGAGAGGTGGTTAGAGCTATAGTTTAAGGAGATGAATAAAAAAAAACTGTCGAATGTAGACATAGAGGAAAGTATATGAAGAGATGGGAGCACAAAAAAAGAGGTCTGGAAGAGAAATTACGATGGAAAGTCACGATGGAAAGAATCTCATGAGAAGTATAGGAGAAAATGATTGCCTACTTCAAATGGGTGCAATCCCTTTGACCTCTTTGTCAAATAAATCACACCCAAGACCGTGGATACAAGCATCTTTCCCATCCAATGCCCTCCTCAACCCAGCCAAGTTAAATTGAATTCTTGTGCGATAAATAGGTCGATCCGTTCAATAACTTCTACCCAGATATAAATAATAACACAATCGCGTCCCCTCCAGGGCAAATTATTTCTCTTCGATTGTGGTTTGTTTGTTGTGTACCTTCTTCATTTGCCATAGTTATTTATGACGTGTGTGCATTATGCTCGACAATTGAATTTTATTTATTTACCCGCAAACACCGATGCCACACAAAAAAAAACTGCCTCCAATTGCCAACCACTTTGATCATCGGTCCAAACAATTTATTTAACGATCAACCTCCGTGCATCAGTTTCGGTATAAAGTCAAATTGACTCCTTTTTTTCACCAATTGATTGTTCACCAAAAAAAACATATTTTATTGTGTGCGAAATTCATATAAATTGCCAGTTCAATTCGTTTTATGCCCTCCGAGATATTTCAATTCAGTCTCATTGAACCTTTTGCGCTTCTTTTTCAACATTTCAAGATAAGGGGAAGGTTTTGAAGCCTCGGATAACGCAAATTTTTGTACAGGTCGACTTTTTCTATGTTCCCTAATTAATCTGACCCATGGGAATACATATTTTAATAGCTAGGCTAGATCTTGTATCTCCTGAAAAGAACCATGAGTCAGATTGATTTAGAATTGCAGAAAAGTAATTTAGTGGTACACAGTAAAAAATGTTCAGCTACTTTACCTGGATTTTCATTGTAAATTTTACATAAACGTGTAAACGTGTGTACTGATACATATTTGTGTAATTTGTACACATTTTATCCGAAAACTGTGTAATTTGTACACATTTTATCTGAAAACTGTGTAATTTTACACGAAATATGTAAGAAAATGTACACAACTGTGTAATTATACGCAGTTGATTACATAGTTTACCATTACATAAAATTTAAATTACACATTTTCAGATTACACGTTTTTCTGAAATACATATTTGAGTAACTTTGCAAGAATAATCGTGGTAAAAAAGCAAACCAATGATTATCCTTGTAATCTTTTTTTACTGTGTACGAAAATTTATGTTATCTGAGTCTACAAAACCTTTCCCATCCTATCCTCATCTATTTTTATTTGTTTAAACTGAATTATAAATTGATGTACTCGTGCTAGGAACTCGTGTGTTCAAAGAATCTACTTAATGGTCATATTCCAATATACAATTGAAAGTTGAAATCTATTTTTTAGTACTTAAGAATTTACATGGGTCGAAAAGACTTAAAAAAATACCATATTTTTTCTATTTTTTTAAACATAATAAAATTTAATTTTAATTTACGTTCTTAAACATATAGAAGTACAACTTTTAAACTATAGTTTCTGATATTGTGATTTCAAAATTTTAAAAATTCAGCCATTTGAAGCTGGTTTTTTGCGACGATTATTTGAAAAATAAAAAAAACATACTTTTCGATGTACAAGATTTCTTAGAGTATATTCATCTGACGTAAAAAAAACTAAAAGATACACTTTAGATACTTTTTCGATACTATCGAATCGATAAATCTATATCTACTAGATTAAGCAAATATCGACTTTTTACGCGTTGTTGAGTATTTTATTGTTATTACACTCTTATAAGAATGTGACCTTTGAAAACTATCTAAATTTGTTAGAAAGAGCGCAACTGTCGTTTAAAATTTTCAGAATCGACAGTTAATACTATCGAAAAGAAATTATAATGTCACCCCAGGATAGCTTTTAGAGAAGTTCAGTATTTTAAATTCCAAATTAAATATCCTTAAAGGACAATGGGCAAAACGGTCCAACCTTTCGCCACGAATGAGACCTATACCATCGAATAAACATTGGCAAAGGTAACAACTTTTGTTCCTGGACCAACCCCAAAAGTATGTAGAAAAAGCACTAAAGCATAAAACATATATATAAGAATTGTAATGATTTTTGTTGCAAAACCCCTATTATACAATAACGGTTAATCGCATATTGGTCCTTATTAAGAATAATTTGTAAATAAGGACTCAAAGAAAATTTTTCTGGAACAAACCATATCTTTTTCTCTTCATTTTCCCTGCAAATTTCCAGATTTTCCTTATAAATCTTTTACCATCCTTCAAATTCATAAGAAAAGGATTGTATACTTTTTTTATGAAGGAATGTCTCTTATGAAGTGATATTTTCTGCTTGATAAAAGAGTTTAAACCTTTAAACATCGCAGGGTCCTAAAAGATACCGTTATTTGAATACTATGAGTAATAAATTCAAAGAAAATAATGTTTTAATTAAGCCATTATATGCTCAGAACCTTTTGTTCAAATTCTTTAGTAACGGTAACTTTACAACCCTATGAAGTTCAGCAATCCTAGCTCCTTTTTTAAGGAGAATATTTCTCTAAAGACGACAAAAGGATGCAATTGAGACAATATTTTTTACGGAATTAAAGAATATTCGAGGATATTTGAGGAAAATCTGGATACAAGAAAAATGGAGGGATAGGGCTTACGGTTTCTTTTAGGAAAATGTGTGAGTTCAGTTCTCTTTATAAAATGTTCTTTAGCGCCAACGACTTACAATATGCCGTTATTTAAAAAAAGCAAGTTTCGTAAAAATAGTTCTAACCATTTCTTAAAACATCTGAAAAAGCTGACGTGATGGACTATAAATTTCTTCCGGTGATATGTTCAAGATGCACCAAGGACTCCGAAAATACCTGTGATTTGCCATTAAACAAAATAAGTTTTCGTTTTGTTGCCCTGTAATGTTCGATGGCTTTAAAACATGGCAAGTTTGTATGGGAGCTACCAGATGGAGCAGTCAGAGGGAAAATTAGAAATTATTTATTTAAAGCTTAAGCCATATATCGACTTTGACCCGAATTTGATTAAAATCGGTTAAGCCGTTTTCGAGTAATAAATGGTCAAAGTTGCGAATTTACAGAAGGATATCGTTAATTTCCCAAGGACTGACAGTCCTTTTTGAATTTAGTCTCGGTAATTTTTTAAGTCATACACCAATACCTACAAAATGGGCCTAGTCCCATCTCTGGCGAAGGGTTGGATCAGCTCCCATACATTTCTGCCCATTTTCCTTTATCATGCTTTAGCCTAAAGAAATTTGAGATTGGGAAAAATCTCGTAAAGGCTGATTTAAAGATCTTCTAAATCTCAAAAGGCTTATCTCAAAATTAAGAGACTTATGTTTCACTTTTGTAAACTAAAAATAACACTAAACAGATTACTGTTATGCCTATTTTTTCTCAATGTATTTTTAGTTTAATGTAGAAAACTCACGATTTCATTCAATCATTGATCTGATGAATGGAAAAGTTGGTGGAAAATTGTGCAAAAGCCCTCCCTAAGTAATTTTCCACCATGAATTGCTTTTGCGTGAAAAATCGTCTCAAGTGAAACCTTGTCGACTTGACCACATTTCTGAGCTTTTAACAATTGTCTTTCCACTGCATATTGCATAATCAATTTAGTTCAATTTCATTGTTTTAAGCACAAGAACATGGCAAAAGTGTCTTGTGTGATTTTGCAAGTGCGCGGAGACAATTTCCAGTTCTTTTTTTTTATATTATTCAAATTATCTACAGTAATTATGGTTTACAACTGTAACATATTATGATGTCTATGAATGGTGAAAAAAACGCACAGAGTCGACACAAAAAAAGCTCGACATACAAATTAAACTTTCAATGTCAAACAACAGGCAAATTGCTTGGAAAAATAACTATACCGCGAAACTATGTCTCTTGGACGCCACAAGAGTTTTGATGTTTTGTGTGTTTGTCGTAAAAGACGCCCGTTTATGCTACAGTGATTCTATTGAAAGTGGGTATCTTTTGTGCAGGGAGTCCCACATCTTGTTGCGAAGACCCAAATAAAAACGATGCAATAATTTAATATGCTTTTTTTCGACGTTTCAAACATTATAAATTAACTACCCATTTTTGGTGGTTCAAGAGCACAGCACAAAAACTGCTGACTCTCAAAAACTTACCCACACTTTAGTCTAATTAACTTTTTTTTGCTTCACTTCCCTTGATCTCAAAGGACGGCAAAAACACTGGGAGATCATTCTGTCCAGATGCTAAGTCAAGCTGTGCAAGAATGAGATGGGATTTATGTGTGTATTACTTTAAAAACAACTAGGGGAAAGTTCCCAAGCTTTGTACGATCTCAAGCTTCATAATGACTAAATTTTTTCTATGTTTTTTTTTCAATAAATGTGACTTATCGCACCCAGATTTTAAAAACTAGGGGAAAGTGTCCTGTTTTTAAAATATTTGCGGAGTCACATTGATACAGAAACATAGTAAGAATTTGGTCATTATGATTCTTGGGACCGTGCAAATCATAGGCACTTTCCCCTACAAACATTTTGAGGAATAAAGCATTATCGACAGGTAATTAAATTCTCATAAAATACTTAAGGCTTTTTTTTACATTTTTTACCTAAAACTTAGTATGCTTTTAAGATCCAGCCAATCACAGAACACGATGAGATTAAAATATTTGATGGAATTAAATATTTAGTTATATTAAGATAGTTTTTAATGTCAGAGGAGGAAGGGTATTAAAAGAGGAAATATTAATTGAAAAGCGATAACATTATTTGAGGTAATGTTCTTCAAAGACTTCAAATTATTCAAAGAAGACGACAAGAAAACAATGTATTAATTTTGATAAATTTATTTGCTGATGTATTTTACAAAACTCAAAACAAAAAAATATAATCGATTGATCCCAAGAGTTAGGATCAACGCTAATACGGTCTTCAGATCTAAGGTTTAGTAATATGGCTTAACTTCCCTAATTTCTTACCGGATAGGACTTTTTTGAAAAATTTGACTTAAAATTGGTTATCAAAAGTAAATGGTCGACTTGATCTTGAAAGGTTACTAAAATTGCTTATTACTTAGGATTTAGACTCCTTCGTAAACTTGGCTAAACTAGTCAGTCTGAAACCTGTATACGACAGCAATGGACGCATGGTGGCGGGAGTTTTGGGAGCACAATAAAATGAGCAAAAGAAAAGGTCCTTTATTTAAATCTAAAGGACTTGGAAACCTTAAAATGTATTTTTTCATATGCCTTTCATGTTTCATGCGACTGACAGTGTTTGTTCATATATAATATTTTTCTAATAAACAAACGGAAAATTCTGTATAAAAATTGTATGTAAATAATTTGCCATGTTCCTGATTGCAAACTCTTAAATTTCAAAGTTTACAAATAAATTTGATTTTAGCATTATGGATGTTAATAATGTGCCT
Organism: Phlebotomus papatasi; assembly: GCF_024763615.1. Classification (NCBI taxonomy): domain Eukaryota; kingdom Metazoa; phylum Arthropoda; class Insecta; order Diptera; family Psychodidae; genus Phlebotomus; species Phlebotomus papatasi. The sequence goes on along the minus strand of NC_077223.1, from coordinate 5,034,153 downwards.
TGTAACTAAAATGTTTCATGCAACTGACAGCTTTTCCTCCCAAACTATTCTTAACAAAAAGCATTGTAAAGAAATTATGCTACAATTCGCAGAGATCTAACAAGGTGTATAATAACACTAAATTCAGTATTTTACTCAAAGATGTTCCTTAACAATTGCACTTTGATCCAGCATAAGTAAATTTTGCAAGGACTACAATGTTTCCTGAAACTAACAATTATTTCTTACAACGAACATATATTTTTCTTAAGCCTTTCTCGACAACCCCGCAATGATTTAGATTAATGTTGCTCTAGATTTAATAAATAGTGCAAACTCCATAAGGTTCCTTCCGATTTAGTATATTTAAATCCATATTTCATACAACTGACAGTTTTTTTTATTAATTGTAAATATTGAAATCCTTTTTGCAAGCCACAGTATTTATTAGATGAATTTATCTGACTAATCCAGATTATTTAGCAAGGAACTAGATTTTTTGATAAATAATTAGTTGTTTTCTGCAACTCACAGTGTTTCATAAAACCGACTAATTTTTCTTATAACTTGTTCATAGTATCATATTAAATTCGTATTATCTTTCCTCTATGTTAGTTCAGTTATTGTAAATTTTGCTGATTTCACAGAATTTCTTCTAACCAACTACATTTTTTTTTAAATTCAGCTGTTTTAAGTAACTGACAGCTTTTTACTAGAAAATATTTGAAATGTTTACTGTGAGTCACAGTATTCATTAAAAGAAGTTATTTAACTAATCGACGTGTACTTAGGAAGAATTTAATTTCTATTTGATAAATAATTTCTTCCTAGCCTAGTCATAGAAAATTCACAGTATTTTTGCTCGATGTTATTCACTTATTGTAAATGTTTCTAATCTTACAGGCTTTCTTCTAACTAAATAATTTTTTAATTCAACTCCAGCTGTGTCATACAACTGACAGTTTTTTTTTGTATTCGCAAATAGTGAAATATTTTCTGCTTATCACAGTATTTATTTAGTAAAGTTATATTTAACTAAACCGTATTTTCTTAGCAAGGAATTAGTATTTATTTAATATTATTCAATATTTCCTGCAAGTCACAATGTTTCATGCAACTGACTAAATTTATTCGTAGCCTCTTCATAGAAAATTTGCAGTAACTACACTTGCTGTTAATTCAGTCAGTGTGTGTACATGCTGCTGATCTCACAGGATTTCTTCCAACTAACTTCCTCTTTTATTTCAGTTGTTTAAACCAACTGACAGTCTTTTATTCGGAAAAAATTTAAAATGCTTACTGCTCGTTGCAGTATTCATTTAAAGGGCTTACTTAAGTTGATAATTACTCAGGAGATCATTAGAATTTTTTTCAATTTTTACTAGGTTTCCTGTAACTATCAGTGTTTCATTCAAGTGATTTCTCTTTGAGCTCTTTTTATATATAGTAAATTTTACATATCACTGTGGATTTTTTGCCACATGTCATTCAAGTCACATGTTTCATGAAACTGACAGTATATTTAAATGTAAACTGTATTTGTTTCCAAAACTAACAATATTTCATTTTTAAAAATTTACTTAGCCTTGGTTTTTTCTCAAATTCTACAGTGTTTCTTGTTTCTTCCGACTCACAGTGTTTCATAAACTAATTTTCCTCTATGTTTTTTTTTGTAATAGAAAATTTTATAAACCCCGCAGGGTTTCTTTTCTAACTACTGTGAAGTCATATGTTTAATGAAACTGACAGTATTTTAATTGCAAACATTGTATTTATTTCTGAAACTTAAAATATTTAATTTAAAGAATTTACTTAGCTAGGCCTTCGTAACTTTTTTTTTATAAATTCTAGAATATTTCTTCCGAGTCACTGTATTTCACGCAACTGATATTTCTCTATACTTTTTTTTTACAATAGTAACTACATACAAGTCATTAGTTTCATGCAACTGACAGTATTTAATTTGCAAAGATTATATTGATGTCAGCAACTTAAGCGGTTTTCAGATCAGAGGTTTAGCCCAGTTTCTGAATGTCCTAAAGTTTTAAATAGAAATCAATTTTATTGAGTATTGATAATCTAATAGAACACTTGCCCTTAATAATTCAATCTTAAGTAATTAAAAAAAACTTGACTGATAAAAAATTATAGCAGTTAAGCCATATGGCTAACGGCGTTATCACACCTGCACATTAAAATTTTAATGTGATTCAAATTAATTGTTGCTTGTGAGCGTCCAAATATGTTATTTGTGTCTTTGAGTCACTTAATATTTGGGGTTTTTCTATTTATTGATAAAGAAGTGGACTTGGCTTGCAAAAATAAGTTTAAATTTACCTAAAATATTTTTCACATTAAAAAATTAAAGAGAAAATCGCATTAATTTTTCGTATTATTGCTATAAATCAATTTATATCAAATTTTGCGGGCCAAGTCTACCTTTTTATCAACAAATAGATCAAATTTTGAATATAAAATGATTCAAACACACAAATTACACATTTGGACTCTCACCAGCGACAATTAATGTGAATAATATTAAAATTTTAATGTGCAAGTGTGATAACAGTAAGGCTTAGGTCTGAAATCCTTATTACAATATTTCATTTAAAGAATTTACTTGGCTTGGCTTTGGTTATTTTTCTCAAATTCTACAATGTTTCTTGCGACTCACAGTATTTCACGCAACTGCAGTAATTTACTTTAAATTGAAAAGTAACGATCTTGTCATGTAATTAACTCAATGAGTATCCCTTTGTGCATCCAGACGATGACTGATGCTTATCCGAAGCATTTGAAGCATTTTTTCACGTATTCGCATGAAATCCAATAAAATCGCACTTTTAGTGTTGCACTTTTTTGGCTGTTGAGCGAAAATTGAATAAGAAAACCGGTGGGATCGTAAAGTTGGGGCTCATAAACTGAAATTTAATGGGTTTAAATTGTCTGAAAAAGTAGCTATTTTGTGCAAAAATTTCATATATCGCTGGTTGGTGTGCGAAAATGTGGGGGAGAGATGGCAGATACTGAGGTAACCCAGGAGGAACAAGAAAGGTGGTGATCGGTCAATGGCATCATTAAAGTGCATCGAGTTAATTCATCAATTGTTTGCCGCATTAATTTGTTGGTAATTTAGAAATTTCCCAGACTATTGAACACCACATTTTCCCGCGTCCTTCGTATCTTTCGTTGACCCCGCGCAGTTTGGCAGACTTTAAGCTGTCTTTTTTGGGAGAAAATGGAATTAATCTTGTTTTAGAAAGTGTCTCTAGGGGATGCTAATGGCAAATAATAAACAATAAAATGGGTTTTAAAAGTATTTTTGTTTAATTTTCTGTTTATGACTCATCCAATTTGAGAAGTATTTTTTTTTTCGTAAAGTTTGTCCGCTAAAGTGCACAGCAATTCCCACGATTCACTTGCACTTTTTCCACCGCATTGCGTGTGAAGTTTCTGGTCTCAGGCACCGCACGCGCCACAATTGGCCGTACAAGTGGAAATTGTGCAGCAAAACTCCAAAGCAAATAGACCTTTTGTTCTCTTAATTGGAAAATGAGTCCGTTTCCCTTGTCCTCGTACTAATTTAGACGCAAAAAAAATGAGGTATAATATTAATACTTCTCGAGATACGCGAACGCATGATTGTTTCCTCTTGTCTCAAACTTCACGCCACCAACACCTTAATTAATGTCATTAAGTTAAGATTATTGTTAATCTCATGCTAATGCCTTTAATGCATTTACCGAGGGCTGAGAAGAAAGATATACCAAAAACAAACGCATCCCAAATGAACCTTTTTCCCAATGATATTGTCTTTTTTCACGATCATTTCTGCGAACTTTTCATAATGTTTCTTAGTTGCATCCCATTGGAATTTTCACACCTAAAGGCATCTTGAACCGTTTGCAGATAGCACGGTAACTGTACAATTCAATCTGGTCAAGATTCCATGCATATCATGTAATGTGTTTGTGAGTCAATATCGAACAATTTTAATTTGAACTAACTTCAGCTTGAGAATTTGGTATTGGAATTTCAGGCCGGTGAAATAGGTGAAGATATACACCAATGAATTGAAGAATATTGAAGACAATGCACAATAAAGATGTCCAGATTGCCGTGTTTTTCGAGACGCTATCGCGCACCTTAATCTCTAAACATTTGCACACTTACACGAAAAAATCCGTATGGGACTCCTTCTCCCTACCTTCATAATCTCTCGTGCTTTGACTTGATGGTTTACCTGATGGGAAATGTAGGGTGATGGTGAGTCTGCAAGATGCTTGGGTTAAGGTATTTTATCGTGCAGGAATGGTACTTATATTGAAAAAAATAGCATTTTGAAAATTCTATCAATTTACGTAATACTACAGCAAACTACTATTTAGTAAGGGTCAAATATCAAATTACGTCTTAATCACCCGGAATATATAAAAATCGTTAATTACCAAATCGGATAATTTTAAAATAATTACGCTTTGCAAGATATCTAGACTTAAAAGGACAACATATCGAAATTTTATTTTAAAAAAAAGTACCCCTTTTGCCTATTAATACCAAGGGTAAGTAATTCCAATCCAGACCAGTCAAAAATCCACATAAACGATCGGAAAATGCTTGGGAACATAAAAAATACTTGGGAATAATAATAATAATAATAATATTTATTGTTTCATGCCCATAGTACACATAAGATACATCTAGGACTATACATAATAGCATTTACTCATAAAAAAAACAAATTTTTACAAAGCATCAATTGAAAAATCAAGAAACGAGAAAGAATAATATAACATTCATAATTTTTTGACTAAGATATTTATCTTTTTTTTGAAAAGGTGAAGTTCTTTAAGTTCGTTTTATGATAAGAGTGGCAAAGTTTTATTATATAAGCTAATTGCAGAAAATTTAATTGAGTTGATTCCATACTTTGTAGTGCTAGGCTTAGATAACTGTATCGTATAGAACTGTCTAGTGTTTTTAAGATTTTGTTGTTCATGTAGTGATTGATTGGTGTGAATTAATTTATAGAGAACCTAAGAAATCCATAGATTTTCTCATTGAACCGTGGACCTGGACTACTGTTAGACAACCTTAACCCATTCCTTACCATAGTATTATATATCATACGCAAATTGAGTGATTTTAGATGATTTATTTCTAGGCAATTGATATTCGAATTGCTTTCGGGAATAGACTTTTAATTACTTTAGTCCTTCAATTATTTGGGAAAAATAGTCCGACAGAGATGGGAATACATTTTGTTGTTCTTTTCTCGCTTTGCAGAAAGTTATGCAAAATTTTTGTTCGCGGATGGAAAATACGACATCCAGTCGAATTTGTTAAAATTGGTCTTCATCCTCTTCTTTGATTTGAATTCCGATTGCCAATTTGTTTTCTTGGATAGTTACTCTACCTAAATCAATAGAATTTATAATGAATTAATGTACATAATTTAAATTCAGCGACCGTTGAGGCACATGTTTGAATGAGGCTCCCTGCGCCCCCATAATAGATAAAAAAATTTCTTTTCAAAAAAATCATCTATTAATCCGTAGGAATATAATTCCAAAATATGAACATTTTATCTCAAGTGTATTTCAAGTACATTGACTGAATGGGTTAAGACTAGAGGTTAAGCCCATTCCCTTGAAGGTCTCGAAATCCTGACTAACAAGCAATTTTATTAGTTTTTCAAAATCTAAGTAGGATACTCAACAAACTTTTCTTGGAAATTAAAAAAAAATTTAAACATTGAAAAATATATTACATGCATATTTTAAAAAAAATCATAAAGTTTTGATAGAAACATTTCACCATTTAAATATGTGTTAATTTTGAAAAGTTTTCAAACCGGTCTTGGTAGGTTTAGTGTCAATTCTTATCAGTCAGGATTTTTTTTTGGAAAATTTTGACTCCGGATGAGATCAATGGAATATTACAGAAAAATGATCCACTGGATTAAAAACCAATAAAATCGTTTTATTATTTTGGATTTCAAGACATTCGGGAACGAGGCCAAAGCTATAGTACAAAAACTGTATTAGACCTATTATTAGGATTATTTTTAGGATCACCTCTAAAACATATCCAGTAGGAGTTGGTTTAAAAGAAAACCAAAACTACATGATTTGAAGGGGCTGAAAAGGGTGGGGGAAAGATATCTGAATCTGGAGATATTGTTTTTTTGGGACAGGGATCACCGAAGATCGGTACTCGATATCTTTTACCATTTAAGCTCCAGAACGGTGACAAGTTGAAAAAATAAGTCGAGCAGTAAAATATGATATAAGGCGTTCGACGTTTTGGTCAAAATACGCCGATAGCCTTTCAATAATGTTCTAGGAGATAGGAGAGGCACCAAAAACAGTATTCAATTTTAATGGTAAAAAGGACCTGATACATCTAAATAATAATTTTAAATTAAAAAAAATCCCGATAGTACCCCTTACCAAGAAAGTTCTAAGATGAACGTTTATTACCTATTTTTTGATTGATTTTTGAAGGCGCATCACTAACAGTTTCGTTATAATTTTTTGAAATTTATTATCTTACTATTTACGAAGGACTAATCCACCAACATCTCAGTAATAACATTTAGTGAATCAAGAAACCGTTATTCTAAGAACTAGCGTTAGTATTTACTAATATGAACCACTCAAAAAAAATTTACAGCAGCAAGAAGGAACCAACTACCATTGTAAAATCGTTAGAGTCGTTTTATGGATTCAAGAAACATGTTCAAAAACTAAAACTAAATTTGATAAAGATTTTCAAGCTTCACAATCACTCTAGCTTCGCACGTTTTATATTCCTTTAATGAATCTAACCAAATTTTGTCAGGAAATGTCTAAAGATTAAGAATTGATATTAAAATATTGTTACTAGGTCAGATTTATTAACTCTTTCGTCTCTTTTAGGACTTTGAGTACCCAAAGAAGCATATGAATATTCTATGAAAAACAATGTTTTTTAACACTAAACCTACCAAGACCCGGTCAAATTGACCGGTTCAAAATTAACACGTATTTAAATGTTACAATGTCACTATTAAACTTAATGAATTTCTTAAAATATACATGTAATATATTTTTCAGTGTTTAAATTTTAGATTTTTGCTCTTTTCCAAGACAAATTTATTGAGTATTCTATCCTCCCGCGGTTAGTCATTTGATCGAAAAACAACCAAAAACGGTCGGTAGGTTTAGTGTTAATTATTCAGAACAGAACTGATAAAAATCCGATTTTTGTGGATGATTAGCAAGTATAAGGATGTCCAAATGTAAGATATTTTTTGTAGGACCTCAATTAATTCTTGAGCTTAGATATTTTTGATTAAAAATTGTGAAATTGGCTTGCAGCATATGCTGCGGTCCGGAAAGAGTTAAAGGAATATGGGAAAATATGAAGTGTTCGTAGCCAGAGTGTATGTGAAGCCTGAATAGCCTTTGCCTACTTACCCTATTTCGGAACCAAATATCTTAGTATTAAATTTGGATTGATGTCTTAATAAAAGGCTCTATAGAAGTCCTTGACGCCTTTGTTACATTATGAATGTCCCTTCCACGTGATGGATCTCTTGAACACTTTTAACAGGACGATGTAAATTAAGGTCATCTTCTGGTCACTAATAAAAACAGCTGAATGAGGAACCTGTAAAAGCCTATACGGTCTGAAGTCTGAAAGCGGTATACCCCTTCATATATTTATTTTTACCGTAGATTTTGAGAATCATCAAATAATACTCGCATATACGTAGTGATAAATAAACATAGATCACGTGAGTATTCCGAGTCACCGACTTTAGCATCCAAGAGATTCAAAAAAGAGGTCGTCCACAGTGTCTAAAATTGAATTATCGAAAGAAATCTGAACGTGGAAGAACACCTCTTTCTCCATTTGATCCTCTTCTCTCTAAATTGTAATTAACTTATAGGTGAGTCTGTTGCGCTCTTTTATTGATCGCCATCGAAGCTTTCCAACCCTAATGGTGAGTGTTCGCATGGGAAGTGTACGATAAGAGCTGTATCTCGATTTTGACCTCACAAATAATCCTCCGGAGGGTATCGATCAACCGCCCACGGCGAAGGGTGTAACAGTGGGCGGGAATAATTATAACCCTAAGACTAATTCGATCTCTATATTGCACACATTCATCCGTGATCTATACCTTTTCTACACGCTCATTCATCTGCACCCACCTCCGAATGCGATGGGAAATATTGCAAAAAAAAAAATTGGAACGATCGCCAATATCGTTTTCGACCATCGAGAATCTCAACAAAATTGCAAATCTTTATGCCAAATGCGAAGGATTTGAGTTTCAGCGTGTGCAGAATTGTTCTTTTTTTTGTCCTGAATGGCGATGCAATCGAAGAATGACAATCGCTCGATCATCTTCATGATAATTTGAAATGCAACGCGTGTTCCTTGATGGTTGAATGAAATATTGGTTGAAATATGGCAAGAAGTTTTTGATGTGGCATCGGGTGTGTGAAGAAGAGCACAATTCTTGACCTCCGAAGCACATGCCAATGCCACAATTCGGTTCAATGGCATCACAGCAAAAAAGCCAGGGAGTGTAGTTTGAGACACAAAAACCATTCCTTCCACTTCTTGTCCCCGGCATGGATATCGGGGCTCCGTTGGGTAAACTTCCGGAAAGATTGCGGAATGCGCAAGTCAATTGAGTTCTCTTGTGCACACTTTTTAATACCATATCCACTCTTCCTCTCCACCTCTATCTCCGGCAATTCAACAATATTTTCGTTACCTGATGGTTGGGGATATTTTAATGAATTATACTAGGGGGAAGAGTATGGGCTTATATTCTTCATTTTGCAATATCTCTATAGACCAACAATTGTAAATACACATTATAAACTATTTCCATTCGACCCATTCTTCTTTGCCGTTCAACAATAATCCGCAACATTCACTGATTTATTGGTTTCGCGAATATTTTCCCTATCTCACCGGCAGAACGTCCATTGTTTCAATTGTAACATTTTCGTAATCAGAGGTGGGTTTTCCTTCTCTATTCCTCCAGTCCCAGTGGAGCACTGAAGAAAAGAATCTTGGTACTATTGACAAAGTTGGTTTGTTAAATTTAGTAAAATAAATCGAATAAAATTCGTTCTGAAGTGTCGCTTAATTACTCTTTGACTAGGGGAGACCGGGGAGGTTTGGGACAGGGGTAGTGTGGAACAAGGCGATTTTTTCAATTAATTTTTGAAATAAATGGGATTTAATCATTACTGTATCGTAGGCAATATTAAGATGTATCTTGACTAAAAGAATGGATATCCTCAGTTTTATTGTTTTAATTCTATGAGCATTTTTTTAAAAATTGATAAAAATCGTATATTTTGATGTCTCAGTTTTGCTTTTTGTATTTTATATCAGCGATATATAATCAAAACTTTTTTATCTCATTAGGTAGCAGTGTAATCTGGGAACATATGTTTATAAAAGTTTCAGATATTATACGCTCTTGTTTTTTACATAAAGGTTTTAAATACCAAAACTACACGTGGGGATATTTGGGACACCTGAAAGGGGATGAATGGGACGTTGATTTTCGACAATATTGTAGGTGGCGTTAGGTGTAGGTGGTGTAGATTTCCAGTTTCTACTGGAAATCTCCCTCCTCTTGTGCAAAGTTTACCAGTAGAGCAGATTTCTCTAACTACAGGGACAATTAAACCATCATTGTCTTGCGAACCAATAATTCCTTCTCAGAGGATATTCGATCTTTGTCCAATCTACTTAAAAACTATTTTTTTCGAAAATTTCTCAAACAAGTTCTCCAGAAAAGGTAAGGCGAGAGCTAATTCAGAGAAATAATGAGAAAACAGGTACAATGCAGTTGTCGTAAAATCAAACAGGAATCCATCAATGAGTTCAAAACTGAGAGTTGCGGGAAAATCTACTCGCCTGAGGAATTTTATAATCATGATTGCAATATTTAGGATAAAAAAAGGAAAGAAAGGTAGATGGAAAATAAGAAGAAAATACTTTAAATAATTGATTGACAATAAATGACTCTACTGTATAAATAAAATTGATATTAATTTCTAAGTGTAAATAAAAGATGAAACATTTTTATTTATATCAGAAATATTTTTAATCTGGTATTTAAAATTAATTAACATGTTCCAGTAATACAAATTATGCGAGAAAAAACGCGTCCCAAACATCCTCTTTTGCGTCCCATACTGCCCCACATCGGGGAGGTTTGGGACAAAGTGTCAAGTAAAATGTTTTATCTTCTCCAAGAAAACTCAGTTGTTTTTCAAATTCTATCGAGTACTTTTTATAAAGTCAATACACATAAGTATCCTATTGACCGCATAAAATTGTAATACACTAACGTGGTTTTTTGGAATAGTGTCTCAAAGTCAAAACATGAAAAAGTGTCCCAAACCTCCCCGGTCTCCCCTACTACGTAAAACGGGCACTCACTCGGTCAAGCGGTAGAGCGATCGCTCTATGATACAAGTGCCCCGCGTTCGAACCTTCTGTAGGTCATCAGGATTTTTTGTGGCGTTTAAAATTTTCGAACTGCGTCCAGTGAGCTTCACTGCGCTTGTTTCCATAGGGCATAGGATTGATAACGCCATCCGTGTTTGAAAAAAAAATGGAAAAAATAATTACACCTCCATAATTTTTTTTAATCCCACATTGTAATAAAAATTGTTGCGAATGAGATATTTTAAAAGGCTGTAGGGAAGATCGGGGAGGTTTGAAACACCTTTTCATGTTTTGACTTTGAAGCATTATGTCAAAGAGCCAATAAACTTTTTCTGAATTTTGTGTAGCCCAAGTGAAGTGAAACATTCACAAACCAATCCCTAAGGCGACCCACAAAATTTCTTGAGGAAAATCTGTGCATTTGGCACCAAAATAACACATTTGCACCAAAGGCTAAAATTCATGCGAGCAACTAATATGCCAGATAGTGACATTGAAACGTTCTTCTGCTCCGATAAGTCTTCGAAGCAAAATTTTACTCCAAAGAGAAGTTGAGAAGAATAGAGACCAGAAGGCTTCCAGTATAGACAAAGCGATTGGAAGTGAGCCAACAGTAAGACAAAAAATTTTGAAGAAAATCAAGAAAATTATATACAAAAACTCAAGAAGTTGAAAAGTTCTAGTGGTGATGTGTAGTTGTAAGCAGACGCTAGACGTTTGCCAGTTGATTAAATAATTTTGAATTGAGTGAATAGAAAAAGATGAAAAATTGTTAAGAAAAAGATTCTGAAAACACAATAAAACATTTCCCAGCCCACTGAGGAAGACCCATACCAAGGGTCGAAAGCTTTGGAGTAAAATTTTGAGTTTTTAATTGGGGAAAAAGCTGCTTCTGACGAACACCTGAAGATCTGAATCCAGAGTCTTCTTCTAGACCATTGATCGTCTCGCCAGTGCCTTGAGTAAATCTTCTCCTGCTACGTTTGAAATGGTCACGTCTTCAGAAACACTGCTGTGTAGTACGAATAGAAAGGAAACCCGCCGCTGTCGAGTATGAAGCCCTACTATAGTAGGGCTTCATACTCGACAGCGGCGGGTTTCCTGTCTATTCTGAAGATATATCTTCAGTTTCTTCCCGTATACGTCAGAGGACTGTCTTGTTCTCAAAACATAAAAAAGACTCAATTATCTCCAAAGATTTCGACCCTCGGTATGGGTCGTATGGGTCTTCCTCAGTGAGCTGAGAATGTTTTATTATTTTACATAATTTTATTTTGAACAATTTTAACAGCTGATCTTATCAGCCACTGAGGAAGACAATCCTCTCGAACACCGGAGGAAACTGAAGATAATACACAACTACGTCAGATACAGTATTCGAAGGTGAAACCCTACCGTCGGAAATCCTATAAGAGAGTCTATCACTCACGTCGTTAAGACGTCTCGTTAATGCCCTAAGTGAATCTTCTCTGATCTCCTTTGATAACGTATCATCGGCATTGAAGTCGTGGAGCAGTCCTTCTGGTTGAGAATCCCACCTCTGATAGACGAAGAGACAGATCGTTATTGAGTCAACTTGAGGTGGTGCCATTGCACGATGAGATCGAATGTCACCCCTGAGGAATAGTTTTTAGAGAAGTAAAGGCTGCGGCGTTCCACAACTACTTAGGAGTTTAATCCTAAGTCCAATGAATCGTTAAGTTTGAAGAGATGCTCAAGTCTTCTAAATATTGCTGGCCCAAGATTTAAGTATATTCCTCCCACTCTACAGGTCGCAAAAGTCTCATCCATAATAGTATACTTGTAGGTACTTGTATAAAGGAAATATATTTAAAAGTTCATTTAATCTGTCGCTTTGTCCCTAGCTTCCCTGATCCGGGACACTTTGAGACAAAAACGGAGATGTTGGGGACATGGTTTTTCCTGGGATACTTCGGTTTTTCTGGCCATAAGGAGCTTCAGCTTAAAGTGAAGAAAATTGTAAAAAAAACTGCTGGATAATTTCTAGAAAGTTGTAAAAAAAGTATCCCTATTCCCGCTATATGCTCTGTAAATATTTTGACCTAGTTAATGAACGAATCTCAGAGAATATTTGAAAGACTTGACCACTGATGAAGGCTTGAAGACCGAGTTGAAAGCTCTGGAAAAAATTGATGGGTTTTCCTTGAGTGAATTGTATTTTCCCGACGATTTTCTATAGATTCTATAGGGATCCTTATCGACTCAAGAAATGGTCTACATAAGTTCAAGTACATTAGCAATAAAACTCTGTATTTAGAACTACCCTATGTTTACTACTGCCCCAATTTCCCCTAACAATGAAAGTTAAAAGATTAAAATGTAGTTTTGAAACGCTTTAAAGCTTTCTTTAGCCATTGAGTTACTTTAAAAATTCCGTATTTAATGTTTGTCTTATACCTTTTTTTAAAATAATTTTCCATATTTAGTTTAGCAAAACATTAGTAAATTTAACAAGTTTTGCTTTCGGTGATGACCAGAGACAGTAAATTGGGATCCTTGAGAGAATTGAGAGCACATCTCTGGGCAAAAGAATGAGGCAGAGAATAGCAGGAGGAAGAAGAATTGAACACAATTGTGGCGTGAGAGTGCTATGCATAAAATCCTCCTTGGATGCGGCACGCAATCCCAAATAGATTTATCACACAGCCCAGTGCAATTGTATTGTCTGCCGGAATGGTCAAATACGTGCAAGGTCAATTGAGTGAGATCAATTAATTCCAATGTACTTTGTGCTCTTGGTGGCGTGCCCAATTGAGGGCCCAACACCACACACAGATTTCAATGGAGTGATATTGGAAGAATTGTAGGTGGAAATAGAATCCATATAGATATGGACTTTTCCCGGAGGCCCTCCGGGATGGGAATACTCTCCAATCAACATTCTCAACTTGTTACTATGGATTTTCGGGACGGAAACACCGATCGACGTGAAGAGTCAAAGGGATGATTTCTTCAAAAGATGAGTTGAATATCAATTAGAAGAGGTGCACTTGTCAATACTAAACGCACAATTCTCAGAGGACTATCTCGCTGGGGGCATTTTGTCTCTGGGAAAGAAGTTGAGATATTGAGGGGTGATAAACTAGTCGACTTTGTTGGTTTGTGTACCAAGATGGCGCCACTCATGGTTCTGATAAAGATACTTCGATATCAGTTTGCTGATTCCAAGTACTTCTACATAATAAACTTTTCTCTGCATCTGTTCCTATCAGGACTGTTTGGTGGTTTTAGAACACGGCTAAGAAGATTACTGGGGGAAACAGTCAAGATAGAAACCAATACAAAGAAAAGTCGATATAGCGGAAGCACTTAAGAACAGTAAAGCCGAAATGTCCAGTGAAAAATTTCTATCACGACTATTTGGTGGCTTTTGAACACTACGAGAACTAGGCGAAACAGTCAAGATAGGAAGAAATACAAAGAAAAGTTGATAATGCAGAAGCACTTGAGAATAGTAAAGTGTGAAATGTCCAGTGAAGAATTTCTTTTATTCATTATCGACTGTTTTCTTCGCATTGGTTTCTGTCACGCGTATTTGGTGGCTTTTGAACACTACGCGAACTAGGCGAAACAGTTAAGACAGAAACCAATACAAAGAAAAGTCGATAAAACAGAAGCACTTGAGAACAGTAAAGTGCTAAGTGTTTAGGTGAAAGATTCCTTTTATTCTTTATCGACTGTTTTCTTCGCGTTGATTTCTGTCACGAGTATTTGGTGGCTTTTGAACACGACGACAACTAGACGAAACTGTCAAGAAAAGAACCAATACAAAGAAAGTCGATAATGCAGAAGCACTTGAGAACAGTAAAGTGATAAATGTTCAGGTGAAAGATTTCTTTTATTCATTTTCGACTGTGCTTTGCGTTGGTTTTTTCACGAATATTTGATGGTTTTGAACACGACGAGAACTAGGCGAAACAGTTAAGAAAGAAATCAATACAAAGAAAAGTCTATAATACAGAAGCACTTGAGAACAGTTAAGTGCTAAATGTTCACGTTAAAGATTTTTTTAATTCATTATCGACTGTTATTTGCGTTGGTTTCTATCACGACTCTTTGGTGGTTTGTGAACACAACGAGAACTAGGCGAAACAGTTAAGAAATAAAGCAATATAAAGAAAATTCGACAATGCAGAAGCACTTGAGAACAGTAAAGTGCTAAAAAAACATGTTCATTTTCCATTGGAATAGCATCATTATCCCATTATTTTCAATGGAAAAAGGAAATATATGCAAAAAATGAAACTGCCCCTATGCGAAACTACCCCACCGTCACTTATTCTTACTGAAATTTTCAAGCCATGCTTACTTATTATTTTATTTTATTATTTTACAATCAAATAGTGCGTAAGTTTCTATTTGGCTAGCTAAAATCCTACATATTTAACATTTCGGAGCACTTCTTTGTTTGATAGTTAATTTTAAGCACATTACATATCACAAAGTAACCATTTAAATGCCCTTTTGTTGGGAAAGAAAAAAAGAGTGACCGTGTTGTGGGTGATCTAATGTAAGATTGTTTCCCTGAGACGCATTTCTTGGCACCATCGGTGAACACGAAAAGCCGCTGAGTATTTTAAAACTGAAAGGAGTTTAATTATACAATACGCCCGAGAGTGTTAAATGGGTGAATAATCGAAGAAGCGCGGCATCGTTTGATGCATTCGTTTTCGTTATCGGTAATGAGAACCGATTTTAATTTTCTAAGCCAAAGTACAAGGGGGAAAAACTTCTTTAAGTTTGGCGCTCTTAGAGAGTCACATTGGGTAGGAATGGTCTGTACGTGTTTATATCTCGCTCAGGAGAAAAATATTGGTTATCTTGGGAGGTTTGGTGCACAATGTGGGAAATATAGCTATTATTCTTCTATCTACAACAAAAGGATGAAATCTTCATTCGTCTTACTTAATAACTTTGCCTTATTTTTCACATAAACTTGTCTCTTGGGAGGAAAACACGATGCTTTTTGCGGTAAGAGGGCAAATGTGCAATCTATCGTGGTCAATGGGTAATTTTTCTAGTGCAGATTGCAGTGGAAGTACAAGAAAAAAAACGAAAGACTTCAACGCGTCAGACGACGAACCCTGTAGATCTCGATGAAGTGATTTCTAACGTCAATTTCTGAATCTTGTGTGAAAATTTCATATGCGGAAAAGCCATATTGTATAGGAAATGAGATGATAGCATGAGATTTCACGTTGAAATGGCTGTTTGGATGAATTCGTCTCTGTCAAATGTGGTAATTGCAAGTGAACATTGTTTGCTTTCCACCGTCAAATGCAATCAAAATTAAAAGCGCGTTACTGATTCGTGATGTGAGATGAAACAAGTGAAACTTCACACATCACATGAAATATTATCATCCACATACATTGTGAGGTGTTCAATCATTTGCATAATCATCGTGTATCTCTTCACCATTGACTTCTTGGGGCTGCTGCTTCAGCCAAAAGAAGTCACTGATGGAGGTGAGACAAAAGCCACAGATGCCATGCTTTTTTCCCCACAACAAAGCAATGGAAACACCTCGAGAGAGTTGAGAACATCGAAAATGTCTAATGGTACATCACCATGAAACTTATTTGATTGTTCGGGGAAAATTGTGTTGATGGACAGTTTTGAAGATATAGAAGGAAAAAAGGTTTTTTTTTTCGAAGTGCGATAAAAAATATAGATTTTCTATTGAGCTGTGACATGACGTTGATAAATAATCGCTGAGATCGCCGATTGATCGCAATATGGGAGTTTGGTAAAATTGATCATTTCACTGTGAGTCGTGGAGATCGCAGGGTTCAATGGTCAAAATCGATTTTGCCCCATTACTGGGTCAAAGACTAAGGTGTGTGTGTGGTTTTCTAGAGGCTGTCCAGGAAAAAAAAGATCATTCTCATGTCATCATTTCAAGGAAAGCAATTGCTGAGCTTTTCTCTCACACATTGCAATGATAAAAAAAAAACATCAAACGAATTAACCCATTCATTGTTGCCAGCATCAACGTGTGTGGGATTTAAAAAGCAAGAATTAGTGTTCGAGCGTAAATATAATTGAGAAGATTGAATTTGGCACAGTGCTTACAAATTGAGATCAAAGTTAGACAAGTGCTTACAAATTTTGACAGGGCAATCTGACGCTGAATTACAAATGAAAAATTCATCGAAATTTCTCTTAGCTGCTGGAGTTCTAATATTTGCCCAATGTGGAGCAAAAAATTGACAGATCGGCGCAATTTGGCCAGAATCAACAGATCGGCATGTTACTTTGCAAAAATTGGCAGATCGTCACGATTTTAGCTATGACTCGGCAGATTTAAATGTCAGCTTGCTTTTTGAAGTACGATGTTCGTTTAAATTTGTGTCGCGGAATTTTTGGGGAAATTCTGCCAAATCGGCACGATATAGCCAAATCCGTGTGAAATCGGCACAGTTTTACGAAATATCGGCACTCGATTAAACCGTGAGCGGCACAATTACCTACCCCTTGTAAAATAGTAAAAGATTTGCACGTACAGATTACCTATCTATTTCAACAGTGTGCTACTCCTGATTGCAATTCAATTCATTGCTGCATAACCTTTCACAATCATTAAAAATATAATTTCGATACCTGAGAATAAGAAAAGAACAACTCGCGAATGGCCAACTTTACAGGAGAGCGATTTAAAGCTGAGATTTGCATTTGCTAATAAATCAATTAATTTAACTTCACTTTTCTAATATTGTACATCAAACGAAAGGATTCTATAATAGCTATCTTAATTTCATAAAATTTTCACAAAATAATGTGTATTTTAATAACTATTACAATATTTTCCGAGTTGTAACATATTTTTCCTCAGCTGTCATATCAAAAACTCAGGATAAGACCCAAACAACTCGAGTTTTCCCACGCTGCCAAAAGACCCGGCTGGTCATGCATCACTTGTCAAAATTGTTTCGATATCATTCCCCATACGCATCACTATCTATGTATACTAATCCATCGCGGCCATTGCTCTGAACCACCACGTGTTTTTAATCACTGTGACAGATTCATTGACAATTTCCCATTAGGCATAAACTATACCTATAAACACATTATCCACATAGAAAATTCGATTAAATCGATATTTCGATTACCGCACTTTAAAGGGTTTTCTCGATGTACTGCCGACAGGAAAGCGAAGTACGCATGAAAAGCGTGAGAGGCGCTCGTCGTCCATTTTTTTCTTGGCGTAAAGCGCTCGCTTTGTATGACGCCAACGAAATCAGTAGCCATTTTTTAAGAGACATCCACGCAATAGTGCAACTTTAAAACCCGAGACAAAAAATCACGTAGGTTACCAAGTTGGCATACTATGCTAGTTCAGATATTCTTAACAAAAAAGCAAATTTTTAATAGTTTTTCAATTCACAAGACTTCCACAGCAGTTATAGGACTTATAAATTAATTTTTTAATATATATTTTCCTATTTTCTTGTGGTTTTTGTATAAATTTTCTGAAAATTGGCAGAAAATGCCAAAGTGATTTTTCACAGATTATCGTAACAAAAAGCTAATTTCCATTGAATTTTCTTTTTCTAGCAATTTAGTAAGGATTATACAACTAATATTCGTCTATACAATTTTTAAATTCTCATTGGTAATTTGTGAATTTTAGATTTTTTTTTTGTAAAATTCCAACAGGAATTCGGGAAAGAAGAACAACTTATAAAATGCATTTTCATCTTATTTTTCTTTACTATACCATTACAAGTCTAGTCCAGTTACACATTTGAGGTTACTGGCAATTTAAATGACAATGATTTTTATTAAACAAATCAAATAAAAATCATTGAATTGAAGAGAGATTTCATTAAAAAATCAATTAATTGCATTTTCGAACACATGTGATTATGAGAACAAAAGTTCGATTGGTACGGGAAACCATTCAATGGATGACGTCCCGTTAAATAAAGAGAAGAAGAAAGTTCGATTAGCATTGATGGGTTTCTAACTCACGTGTGACAATTCCACACAGAATTCCCCCTGTGGGAACTGTAGTGAGGGGAGATGTCGATCAGTTGGTGTGTGTCTAGGATGAGGAACTGGAAGAGGAAGAAGAAGAAGAAGTGACGTGTGGAATGGCGGCTAATTATCCGAAAGAACATGTAGAAGACTTTCATGTGAAAATTGATTAATAAAAAGATATAATTATCGAACCAAGAGGAAGTGTTTCAGTGAAGTGGGATTCCCAGGGCGGGTAACCATACCAACTATAGGTCTTATATTATTTTTTTTATTTTATTTTCATTTTTTACATATTTCTTGTTATTATTTCAAACCAATTTTACAGTTAACAGTTTAAAGTTAACAGGTTATGAGCTCTCGCGCCAAGGAGAAGTTTGCTGCATAATAAATTAGCATTTTATCGCTTTTATCCAGTTTTTGCAACACTTTACAATATTCGAGAACTTAAAAAAATATCAAGATATTAGTAATATTTGATAAATAATAGCATAATAATAGATAATAATAGCATTTTACATATATTTCGTATTCAATTTCCACTTTTTAGTTTTTGATCCATTTTTTTTTTTAATTTTATAGAAGATTTATTAACTATTATTAACTATATTATTTATTAACTAGTTATTACCAATTTGAAGACTATACATATTTGCAGCCAAATAATAGCTTATCCATTGTCGTGAAATCAGCCGGGATACTTTTGACAAGCAAAATGATGACGTCACACGGTCGAGTTATGCGACTCTTATCCTGACTGAATTGAAAAATGAGTGAGATTTTGCTTTTTTAGAAAAAGCACTATAACTTTGGGAATAATTTATTTTCCAGTATAATATTCACAGGGGAAGTAGAGGGTGTCAAGGAGTACCCGAAAAGCGAAAAAAACGAATTTCGCAAAAAATCGAGTTGTTCTTTTCTTATTCTCAGGTATCGATTTGTTAATGTACTTCTATAAAAAGATTACTGAAACGCAATATTTCTCTTAGAACTTAGGACAAATTACGCTGAATATCAAATTTTCTAAAATTGAATTTCCGTAGTGAATAATTCGGGTTTATTAGGAAGCTTAAAATTGATAAAACGTTAAGAAAGTGCTTACAAATTTTCGACAGAGGTGCTTACAAACTTCATTTAGAATTTTCTGCGCTGAATTTGAGTATTTGCTAAAGCATCGATTTAACAATTACAAGTTTTTGAATGCTGTTTGATAAAGTGTACAAAACTTGAGACAAAATTGAAATAAGTCAAAAAAGGAATCAGATTTAGAAGTCAGCGCATTTTGTGATTATTTTAGTGAAGTCCATTTAATAAGGAAACAATAGGGTATACCAAAAATTTACCATTTACTAAAATTCAAATGATTTTTTTGAAAATCGGGATTCGATAGAATGATCGGAAGTTCTGTGTAAGAAGCATAATTTTTATTCACTTCATAGAAAAGCTGAAAAAATGTTTAAAAAAAATACTAGGTGTACTGTATAAACTCTTTTAAAAATATATTTAATACACAACTAAAGCCTAAACAATATAATTTATATAAGTAACTTGCTTACACATTTTACTTACAATTCAGCGCAGTGTAATCCTTTTCAGCTTAGATGAAAATGTTTTTGCTGACAAACAAATTTGGATTTTTGAGATGCTATATAACTGAATTTGGAATTTAAACAAGTTTGTTAGTTTATCATAATGAAATTTTAATATGCAAATTAATTTGAAACCGAAAATACACAGATTGCTGAAATGAAACTTTTTTGTGCTGACTTTGAACTGAACTTGAATTTAAAGGACCAGGTGACTGCATCAAATTCAGCGCCTTAAGATTGACCGCGAACAACTTCCTGAAGTGGCGAAAGATCCTCAAGCGTTTGCTGTTATACTAGGTGTCCTAAGCCGGCGACCCCGATAGGAATAAGCGATTGAAAATGAACGAATAAATTAATGAATGTCACAAATTAAAATTATATTGATATACCATAAGGAATTTGTGAAACGACTGCAAAATTTTAACATGCAAATTCTGCTAAATTGCACATGTAATTCAACGGTAGAGCAATATAATTAGCTGAATTGAGAATAAATTGCGCTGAATTTGATTTTTACTTTGTAAATCTTAATAAACTTGAAAATCAGATGAGATTAAGCGCGCTGAATATGAAACACAATCATTAATACATAATTCAGCTAGCTGAATTACATATTGAGCACTATTGGAAAGCAAGTTTTGTCGATTAATATTGGCTTTACATCTTCTTTGAAGCTGACAATGGGTTAATTGAGGGCGTTTTTTCTCAATGTCCCCGTTGACCCAGGAATTGAATTTTTGCCGGAGCACTATGAAAATGACATTCCCACACACAATGGAATCAGTTCGAGCGGATCTCTTAATTTGATTTTGATTGCTCTCAGCTCAATCGCGGAAAGAGCGCGCACAAAGTTGCTCATGTTGAAAGGTCTAGTATCCCACCTGAGATGATGGATAAAAAAGCAAGTCAATATTGTGCTAGAGAGTTTGAAGGAAAATCACTTCTTTTGTGACTGGCTGGTGGGACAGGTGAAAAATGACGTCCGATGGCTAAAGACAAAAAGCCATCGTACTGGATCACCCAGCAATAATTGAGATGTTTATTGGATGCTGGATGGGAGAAAAGGCTCTCTCTCTTGGACATCATAAATCATGGCAAGTTGGGTGTGTGAATACCGCCTCGTCCTCAATGTTATGCTCCAATTTTTCACATGGTGCATTCCACAGGAGACATGCTTTAATTGGTGAATTTCCGCCATGTCCCACCCTAAGAAATTGTGCCAAATTTCTCACGCTGAATGTGCCCCGTTTCACGCCTTTTGCGACGAAAAATTGCATGCAATTTACCATCTACATTGCAATTTATTCACGCATCGATACCTATCGTTGACCAGGTAATTGCACTGGACAGTGAAAGAGAACTTTTCCGTATTCTCAAAAAAAATTTCCTTCCTCCGCAAAAGGGGCAAAAATTTCGCCAGAAAAAAGTATGAGGTGGCAGGGAAAATGATGGACTGAAGGAGTAAATTTTATCGGGGCAGTCAATTATGGCATTTCTTCAGCCACTTAATTGAAAAAGACTCTATCATCGAGACAATGATCGTGTAGTGCCAGAAGGCAGTAAATGCGGCCACCTTTGAGTGCCCAATTGGATCTTCTTTCCACCCCGAGTCTTACTGGAGGGTGGCCAACTGGCTAATTTGGCGCTGAATTATTAATTCATCTCGGTTTATTACTTTTGACTATAATTTTTATTTGACCTGTACCTTGTAGAACGTAAAAAATGCTAAAAAGAAACTTGCTGACAATGAATATATATTTCTGAAAGATTGTAATAAGCGCTTGTTTATCAAATTCAGCGTGGTTTTACGGGTTATTGATTATATTTTTTTTGGTAATATTATGGTATTATGCTGATAATAAACATCTGTAACAAATATTTAATACCTATTGAGCTTAATTCGTATTCAGCGCCAAGAAATCTCTCCTCAGACTGTAAAACTTGCTGAACACAACATACAGATAACAATATTTGCCTGGTCAGAAATACAAATTACATTCATTATAAAAAAAAAAACACTTAAGCATGTAATCCTTGCGCTGAATATCTAAAATATTTATATAAATATTTCATTTATCCGGTTTAAGTATTCTCCGTACAGCTTTTAGTAATTTATTGAATATGTATTTTTTTTTAAAGAAAACAGTATTGAACAGTGTATAAAAAATCTGAAATTTATCATACAATAATGAAAACTATTTATTGCGCTGAATTCGTATTCAGCGCCACATTGAATGATTTCACAGCTCCTATTTCTTTCAGAATATCCTTTGCTTACAACTTTAGATCCCATTTGGTAATTTACCATGTGCATTCTGGTTCTTTTGATTAGTTTGTTTTAAGTTAATTTTGTTTTAGGTAAAATTACGGTTTTGCTGACAACGATAAAAATACATAGATAAATTATTGACCACTAATACACAAAATGTTTTACCAACACTGTTCAACTGATGTCGTAAATAAAACTTGTTAACGAAAAAATTGCTGAATAAAATAGCTGAATATCATTAACACTTAGCTGAATATAAATTCAGCGCAATATACGCATTAAATCTGGTAGTTTTCGCTGAATATATAAAATATCTTTAAGTTGAACTCATTAAAGTTTAGGGTATTTTGCTTACAATCATATTCAGCGTGCTTTCTTTTACCATTCATCCACCTCCTGCTCATCCTCAATTGTCCACCAATGTGAAATCATCTCTTAATATAAATTAACCCAATCATGCCGCAAAAATGAGTGGTGCCTTGTGAAATTTAATGGATCATCAGCAAACAACATTGGGATACGAAGGGCAGTCGGTTAACTTCCTCATCTTACGAAGGCTAAAATGTTGGTGTAAGAACCATAAAATATCTTTAAGATGCCCCATTGAGAAAATTGCTCAGATCATAATGCATTTAAATGATGTGCTAAATAATTGTAATACACAGCCATACAAAATATGGGCAACAAAGTGGAGATGTTGTTGTGCAATAAGGTCAAAATTGCTCCGACAAATCGACTGCGAATTTTATCATTAAATCGATATATACACGAGTTTGTGCATGGTGATTTAATGTGATCGAGAGTGTTGAGCGAAGAACCAGCAGCAAATGAGCAGATTTATGGCCAAAGTTGCTCTCCGATCGATTGCAAATTTCCTTTCAATGCATTTATTGACTTCAACCTTGTGTTTCTGGGATACTCTCGTGCGATCTCTTCCATCCATATCTTCGGTATTTTCTGGTGAATCCCAAAGGAGGAGTTGATGCTGAAGGAACGGGGTGAGAGCTTTGTAGAAGATGAAGAATAAAAACCGACCACTAATCTCAACAAATAACATACAATTAACATATGTTGTTGGCCAAGTTAAAGATATCTCTTGAGTACTTCTCTCACCTTTCTTTCTCGCCCCTCTTTGGCCAATATTTGTTTCCCTCCTTTTGCCAATAAATATTGGTAACTGTTCAGTTATCCAAGGAACTTACCTCAAAGCACAAGAAAAAGGCTGTTTTTGTGCTTTTTTGGAAAAGAATCTCCATAACTACGTTTATACCCTAATTAAGTCTGATTATATTTGAAATAACGAACAGTTGAATAAAATCTGCTCAGAAGCAAGATTACAATCGGACTGTTCCTAACTCTCTTCGACTGTTCCCAAATTGCTGGTAGGGTTAGATTACCGTTGTTCAATTTTGTCTACATGTTGGTTATTGCAAAATGGATAATTCTGGATAAAAACTAAATTAGGATTTATTAAGTTTATTATCCTAAGACCCATAGCATTTTCCTCTTGGTAAGAAATTAGGTATATTTACGAACAGGTTGTGTCCTTCTCTAAAACCGAAAAACCGCTTTACATTTAGATGTATCGTAGATGCTGGTAACTTTGCATTTGGACCCCTGCCCCTGTTTTTCACAAGCTTTTCTTTAATTCTAGTGCTCAAGGACAGTCTTTACTGTTCAGACAAGCTAGATCGGATTGGTAAAATTCCATCCTTATGTGCTAGAGCAAGGGGGAGTGTAATGAAAAATTAAGATTATGAATATCGTAACTCGATATTATCAATACTCTGTAGATTTTGAAAGAATCAGTGATATGGCTATTGCCTTGCTGTACCGTAGACACGGGTGACTTTGTCCTCCGTGGTCGACTTTGATCTCCTACTGTACGTAAGCTTTTTTTTTAACTCTAATGTTAAAGAATTGTCCTTATCGATTGGATATGGTAAATCAAATCGATAAAGGTAATAATTAAGTACTAGAATCAAAGAGAAGCTTACGAACACGAGTTACCCTCATCTACGGTAACTTAATTAATTGTTTATAATATTATACAAGATATTGTTGCGATAAGCGATTTTTTCTCTGTTAGGCTATACTTCTGGCGAGCATCGCCTATACAATTATAACCATATGAGAGTGGAATATTTCAATCTTCAGTTTAATAAGTTTTGAGTAGAGTATGACCCGGTTTTTACATGAGCGATTTCTGAAAGGACCATTCCGGGTCACCCCAGAGTGATCTTGTATGGCAGAACCCCATAACACCCGGTATCTAATCGGTATGGCTTCCGAAAATTAAAGAAAAGTGAAGTGATGATGTATTATTGACGTAAATAGAAGTCTACAACAGGAATTCCGGTGTTTTTTCCTGGACTTAGGAGTTCATCTTGCCGTCCGTTCGGTCATGAGTCGATTGATGGTAGTTTCGAGCGGTGATAGCTCATACCCTACCTTAGAATCGTAACAGTATTTAGGGGTAAAGAATCTTTAACTACTTCATCACCAAGGGGTTATCCAAGTTAGTAATACCTGTGTGCTGTTCTCCCAGAATCCACGGAATCATTGGAATCACTTAAACGATTTTGATAAAGTCTGAAATAGAATCAAATTTAGAATTCGTCAGTTCGATCAGGAACTGAGCTAACTGCATTTGCTTTGTATCTGCGTTCGTCGTAAACGCCGCGCAGTGATGCGTTGCTTACAACGAATGCGGACACAAAGCAAATGCAGTTAGCAGAGTTTTCTAATCCAACCGACGAACTATAGAATCCACCTTCCGCTATGCAATCGTTATATCGTTAGGGTCGATTACAATCGATCACTTATCTACGGTCATGTATTCTCATTTGGTCATTCGGCTGTATATTATTTACGTACTTAGGTGACTGGAACGTCTCTTTAAGGGACCGGGCTTCTCGCACTAACCTCCTCCTGGTCAGGCGACTCTCTGTCAGATTACTCCAAAACGTAGCGTAGGTCGCTGTAGTGAGGTCCGTTCACTTAATTTTCGGAGACTAAAACACGAAGATAAAGCGAATCGTAAACGTCGCAAACGGAATGATCGAGGAAAACAGAAGTCGTCATTGTTCAACCTCTTCTTTATTCCTAAAGTTGGAATTCAGATTTGATTTTTAATGGATATGTGTTTATCAAGGGGTCATTCATAAGCAAATAGAGTAGCTCGAGTTACCAGTTTCATGAAAAAAATGAATGGATTTCCTGAGTTCCCTTAAAAATGTATGAATTCCATAGGTTCCCTAAGAGTTGCTTGAAAAATCTATGGGATCCCTGAGTTCCCAGAAAAATTAGTTCCCCGTGGGTTCCTCGAAAAATGTATTAGTTGCCCGGACTCCCTGGCGGTGGATTATGTAAAAATAGTGAACGTTCACTGGTGAAACGTTTACAAAAGTGAACGATTCACCACCAGCGTTCACAACTGCTAGAAAAGTGATTATGAATAGTGAATCAATTGCGGTGAAAAACTGCTAGAGTGAATTCGAAGACGTCAAAAGTTATTGTTTTTGTTCAGTGGTCTTGTAGTTTTCACAAATTTTCTAAGTTTTCCACGATATTTTAGCAAAAATGGAGTAAAATTGGTGTGTAAAATAATACAAAGTGTGTACAAATCCGAGAGCAGCGTCTGTAAACGTGAGTGAAAAATTTTGCCAATCTTTTCGATTTTCCCGGAAGTGAATAGTCTATACGTGCCACGAAAAGAGTGTTTCGATAAATTATATTTTGGCAATTTTTTTCCGTTAAATGCTTTATAAACTCAATAATTTCGAGTCACATTATATTCTAGTTATGTGAAAAAGCCTTACTTCCGGTTCTGCAATGTATTTTTCGTCCTAAAAATTGCATTCACTTCTAGTTTCACCCCATCAAATGATGGTGAAAAATCTAACCTCAAAAAACTGTGAATCGTTCACCGCGTTCATAATCGCATTTTAGCGGTTCACTAGTGAAATGTTCACTTTGACCTGTCAAGTGAATCGTTCATCGGGTTCACTTACTTACATAATCCACCCCCTGGAAAATGCATGTGTTTCGCGGGTTCCCTTAAAATGAATGGTTTCCCCGTGAGTTTCCTGAAAAATGTATGGGTTCCCCGAGTTCCCTGAAACATGTATAGGTTTCCCGAGTTCCCAGAAAAATTAGTTCCCCGTAGGCTTCCTGAAAAATATATGAGTTCTCCGGGTTCCCTGAAAAAATTGTATAGATTCCTTATGCGTTCCCTGAAAAATGTATGCGTATGGGTTCCCAGGGTTCCCTGAAAAATGTATGGGTTCCTCGGGTTTCTTGAGAGTTCTCTGAAAAATAAATAGTTTCCCAGGGTTCCCTGAAAAATGTGTAAGTTCCCCGAGTTCCTAAAAAAATGAGTTCCCTGAAAAGTGTATGAGTTCCCAGGGTTCCCTGAAACAATGTATGAGTTCCTCGGGTTTCTTGAGAGTTCTCAGAAAAATAAATAGTTTCCCCGGGTTCGATGAAAAATGTATAGGTTCTCCGGGTTCCCTGAAAACATGTTTGGGTTCCCCGAGTTCCCCGTGGGTTCTTCGAGTCTCCCTGGGTTCCCCACGAGTTCACCAGGTTGGCAGTGGGTTCCCTGGGCCAGATTGGCTCGCATTCCCCGAAATGAGTTACTTCATGGTTGTTATCAGCCATTGAGGATACGTTTATACTTCTAGTATTCTGAATAATTCTTTATAATTGACACCTATTCATTATTTAAAAACAACTAAAGAGTTGTATCAAAGTAACGGATGATTTCTTTTATCTGTTTTATCCCATTTTCATCTTTCCTTTTGATAACTTGGATAAAGCGATAGAACTTAATTTTAGTTTGAAATTCATGAAAACTGTCCATGAAAACCCATAACAATGTACCGTGTCTGTGATAAATGCTTCGGACTGAGATTAATTTCAGAAACAAATTCAGTCCGAAAATCTTTAGCATATAAACGTAGTCCATGATATATGGAAGTCTGCAGAGGTTGATAAATGTCCATCAGCACCTGCAATGGGCGCAAAAGTGCAAAAGGGTCTAATGCACTCGGCATCCACGTGAAAGACAGGTGAGTTGATGGGGAGAAAAAAGCCACCACTGCGGGAAAAGAGTAATATCTTCTAACGCAACCTTAAAGCGTGGCAATTAGCCATCAAATGGCGAGGAGCAAAAATCCATTGCAATTACAAAGGAGGAAAATTATCATTTGTACCTTCGTATTTATTACAAAATTGCACAATTGCAAGTGGACTCGAGAGAGCCGGTGCTGTGAAAAAAAAACTGGGCGGCTCGGTGTATAATTAAATCCAAATAAACATTTTAGAAGACAATTACCATCTTAATGGGCTTCTTGAGTTCATTTAGCAAAGTGATCGGAATTGATCATCAGGCGTGTGAGAAATCCAACAATAGTCAAATGGTGAATGACCGGAATTAATTCGATTGTTGTTTCTTCTCTGGTTTGGAAAGAAAAACAGATGGGCTTATGAGATTGTCTTATCATTATTCCAATTTAATCCCACCCTGTGATTCTTTCCAATCAACGAAGTGAAAAAAAATTTTAGAAGATCCATCGCAGATTGATCAGGGAGTTTCCAGCTCATCGCAATTGAAGATCATGTGGTCCAGAACACATACAAGGCGATCAATCAAAGATCCTTTTCACACTGAGATCATCACCATTGATCTCCAGCTATTGAATTTATCGATAATTAAGATTCCCATTCACTCCAGACACTCATTGATGGACTGATACAATAAAATAATAAAAATTTAGACAATGCCAAGTCATCACAAATCATCTTTTTGCTTCGTACCACCATCTCCAATTCACCTTGGCAATCCAGACCAATTCAGAGTATCTCGCTGGTTTTTCAGAATTGTTTCAGATATTTTGTTTTTATATATAAGATTTAATTTATTTTCAATTAATATATATTTACTATGGAAAGTTTAAGTATAAGACTTTTCTGTAGACTTATTTATCCAAAATCTTAATCTTTCACAGCTTATCTCCTTCTTTAGTAAAACTATAAGGAACTTTAGGAACATAGATTTAATGCATATGCAAAGCTTTAAGTTTAAATGAACATCGAATGGAAAAAATATTTACATAAAAAAAGGAAAATTTAAAAACAACAGTCAATTAATAAAATCTAAAAATAAATCAAGAAAAGTAATAAATGAGAGAGAGAAAAACACCTGTAGGATTTTCTTATCATTTATTTTAATGAAATTTATAAAATTGAAGTTTTAAAGGATCCCTATGTTATCTTATAAAATTCTTCACGCTTTCCAAAATTCAAAAAAAAGGCAAATTTTAATTATATCGAATTCGAAAGCCGTGTAAATCTCATCCTTAACAAGTTTTTGGAAAACACCAAGGACCTACTATTAAAATTTAGGACTCTTAAAATTAGGATCGTTATTTTCAGGAAATTATTTTTAGAAAATAAGAATTTTTCAAATTTTTTGACAAAGTAAAATTCCATAATCCAAAGTTGAATAATTCTGTTCATGGTATTCCGGAATTCCCATTTATTCCGTTTACGATTTTGTTTATTCCTGTATTCGAATTTTGCGAATTTTAAACGTTATCGTATTGTCCTGGACCTGGAGCTATAACAATTGTCCACCTTATCAGACCCAGGACACGGAGCCCGATACATCCTCTTCCTCACTCCAACCAAGATCCCCTCCACACAAATAGGGTAAGTGTGCCAAATTTCGGCACAGTCGCATATAAGCACCGAATTCCTAAGTTTGAAATGCAATTTTTTTAAATTCATATTGATATTTTTTGTTACCTCCTTTTCAGGAGGGTTGTGTGGAACCTTGAAGACTAGTTTATTATCTTTCTTTTCTTTAAATCACTTCCTAAAATATTGAAAAATTAATAATAATATGGACACTGCTTTGGGTAGTATTTCGGCCAGTTTGAGTGAAATACCGGCCACCTTGTTTGTGACTATCTTTTGTGAAGCAATGGATAGAAAATTTCTAAACGTCATACGGAACAAGTTTAACATTTAGTTTGATACATTTATATGACTCACAAACCCTGAGATCTTCCGTGTAATTTGTCCTGAAGACCTGAAGAGTGGCATCTTAAATTTACATGCAGATTCCCGTAGCAATTTGCCCTTCCTGAACTCTTTCAATACCTTTTACACATAATCTTTTTCATAGAAGCAATGGTTTTTTTCTCTGGACGTTGTAGAACTCAGAAATTGAAAAAAAACATAAAATGAATAAAAATTTAGGGAAAGCAAAAGATGTTGCCGGAATAGGCAACACTACCTCACCGGAGAGACGCTCACAAAATATATACTTTTTTATGAGAAATATAGGATCCAGCTGGGAAATTTTATCCGAAATTTAAATATTGATTCACTATTAACATAAACAGAAACAATCTTTAATGAAAACTAATCAATTTTCATGAAAAACATCGAAGGAACACCTTCTGCACTTCACCACAAATCATAAGACTGCTAGAAACACAATCGATCTGTCACATTTTGTGTAAGACTGTTTCCACACGGAGATTTTACAACGCAATTTAAATTCAAATAATACCTAAAATTTAACGGTCTTTGTGTTAATACATCCTAAAATGAATAAATATTTAAAAGCAAAATGAATTCATTGACTATTCGAAGATTACATACATAATTTAATTTATTTATTTGCATGGCCGAAATTACACTCAAAGTGGCCGAAATTAGAAGCTGGCCGAAATTTGGCACACTTCCCCTACGATCCTTTTGGTGCCGTTCTATCGAGAGGAAAATACTGGTGAACTTCAAAATATGACCGTTGCAAGACTTATTGAAGAACCGGCTTCTGGGACTTCTACAAGTACGTAACAGAATGGTAACACTCAATTAAGACTGATAGGTCGTAGTTGACTCTAGCACCATCTTCGACTGTGTAACGAAAATTGAATTTTGTGAGTCTATTTGATTCTAAAGATTTTTAGTTTATTCCTTTTGAGGTTCAATTAGAAGCTCTCGAATGCTTTCATGAGTTCCATGGATTTTGATAGAAAAAATTGTGAGTACTCTCAACTTGGGTAACCCCTTGTTCTTAAAAACACTTTAAGTCTTTTAGTGTTTGTAATATTTATCGGATTGAAACTCCTTATCATGGCGAAAACAAGTTTGCCATTCACGGTTCACTCAGGGTACCGACCAGTGCCATTAGCGCGATCCTCGGAATTGATCGTGCAATCGCGCGATCTTAGAGACTGATCGGCGCGATCTGCCGATCTTCCACTTACGATTCACTCTCTGGCTATACTTGTTCACCCCCTGCTTCATATAAAATTGATTAGATGAAAATTTTTGAAATATAGGGTAAGTGTAGCAAATTTCGGCCAGTTTGCAATTCCGGCCACATTTTCTGTTCCTTGAATTTCCATGAATTTTTAGCTTTTGCATACTCTAGTCTAGATATTATACAATGCAAAAATAACAGAAATGTCGCTTGGACAAACGAGGTGATGTGAAAAAGGCATTGGAAGAATCCCGGAAGGGCAAGGAACTATGATAATGAAGGTGGCCGAAATAAGCCACCAAAGTTATGTCTACATTTTTATTCATTTTAAAATGTATAGAGAATAATTGTATAGAAAATAAAGACGATAAACTGTCTACAAGGTTCCAAGAAACACATCTTATAAAGAAGTAAGAAAAAAATCAACTTGTATTTAAAATATTACATTTCAAACTTTAAACTTTTATACTTGCATGCAACTATGCCGAAATTTGGCACACTTACCCTAATGAAATTTTTTATCTTTGCTATCCCAAAATTCTTGGTCATCTCCTTAAATTCGGTGAACATCGTATTCTATTTTTTGCAAAACAGCTAATTGCAAAACACAGTTTTTCTAACAGTGTAGAGACACTTATATAGGCACTTACCCCTAGATATCCCGGAGAAATTTACTTTTTCACTTGAAAAGCTGCCACAAAGCGCAATAATTTGCTCAAAGTAGAAAAGAAGATCTCTAGAGCTAAGCGATTAAATGAGTGATGACACAAAGAAGTTCAGAGAGCTAATTACTCTCAAGAGTGGCAGGAATTGTTCTTCACCGCCTAAATGATTTGTGGTGTGCCAGTGTTGTCTCTAAATGCTTTTGCCAAGCTTATGCAATTATCGAGCAGATGAAGATGCTTTTTGAATAAATAAAACAAATCGAAGTCAATTGAGTTTAGTCGACATGGCTTAGAGAGCCTTGGTTGGAACAGTTACAGTAATTAATCATAAACAACGATGTCATTATAATTACTATACACTCTTTTCCTGGCAAATATACTTTCAATTTTGAGATCAAGAGATCAAGTTCGAGAGTTTTTGTCTCGACTCTCAATCTTTTCTTATATTTTTTTTATGTCCTCACAATTCTAATGCTGAGACGCTTTTGAAACCTAAGTTTTCAATCTTATAGACCACATAGAAAAAAATTTATATTGCGATGAAAAGATGGAAGGAAATGGAATGGGACGAAGAAAAACATTCCCATACCAATTTTCATGAAATTTGTCTCACCAAAATGACCCACGTAATTTCCGTTCTTCTGTGACTTGGTGCTCTTCCCAAAAAATCAGCTCAGATCTCAGCGATAATATAATTTTCCCGCCTAATTTGAGAGGTGACTGATGGAATCGTACGACCATGATCAAATTATTATTGTTTCAAATGGGCAAGAAGAATGCCCCAGGAGAAAAATATTTTATATCATTTTAGTCATAACGTGAGAAATGTCGTGATTTCATTCACACGTTCTTCTATTTTGTGGGTATCGTCTTGGGGATTATTTTTTGTCTTGTTGTCGCCTAGGAAAAGTTGGAGAAATTGACTGAAGACAAAGAATCCCTGCCTTCATTCAGAAATCATCAACGAAAATTGCTTCTTGACAGTGTTTTGTATACGCCTCCGAAAATTTCGACTGATATGCGATCTACATTTCTCAGTCTTCTTGTGACGAAAATTGAGCAATACGTTTGTTCTTAATCAAGGTTGGTATATTGTTATTATATGGTGTACGTTCTATTTGTGATATTGTTCTATATCTTATTTGCAGATTTCCATGCAAGTAGGGGTAGGCTTCCAGGCTTTGCACACACTGTATCTTCGAACACATTATGTTTTCCCAAATTTCTTTAATGAATCGAAGCCAGAGTGAGTGCTAAACCTGAAATCCTTCTCATAGCTCTGAAACCGTGCGCAAGTAAACACTTTAATGAGAAGGAGTGGACGTTCCCATACAACTATACACCGTCACCAAAATTCCGTGGTGACCATCAGTAGAAGGATTCTGAACGAATGAACGAGTAGAGTACTCGTCTAGTTAACGAAAGGTCTTCTGTTCGATTCTGGGTGGAGCCTGGAATTTTTCCTGTCTCCACTGAGAAAAAATTGGATGATTTGAGTGTCACTTGCTCTGATTGACGATTTTCTGTACATAAATATAATTAACATTGAACTAAAGCTTGTAAAAGTTCTCAGAATGAACGAGTATTTTGTTATGTCCTTGTCAGACTATCGACTTAAGCCGAAGGATGGCTTAATGGAAAATTACGGAAATGTAGTTCAACCATTATTTCGAATATAATTACACTAATCAGTCTCTCGGCTAATCCTTAGGTCTGTCAAGGCCCTTACGTTTAGTATGTCAAGAGATATAAGAGAAACTAGGCCAGTACTTTTGAAGGATACGAAATTGTCGCGAATCAGTCGCATTCTGACCACCAGCATGCAATTATCGTCCAGTAGTGTGTATATACGTAGTTATTTTGTGTCCAGACCCTATTTCCACCCATTACTTTGCATACCTGAGGAAGGGGCCAACAAGCTCCGGAACGTTGTCTGAGTAATAAAGGAGGAGAAGGATCTAGGTCAAATCCGTGTTTCTTATTATTCAAAAAAAAAAAAAAGATACGAAATTGATTAAATAAAAAAAAGTGAATTTTAGGAAAATGTTGCTTACCTCATGTTACAGGCTTGAATATGGAATTAATGCAAGTAAAGGTGCTGAAACAAAATCAATTTTCCAGAATAAGAAAAATTGTGTCACCATTCGTTTTTCGCCTTTTTACTAAATACACAGGGTACCTTCAAACAGTAACAACAGTAATCTTCGAACAGTTTTTTTTATTCTAAAACATGATAAAAAAAACCGACCTAACAATTTTTTGTTGGAAAATTTAAATGACCATACATGCGAAATCTTTTAATTTCAGTAATTGTTTAAAAAATGATTCACTTACTGAAAGTTGTAGTTGGACGGAAATTCAGGACAGTTACTCTTAAGTATATATGAAAGAAAGAGATGTGAGATGGTATGTATGCTGACGTGTGAATGAGACGTGAAATATACCTTTAAGTAAATGAGATGAATAGGAAATGTGTGTAAATGCGTGCGTGAGTGGAAGAGTGAATACAATGATGTACCTGGAATAGTATAAATTATGATTAATGTGAGCCTATGCTTCCATCCGGGCAAGTTGGAGCAAAATTTTCATTTGCTCTTCCCAACGGCTTAGGTCGCTCGATGAGATACAATGGTATCTGCTGAGACAAAGAGCTGGACTGGCAGAGGACTTCTTTAAAGTCAAACGATTCTGCTTTCCTCACTTTCTCACAGACCAAAGAAACACTCAATATTTCCCACAAATTTACTAATTTATTCACTTAATAAAAATTACTTTGGTTAAATATTACTTATAAATGTAATAAATTCACTGAGGAAATGAATTAGTAAAAAAAACACTGGTAACAAACTACTTGATAAATGAAAAGAGGCAATTTTGTAGAAAAAAGGGTAAAGAGAAAGAATTGGGTCAGTGCGCTCTCCTATATAGTTTATCAGCTGTTTGCGATCACCCATTAATTAGATTGATAAAAAGGGAATTGGAGGGAATTACATGATGGCTGCACTATTGAATGATATTCGTTGCTATGACCGTAGACCATAGAACAGTAGTATTTGAAGCTAGCTCTGCTAACTAGTGACTCCTTAATTTTTCCTACTGCGTACAATCAACTGTAGCCGTATCTGCATGTTTTCGCTTTTAACATTTTAATTATGTTTATATCCGTACAATACTCTTTCTCAAATTCGTGTTAAAGTGTAACAGCAACAGTTTACACATCGTCGGTTGTGGCTACTTCTGTCGTATCTGCATTTCTTTTGTGTCAGCATTTCACGCAAGAGGGGACGTCTGTATTGTAGTTGCTCCGAATGCAGATACAAAACAAATGCAAATACGACAGAGGTAGCCGCAACCGACGACATATTGTCGGGTGGATCTGGTGGATCAGTAACTGCGTTAAGTGTACTTTCTTTGTCACGCAACGATGCGTTGTTTACAACAAATGCAGACATAAAGCAATGCTTCAATGTTTCAGACGATTTCTGAGAAATATCGTTATTTGTCCGTCTGTCCGTCCTGTTGTTGCCAGCTCTAGAGGCTAAACGGTTAGAGATAGCGACTTGGGACTTTCGGGGGACCCCTTTCATTTCCTCTTGCCCCTCATTTCCTCCCTCCCCAGCAATACCATGTTTTCTTTATTATTCAGGCAGATAATAAAAAGTGATGGTGTACATTTGAGAATTTAAATGCTTTCCCTTGCTGAGTTAATAGGTTCGTCATCTCAAAATCAACAGTGCACTCTCGAGCCGCACCAAATTCACCTACACAGCACCTAAATGCAAATGTTACACGAAGATGTCGGAGGTAAAAAAAAAGATGGTACAAGAAGCTTCCTGGCCCACAATCATGGGATTGGTGTTTATTACAAAATTGTCTTTTCTGTGTGAAATTGAGAAATCAAAGACCTCCCGCTCTGTCTTCTGCCATCATTCTGGTGCCAAATGACACCCAGGAGATCGGGCAAAAAAAAAACAGATAATTTCATGGGTTTGGGCATCAGCTTAAGACACCCAGAGCTGGGATCTGTCTAGGACTTCAATTAAGTCATTTGTTGGAGAGTCAACGTGAGCAAATTGCTCCAGCTTCCGCAAACGTTCTGGAATACCTGGGAAGAAGGTCCAGCAAAAAGCACCCACAAAAAGCAGCCTGATTTGGTGGGTAATCAACGAAACTCGAGGAAATACCGACAAATATTGAAGACCTCACATGGTGATGAAATCGACGTGGTTGGTTCTTTGGCCCGAGCAGAAAAATTGCATGTTTTGCAGCTGAGATGCCACGGAAAGTGTATCAATTTGGCCCAGTGCTGATGGGAGCTTCTGGCCACCACAAAAACAACAAATGGACACAGTGCAAGAAATTCATCTCAATGTGCACCTTCAGAAATGGCACAAGAACAAGTTGTTCAGCAAATTTACATCTCATTAAAGGCTCTTGTTTCTGTGTTTTTTTTTCCTTCGTGCACACAGCAATTTTCCCCCGAATTTTTTTTTCTGTAGTCTGTCAAAATTGAAATCACTTTTTAAAAACCTGTCCCGGAGGAAGGTCTCTTCGGACAAGAAGTGAGCTTCTTTCTTGCCTCATGGGCCCAATTGCAACCGTCTTGGTGGGTTCATTTTTTTTTTGCTGACCGGAATGGGAGACACGGGTGAAAATGTTCTCCGGAAGATGAAAATCACTGCAATGGCAATAAATTACTTTAACGTTCTTCACGCTAGAATGTGAGACTTCTTTTGTACACACACCTTCCATGGGATGACTTCTTGATGATGATCGCATCTCTAAATTAGGCGACTACTGGATTTTCTTCTACTCACTTGTCTCATACCTTTTCTCACCTGCCTTCGTCTTGGGCACGTGAAAAAAGTCCCACAGACTTTCGACCAAAGATGATAGAACGAAAGATAAGGGATTATTCGCCTACAACAAATCTCAGCGGAAAAATCAGAAAATTAAAGTCTAAAATTATTAATAATTGTCGCTTTATATAACTATATCTGTATTGTCTTTAAATCTTATCAAGTCTTTTTAGAGATCGGTACTGCTTTATAGTAAAACTTGAAAACTTACGTCGTCGGTTACTGTAATATCGTCAAATCCGCATTGAGCTAAATTTTTTAAGAAGATTAATTAGTCAATAAGAAATAAAATTCCTCCAATAAGAAAATATTGTAAAAATAAAAGGTTTAGGGTAACTGCACCAAATTCCGACCAGTATTCAATTTCGGCCACTTTTTTGTTCCTCACATTTCCATGAATTTTTACTTTTTACAAGCTCTGGAGATTATGCAATGCAAAAATAACAAACATCAATCGTATCTACAAAAGAGATGATGTGAAAAATACATTGTAATAATTCCGAAGGGGCATATAGCTAATAGAATTAAAGAGGCCGAAATATTACCCAAAGTTATGTCTATATTTATATTAATTTTCAAATGTATTGAGATTGATTTTAGAGAAAATAATTAACGAAAGAGAAAATAAACAACGTTCCCAGGAACACTACTTCAAAAGAAGTGACAAAAAATCAATTTGTATTAAAAATATTAGATTTCAAACTTAAGCCTTTGGCGCTTGCATGCAACTATGCCGAAATTTGGTACAGTTACCTTAATAGATTTAATCCTAATCAAGCAATTTTAGCAAATAAGAGTAATATTAAAATTTTCAAAGACTGGCCACATTCCCCTGCTTCAAAATTCAATTAAAAAAAAAGAAAAATTTCAAGACCGATTGCTCAATTCACGATTATTATGATTCTATTTTTATTTTCTTTAATTATATTTTTTGATTTTTTTAAGTGAGCGTAATTGTTTTCAAATATTAAAGCTTTATTATCGATTTACTGTACTTCTTTACTGTGTTATCACACTTGCACATTAAAATTTTAATATGATTCACATTAATTTTCGCTGGTGAGAGTCCAAATGTGTAATTTGTGTGTTTGAATCCTTTTATATTCGAAATTTGATCTATTTGTTGATAAAAAGGTAGACTTGGCCCGCAAAATTTGATATAAATTGATTCATAGCATTAATGAGATTTTCTCTTTAATTTTTTAATGTGAAAAATATTTATGCTTTAGGTAAATTTAAACTTATTTTTGCAGGTCAAGTCCACTTCTTTATCAATAAATAGAAAAAACCCAAATATTAAGTGACTCAAAGACACAAATAACATATTTGGACGCTCACAAGCGACAATTAATGTGAATCACATTAAAATTTTAATGTGCAAGTGTAATAACGCCGTTATACAAGTTTATTTTTTTACTGCACAAAATTTTCAAACAAAAAAAAACCCAGAAAGGAATCACATTCTATCAAATATTTTGTAATTAAAATTTCATAAAATTATCCCTTGTTATTAAATATTTTTTTTATTTAATTTTTAATTTCTTTAGTTATAAATTGGAAAATTTTACAGTATTTTTCAATTTATTTTTCCTTATTTGGTACTTAGATCATTTAAATTACTGATCATTTCCCGAGTTCTGATATTAATTTAGCTAAAATGTAAAATATTTAGTGTTAAAATTACATTAATCTTAATTTGAAGACTATTAATGCTTCTTCTATTTCAATTTTACGTATATAATTTCTTTTGTTTATTCTTAGTTTCTATGAATCATCTAACTAGTTCTAAAATTAAAGAAAATCTGTCTTACATTTATAAATTGAAGACTCAAAAAAAATCCTTTTAAAAATTTATCGTCTTAATCGGAAAATGCAAATCAGCGTTTAAAGACCGATTTAAAAATTCAAAGCTTTAAGATTTATTGTGACGATTTTCTTTAAGATTTTTTAATGTATTAAATCTAACAATTGAAAAAAAGTTCGTTGTTTTTTTATATTTCTCAAACCTTTTACCGAAAGATAAGTTTCATTTCTTTCTCATTTTCCAAAAATGAAAATAAGGTTTTTTCTTGTTGGGCACAGCATCAAAAGTTAAGTTGTTTTTTTACTAAGTTGGATTAAAAAGGATATTAGATATCTTTGCTCTATTAGCCTTTTTATCTAAGCTAAAATTTTGTAATACCTTTTGGAGTTAAGATTTTCAAGGTCTTCCTTTTCTCGGAATAGAGTCAAACCTTGTGCGACACTCCTTCTAGGGTAAGATGGGGTAAGTTGGAATAACGTCTAATTTGGAACTTTGAGATTTCCTAACGGTTTTGAACGGCAAAAAAATCAACGAACAAGGAATTCTCAAATGTAAAGCCTTGTACTTCTTTTTCGGCTTTTCTTTTTCTCTTTGACCTTCTGAAACAGTATGGGAAAATCTCAAAATTCCAGAATAGACATGACTCCGAATTACCCCATCTTGGGGACAGTAAAAGACGGTATTGAGTATTGACCTTTGGCTCCTTTCTCTTTTGTTTTCTCAAGCCGACGTTTCGGAGGGAATTTCCTCTATTACTGGCCAAAAATTATCTAGTACCCCATACCCCATTTTACACTATTCATGTTCTGGATATGGCAATCCTACAAAAGGTTGCTTTCCGCCTATAGGACAGCTCGTCAGTATCCTATATAATTGAATTCTGGACTATTACATTCTGGATATGTATGATACAAACTACCTAACTAAATATTATTCAGGATATCTTTGGTTCATTTCTCTAGAATATTTAAACATTTTCGAGATGAATCGCGAAGGGTCTTTTCAGGCAGCGTTAAAGGCTGACCTGAGTGTCCTGAATCTATAACATCGTAAAAGTTATTTTAAAATGAGTTGTAATGAATAACAAAATGAATTGTAAGAATAAAATCGGCCGATAACTTGTGAATTATTTTTGATCAACGGATTGTGGAGCTCGACCTGATTTAGTATAGTGTCCTCAAAGAGTCTTACTATCGAACTAACTTTATTTGGCAGAGCTATGGCTGTACTTGGAGAAATGGTCGCGTATGTGCTGAATTGATGGAATTCAATATTTCGCATACGCGACCATTTCATTACACTGTTACAAATATTGGAACAAATATTGGAATATTGGAAGGAGTGATAGGGAATGGGCTTTCTTAAAAGCAACTAACCGACACACATCTTCTAGCACCCAGCCAGATTCGCCCGAGAGACCCAAGTCCACATATCTTTTTTCTCTGACGTTCTAGACCGGACTGACTCTCTCAGTTCTCCAACTTAAAGGTTCAGTGACAAAACCCAGCCATAGGATTTTTGTAAACGTATGCAGTTCATTGGGAATAGGTTTACATTAGTTTCTGGAAGAATGTTATACCGTCGGATGGTATCTTCACTATTAGGCTTTAAAGATGAACACCCATCACCTCCTTTTTAGAGAGCTAACCCTAGGGACAAGTCACTTTGTGCACCCAATCAGTCTTTGAACTTCATAATAACGGCAGGGATTTTAGTCGTGGACCTAATTTATCTTGCAAAAGCAATAAAAAAACGATTAAATATTTGAACTGACTTAAATATTTTA
Organism: Phlebotomus papatasi; assembly: GCF_024763615.1. Lineage (NCBI taxonomy): Eukaryota > Metazoa > Arthropoda > Insecta > Diptera > Psychodidae > Phlebotomus > Phlebotomus papatasi. The sequence continues at coordinate 4,994,444 of NC_077223.1, read as the reverse complement.
GGTTTGAGCTTTGTTTCAACATGTGTTCAGGGCATTTCTATGTAGCCCTATGAAAAGAATCATTAGGATAATCATCTAGAACATGGGCCCTTAACCAATCAAAATTACGCACTCCGTGTTGTGTCAAAAGAGGTTTCTATTGGGTATGAGCACTTTCGAGAGGTAAATATCGTTAAGGTAATACGATTCAAATATCCAGCGGTGTATTGGTCGTTTGATACGCAAGGATGAGAATGAGGCAATCTGGATGGTTTGTAAGAGCTTTTTGTTGTTCGATTTCGTAGAGCTGGACCTCAGCTCGTTAAGGATACGCAACCGTAGAATACTAACGTAGAACAAATTTGAATACGTACATAGTGTTAACTTTATTTCCGTCAGAATAATTTACCGTCGTAGCAAAGGAATTGTCAGGATCTGAGAAAGCAAGTCAGGACCTACCACCCGTTTCCCTCTTTTCGAGTCTAGTTGCTAACTATCTCTCTAGTCCATCTGTTAATTAGTACCTCCTCTACATTAGTGATCGCCGCTAAAGGTGTCAAACACTAATCGCGTATGCGTGCAAGAGGCACGAAAGTCATGCCGGTAATGCCATGATGTTGTACTATCATAACATACAGGAGTAGGTCATCTCTATGGATGAATAGGTGATATCGGTGACATCTGTTACCAAGATACAGGGGGTAACCATTTAGTCGTCTTACCATGTGGTGATAACTCTTCCTAAGTATGGAAACTCCAGGGAAGATTCTCACGAAACTTATCTGGTACGATGTACTTCTCAATATTTTTATGTTGGGCATCAGATCCTACTAGGATCTTGCACCAGATAAAAATATTCGTGATTTGGACTTGGACAACTTAATGTAATTAAACAAAATACACTGCTTTTTACTATGATAAACTTTAATTGATAAGTTACGCGGAACAATTTTAACGGACGATGTTGCTGGGACAGTAGCTGAAGAGCAAGAGAGCGAATATCTCTTTATCACCCGATATCAGAGGAATTAATTCCTCCACCATTTAGTGCCGATCAATTGCATTTTTGACGCTTATTTTTTTAGAACATCTGACCGTTAATAGAATATGCAGCATATGCAATGCATCTTGTTCACGTTCTTTTCTAAATATGAACGTAACACATCAAAGGATGTCAAATGGTCAAATGTTCGCCGGGTTTGGAAGTCTGAAAGTCTGTGTCTGTCTGAAATAGTAATGAGTCCTTATATACTTAAACCAAGTATTTTATCGGGTCCCGGTCAAAATCCCGAAGGCCAAAATCCCGAAAGCCAAAATCCCGAATTCTTAAAAGTGTCATAGCTACTCCCGCGATTTCACTCGCGCTTGCTGGAGGCAAAGGGAAATTTTCTGTGTCTTGGAAAATAATTCTAAACATTTTCCTCCATATAATTTCATCCCTTTCAGGATTTTAAAAATTCGGGATTTTGGCTTTCGGGATTATGGCTGCCATTGATTTTATCTGCTTTCTAAAGCGTAGGTCCCCTATTACATCAAATAATGGCCCAAGTAACTTAACGCTAATCCTCGAGGATATTCAGCTTCTAAAATTTAGAATTAAAGCTTTAGGTAAAGGACACTTATACAATGGACCTCTAGTCCCTGATCATAACCCCTTAGTGCATGATTAGTTTGGGATAAATCTTTACTGCTAAATTTTACAGGCTAAATATTCCCGAGGATCAGCTTTACTTTCGGTCCTAAGCTTCAAAAGAAGTTTGAAGGCTTCGAATTTGCTTAGTGTACTTGAATGATATATAAAGCTCACAAATCTTAAGCCTTATTAGGCCAAAGCTTTATCCAAATCTAGATTGAATGCTCTCTGACTTAATTTGAAATCGGAATCTCAAAATCTCACGTTTTTGTCACCTTTGTTGGCAATTGAGAAATGTCTTGAGGAGAAAAAAAGATCTCGAGGAGTGAAAGAGGTAAAATCAAAGTGTCTCGAAGTGGAATCCACCGCTATTGGCGATCATTGAAATGCCATCGCAATTAAATGTGTATTTTGAATGTAATGCTGAAACAATTTTTCGGCACTGTTTTTGCACTTGATCATCCACGATATTCAAAATAGCCGTTGCGGACCCGCCACTTCACCTGAAACTCTTGTTCCCCTTTCTTCAGAGATTTTAACTGTAAGGCGAAAAAAAAATAGAGGTGAATGAAGTGTGTGAATTGTTATGGAATTTCTATGACAATAATAACACTAATAGGATGAAAGGAGAGTGGTAGAAAAGATGGTAGCATGATATTGAGGCTAAAAGAGTTGAAAATTAAATAATGTCGAGAGAGGAAGATAAAAAAAATCAATTTATAAATTATTCCTCTAGTTCTTCATCTCCTCAAAACTTCTCACACAATAAAATTATACATTCCATGTGGCAATTTAGTGCGGTATTATTGTTTGGGATAGATGAGGTGGGGACGTAGAGGGTTCAGTTAAAAAAGAAAACTAATTTAATTTTAATATAATGACTGTGACCACGCATTAGTGTTCGATCTGAAATTGCTTCAATTTCGATAATAGCGGCCAAAAACATTCCTTTTTTCTGGCTGAACCACCAAATGCTCAATGAGAGTTTTGTACGGAAAAATAATACTTTCAACAATTTACTCCAAAATTGAAACAACTCTTCGTGAACAAGGCACAAAAAGTCAGCTTCCTCGATCTCTTCTTCTGGGCTTTCATCGAGTCATTACACCACAAATAGAAAATCGATCTTTTTTCTCACTGTTTTATAAGCACTTGAGATAATTTCGCTGGAGAATTCACCAATTGATGATTTAAAAGATTTTCTTGTCCCCGGGAAGCCCTGCTTAGCTTGAGGTCCTAGGAAGCAGTAGGGGAAAGTGCAGTACTTTCGGACGTTAGAAGCTTTGGATATCTCATTTATTCATATATTCCTTAATGAATCTGACCCATGGCAATATATATTTTAATAGCTAGTCCATATTATAAATTTCCCGAAAAGAACAATACCCCACTTTTCCTTAAACGGAAGAATTCGACATAGAGGAAAATGGGGTAATTCGGAATCATTTCTAATTCGAAATTTTGAGATTTCTTCTGTGTTTAAGAGGGACAAAAAACAATGATCTTGATTGTAAGAGCCAAATTAGACTTAGGCTGATCCTTAGAAATATACGCATAGCCTGTAAAATTTGACAGTAAATAAAATTAACCCATTTGGGATTAGAGGTCTTTTGCATCAATTTTGCTTACCAACTTTTGCTGCCAGACTTCTTATTTACAAGGATCAGCCTGAGTCTATTAAGGGCCTAATAATTGCATTTCTTAGTGGCCTTTTTTATCGCTTTGTCCATTTGATACAGTGAAGAAATCACAAATATGAATGAAAAATTATTTCGAATTTTCCTATTTCACCCTATCTTGTATATTTTATTCCTCTACGATGTTAGATGGATGACTATCCCGTCCCTTTTTGTCAAGTATCGAATATGCAGGAAAAATTACCTAAAGGTGGGACATGATTATACTCTGGATTTGGATTAAGCCACAGTTTCAAAACCTTTAGGGAAATAATCTATTATATATTTTAAGAAAACAATTAAATTAGTTTCAGGTTGCAATATTTAGAAATTTGAAACATTTTCGGAAACAGCCTAAACCTCTAGTCTGAAGACTGTTTTAGATCATTATTCAGGATCATTGTAGGATCTTTTTCAATTCTTTGACAACGATTTCAAAATTGTTCAAAATTTCAAATTTCAAAAGTACTGGACTAGTTTGTCTTATGTCTCTTGTTGACATACTAAACGCAAGGGCCTTGATGGATCTAAGGATTAGCCGAGAGACGGCTTTGCGTAATTATATTAGAAATAATGCTTAAACTACATTTCCATTATTTTCCACTACACGCAGAGAAGTGATTTTGAGAAAGCGGTGTTGAATTTGGGGTTGAATTTGGTGTTGGTGTTGCTTGAACACCAAACGTAGTACCATTCACACCAAATTAACACCTAGTTTTGAATCGATGGTGTTGTGTGAAATACTTTGGGAGTGTTGAAGGAACACCGCCACAGAAATGTCTAGAGTGATGCAACAGTAACACCATCAATTCTCTATAATGGTGTTGTCGCAACGCCAAGCGGTGTTCTTCACTATCCTTCGTGCGTTTTCTTCCCTCCCCGCTGCGTCAGTGTCAAATTGGCTAGTGAAGAGTGCGGGAGTTTTGTTACGCGATTTTCTGTGCTTTTCAAGTATTAATTGTGTTAATTAGTGCATTTTCGGAAAGTATTTTTTTTTACCGATAATTTAGATTTAGACAATTTTTCGGTGGCAGAAGTGTTTGCTTTTTTTCAATGGGGTTTTCCAGCGGAAACTTCACAGAGATTTCTTGGTGAGTTTACCCTTTGATTAATAATCTATATCAGGATTACCCCTCAGTATGACTCAAAAATCCCATTTTTTTATTTAAAATTGTGTAAATGCATGTTGACTGATATTTCTTTTAATAAATTTCAAGTCAAACTGGGCGAATGACGAACTTAAAGGCAGAAGTCTAAAAAGGCAAATTCGGAAGATGTCTCAGGAAATGTTCAAGCTTCATTATGACCGAAATTGAAAAAGCACGAGATTTCTATCATTATCATCATCATTTTCAACCGATTGGGCTCGTAGAAATATTGACCAAGGTAAGTAATTTATATTTTGAAACCGAAATTATAGCTATACCAATTTTTTTTCAATGTCTATACGGCACACCTTTTACATCATGAAAATTTCGTGAAATCAAAATTTACATCCCTTTATCTCTCTCAAGAGCTTTGCATAATGTCTATTCTAGTCTTTCGCCCTCTTCATTTCTTTTGAACAGCACACCGAATTTAAATTAGTTCAGTCCAATTTTGAGGATTTATACAAGTCTTGTGAGAGAGAAAGGGACACGAATTTTGATTTCTTGAAATTTACTGAGCTAAAAAGTGTGCCTTAGGCATGATGATTTATATTGAGAAATATAAATACTTCGCACACATTTATATGTAGTAAATTTAGCTTTCCAAACTTAAAGATAAAATTTTGTATACATACTTAAACTTATCATAAGGAGGGTGCCTGTATTAGAAGACTATGATTTTATGCGTCCTCCTGGATATAACACTTTAAGCAAAGAGACATTCGCGCAGGACTCAATGTCGAGAGTTCAAATATTTCCCAAAGTTGGGACGTTTTTCCACCCATTTATACAGGGGCCTATCGACAATTCATTTTTCCATACGCTTTTGCATAAAGGCACTGAAGATTATTGGCAAGGTTTTTCCTAAAGAGAATTGAGTTATCAGTCTGACATATTTCAAATTCGTACATAAAAATCTATCTAGAAATACACATTTCATAATGTTCGCCGAAATAATACAAGAACTACGAACAAATTTGTTTAAGTCGCGGTGCAATATCTGCTAAAATTTTACAAGGAAAACTGAAAAATATCTTCACTTTTTATTACGCTTGATGGGCCCCCGCATTTATACCTAGACCAAAAATTTAAGAACCGTGCATGATTTTATTATTGTTTAATTCTATTTTTATTTAGATAAAGTGTAGTTAAGATATTTTAATAAGAAAATTTCCGTGTTTCATTTAGAAAACTGATTTTATATAATTTTCATTTTCAAACATAAAATTAAATGCTTATTTCTAAAAAGTTCACTATGATTTTTATATGTATTTCAGATGAGGAAAATGCTTTAATTGATGGCCTAAGGAAATTTCCAGCCGTGAGAACAAATGGAAAAGAGGTGGAAAAAATTTGTTTCCTTCAATAAATTGGGAAAAGATTTCTCAATATATAATTTCCCATTGGAAAATTCCGAAAAGGAATAAAATCCCACCAATCCAGGTAAATTATTAAAAAAAAAACATTTTTTTATGTGTTAGAATCTTTTTTCAAAAAATTGTAATTAAAAAAAATAATCTTATATTTTATGTCAATTGTGTACTAAAAATTCTTTTATTAAAAATATTTATTACAGAAATAAAATTCGTGTTTCATTTATTCTATTCCGTACGGCTATAGATTTGGATATAAAAGCTTTTAAAAAATTCGTTATATTCAAAAAAAAGTGGTGGAAAATTCACACTTTTATTGGTGTAAAGGGAACACCTATATTTTATTGAGATGGTGTGATATAAAATCCACAATGGTGTTCCAACAACGCTAAATTTGGTGTTAATAATTGGTGTGAAATTGGTGTAACCAGAAACCCAATGCCGGTGTTGGTTGCTATTTGGTACCAATTGGTGTATTCTGAACACCGAATTGGGGTTAGTTGATTTTGGGGTTGAGGTTGGTGTGTCCGACAACACCAATTGGGGTTGTCATTCCACTAAAATTTCTCTGTGTGAAGTATAAGTCGTTAGTGTGTCTAGGGCATAAGGGTGCTATGTACAGAAACCTGCTTAAATATTTATTTATAGATAAGTTCCTTCATTAAAATAGGAGTAAAATCATAATTTTGAATTAACAAAGTATTTCCATGTCCCGAGCTTAACATTTTACAAATAGTCTCAAATATAATTATTATAATTTCGAAAAACTATTCAATTGTGTAAATAACAGATACCGCTTACGAACAAAGTTTCTATCGCTTTTTCCGAAAAGTCAAGATTGACAAGCCGACAGCAGCCACAATCAAGTATTGATTGTAAATAAAAATGCTATATCTTAAATTTAATCATTAATATATATAACAAAATATACATATTAAACAAGTTTAAAAAAAAATTGGTAAACTTAAAATAAACATAATATAAAACTGTTTTAAATTTTTACTTACGTATTTTAGAAAGCCATTTATGTACCCTTATGCCGAAAATAGACACAGGCTGATCCTCGAAATACTCAGCTAGAAAACTTTTGCTGTATAAGATCAGCCTAAACTGTCATACATTAAGGATTTAAGATCAAAGATTAGCATTTTCAGAGTATGTTTCTATTAGATGTGCACACTTCTGTTGCTGTAAAACTTCAAGGCATTTTCATACAGATAGCAGCACTCTTACCGTCCCAATGCTCCAATCTTTATGCATTTTAAGATTTTGCGGCATTGCGTACCATTATGCACTAGACACATTTACAACTTAAGCCGAGAGATGGCTTAACGTAATTGTAATCAAAATAATGATCAGATTACATTTAAATCAGTTCCAAACCAATCCGTCTCTTACTTAGCTTAAGCTGAGAAACGGCTTAATTAATGGGAAACTGATAGGAATTTAGTCAGATCATTATTTTAGTTATAATTACGATTTAAGCTGTCTCTCTGCTTTAATCGTAAGTATGTCTAAGGCATTACTCTCTCTCTCTCTCTCTTCTTTTTATGTTTTGGCTGTCATACGGCATTACTCTCTGTGTTTTTTTCCACCTAATTGACATTTAGAAAAGCACCCAAAAACACCCAAAGTGAAGTTTTATATTTTTCCCACTGGCGCTGATGTCGCCTAATCCTCGTAATTTTACTAGACCTCACGAATTTAGAAGATCAGCCTAATCCTCCACATTTTGGGCTGATCCCTGAATGTATTGACACCAATCCTCATTTTTCGAACTGATCCCTAAGCCGATCCCTGTGTCTATTTTGGGCTTTAGAAGTTCAGCCTGATCCCCAAAATTTTGGGCTGATCCATGAGTGTATTGACACCAATCTTCATTTTTCGAGCTGATCAAGGCGAATCCTGTGTATATTTTGGGCTTTTGAGAAATGCTTCTATTTCGTCACTTGGATAAGGAATTGTCGTTATTTATTCGGTCGGTAAATCAGCAATTCTCGTAACTCAAAAAGGGAGTATCAAGTTTAAACGAGTTGCTGATATATATCACGTGTAAGATATGACTTTTGCGGATCCAAGCGACGATTTGTGTCGCTCATTTCAGCTTAGAATATTTACAATCTCTTAAAATTTTCAACCCTCAACACATTCATTAAAACTTATTAGATTATACTATTAAACTGATTTTTGTAATCAATGGCAGGGATTTTGCAACATGAGGCAAACTATTTTAAAAATCTAATCAAATGTTATGTCACGAGCTAATAATTCTTATCACGCTTGTTTTACTTTTGCATAAATCTTCCTGAATTGTTTGAGATTTTGATTTGTTGAATTTTTGATTTGGTGAATTTCAATGAGACCACTTGACCAAGATAAGATCTCTACGGATGTCTGTGACAAATTCTGAGGCCAATTGGATTCTTTGAACTAGTAAGTTAGACAAATGGTTGATACATTTGAGGCTCAGTGTGTGTGTCCAAAAGGAGACAGTGACTAGGAAGGGGCCTAAGAGACAGAATAGCCTTCGGAAGTGACTGATGTTGTGTATGCAAAGCATGTACCTGACGACGGTTTCCGCTTCTTCGCCTCATGGTACGCGAGTTGACAGTGAAATTGAGTCAGAGCAGTGTATCAGAAAGATTGACTGTGTTTGGATTATTAGATGACGATTCGATGGACATCCAGAGGCTATGAATGCTGAATATTTGATGATTTTCGGGGTGTCTGCAAGTTCAACCAACCCAATGTCGCGCTTCCAATGATGATTTGTCGGCTCAACTCCAACCCGATACCATTATTTATTTCTTCAGGGCTTACTCTAAGGCATACGTGTGTTGATATTATTCACCGGCATCGTGTCTCGATTTTAAATTCATTCGATTCATTTTTATAATCGTTCTTTTGGCGTCTTCGCAATTGGATTAAAAATTCATTGAGTAATTGTAAAATTGTATTTAATAATCTATTTATTGAATTCTTAAGGTAATTAATGTGAAAAATACTTGATCAATTAAAATTATTTTACAGTCCTAACTGTTCCAAAAGACAGATCTTGCTCTGAGTTTGATGTATCTTTTATGAATTAGAATTTTCCAAGGACATTTCCCGTAGAGAGCGTGAGATTCTTAGAGGAAGAATTTTGTGAGAATACAGAATTTTACTAAAGAAATCTCCAGACTCGGAGATTCCTGCAATTAGTTAAAGGAACAATCAATCATAAGTGAAATATATTGAAGAATTTCAATGTTCCCAGAGAGACTATGGGAAGTACCAAAGGTGGTTTGAGTGTTTTTGAAGTAATTTCCTGTGGTAATTGATTAAAATTTCGGATGTTATTAACAAGATCTCCAGCCGTGTTCTCACTAGCCCAGACCTTACCAAGCTACCCCTTGGATCTCTTGGTGTTTGGATCTCATAGAGTGAGAAATGTCCGTGAAATTGAAATCACCACCTCACTTACGATCTTCAGCTTTTTCAACTTTTCGAAAATTGTATTGAGTTCACAAAACATCCAAGAGAACAGCCCTTTTTTTGTTGTACTTGTTGGACCTCTCCTACCCGAGCAATTTAAATCCATATGAACGCGTATAAGATCAATTTGCTGGGTAATTGCTGTTGGCTACCTCTATTTAAGCATTTCCACGTTATAACAAAATATTATTTACTTATAAGAATTTCACGGTTTAAAGCCATAATGACCACACCTTGTGCTCCTCTATTACACACTTCTTTCTCGTCGGTGATCTCCCTATGGATTTTATTGTATGTTCAAAAATATAAAACCTATGATGTGAAAACTGTTATGAATTTTACTGTCTTCTGTAATTGAATTTGAATTTTCAGAGTTCTTTGACACGATGTGTGAAAAAGATGGTGTGAGGTGATTTCTTCAGGAGATTTTCTTGTTCATGATGAAGAAAGAGATTTATTTTTAACCGCTCATATACTCAAGAAAATTATTGTAAATTTTGCAGACTGTTAGTTTGAATATGCAATTGTTATTTTTAAGTTTTTTTTTGTCATTTAATACTCCATCTGTCTCTAAGAAAGTCATACGTTTAGGAGACAATTTAATTTGGAGAGGAATCATTTAAGGTAAATAATTAATGCTTCAGAAATCATTTCTTAATCCCAATAATTTTCCGAGAGTTCAAATGTAAAAAGTAAAAATTTTGTCAGATATATTCGTTCAAGTAATTCAATGTTTGTGTGATAGCGGCCACCGCCGTATTATTGTGGTTACCGATCTCCAGAGTAACACGATGGAAAACTCTTTCTCAGGTTGTATGAGCTATTTGCATCATAAGATAAATTTAAGATTACATATAATAAAAATCGTTTCGAATCAAAAAGGTTCGTAACAGCTTTGTAAAATGTGTACCTCCGGGCAGTTAAAAGAATCCCTCGTTGAAATCAAAGAAAAAACGTAACCGTTCGTAAAGAGCTAAGACTCAAGGAGTTGCTTCTTCGAGTTGAGTGATCACAACTTCGATGGTGGGATCGTTTTCAGCGCATGAAAAGCTATGCGAGCACTTGTATAGCTTCCTATTTTTACCTCGGGGCAGACCTAGGACAAGGTGGCTGGATCAAATTTAGGATCTTGCATGGGAGCGCCTTGGGATCGACCACGAATATCTTCCTTAAGTGGTTGAGGATCATCAGGCATGAACTGCTAACCTGAGTGTCCTAATCCCCCGATCCTAAAAAATGTTTGAAACTTTTGAAAAGCTCAGAGGTATTTGCTAAAATTAGGTAATGTCCTTTAAGCAAATTTATCGGTTTCTTTTATAAAGAAGTGAAGAAGTTGAAAGGTGGTATAGGTCTCGAGGTCTGTCAGTTAACTCTGGCAAAACCGCACTAACCATTTTTATGAGTAAAACAAAACTGTAAGGATTCAGAGCACTCAATTTGAACAGGAATTTCGACAGGGAAGCCCTATTGATACTTTTGTCAAAATCCTGAAATTTATTTAAAGTATCTAATAAAATGTAAATAAGATAACGTTTTTTCCTTAATCTACGTTTTCTGGTAGATATAGGTGTTTAAATTTCGTATTGCAAATGGTATAAAGTAGGGTGTTAATAAGTCCTCACACGACTTTTTAAAGTGTCAATAGGTGTTCCTTTCACCCGACACACAGTTTAGTCGACCATTGAAGAAGGTCCACATTCCACATCCAGGGCCGAAAGCTCTGGGAAAGACTGAAGAAATGTTTTTCTTTGTGAGGTGACTTCAAATCCACTGGACACCACCGGAGAGTCCACTATCAAGACTTGGGGTATTTCGCCGAAAATCGTATTGTGGATGTACAAAGCCACCGTTAGTTCTCACCGTTTTACTCTTAACAGGGGTCAATTGAATTGGGGATACATAATGGGCCTGAAAGGATGTCTGACTGCAGCGGTTTCTGCAAGGAACCGCCCCCACTGTAATCTAATCTAGCAGTATAGACAATAAAATATCAGTAAGGAAAACCACGATCTTCTTACTCAATGGAGGCCATGGGTGAGTTCACTCCAAAGGGGATAGTCGGTCCACCAGGGGGAATTTATTACAAGGGTAGGGGATTCCTTACCCATATTCTACTAAAACTACATAAAGACAGCAATGGCCTAAAGCTGAATAATACGTGTATTACACCGGTTTCAGACCTAAAGCGGTCTTCAGACTAAAATTTTAGCCGAGTTCCCGAAGGTCTCAAAAATCTAAATAAAAACCAATTTTATTATTTGATCAGAATCTAATGGACCATTTACTCTTATTATCCAACACTAAGTCAAAATTTTCCAAAAAATCTTGACTTACAAGAAATTAGAAAAAGATTAACTAAATTAACTAAAGATTCTGAAGCCATTATAGGGCTAGCCATATGGCTTTGCTTGTCTAATTCCTATCAATTAAGAATTTTTGTAAAATTTGGACTTAGAAATGGATTATTAAAGGTAAATCATCTATTAAATGTAGGACAATCATCTTTTAGATAGACCCTTAAAAAACTAAAAAAAAATCTATTAGATTCTTGAGAAAAAATTTAACTGGTTGCTATTTAGGTTTTTAAGATCTTCGGAAACTGGGCTAAACCTCTAATCTGAAGACGCTGTTATACGGGTTTCAGGCCTAAGGCTTAGCAATGTTGCTTAACTTCTTTACTTTCTTATAAGCCAAGATTTTTTGAAAAAACATTGATTTAGAATTGGATAATAATAATAAATGGTCCATTAGATTCTGATCAACGAATGATATTGCTTCTTATTCATGATTTTAAGATCTCCAGAAACTAGACTAAACCTCTAATAAAAGCTAATCAAGTTTATCCCAGTTCCCGAAGGTCTTGAAATTCTAAATAACAAAATCGTCCTAAAAACCTTGGAGAGACTTGGGTGAAGGAGTACACAAATCGGTTCCTCAGGTGGCGTTCAACCGTAAAAATATGAGAAAGCTCGATTCATGACTCCCCGGGGAATGGGCAATGAGGCTCTACTCCGAGAAGCTGACAGTGTAGGGCACTGCAGCATGTTCCTATGTAAGTCAGTAGTATATATTGCTACTAAGTGATCAATTAAATTTCGAAAGAACCAATAAGATTCGTAACTATTTAGGATTTTGAGACTTTTGGAAACTGGGCTAAACCTCGAGTCTGAAGACTACCTAAGTTTGAAGCCCGTATAAGGTTATGCATTAAGTATTTATTGATGGCAGTGAGAATATTAAATGCGAATAATGTCCAACGCACAATAACTTTTGTTGAGTAAACATGTTTTTGACATTTCAATAAGAGTGAATGAAACATAAATCTAGTCATCTCGCTCATTCTCATGGGAAATTTTGAAAACATGATTACAAACAATAGTTATTGTGCGCTGGTTATAATATAAAAAATAGTAATAAATAAATAAAATATGAAGAAACTCTGATAGGCTCATTTGGAAATTTGAATAAAATAGTTAAAACAAGCCCTAAAATAGTTAAAATAACAATCCCAATATCTTTGGTTTTGGATTAAAAAATTATTTCATCCAGTATACAACAAAAAAACATATCGTTGGGACAATCTGGGTGTGAAGATGAGATGACCAAGAGCCAATAAACTAATTCTGTCTGATTGCTTTACGATGACACAGGTGACCTTTCCTTATGGCGCGAAATTTGGCACTCTCAAGAGCTCGCGCCCAAGAGACACATTCTTATAAATTTGTCTTGCTTTCTGGCCACATTTCTTTCACGTACACACGAAATTCTCCAGTCCTTATTTATTCACTTCATAATAATTGAGCAAATACCACATGCCTCACTGGGATAATTCATTTTTATCTCTGGTCTTTCTTGCCATGTTCCTCCATGGACAAAAAAGTACGATTAAATGAAGTGCACGACACGGTAAAAATGGGTATATGGAGATGAAGCAAAAAAAAATAAGAGCTTCCTTCTCGCATGATCAAGACATAAAACAAGAGATTTCATTCATAAAAGTTATATACCAAAAAGTGCTGAAATGTTGCCCTGAGTCTCGGATGGTTCTTTGTCTTGGTGGTTTGTCTTTGGGTACACTCATCACTCTCTTCCATTGAGGAATTTCACTTGTCAAGAAACTTTTCACCATGTCCACGGTTTTGGACATTCCTGGGCCCCACGCGATGTTGCACAGAAATCTGTAAATCAGCGGCAAATCCCTGTCAACAGAGACGTGAGAAGAAGCTGGTAGAATGGTGTGGGACTTCCGCATGTGAAAACTGATAAATCTCATGTCAATTGCCAATTTCGTCGAGCATCTTCTTGGCCATCCGGACATCGACCAAGTGAAATGAGGCACCAAAGAAAGCCACCAGTTGAGATAACAAGCGCCATTTATTCCATTAAACTCACGCAATGTTGCACAGCAGAGTTAACCAACTCTGGACAATATTTATGGAGCCCAAGGTTGGGTTGATATGCCATGAAATGCACCCAAGATGCTACAAACTCGTGGCTGCACTTTTTGCAGCATCTTCAAAGGGGTCCACTTGAATATTCCATTGACTTTAATGTTGCAATTGCAACCACATGCGATATTTGAAATTGTTGACATTGCTCTTTGAGCACCTGGAGATTATATTTTTGCAACTTACCAGATATATAATTTACAAACCATTTAAACCATTAAAATGGTTATTAAGATATCTTCAACGGAGATGCCTCAAAAGCTCCAGCAAATCTTATCAACACAGGGCTTTATTTAAAATTATTTCGATTGAAAAGGTAAAGATATAAAAAATAAACATTTTCATTCACTAAAACAACTATTTAAACGAGGTTAAAATTTAGGTATTTTATTATAGAAGAGTGGGGTAGTTGCACTCGCGCCTTACTTAAGAAATGAAGAATTGAAATTTTAAGACGAAAAATAATTAGCAATTATCTTTTATATTATTGTCAATACTCAAGAGAAATAAACGAGACATTGTTAGTTTGAATATAGTTGATATTCGTTTAGCAAATTAAGCTTAGAAAAAAATTCAGCTGTGTGAAACTGCCCCAAATATGGTCATTGTCATCATCATCATTTTCAACCGTTTATCCCTTTTGAGGTCGCGAGCTTAGGACATTTAGGTTACCAGCCCACGCCTGCCGATTCCCCGCCACTTCAGGAAGGTGTTCACGGTCAACCCCAAGGCGATCTCATGGTAGATCCTGCATTTGAATCAGCCAACTTGTCCTAGGTCTGCCTGAGATGAGGTTTCCTCACAATTTCTTGCATAGCTTTTCTGGGGAATCTTTCTTCATTCATGTGCTGAATATAAGCACAGCATCGACATTGTGTTCTATCAATAAGAAGAAGCAAGTCTTCGACTCTTAAGCGATCTTTATACCAGAGGTTTAGCCCAGTTCCCGAAAGTATCAGAATCCTAAATGGCAGCCTTTTTTTGTTTTTCAAAATCTAATGGATCATTTCTCCTTAATAATCCAAACCGAGTAAACATTTTTTAATAAATTTTGATTTATCAGATATTAGAAAAATTAAGCATTATGGCTGAGCCTTAGGTCTGAAGTCCCTAGTACCTCCTCACGAACGGCTACGTTCCTCACTCGATCTCTGCGAGTGATTCCCTTAACCGCCCGGAGGTACTTCATCGCGGTCACGATCTTACTCTTTCGGTCATGACCCATATCTCATGACACAGATTTGAAAACCGATAACGTAGCCGAACGATTAAAAAAAACGGTTTTCCTAACCCGCTTCTGCCAAACTCCCTCATTACTGCAGAAGTCTGGCCCTTCCGTGACAAGAATTCTACCATCACTTGTGAATAACACCCCGAGATACTTAAACTTCTTCACTGACATATATAGTTCATTGTACAGGTCGTCGGTAGATTACCATTACCTCAGATCAAGTCTGCGCTGAAGCTCTTCTTTGGAAGTTCCAAAAAGAGCCAAATCATCTGCAAAGAGGAGATGGCTCAGCCTGAAGTCCTCAATACGAATCACATTCTGCCCTCGACGGCGTTCCATAATCTTGTCCATGTATAGTATGAACAACAATGGTGATAGAACACACCCTTGGCGTAGTCCAACACCCACCTGAAAATCTTCCGACTTAGATCAATTTACACGAACACAGCTACTACAGTCTCTGTACAATGACTGGATGGTTCCACAATTTTGTCTGAACAGTTTGTGCCGATCTCGTGCTTGTTTGCCAATTTTTCAGAATTTCCGCGGAAAAATTAGTGTTTCCAGTACAGTATATTAAAATTTACCAGCTATCTGTATGAAATTTGTGATGTTACACGAGTTTAAAGGAACGCTATATTTCATAAAAGCGAATTGATATTTAAATCTACTGATTCATTGCTAAAATCGAGCCGATTTACCGATTTTTGCTGATAAAAAGCTCGATCTGTCGATTTTTGGCTCCAGAGCGGCACAATTTTGTCGATCGCCGCTCAAGGTTCACTCTGAGCTTTGGCCTTGGTGTTGAATTTCCAATCTCCTTCATGATTGTAAGAATGTTCCATCACTAGATTTTACAGTTCAACTTTATTCAATCAGAATAGGGAATGAACAAGTTATAGCTAGCAAGTAAACCGCGAGTGATAGATCGGCATTGACCAACTGACAAATCGGCGCCAATCAGACAGTCTGAATAGTTGATCGGCGCCGATTAGTATTCATAATCAACTGATGAGGTAGATTCGCCGATGAAGTGCATTCTAGGACCCTGATTAGGATTTTTAATGGAAATTTAATTGGGACACATTTATTTGGGACTCATTGAAGATTACTGCAAGACTGGCGAAAAGTAGGAGTGACCTTTTAGTTTAAAAGATCAGTCGTTACAATATGATTGGATTCTCTAGATCTAGATTATTTTTTAGTGTTTCGTGTTAATTTCAGCTTCCTAGACAATATTTAAATAATTTATTTGAGTATGAGTAGTGATATTGTAATATTCTTGGCGATATTTGTAAATACAAGCATGAAGGTTACCAGGAGAATATTATGTAGCAAATGATGCCTATAACAAATCCTTGTAATACTTCTTTGCAACTTCTAAAATGCAATGAAAAATCGTCAATCCTGTCACACATGTCAATCTTACCAAACCACATGGGCAGTAAAAGAATCCGACTTAAATTTTAGTAATTATTTAGACAGAATAAAGGGAACTACAATAACTTGATTCTAGACTGAAAATCTTATACTGTCTTATAAATTTGAAGTTTCCAACCTTTCCACCTGGGCAATTTTGTGAGAACGACAAACCTTATTTAATTGCCCTAATAAATTAATAATAATAATTTATTACAAATAATGATAGTGTGACAAATTTCATGAATTTCTGGTCTGCTGAATCATAGGGAACTTCATCTCTGTTTTGAACATGTTACAAATTTTTAAATAAAATTTCCTTCTTTTGTGACAAATATTCATCCTTATGCGTTCATTTTTCTTCAAAAAGAATATGCAAAATGTCTCAAACGATTTGCAATAAACTATCAGTGCTAAAACGCTGCATAACTGTCATCTTATTTATTGAGAAGCTTAAGGAGCAGTCCGATGATAGAGAGGATCATCAAGCAAAGTGATATGTTTACAGTGCAAAGCATAACAAATTTGTTATTGGCAGAAAGCGTCAAACTTTGCGGGAGATCGAGTCGATTGCACAAGATTGAGATCAATACTAAAGTCCCATGAGATCATGACAAGATCACTGACCCCTTAAGCCGATAGACCTGAGTACGAGTGTATCCAGAAGCCTAATCCGACTGCAGACAAATCATTTTAATAAACTTCACAAGTGCATTTTATTGCATTCTGTCGTCATTTTTCTTCCTGGAATTATGTGGGTGGGATTTTGTCCTCAAAGAAACTCAAAGAAAGCACCAAAAAGCTGTAAGCAATCAGTGAATTGGACTTTAATAGGTCTAAAGGCAAAGTTCCGAATGGAATCAACAAGAGAGAAAAAAAAAGCACGCAGTGTGGCTCTGGAAATAAAATATAAATTCATGTTGTGGATTTTTATGTTTACGATCATTTTCAATTTAACATGTCTTTGATTTTCATCATTATCGCACCATCGTCTCCGATCGGACCAGATGGATTTTTATATGCGATCACCGGAGAGACAATATTTGGAACATTTGGTTCGCGTTCGCATTTTAATGATGGTGGCATCCACTTAAAATTGACAACGACCACGATTTTTATGACATTTCCACCGGAGACACCATGAGGAGGAATAGATTAGTGACCACAGTAAACGATCCCCGAGACTGACTCACATGGCACAGTTGAGATAGAACGAGCACAAGAATTTAACCGAATTTTGATTTAGGATGCAACTGAATTTTCAATTGATCTCACAATCAATTGATGACGATCAATTGATTGAACTTATTGATCAATTGATTAATAATTTCAGTGTGTTCTTAATATTAAAATATTGTTATAATTTGTCGACAATTTATTATTCTTGAAAATAATCCTTAACGGGGAAATGAATCGTATTTAGCAGTTCATATTTTCTATAATATATTTTTTTGTATCATTCTTAAGGTCTATCACGAGATAAAAACTTATTGATATTCCAAGGCCTTTAGAATAAATCGAACTTCGTCCCAATTGCTTTAAAAATATGCCCTCTAAAGCTGTTTAACGTTTGACTTTCAAAAACTGTAACAAGAATAATTCAAGGGCATTTAAGGATAAAAGTTACACGACGAATATTAACTTTTTGGACGACTCTAAATGGACTTTCTTAGATAATTCAAAATTTTAATTCTTGGATAATTCTTGGCTTGGAAAAACTGTAACATGAATAACTCAAGGTCACTTAAGGATCGTAAGGATAAAAGTTACAGGACGAATATTAACTTTTTAGACGACTGGATAATTCGCACAATTGGAATTCTAGGATAATTCCAATTGGTTTAAAACTATTCTCTCTAAAGCTATTTATCCTTTAACTCTGAAAAACTGTTACAGGAATAATTCAAGGTCACTTAAGGACAAAAGTTACAGGACGAATATTAACTTTTAAGAAGACTCCAAGAGGACTTTCTTGGATAATTCGCAATTGGATTTCTTGGATAATTCCAATTGGTTTAAAACTATCCTCTATACAGCTTTTTAAACTTTGGCTTTGAAAAACTGTAACAGGAATAATTCAAGTTGACTTAAGGACAAAAGTTAAAGGACGAATATTAACTTTTTAGTCGACTCCAAGAGTTCTTTCTTGGATAATTCGCAATTGGATTTCTTGGATAATTCCAATTGGTTTAAAACTGTCTTCTCTAAAGCTGTTTGTCCTTTAACTTTGAAAAACTCTTACAGGAATAATTCAAGGTCATTTAAGGACAAAAGTTACATGATGAGTGTTAACCTTTTAAACGATTCCCCAAGGACTTCAAGCTACTATCTCTAACCGTTTAATCTTTCTAGGTTTGCGTTTGGCTAAATGTATAGACAGATGGCCATCACAGCATAATTTTTTGATAATTTGGTGATGTTTTAATCCCAAATTCAAATGTTATCGCCGGATAATCTGAAGCAATCTATTTGTGCCTTTTCCATTGGAATATTGCAATATCAGAAATCCAACAATTATAAGGCACACCACAGGTTCAAGATTAGCCATGGGTGAGGATTGGTTGGGTTTGAGGCAAAACATACACTTAAATCTCCATTTCATCGATATAAAATCAATTCACGAAATGAGGATGAAGAAGACCATCCAGAGAGCATAAAGTATCAACAGTCCAAATATCTGACTATAAATTTAGGGAATAAAATCAATGGACATGGCAGGTGATAAAATCACCCAAAAACTGCCATCTAAGGCATTTCTTTATCTTTATCCATCATTTTGGTTTCTCTATGGTGGAAATTTTGCCGTGTGAAAAACACCATAGTTCTTTGACGCAAAATGAAGAATAAATTATTCCATTGAGAACAAAATGCCCAGGTGATTGTGTTATTTATGGATGGTGAATCCACTGTGAGTTATCAAAGTGTCATTTGTATTTGATGTCTCCACCTTCCAACACCCACAAAATTAATGCACTTTTGATTAAAAGTGTTTGTACTAAGAGCTATGGAATCTCGGCACCATTCTCAAATCGCCATCACACGCGTGCACATCTCACCCGATAGCCAATTAATTAAATCCAACCATCCCATCTCTTGGAGAGCCGTTGTGTCCCAAAATAAAAGAATCAACCCAGCACACCAGCCTCTTAGACCATTCTCATTTTCCACAATCTACGCTTTGTGTCTCTTCGATTTCACTACTTTTGCCCCCTTCTTAATCCTAATCGATATTCTTAATTTACACGTAAGGTTACACGTAGAAAAAGATTTATCCAGATTTATCCAAGAACCTTTCCCTGCATTTTTTTCATTTTTGTTGGTATCCTTGACACATAATAGCTTCCTGCGCATTATCCAGGTACATTTTCGATTTTATCCAAGGACTTTTAAATTTTTATCCTAATTCCGCAGAAAATAAAAATTTATTCATATTCTTTCTTATATGATATATTCTTGTCACTAAAATTATCTAAATTCAACTAGTATCCTTGACACATAATAGCTGCTTTCACATTATCTAATATGAGATTTTATCCAAGAAATTTTAACTTTTATCCTAAAATCAAAAATCAGAAATAAACAGGTATTTATATTCTTTATTGTGTAACACATTCCAGTTATCATAGTTATCTAGTTATCTTGATTCAATTGGTATCCTAAAACAGAATAGCCACTTAAACATTATCCAAGCATATATCCGATTTTATCCAAGAACTTTTAACTTTTACCCTGATATCAGAAGAAATAAACAGATACTTATATTCTTTATTATGTAACACAATCCAATCATCATAGTTATCTAGTCATCTTGATTCAATTGATATCCTATACGCAGAATAGCTAATGGTTCATTATCCAGCCATATATCCGATTTTATCCAAGAACTTTTCACTTTTCTTCCTATACCAGAAGGAATAAACAGTTATTTCAATTCTTTTTTTATTAATGGGGGTCCGGAAATTGTCGGAAGTGGAAAATCACTCAAGGAAAATGCATCAACTTTTTCCAGAGCTTTCGGTTCAGGTTCTAAGCCTTCATCAGTGGTCAAGTTTTCAAGTTCTTTTCTGAGTTTCGTTCAATTTGGTCAGATTTAATTGGACTGGGCATATGTAGAGACTGGTGATATTTCCCTACTAATTTAATTGTTTTCACTACTCTAGGCAATAACAAATTTTATATTTTCCTTTCTCTTCTCGGGATTTTCGTAGTGTCTGGAAACTAGTCTTTGTTTGAACCCTTATGCGACATATTTCAGTCATCAAAGTTTTTTATTTCAATTGGTATCTTAAATGCATATTGTCTATCTGTACATTATTCAAGTAAATATCCGATTTTATTCGAAGATTTTTAATATTATCCCAATTTCAGAAAACATAAACTCTTGTTTAAATTCAGTCTTATCCTAAAACAGTCCAGTCCCAAAGGTCATTCAAAGTCAATTAAAATCTTGACCATTCGATAAGGCAAAACCCTTTATCCAAGTGATATTAAATAGGGAAAAAGAATGGTCTTTAAGAAAAGAAAAATGGTTTTAAGAATTTATCAAGAAATTTGATATTTTGCTTAAAATATTTTAATTATAATATGTGTTTTTCGATTATCTAGAGCTTGAGATATTTCAATCTTTTAGTACTTTAGGAAATCAGAGAATGGTATATGGATAAAATGTTTCAAAGCAAGTAGTATATCTAATAAATATAACAAATCAATATAAGCTATTTTTCCCCGAAGATTCCTTATCTGGTGCTTTGTTTATCATGATTATCCTATCCTAATTGATCTATTGAACAATATTTAGCATAAATTGTTCTATGTTCTCTTATCCCAGTAGAATTAATCTGCATATTTCACTGTATTTATCAGAATTAATTGAAATGATATAATATTATATTATCCATAAGGAGGTTTTTGATACTATTTGGATAAGATCAACTTGGATAAAATCAAACATGTTTTCAGTTCAAAGCACTTTAATAGTAGTATTTCACTTGATACGTCAAGATTACGAAAATTTAAAATTTAGAAAAAGAACTGCGATATCAGGTTATTTTTATCAAGATTATCCCAATCTCTTTGTGATTTTTTACCACAGTCATTGAACAGCGTATAAAAATCACATTGGAGTATTTAATCAGTATTACCCATCCATTGAGCGTTGGACTTAGAAACGACGATGCTCCGTGAATTCTTTCGATGAACTGTGACCTGTGCGTTTATGGGACTCGTTTATAAAAATTCCCCCCGATCAATGGCGATACCATAGAATTCTTATGCTCTTATGTGACACTTAATCAATACGAGAGTGCCTTTTTCACAGTGTAACGGACTGGTCGCGGCAAAAAAAATGTGAGCAAAAGAACCATCCACAACCAATTGAAGCCAGTTCTTCAATCTCTGGAGCTAAAGCACGAGAATCACCACCTCGCTTGCGATAAAACATCCCGCATTTATCATAGGCGACATTTATGTGGTGTAATAGAATTTTAATGACGAATTCTAATATGTGGACACTTTTACCTTCCAATGGTTATGGATTTTTGTTGGTGGAAGGGGGTGCCTAAGACATTCCACGCGATCCTTCTGGCAAGATTTGGAAAGTATTTCTGCAGAAGACTATTTTAATTTTGTGTTCTAAATATCCCATGCGAGATCATATAAGGACAAAATATAGATTTTATGTTGGGAAATGATGTACTGCTAATAGAAAACGCATGGAAATCGAACACTTGAAAGTAAATAAAAATGTGTTTTTTTTTAATTTTACGTCATAACTGGAAATATTTAAACATCTTAATTAAAATTTTAACGATTAGAAAATCAAACAAATACATTGTTAAGCTCTAAATACTTATTTTTCTTAGTTGAAGTTAAAAAGTAGATTATTGAAAAAGTTATTGAATTTTTCATAGTTAAATGTTTCAAAAACTTTCTTTTTTAATAATTTCCTAGAGAAAGAGATCGTGCAAAAAAATAATGATAATTGAAATGTACAACTGTTTTTTTGTTATTTTATGTATTCTTTTATAAAAGTCTCATTGTATAGAACTGTTTTCTAAAAATACTTTATTTATTTTAAATAAAACGATTTTTTTTAAATTAAATATGCTTCTAATTTTATATTAGCAATAATTTTGTTTGTTTTTTATATATTAAATAAAGGAATTTCCTGATATGTTTCTATAAATTTATTGAAAGGTTTCAATAAATTTAAGAAACTAATTGAATACATATAAGTGCTTCTGTTCAACTCATCCGGATCGAAGGACCAACCATAAGTTTGGCATTAGCAGTCACGAAATATAAACACATATTCAAGCTCGACATAATAATTTACTATATTATATTAATTATTAAATTTTTTATCTATCTATCAGAATTATTTGTCTTTTTATATCTGAGTAATAAGAAAATTCTTTGAATATAAGATTAGCAATATTCTGTAACAGTTCATGATTTTACACTCAGATATGACATTTTATTGATTATCTTTAATTTTTTTAGTATATTCTAAGATTTTATTTTTAAAAAAAAATTCATTGATATCAGAGTAATATCACCGGTTTCTGAAGAAAGTCATTAAATAAAATATTAGCTCAAAAAAATTTAAAAAATATATTAAATACTAAAATTAATTAAGTGCTATTTGTATAAACAATTCTTAATTTCTCTTACTGCTCGAATTCAAAGACAGTTTCAGATGGTCAAAGAGAAATGGAAAACCACAAAGAAGTACAAGGCTTTACATTTGAGAGTACTTCTTCGTCGGTTTTCCTTTTGCCATCTAAAACTGTTAGGAAATCTCAAAGTACAAAATTAAACATGATTCCAACTTACTCCATCTTACCCTATAAAATTGTTTTAAAAATAAGATTTTTTGAGCTATGTATAAAAAATGCTGTTTTAAATAATTTTTTTTGATTCCTACAGGATTTAAGAGAAGAATAAGTGGGAGATGATTCCCAAGTGATCCTCTCCCGTGTGTGATCTCCAGTGGCTTGTAGAACGCTATAATTCACATTGTCGTGATGAAAAGAGTCTTCCTACGCAAAATTCCCGTCAGGAACCTATAAATCACTCCCTCTGTGGCTTCTGTTTGGCTGGGTGCGTGAAGATGTGGTCCAGGATGGTGGTTTGCACCAAAGTTCCAGAACATCCAGAAGACACACTCGCCTCCACGTGTGAGGTCCTTCTGTGATATTCACCGAAATCGACGGCATAATGTCAATCTTATCGCAGCTATAAAATGTTTTTACGGTTTTTCTTCTTCTCCTCGGCATGCACCAAATCCCTCGTTTCCACATCCATTGGCTTTCTGAACTACTTTGTGATATAATTTATCTGTGTTTATTGTAATGGTGCACATAAAATGTTTATTATTGTAAAATTTTTCAAATGGCTATTCATTTAATATCGAGGGAGTTATATTTTATGTTATTGAAAATAAAATATTCTCAATCCTCAAACTCAAATGTCTGGGAATATATACAGCAACTTCTTATCGCCACGGCTGAAAAACAAGAATAAAATTAAAATCAGTGGATAGGAGGAGAGAATCATAAAACCGTGATGCTTGTGCAAACAAGAAAAACAGGAGGGAAAAAGGCGCCAAAGATGCGAAAATATCTATAGTGTATTTTAGCCTTAAAGATTTGACCCCCCCAATAGCCAAGTTAATTCATCTTTTGATCTTCTCTATTTCATTTTGAAACCAATATCAAGTGTGTTGGTATCTTGCGGATTTTTAAACGTCATTTGCAACAACTTCCTCATATTTTTTTTCCAACCAGTACATTGTAAATTGGAAAGGTAATCTGGTTAATGAAATTCTATTTCCATTATTCTTTGTTTTTTTTTTTTATTTTTTAAAAATTATGTAAATAAAATTAATTAATTAATTTTATTCAATGAATTTTGACTGATATGATTTTTATTAGATTATATCCTAAATATTATTATTAGAGTTAGCAAAGTTTTCTATTTTTCATGGTAATATTTTCTTCTAGCAGTTATTGTACTTTTTGTTTAAATTAAAAGTGTAGTTGAAGCAACTAAAACCTATAAATTATCTTTTTTATTGAATGGAAATAGATATCTCGTTTGCCTTAATTTGACTAAATGAAGTTAATGCAGTCATTACCTTAACCTATAGGCCATACAGAGATGTGCTAGAATATTTCTGTTGTCTTAGAAATTCAGAATTCAAACTTTTCAAACAAGGGTATCTAATATTAAGATACTGTACCGTAGAAGTGGGTGAGTGTCCCACGTCCTGGCGTTCATACACTCTTCTTTAATTCTAGCACTTTAGGATGGTCTTTACTAAATGGACACATAAATAAGTTAGGTTGAGATCATCCTTAAGTGCTAGAATCAATAAAAGCTTATGAACAGCAGGATGGAAAATCCACATCTACGGTATCTACATTTTTTATTGCACCTCTTACTTTTAAACTGCTAGAATATTGCTGCTATGAAATAGATCAATATGCTCAATATGTATCAATGCCCTAAATTTTACATGGATAGAAAAATTTTCACAGAATTTCCTAGTTTGTGTCCTTGAAAATTTTTTGTGTATTATTTATTAAATTCATCTTGTCTTTCTTGCAGTTTTATTAAGACCAACCACACGCTTACACTACTATCGCATTGTATATCAAAATTTTATGACGATTGACATTATACACATTTATGCACTTTAAATCTGTTTAGTAAACTAATTTTTATGGGACAAGTACGGCTTTTCCTGCCTGAATAAAACAAAGTTGCAAGTTTTACATCACTGAAAGCTTAAAGTAACATATTTGAATGCATATATCTGACTACTAAAGGACAATCATAATAAAATTGTAATATACCATAGTGTGATAGTACACTTAAAAATGCTATTCTTAATAGTATATATTACTTTTAAGAAATGATTTTTTGAATTAACAAAATTTTTCGTCTGTTTCAAGTGATGATATATCAGAAAATTTTAAATTTTATAGTTAAATTTAAAAGAAATAAGAAATTTCCTCGTTTTTGTTTTTTTTTTTAATAATTTATACTACAATTTAATATTCACAGATTATAACAAAATTTTATGCAATTTTTGATTAATTGCCAAATTCAAATCCTTGCCTTAAATTTTTGCAGTTGGAATAGTATTGATTAAACAGTCTCATTTTTTTATTTACCTACTTTCTTAAAATTTCTTTTAAAGGATTCTTTTAGAACTATATTTCGTCACCTATTGATGATTGAAAACCTATTGATATGAAGTAAGTCAACGATTTTGTAGTACACATAAAAATATACTCTGTGGTAAAATAAAGTTACTATTTTCTAATAATTCGTTCTTCTTCCATAGATAGGTATTTCAGAATGTTGTCTGTCTTAAATCCTCAACATGTTGATTTTTTAAATTTTAACGTATAATAGAACCAAAATTAATATTGTTAGTAAACATGTAAAATAATTAGACATAAAAATAAATTTTTTCCATCATTCGCAAATAGGGAATAATATGACTTGATCAATCAATTTTTCAAATCTAAAAAAAATCATTTTAATAATTACTTATAGTTTATTTTTAACAGAATTTGATATAATGACACGTAAAAGAACTTGCGAACTTTGTGTTCTTAATACAGGAGGTTAAGACACACAACGCAAAAAATAGAGCCGCAATATATATTTTTAAATTAATCTTTATTAAAAAAAAAACTGTCATAATAGTGCGTAAAACTCGCACTACTTAAGTTAAATATGGTTAAGGTCATAGAATCGGCATTGCTTCAGCTTTAAACGGTTAATATTATGACCAAATTCCGCACAACTTAATCTTAAAATGATTTCACATGAACAGTCGAGTTCCTCAAATTTGAACGACGGTTGAGATCAAAATTTAAAATTTGAGGTTATGTAAAGAAAGTTGTGCGTGAAGTCTGATTTAGAACTATTTTTCTTTGGTGTTTCCTCAATATTATCGTATTATATTAACTTCCGCAACAAATTCCATTTTTTTAACAATAAATTACATTGATATATTCTCTAAAATTATCTTTCTTAAATTTGGGAAAGTGCATTTCACATGAATTCCGTTACGTTTTTGAAAATATTGTTCAAATTTGAGAAGTGAGAAATTTCATCTATACCCCCAAATGTTCAAATTTGAGGAACTCTACTGTATGCAATACCCTCATAGATTTTACACTAAAAGGTTAAAATTGCAAATAAAGAGCGCACAGTTTCAGCACAAAACGGTTAAAATTGAATATAAAATCCTCACAGCTTTCGAACGAAACGATTAGCAATTTAGATTGTTTTAGTCGGATTCTGTGCAGATTTGATTAAAAATCGATATAATATCATAATTTTTTTGTGAATTTTTGTTTAATACGTTACTCTAATTGTAATAATAAAGCATGATGGTCTTTGGAATATTATCACAGAAACATTCTTTACCACAGAATCAGTGTTAGCAAGGAAACACTGATTCTCTTCATGAACATTGTTATCTGGAATGTGATATCTTGGACAAGGTATATAGCAAAATTCCCCCAAAAAAAAATTATCGTTCTAAGGAGAGCAAGAAATAAATCTTAATGTCAATTATTTTTATAATATTGATGATTAGCAGAAACCACAGAACAATTGGAAAACTCCCTGAGCATGCACTGAGGAAAAAAAGAGTGTGCGATTAACTTTTTTCCTCATAACTTTAACACTTTTTAGGTGAAAAAATATATCAACATTTTTTAATGTTAATTTTACACCTTTCTAAGGGTAAAATTAACATGAAAAAGGTTACTTTAACCCCCAATACACCTAAAAAGGGTAATATTTACACCGATTTCGGATCAATATTGCAGGGTAAAATTAACATTTCCGGAATGTTATTTTAACTTTTTCAGATTTCTCTCAGTGTGTAGATATACAAGTTCAAAAATTATTATTCATTTAGATGGATGATGTTCTTTTTTCTTTATCTAACAGAAACAGCGCAAAAATTTAAAAATTTAAATTTTAGGTTTGACCCTAAATTATCCCATTTTATTGTACTACCTTATTTTGTAACTCGAAAATTAAAAGACGTATCATATGACTTAGATTTATTGATAAGATCCATTTAAAATTCCATCGTTTGCAAAATTCTGTTAATTTATTTCAATTAAATGCTAAGACATTAACCCTTTTTACCTTTTTACGAAATTGTCGCTTGGATCAGCAATCGTCGTAGCTTACTTGTCACCTAAGTCAGTAAGTTCTTGTACAGTCTGTGTATTTGCATTTTGTTCCAAGAATTGCTGACATATGTCATTAGGAAGATACGATAAGAACTGATCCAAACGACGGAATGAACACTGAGAGAAATCCGAAAAAGTTAAAATAACATTCCGGAAATGTTAATTTTACCCTGCATTATTGATCCGAAATCGTTGTAAATATTATGCTTTTTAGGTGTATTGGGGGTTAAATTAACCCTTTTTTATGTTAATTTAACGCTTAAAAAGGTGTAAAATTAACATTAAAAAATGTTGATATATTTTTACACCTAAAAAGTCTTACAGTTACGAGGAAAAAAGTTAATCGCACCCTTTTTTTCCTCAGTGAAGGTATATGAATTATGGGAGAAACTAGTGCACCACCAAACATGGGGTAGCACCATACACTACGATTTTTTATCAGATATTCGTATTCAGAGGACAAGTCTTATAGAAATTTATAGGCACTTCAGGGATATGCTTGTCCACTGAAGAAATGGTCGAGATAGTGCAAGTAGTTTAGAAATAGAAATTAGTGTTTGGTGCTACCCCGTGTTTGGTGTTGCTCCAGTTTCCCCTAAGATAATTAAATCCAGATAGCTTCTCTTGGGTGTAGATTATTTCAAAATATACATCAAATATCACACAGGGGAAAGCACCCTCCCTTAGAACGTTTATGCCTTCGAATAATGTGAATTTTATTTTACTGTTCATAAGAAAATAATTTAACCCTCCCTTACTTTTACAATATAAAACAATTGCTGATGCAACATAAAATTTTTCAGAGTACAGTAGAGTCTCTCAAATTCGAACGACGTTTGAATTCAAAATGTCAATTGTAGGGTTAAGTTTAAGAAATTTGTATTCTGGGTGAATCACAATCATATTTATTTGCTTCTTCCTGAATGTTTACATACATTATAATCGTATAAAATGAAAAGGAAGTATGTTACCACTAAGACTTGTGAGAAAGTACGGGAATTTGATTCAAAGTACAATTCAATCTCATACAAATTTCGTCAGATTTGAAAAAATCGTTCGAATTTGGGAGGTGAGAAATGTCAAAAATACCCCCCGATCGTTCGAATTTAGAAGACTCTACTGTATGCTAAAATAATGCCAAGTTGAATACCATTTAATTTTTAGCGTTAATCTTTAACAGTTGGGATAAATTTCAAACAATCATCCAATGACTTTTCAGTGTAGAAGCATCAATTAATAGGTGGAGGATCTCTTGTAACTCTGCCATCTGATTTTTCATCTGAGGAGAAAGTTCCAAAGCATGGGGAGCTTCTTCGGTATTGCTGAATGATGACACTGACGAAATGGACAAGACGGCCAATTACCCAGACCTGTGATGATATTTCGAAGAGATGGTGTCAAAGGGCTTCGCGAGCCATCACCAAGAGACTTCTAATATTTTCACCACATGGCACAAAGTGACTCTTGGTGATTAATGTGACGATTTACCATCTGACTGATAGCAGTAACGTTGGGGGACAGAGAAGCCCAGGACATAATGGGAAGATTTATATGGAAATTAAATGGACGTCTGGAATTTTTAGAACAACAACCAATAAAAACGGTCTTCAATGTGAGACAAATAATCTGGGGAGGTTCAATTAAAAGACGTATTTTTTTTTTAGATAAATTTCCCACAATTAAGGAGATTTTACGAGCATGTGTGAAGCTAAAGAGGAATCATTTGAGAAACATAAATATTCCTGGACCATTGAAGAGAGAGAGAATATCGTGTCTCTGGTAATTCTTTATAGCATCTCAAGAAGCTCTTATTCCATAAATTAACATCTAATCGCAGAATTGTGGCAAAAATGCACAAGAAGTTGATGTTTTTAGGTGCTTGAGATGAGAGAGTGTGGTCTCCGATGGAGCATCCCAGTTGATTAATTAATAATACAAAATTGTCAGAGATGTTGCAGAGTATGATTTGAATTGAAGAAAATCTACCTCCTTTTTGCTGATTGTCTTGTTCTTTTTTTATTTGTTGCAAAACAGCCCACCTGAAGCATTAATTAATTAACTCGTTCCTCGTTAATGGAGGTACTCTCTTTTGCTCTCTTGGGAGGAAGAAAAAGTTAATTAAATATCAATTAATTCTGAGGCGGCATTTCTTTTTCTTGTTGGCTTAACATCAAGAAAACAAGGATGATGCTCCAGAGATGATTTCATCTTATTGAGTTTCCTCAACAGTAGCACGAAAGCATTTGCAAGAGCAATTTGTCTGGCGGTATGGATGATGAAAAAGGTATATATTGCTATTTGAAATGGAAGAAATGTTGCTCGGATTTGCCTTTTTATAAAAAAAAAAAAAGAAATACACAATCAAATTGAAAATTGAATTTGTGGTTTTGTCTGGGAAAATCTTCGTTAGGGAGAAAATAATAATTGAGGAACTCCCACAATGCGGCATTTGTTATAATTTAGTTTGAGTATCTCTTTTGCTTTACCTCCGGAGACCATTAAGACATCACTGGAGCATAAGCAGCTTCCTGATGGCAATTTTCTCTCAGGGGATGATTCACATCCATTAGGGTGACGTGGTTCATTAACTAACCAATAATGATCACGAATATTTTCTCTGTTTGTATTGTTCGAACAACCAAACTGAATGAGTATCAGAGATTCATTCAGTTATTTCAAAATTCCTCCTTGGTCTCTTCCTTCTTTGGCAATATTCGACAGATGTGCCCTAGCACACTTGTGATCTTTTGCGCCGATAATCCTCAACAATCCTCTCGAAATGCTCCTGAAATGGTCAATTTTCCCATCAATTATCCTACATTTTCCGCTCAACTTAACAATTTCTGATACTAACACGTTCCAAGGATTTAACCATCATTCTATCCATACAAATCCCTGCCACATTTAACACCCATTCAACTGCAAAAGAAACCATCGACAAATCCACCCTCAAAAGATCAGTGTGAGATATACCAGCAATTATTTATGTATAGTATTATTTGTTTAGCCAACTCCTCCAAATGGTACAGCAAAAAAAAAGAAAAGTTCTGCCAAGAGATGTGGATCAGAAGGAGGGCGAAATTGGGAGTGTCTGGCAGTTTCTCGATATTCAACTGCTCCATGCCATTTTCGCATTGCAAGAGAGATCAATGTCCCAGGAGAAAGATCGTGAGAATATTCCCCTAGTGAACTTGAGAAAATTAATTTAACGACTTTACCCATTCACAGAAGAATTAATAGCAATTATCGATGTAAACACCAGAGAGTCTTGAGAATCTTATTAGAGATTTTGCACAAAAAAAACTCTGGTTTATTTGTTGCTGGATATAAAAGAAAATTCATAGTCTTCTTGACTGTTATTGTGTTGTATTTTTAGATTATACAATTCAATGGCTATAAGCTGTAAATAATACGCAAAATGCTTCTAAACATAAATTATCCATTAGGTATTTAAAAGTAATTTCAAATAATTTATTTTAAATAAATATCTGAAAATACTCTTTAAGGATTTAAAATGATAGAACTACAAATTACGAGTATATCTCTGGTAGCGTCTACCGCCGTCTTATTGCTGGTGATCAACTGGAAAAGCAAATGCTTGCAATTCCGACCACCTTTTTTGTTCCTCGAAGTTCCATAAATTTTTTGTTTTTACATACTCTAGAGATTATGCAATGCAAAAGAATAACAAAAAAATGTAGCTTCGACAAACGAGATGACGTAAAAAAGATATTGGAAGAATTCCCTAAGGGCAAAGAACTATGAGAATGAGGGTGGCCGAAATAGGGCACCAAAGCTATGTCTACATTTTTATTTATTTTAAAATGTATTAAGAATGATTTTAAAGTAAATAAAGACGATAAACTTTCTAGAAGGTTCTAAGTCAGAAGTTCCTAGATCCTAGAAGTCTTATCTTTTGTGTATTACTTTTAAAATTATCAAACTTAAATGTTTTTAGATGTAAATATGATTTAATTTTTTAAATATTTTATTGGCTTTTGAATGAGTTGACAGAAAATTCGTATCACTGGATTTTTATTAATGTTGCTAAATAAATTTTATCAATGTTTTTATTCAAGAAAATTGGTTATGGTTAATCCTAAATCCTTGATCATTTAGTTTTAATCGTAATTTGCAAATCTCAATACATTTTTCATTTTTCAGCTGATGCTGATCTTAAGTTTCCGATCTCTTAATGTGAAAGAGGTAGGGATTCTAGCCCATTTCATTCATTCAGAGCTCCACGTCCAATTCAAGTTCCCAGGATCTTATATATTCTTAAATTTATGGTCAAAATTTTTCTGTGTGTGAGAACTTCATCATATCAACAAGACTCATCACAAAACTCCACGGAAAACAGTCCCTCGTCTTCACCCTCTTTCGAGGCAAAATCCGAAAACTCAGAGGCGAGAAACGAACAACAGAGAGAAATCTGAAAAAGTTAAAATAACATTCCGGAAATGTTAATTTTACCCTGCAGTATTGATCCAAAATCGGTGTAAATATTACCCTTTTTATGTGTATTAGGGGTAAAAGGTACCTTTTTTCGTGTTAATTTTACCCTTAAAAAGGTGTAAAATTAACATTAAAAAATGTTGATATATTTTTACACCTAAGAAGTGTTAAATTTCTGAAGAAAAAATGTTAATCGGACCCCCTTTTTTTCTCAGTGAAGAGCACAGTAAAATCCTGTTCCGTCTCTCTCTACTACGTATAGGGACTATAGAGATTGTCCCACCAGATGAAGAAAGAAAAAGCCAGAAAGAGCGATTGAAGTCCCAATTTCCTTATCATCCTCAATAGTGATCATAAAAGTCATTCTAAAATGATATCTTTACTCTTCTAATTTCCTTATCTTACTCGTGTCTTTCCAGGATAGGGTTGTAAGTCCGCCAGAGTGCAATAATTACAGGAGTGGGGGCTTAATTATGGGAACCGCGTTATCCTTGATAGAGAGTGTATCCGGTGTTAGCCAGGCAGTGGAAAATTGGTCACCCTAAGAGTAAAACACTTTTTTGGTCTTGCCTAGAGCTTTTGGTCTCGATGTGAACCTTCTTCAATGGCTGGAAGGACATCAAAGTTTATTTTACAACATTTTCTTTCAATTTTTGTATTTACAAAGGTCGTTATTGGATAATCTCAACACTCACTAGACTAAATTGTGTTTTCGCATTTTCGTTTAAATTATTACAGGAAAATGAAAAGAAAGTTGCAAGGTAAATTTTGATATACTTCCAGCCACTGAAGAAGATCCAAATCGGGACCGAAAGCTCTGGGCAAGACCAAAAAAGTGCTTTCCTCTTAGGGTGACCGCTTTTCCACTGGCGAACACCGGATACACTCCCTATCAAGAAAATCGCGCCAGTTCACATTGTTAGATTACACGCTATCCTTGTACGACTAAAACTTCGGACAACTCAGTTTTCTTTATGTTCTTAAAGGATTTGATTCATGGCTCTTTTCTTGAAGTTTGAGGCGTTGGACTAACTATTAAAATATGATATTAAAATTGATCAAATTCATTAAAAACATATAGAAATAAATAGGTTGTTCGAAGCTTGATTTGTCCGAAGGTAGGGCGCTTTTCCGTATTTAAATTCGTAACAGAATATTTTAAATTAAGCCAAAATTTATATATTTTGTAGTATATGTATAGAGCAATTTCTGAACATCCTTCTAGAGCCCCCTAAACACTTTCGTTATTAATAAGGTAAAAGGAAAATGGTCAAATCCGGTCTCGGAATCGCCACGAACGGGACCTATGACAATGGATAGGGGAGACTGGGGCAAAAAGTCACAAAACGAATATTTTATTTTTTTACAAGCTACCCTAGCGCCCCAGAAATTTCTAATTAGTGCAGTCTTATAGGAAATTTACTGCTCTACAAATTTGTGAGAGTCATTTTCCTCCATTTTGTAAGACAATACATTTATCGAGCTGTTTTCTGAAAGGTAATTTTGTGACCATTCTCAAAAATTCTGGGGCAAATAGTATCATGTATATGATATTATCATATTTTGATTTGCTTTATTACGGGCTTTCGTAATTTAAAAAAAAATAGCTAGGTGACATATTTTTATAGACAATTTATTCCTCTACACTTTTTAAAACACAGTTTTCTCTAAATGAACAAGAAAAGTGCTTTTCAAGCAATTTTAGAAAAAAAAAACACACAAGGGATTGCTAATCGTTTGACCAATGCAAACAAAAAGCGGCGAGACATGGAAATGACGTTTCTTCTCGCCGTGAGGCATCAGAAATTGCTTCGGTCTTTGTTACTTTTTGCTCCATATCTTTTGTTACTTTTTACCCCAAGTGGTCATTTTTAATAAAAGGATTTCTGGAGAAAAGAATCTTTGTAAAATTCTAAAATAGATAGTGGTTTCGTATTCAAAGAGTCCAAATCATTTAGGTAATATTGGGTAATATTTACCAGTGCATCAATTTTGGAAAATAAGTAGGTCAAAATTGATATCTGCTGTAAGGAAAACATTTTAAAATAGGGCTAAAAATTTGAATATTTTTTTATTTTCTGAAATCCTTGTTCGAATTCTAAGAAACTTACGACTTTTAAGAAGGTTTTTGGAGGCCATCTATGGAAAAACAAACTTAAGCCGCTATCTCTTTTATCTTGGAAGATATTGAATTTTCAAATTTTCAATTTGTGACTTTTTGCCCCAGTCTCCCCTAAACATTGGTATAAGTAACAACTTTTGTTCTGGGACCAATATTCTAAAATATTCAATTTCCTAAGCTATATTCCTATGTCGAATTACAGATTTCTACCTTTTCTCAGAAAGGAGTTATAAGGTAAAATGCCTTCATTTTGTATGGGGGCTACCAGAACTGAGGGTAGTTGAAGGGTATAATATGCATAAATAAAAAGTTAAAGTCACACATTGGCCCTATACCGAAATTCATCAAGATTGCTTTAGCAGTTCTTGCGTAATTCGTTGTCAAAACAGCGATTTATCGGAAGGATAAAGCCCTTTTCACAAGGACTCCCAGCGTTTATCGTCCTGGGATCCGGATATTTTTTAATCTTATATCAGTACTTACAAAATAAGCCTACTCTCGTTTGTGACGATTCCGTATAGTTCCATATAGTTCTGACCATTCTCCTTTGACAAGGTGGACAATTAAGAAACGGCTCGAGTTTGTATCTGTGTGGTAAAGCTATTTATATTCGACTCTCAGTACAATCCGAATTTTTGTTAATTCCTATCCCTTGCTTTAAACTGAAACTCATTAAATTAATAAAAATTATAAATGAGAAAATCCATTTTTTTAGGAAATATTCATCAGAGTAAATTAGATAATCCGGAAAAGTAATTTTTCTTTATAAAATATAATGTCGTTTCTATATAAATCCAGTTGGTTTAAAATTTATTTGATTATTTTTTTTTTTATTTTGTGATGCTATAAAATTAAATCTCCTATTCATATACAATTGCTTAAATTTTATGGAAATAATCTATTTATTAAGCCAAATGGTTTCTAAAGATGGATCATCACCTTGAAGGTGATTGAAGTGAGTGAAAAAATTCAGTGAGCCATAAGATAAAGGTGCATTGTTGGTTAAATGCCTTGTGCTACCTTAATCTTAATCAATAGATTGCGATTGATCGCAATTGATCGGATGCCTAAATGTTGAGGATGTACATTGAAGGTAGAGAAAAAAAAGATCTCTCCTTCACTCCCATGAACCACACACAGTCATGTGAGAATAATGGTGAGGCAGCAAAGATTGGCTTTCAGTGTACAAAGTTCTTTAACAATGCGTTACAAATTCAGTGTTCTCCTAAAGTGAGCTACCCATATATGAGATTCATTCGTATTATTATTTATGGGCAAAGAAAATGATCTGGAGGTTGAGTATATTGTGCGAGACACGAAGTGAATTAATATAAATTTCTCAGTTTTATCGCACTGAGTCACAATTCTGACATATTATGAAATGTTGTCTGTTGGTGAGGTGTGTGCAAGATTATGGGTGAGAAAGACGCGCAATGGAGATGGACATCGTAGTCATAATAGTGTATTATTAATAATTACTCCGAAACACATTGCCATAACTTTATAATTAAATTCTCTTGTAAGAGAATTCCTCAAAGGTCGCAAAGGAGACTTGAGGTGAGATGATCCTCCTTGACAGAGAAAAATCCGGAGCAATTAAGTTATCACGATAAGCTCGATGCAAGATCGCATTGCAAGATTAGCAACATAGCAAAAATCCATACAGATGCAACAACAATGTGTCTCTTCTTCACGAAAATAATCCCCTGTGACAAGGTCCAGAGTGTTGATGGTTGTCCAGATAAGTGATGGCCTTGCCAAAGAACTCGATCCACCTGCGACTTTTTGCTACAATTTCACCACCACTCTGTCCATCATGATCTTTACGATCCCAATTAACTTGGGCAAAGCTTTTTTCCCGCGCAAATCACCATCTAACATTCATGGACATTTTTTTTCTCGTCATCCCAATGGATCAACAACAACAGGTTAAGGTAAAAAAGATCCAACCGTAGACTTCAAAAGTTGATCCTCGATGGGATTATTACAAAGAAAAGAGAATCGGAGTCATGTGGAGCACACCTGAAGGTGACATAAGTCTTAGAACTTTATGGACTCGTTGAAAAGAGAGTGACAGTCGGTAATCCACCAAATATGGTCTGGAGGCAGATCATCTTCACCAGCAGGAGATGGCGTCTCCCTCATATCAATTTCTTAAGAGGGATCACTGCACTTTGGAAGAATAGAATCCAATGTATTGACATATTTACGAAAGATCGTCAATGAATTATCATGGGAGATATTAGAGATATTCTATACAACACACCTGAAAAAAATTATGAGATTAACATTACAAGACTCAACCTGAGCGACTGAGAAGAGATATGTTCGAAATAGTAATTAGAATCAAGAGATCGGAGTATAGGGGAAACTGGGGCATGTAAACATTTTCAATAGATGCGAATTTGAGGTAATTTTCCAAGCACACAGTGATTTTTTGGAAAATATTTCTTAGCTCATGTTTTACCCTTGGGTATAGGTAATTCATCGAGGATAATGCGGATGCTGGAAAACAATTGAGTTTTCCTTAAAAATAAAATTTGTGTCACTGTGCATTTTTCTCTTTTCACAAAATACCTGGGGTAGAAGTAAACACTTTCTGGGGAGGATTTAAACACCCTTTTTTTCACCCTTGAAATTAACTTTGCACCACTACAATTTTTACAAGGAATAATTAAAATAACAAAAAAACTAACAGTATGCAAATCAAAGACATTTTTAAATGGATTTTTCTCATATTTTGACATCATGTGACTTCTTATTGAACACAACGAAAAATTTCCCACCATGAGATGCAGCTGTCAAACGAATGAAATGAAGAAGAAGAAACAAAATATTTTGCCATTCATTCTACACTCGCGACATCTAGAATTTCGGGGAAATTGCCTGTTCACATTTACCCCAAATGCTGTTTTCTGACCAATTATGAATTCTTTTAAAATAATGAGAATCTCAATTTCTCTAGTAAATGCATTAATTATGATCCTAAAAGATGTAGGAAAGAACTGGTATTGCTACATTTCGATTATTTTATACAGTTTTTAATTTCCAGGTGGAAATCCAAATGACCAAAATAATCGAAATATCAACATTTTCGGGAAAAATGATTTTTATTTTTAAAGTATTAGGATTTTATTGACCAATTCTTCTGTGGACATACATATATCCCCATGGCATCTATGAATGCTTATGGGTTTTATCCTCTGGAGTCTTAAAATTAATGAAAAAATCACAGTGTTTACAACTACCCCTGTTTACTACTACCCCAGTTCCCCCTAAATCTTATTGTAGGGGGAGGTGGGGCTACTTTGAGCTGTGGGGCTAAATTGTTATAGGACTTTTCCGCTTATTTCTAAATGAAGCTGGGCCTTTCAATTATTTTACTTAGATCCACAATTATTTAGTATAGGGGAAATGCTTCTAATTTTGTCCAGTTTCTTATTTTGGACACTTTGAGGATAACGTTGGACACTAAAAATTAATTGATTAAAATGATGGATTTTTATTCCAATATTTCATGAATAATGAATTCTATCTAAATATTTGTTCTTTTTGGAATATTTTAACACTAAATACGTTAAAATTTGAATATGATTTGAGTTGAAATTGCTTTGTTGAAAATTCAGTGTGAGCAATTGCTTACGAGAAATATGACAGAACTTCGTGGCTTACTTCAGTCTTATTTAGTTTTGGTGAAGTACTAACAAAGTTTGTTCGCTGTTTTTGAGTGATATTATTGAATATTCATTGAATATTGTGTTGATTCACGTTACTGATGATTTGTACATTTGACCTGAAGTGAGATTTGCCTTGTGAATTATATTTTTCGTGTGAAAAATGGGAAATTTTTTAAGACATTCACCAGTGAGGTGATGATTCTTATTTTGGACAGGTGTTTTTCTCACGAAATTTCGTGAAGTTTTAGCTTTTGTGATGACTAGGTTGGACAAATGCCTGGAGAAATGAAGGAGCATCATCTCTACGAAAGAGATGCAGTGAGAAATGCCTTGAAAGGCTCCCGGAAAGGGCAGGGAATGAGCGAATCCGCACGTACTTGGAGTACCGAAGTCAACTCACTTTAATGAATGATATGGAAAGTTTCTGGGCTTCTTGTGACATTCCACGTTTCCCTTACATGACCAGGAAGAGGACTTGATAAGATTGGTTCATAAAATGAAGAACAATGGGCATCCTATTGAGGCGGATTATCTGTCCAAATTTACAGACAAGTTGTAAAAATTAATAACCAAGTTGTCCAAAATAAGAGTCAAATTCACCTCTACATATCAATTCATTTTTAAACGTATTAAAACTAATTTTAGTAAAAATGAGATGATAAATAGCTTGCCAAGTTTCTAAACAATCCTTCTGAAAAGAGAGTAACAAGAAAAGTCAATTAGTATTGAAAATATGGCACTTCAAATTTAGGATATCGATGCTTATATGCAGACTGTCCAAAATTATAAGCACTTCCCCTATCCAAATTACATCATGTTAAAACGCAGTTTCCATTAGAAATATGAAAAAAATCGTATAATAATGTAACCCCACAGCTCAAAGTAGCCCCACCTCGGCTAGCTATTAATTTCGTTCACTTTGAGTGTAATTCCGGCCGAGATAATAAATTAATTAAAATTATGAATTTACTCCTCGAATAGTCAATGAATTTACTTTTGTTGTAAATATTTTTTCGTTTTAGGATGTACTAACAGAATAATCGGTTAATTTTAGGTTTAATTTAAATTTAAATTTTGTTGTAGAAACTCCCCGTCTGACACAGGGTAAGGGGGACCCAGCGTTGAGCCATTAACTAACACCCAGCTTTAGGCACTATTTTAGCCCTTATCGGCAAGATCCGAGTTGTAGGCCCATATTAAGGACTGTATCTTGCCACGTACATCAATGGCGGTGAAAAGAATCTGCCAATTGCACATCCTGATTTCACTTTCGAATTTCATACAAACGATAGAAGCTACAAAGATAGTGATATATTTTATTTCATTAGTATGAACGATTTAACAGTTTAGATAAGCAAAAGCTATTGTGTAAAAAAATGTCTCCTAAAAAATATCTCCAAAATGAAATAAAAACCCGTATTTCAAGGTTGTAAATTTATTTATTGTTACCACTACACTTTTCTCTACACGAAGCGCGGCCCCGCACATTTTGTTATTATTAGAAAAGACACCAAAATCACTGAGAATCTTTGCATAAATTTCAAAAACAATAAAATGGCAACATAATTTTCGTAGTTCTGCTACTCACTACCATGAAAGCAAATCAGTGTCCTTCACGTATATTTGGTAAGGGGTATTTTATATAGGAACTTCTTAAAAGTAAGGTATGAAAGATAGGGGCTAATTTAGGCTGTAATCCACGCTTAGCTGGTCAGACGGGTCAGTGTGGAAAGACTCTTACAAAAAAAGGGATGGCAAAGCGTCTCAGGTTTCGCGAAGTGCTTGAACTCGTGACTTAGATGCTATACCTCAAAAGTACTATTGTATCATTTATCGTTTACCGGTTCTAAATCGATTTGAACCGAATCATAAATCACTTAAAAGATCTTATATGAAATAGTTTTAGAGATTCATTACCAGTTCACAACCGATTTGAACCGATTTAATAATAATAATTTATTTAACCCTTGCAAAGTTGTGCTTTGGGTTTGAACCGATTTATAAATCACTTGAAACATAGCCCGAGAAACCCTCAGGAGTTATTTAATTGAATTTTGAATAAAATTATTTACAGGTTATGAACTGCTTTATTACCAGCTCATAATTGAATAAATAGGACAGGGCTACTTGCAGGATAGAACCAAGAGCTTTCGGTCCGGATATGGACCTTCTTCAGTACCTATAAGGGTATTTTTTATTCATTTTAAGAATTATTCTTGTGCAAGGTCGTTTTTTCATTGAACATTTTCAAATCTACTCACTAAAAAAGGTCCATGTCCATACCGAAAGCTCTGGGCAAATTAAAAAAAAGTGTTTTTAATCTTGAGATGATTTCGTTCCCACTGCCCAAGAAGCAAAATAGCTGCCTTATAGAACCAAGTATTAGAAAAGTCTTTTAGTGCACTTTTAAAAGGCTTAAAGTGAGAATTTTCTGTTGAAATTTCTATAGAAGCTCTTAAGATCCTTAAGAGTGCGCCACTTTACTTTTAGTAATCTCAGTGTTGGAACCAAGAGCGTTATAAGCAAATAAAAAGATTTTTGATTCTATAGTGCCTTACTTAGGGTATTCTACAAGAATATATTAAGAAAAAATTGCTTCTTGGGTGGCGAGCACCGGAAAATCTTCAATCATACATTAACCACGCCAGTCCAAACATCCAATAGAATATTTCCCCTATCGTTTTCCAGATAAACTCATATCTCATTATCATAAATTTTAACGATTTTATATATATTCTGTCGCAATTTTCCATACGATTTGGAAAATTGCTAGGACTAGTAATAAAGGAGGAGAAAGATCTAGGTCAAAATCCGTGTTTCTATTCATTCAAATTAATCTACTGACCGAGCATCTAATATCTGTTATTTTTTCGATCATTTTTCCATAGTTTCTCGAAAATAAATTTGTCAAGAAACTTATGGCTGACACTGTATTAAGTTTATTTCTTTCTTAAGTGTCCGACTTTCCAAAATTTACTCTAGTGTAATAAATATTGCAATTAAATAATTTGTGTTAAAAGCAGGGCGAAATGGCATATTTCGGAATTATTTCTAATTTGGAGTTTTGGGATTTTTTCACGGTTTCAGGTGAACAAAGAGAAAAAATTCAAGAAGAAGTATAAGCCCTACCAAGAATACTCTTCATTGTGTTTTTTGTTTTGTTTTGTCTATCTAAATTCCGAATTAGAATTATTTCTAATTCCGAACACAATCTTACCCTAAACTTAAAGACCTGAAGCACTG
This sequence comes from Phlebotomus papatasi, assembly GCF_024763615.1. Taxonomy (NCBI): domain Eukaryota; kingdom Metazoa; phylum Arthropoda; class Insecta; order Diptera; family Psychodidae; genus Phlebotomus; species Phlebotomus papatasi. Next base: position 4,953,335 of record NC_077223.1, on the reverse strand, counting down.
TTTATCTTGAGTTTCTATTTTACTGATTTTTTTATCGAAGTCAAAGTAATTAATTAAATTGAAATTAAATTGACAGAGGCAAAGTTTTGTAAAGGGAATCAAAAAGAAGAATCCATTGTGTTGAAATTAAAAACTCAAATAGCACACTAATTACCCCATTGATAGGGTGTACAAAAAAATCAGTAAACACTGTTCGCCTTGTAAAGAAACCAAAAATATCAATTGGAAGTTTTATTGAGTGGCACCTTTGAGTGCTGTATAACAAAAAAGCTGTGAGATGCGTCGAAAGCGCTTCACAACTGACTTTTATCTCGATATCTTGGACCAAAGAAGTAAGATTAACTCCCGGTGAATTTCCTTCACCCCAGAACTCAATCACAGGTGATCCCGGAGAATTGTTTATTTGATATTGAGAGCCATGCTGCAAGTTGAACGCAGATGAGATGATGGGGAAAAAAACGTTGGAGGGTCAAGTGAATGTCACAGGTGAAATAGAAATAACTAAAGAGAGAATAATTGTGTCGAGCACTCAAGTGCTCATAAAGTTTTTTCTCACTTGGCACACAGTTGAGTGAATAAATTGAAAATTGTATGCAAAATGAGGTGATGGACACAAGAAATCCCGCTCAATGTGCATTAATAGCAAAAATTTACCATTTGAATATGGCATAGGCTAAGACATTGCCATCCAGTGGCCCAGGGATTTGTGGACCAAGAAGATGCGGAGGGTGGAATATATATTGCCAGTGAATTAGTAGAAAAATGCCAATAGCAGACGAAAAGGGGAGATAATAAGTAAATTGAATATAAAATCTATACATGCTGGTAAATTATTTGCAAATCGCATTCGAATGTTGCGATCGATAACAATCTCGAAATGTTGAGGAGATGCTCAAGAAATGCTCATGCAGATACAAATCGAATTTCTGTCTTTTTTATTTCGCCTGATATGGAGACTTGAGTCAAGGTCCCTCGCCTTTTTGCCATCCCAAGATCTCTGCACCAACTTGCTGAATTTGATGAAGGGAGAAGAGGTTGCATTGAAGTGTTTCACGTGGAATTTTTCACACACACAGAATTTACCTAAACATTCACTTCATTAAATTGCAAACCGAATACCTCATTCCTCTATGCCTTTTGTCCCCTGATCGCGCTCACGAAAGACGTTTTAGTTCAAAACTGGATGGGGCTTTCAGGTGCTGATGCTACTTCATCTGCCAACTGCATTGTTACAAAAAAAAGGGATTTATTTGCTTAAGATTAATTAAGATTAAAGAAGGTTAGAAATTAAAATTAGCCTTGATACTAACTTACAATTAAATTTCAGTTGAAGAGAAATTATCAGTTGATACTTCTCTATTATCAATTCCTTGTTATTTACTAAAAATAATTTCAAGCCACGCCCCTTTCCGAAGTTCGAAATTTGAATTTTCTGTGTTTGGTGAAAGGGAGGCTATTATACTGCGAAAACCACTTACTTACTTAGGTGCACTGAGAAAAAAAGGTGTAAAGATGTAGAAAAGGTGTAAAAATATATCAACATTTTTTAATGTTAATTTTACACCTTTTTAAGGGTAAACTTAAAATGAAAAAGAGTAACTTTAACCCCCAATACACCTAAAAAGGGTAATACTTACACCGATTTTAGATCAATACTGCAGGGTAAAATTAACATTTCCGGAATGTTATTTTAACTTTTTCGGATATCTCTCACTCAGCGTGGCATTACGTCGCTTATTTCCGGTTCCAGATTCTAGCGTCTCGTTAGAGAGAATCATCGGACACACATGGCCGAGTCAGGTTATTCTTCTCGCCTGGATAAATGCCAAAATATTGGGTTCCCTGTGCCGTTACTCGAATTAATGGTTCATTCGAAACCAATTACCAACCATAAATTCGATATTTCGTCAAAGATAAATAGTTTAATCCTTTAAAAAATAGACCACGCCCTCAATACACTTTGTCTTAATATTAATAGTAACAGAAAATGGAAAGAAATTTCAACTTTTTTTTATTTTTTATGTTTTTTCTAAAAATTTTGAGAATTTATAAAATAAATAAACAAATTAGAAAAATGTAAATTTTTTGGACTACTTTTTTTACTGCGTCCCATTAGACCAAAATTGTTTAGAAATTTAATAATTTTTAAATTCAATTTATAAAATAAATTAGGGGAAGTGCTTATAATTTTGGACAGTCTGCTTATAAGCATCGAAGTTCCAAGTTTGAAGTGCGATATTTTCTATACTAATTGACATTTCTTGTTACTCTCTTTTCAGAAGGATTGTTTAGAAACTTGGCAAGCTATTTATCGTCTTATTTTTATTAAAATTAGTTTCAATACGTTTAAAAATGAATTGATAAGTAGAGGTGACCTTGGCTCTTATTTTGGACAACTTGTTTATTAATTTGTCCAACTTGACTGTAAATTTGGACAGCTAATCCGCCTCAATAGGATGCCCATTGTTCTTCATTTGATGAACCAATCTTACCAAGTCCTCTTCCTGTTTATGTAAGGGAAACGTAGAATGTCACAAGAAGCCCGGAAACTTTCCATATCATTCATTAAAGTGAGTTGACTTCGGTGCTCCAAGTACGTGCGGATTCACTCATTCCCTGACCTTTCCGGGAGCCTTTCAAGGCATTTCTCGCTACATCTCTTTCGTAGAGATGATGCTCCTTTGTTTCTCCAGGCATTTGTCCAACCTAGTCATCACAAAAGCTAAAACTTCACGAAATTTCGTGAGAAAAACACCTGTCCAAAATAAGAAACATCACCTCACTGGTGAATGTCTTAAAAAATTTCCCATTTTTCGCACGAAAAATCTAATTCACAAGGCAAATCTCACTTCAGGTCAAATGTACAAATCATCAGTAACGTGAATCAACACAATATTCAATGAATATTCAATAATATCACTCAAAAACAGCGAACAAACTTTGTTAGTACTTCACCAAAACTAAATAAGACTGAAGTAAGCCACGAAGTTCTGTCATATTTCTCGTAAGCAATTGCTCACACTGAATTTTCAACAAAGCAATTTCAACTCAAATCATATTCAAATTTTAACGTATTTAGTGTTAAAATCTTCCTAAAAGAACAAATATTTAGATAGAATTCATTATTCGTCAAATATTGGAATAAAAAATCCATCATTTTAATCAATTTATTTTTAGTGTCCAATGTTATCCTCAAAGTGTCCAAAATAAGAGACTGGACAAAATTATGAGCATTTCCCCTAATTTATAAAATTATTGAAAGAGGACAATGGATAAATGGGTAGGTGGTTTAATTAGGAAAATTGCCCGAAAATACATTGTGTGATTTTTTTTTATTCTTGAATATGTCTCAGAGGTTATCTAGGTGGAAATTTCGTCCTTATAGGAAAATCCCGTTCAATCATTCATTATAACATGTTTTCAAGGTCAAAAGTTACAAACGCTGTACAGAACGCATCAACCGAATGGATCATGCTTGGGCTCTTGGGAAAGTCTTATAATTTAGGACAAATCTTAAACAATTTAAATCGGTTCTACATCGGTAATGACCCGATTAATAACCGGGAACTAATTTTAATCGGCATCGAATAAACGAGCAGTAAAAAGTAAATTTGGTCAGCAAAAAGTTCGAAATGATCAGTAAAACATAAAAAATAGTCAGTAAAAATAAAAAAAGGACAGTAAAAAGTTATAAAATGGGCAGTAAAAAATTAAAAAGAGCAGCATTTTATTAAAAGTGGTCAGTAAATAGTGAAACACGATTAATAAGAAATAAAAAGTGTTCAGCAAGAAATAAAACTTGATCAGTAAAAAGTAAAAGATGATCAGTAAAAAACGAAACGTGGTCAGTAAAGAATAAAAAGTGATAAGTAAAAAATTGAAAATGAACAGTAAACATTTTTTAAAAAAGCCGAAAAAATTAGAGATTATCAGTTGAAAATAAAAAGTGATTAGCAAAAAATTAAAAATGAGCAGTAGAATTATTGGAGTTGATCAGTGAAAAATTAAAAAGTGATCGGTAAAAAATTAAAAAGTGATCGGTAAAAAATTAAAAATCAGCAGAAAAAAATTATTTTTATCCACTTTTTATATTTTACTCCTCATTTTTAATTTTTTTGCTGATCGACTTGAATATTTCTACTGCTCATTTTTAACATTTTGATGACCACTTTTAATTTTTTACTGACAGAATTTTATTTTTTGCTGCTCATTTTTAATATTTTGCTATTCGCTTTTTAATTTTTCACTGATCAATTTGAATTTTCTACTGATCAGTTTTAATGACCACTGATCATTTTTTTTTATTTTTTTACTGCTAATTTTTAATTTTTTGATGCTGATTTTTATTTTTTTCCTGCTTATTTTTATTTTTTTTTGCTGATCAATTCGAGTATTTCTACTGCTCATTTTTTTCTACTAACCATATTTTCTTTCTACTGACAATTTTTAATTATTTGCTGATTACTTTTAAATTTTTTACTGATCTACTCGAATATTTCTACTGATCGATTCGAAATTTTTACTGAACACCAAATTTAACTTCTACCAGACCAAATTTTACTTTTTTCTGACAAAATTTTACTTTTTACTGATCATTTAGAATTATTTGCAGATCATTTTTAATTTTTAGCTGACCACTTTTAACATTTTACTGATCATTTATTTTTTCTCATTTTAATCCTAATAAATTTCTTACTCTTAAAACTATTTTGTGGGAATTTTTTTTAGTGATTTATGAATCGGTTCAAATGTAGCATGCATCTAAGTTACAGGTCCAATCACTTCGCAAAGCCTTGACCGCTTGGTCACCCCTTTTTTATAAAACGTAAAGAGAGATAAAATGCTTATAAGACTGCAAGTAACAAGTTGGAAATAATTCAATATGAGTCTCTTTTAATTTTTTTCTTCGATTAAATAAATTCAAATAGGGTAAGTCTCAAGTTTGAAATGTAATATTTTCAATATAAATTGAATATTTTTGTTACTCTTTCATAAGGAGTGTTGCTTGAAACCTTCCAGACAGTTTATCATTTTTATTTTCTCTAAAATCATTCTTAATACATTTTAAAATGAATAAAAATGTAGATATAGCATTGGTGGCCTATTTCGGCCACCTTCATTCTCATAGTTCCTTGCCCTTCCAGAATTCTTTTAATGTCTTTTTCAGATCATCTTGCTCGTCGAAGCGACATTTTTTTGTTATTTTTTTGCATTGTACAATCTCAAGAGAATGCAAAAACTAAAAATTCATGGAAATTCGAGGAACAAAAAATATGGCCGAAATTGCAAGCTGGCCGGAATTTGGCACACTTACCCTACTCTAGAGTTCCCTTAATAATAAGATATAGGAAAATAAAATATGTGGTAGACCAATATACTTCAGTGGATACAATGGTCTTCTCTCAGCTTGCTGACCACCTTTGACACCGACAGGCATAGTGCTGGGATGAGAAAAAGGAAGTGGCTGGGTGTTAAAAGTGCCAATAGATGAAATTGTCTGCACATTGAGGCACTTAATTAGCCAGGTAGTGCGAAGTGTGTTGCACATTTGCGTCAAAACACGGTGAATATTAAATGAAACTATCCCTCCAAGGTGATACCCATTGATGAACTGGTGGCACGGAATATTGCATAAAATACTATTTGCATAGAGCCTTAAGAATTTCTCGTTCTTTCTCCCATCTCTTTTGTCTCTAACCTCGTGGTCAGTCCATTTGTACCTCATAGTGGGTACATTCATTGAGATGAGAGGACAAACAAAGTGTATTAAAAAGCGTGTGCGCATCTAACAGCAGCCGCTTTGATATTGTAACCCGACCATATTAAGAAGCTAGATCTGTACACTGTTGGATGCTTTTTAGAATAGATTTTTGTGTGACTGTCGCTTCAGATATTAATGGAATGGTAAACAGAGGCATCTCTTCTTTCACCTAAGCTAATGAACACACCGATCGCGAGTATATTTGCCTTGATTATTGCGTGTGTTAATTCATAAATGAAATAGTTTTGCTCAAAGTGTGCGCTCACCTCCTTTCTGGAGCGCAAACAGAAGCTTCACCATGTGCGAGATCAATTAAAGAAGTCCCATGTGAAACTACTTTCTGAGAATAGTTCTCATCGATCTTCTATGTTGAAATTGCCACGAGAAACAAAAGTTATCAGATTGACTATAGAGCAGAGGAGGACCACAAATTGTATCCCCTACAGTACGAAAATTACAGTCGCTAATAGGTGGATCTGCCATTGAACGGTTTGCCGTATGAGTTCAATGGCGTCTACTAGTAGAAATTTCTTTAAAAAATGCCTTTTTAAAGAAAATTTCCCCTATCCTTATAGGCAGAAACGTCAGAATTTTTTTAAAAAAAGGCATTTTTTAAAAAATTTTCTACTATTGTGGAGACGCCATAAAAGAAAGAACGGTAAAAGGCATGAACTTGCAGCTTTTGTACTTTCAGTTTGCCGTAGATGCCGATGACTTCGTCCTCCGTAGCTGACTTTGACCCCGTACTGTAAGCTTTTCTTCAATTCTAATGTTTAAGAACGATCCTCCCCGATCGGACGTGGTAGATTGCATCGATAAAGACCCTTTTAAACGCTAAAATTAAAGAAAAGCTTACAAACAGGAGGGGGCCAAAGTCACCTACGGAGGACAAAGTCACCCGCATCTACCGTACTTTAAAAATTATGTCCCCTAAAATAAAGATATTATTTTTCAAACTCAAATGTAATTTACGGTTGCCGGCTTACAATTTGTAGCCTCAAAATATCCTAGTAAAGCCTATTACAATCAAGAAATTCCTTTAAGCATTACGTAAACTTGATGTGCAATATAGGTCAAGGAGTAGATAACTGTGCCGCTCACGGTTCACTTTATTGCCGATACATTGAAGCTTGGTTCATAAAATTAAGATGAGGAATAGTTTAATAACCTAAAAGGCTTAGGCTGCTTTCAAGTCTTATATCTTTTTCAGCAACCCGAAAGTTCGCGCGATTTAGAAATACTGGGAAATTTTGAAGAACGATCAGAAGTATGGCTCAGCCAGCTGAAAACTTTCCGGATTTCATGAGGAAGTGGAAAAAGCCGTCGGAGATCCTGGAGACAAGTTCATCAATTCCCTAATAATTGTAAGTCCTAGACTTTCCGACTGCCAAACCCGTTCTCTGAATAAAGACAACATCAGTTCTTTCTGTTTTAATAATGTCAGTCGCCTCTTGTGTGGATTACTGATAGAAACTTTCAATTTAATTATCTGTTGCCAGATTTATTCACGCTTACTTAACTTTAACTTTATAGGGGAATGTTGGCATGGTTCATACAGAGTGAACCTTCAAACCACGCAAATTTTCTCTTTGTTTGGAAAGAGATAATACGTAATTTCTTAGACATAAGATAGATAATTAATAAGCTCATGAAACGAGATGAGAAATGGTAAGTCAGCTCTTTGCAAACAAGGAGAAACTTCGCATCGTTTGAAGGTTCACTATGTGCGAACCATGCCTACATTCCCCTATTATATTTTAACAGCGTCAAAAAAACTATAAAACATTTTAAAATTTTCAAAACTCGTAGGACTAATGCAAAACCATTACCTTATTAACCGTTTTCCAACCTTAATCCTAACCTCAAAAACAAATTAACCGATTTTGACAATTCGTTGTGTATTAAATACGCATTTCGTCAATACGATGTTCTTGACCAAAGATTTCTAAATTTTTGGTTACTGACAGAGATAAACATTTTTTGAATACGTCAAAGACTTCTAAGTTTCCATATTTGCTCTAACTTTCGGTTTGAAGGGGAAAAAATTAAAATATTCTTTAACTCCAGATAAGTCTTTAACGATTTAACGAAATAGGAACCATTAATTTTATTGTCCATTGAAAAAGAGAACCTGGATAGTTCCACAACCTCGCTAAATCTGATTTAGCCTTTTATGTTTAATTTACCGATGTGGAACGGTTTTAAACAATATAAAAAAAATTTCTAAGTAAATTAAATACACAGGTAAAAATGTTAACACTATTCCAGTGTGTAATCTTTCACACCACTATTATAGTTTTAAATTTGGAAAAAAATATTTAATTTAAAATTGGTTAATTTCAAGTTGTTGAATTTGGGGTTGTTGAATTTAAAAATTGTTGAATTCTTGTGTGTAAACTCAAAATTTGTTGAATTTTCATTTCATTTCGTTTAATTTAGTTTTTTTTTGCCTTTTTAGACATTTGTATTGTTTTTTCCTGTACTCGGGATCCTCTGTAATGCTAGATAATTATATCTGATGCTTGGATCTTCACAATATACTTATTATGCATATAAATATTATTATTTATTATTTATTTATTATCAATATTTTATGTTCTATATGACTTTTGCACAATGAAAAGCATCTCGGCTGAAGTATATGTCTTAAATGGAAATTCAACAATTTTTACACATCTTTTGTTTAAAAATTCAACAACTTTGGTTGAAATACACAAGGCTTCACACTAATAGTCTTAAAAATGATGATTAAACTATAATAGTGTTAATTTTTGATCATGTGACAAAAAATACCATAAAGTTGTGTATTTTTTCACACTATAATAATGTGAAAAACTTTATTCATACTATAATAGTGGTGATTTTTAGAATTTGTCAATCAGTTTTAAATCATGAAACATTTTTGGAACATTTGTATGATTATAACAGTGAGAAATTTTACACAGATCGCAATTAAATAATTAATTTATCCAATTACACAGTATTATAGTGTTAAAATTTTACACATTTTCAAATTAAACAACAATGTTGATAATTTTTCAACTATAATGGTGGTAATTTTTAATCACGTAACAATAAATACGAAATTATTGTGCATTTTTTTTTAATATTTTTAAATTAAACAACTAAAATTGTCGATTGTGCAGTATTAAAATTTTACACATTTTTTTTACTGTGTAGGAAAAAAATAATTCAAAGGTTAAAAGTGCTCTAGAGAGAGTACTTCTCACCTGATTTGAACAAATTTGGCGTCATTGGAAAGGTCTTGAAATCCCTGACAGATATAAACTAGTTCCAATCGGTAACTAACCGAAGATTTTTTTGTACGAAAATTAATTATACTTTAAGCTGGTTTTGGAAAATTAAAACTTAAAAATAAATTTCGTAGTAAACAGAAATTGTGAAATTCTCAAATTCGTAATTATTTTGCATTTTTTTAATAAATTGAATCAATAATAAATTTTAATAGGATCTCTAGTTCGAGTTCGAGCATTTTGCAAAGTTGGAACAGTTTGACACTCTTTTTTCTCAAATTTAATTTTATTGAAATATAACGCACTAAATATAAACAATTTATACCGGTTATAGGGTTTACCTTTAGGGTTGAAATGTCAGCTAAGAACAAAATAGTTTAGATTCTTATGGTGTCTAGTCTACACACTAAAAGAAATTTTCATCAAAAATTGTCGTTTTTAAAAAATTCTGACGTTTCTGCCTAGAAGGATATAGAATAGAGGAAATTTTCTTTTCAAAAGGCATTTTTTAAAGAAATTTCTCATAGTCTGTAGAGGCCGTTCAGATCAATAGTTTAAAGGAACTAAATGTATTTATTATTAATTCGCTTAAAACTTTAAGATAAGCCCACATGCTCGACTTTAAGAGTCTTAAAACGCTTGTATTTCAACAAGAATCTCACTCACAATAAACCAAAACGACTTTATCACTTATTTTTGTTCATGCATCAATACCGCCCGGAAATGTATACCAATGTGTTTGCGATCGCGAATGATCTTACTGCGGAGTCCTTTTAAATCACTTGGATAATCGTTGATCTTCTTCTACACTTCTTTCTCATCACATGATTCCATGAAGTTCACTTTACGATTATTGCACCTTTTATTGTTGGACCAGAGTGAACAACATGGTCAAAACTGATCATTTGGGTAATTGAATCATTCACAGACAAACTCGCGATTGATAATTCCCACGAACGATCATTGACCTGATTTTATGTGCAGAAGAACTGCTTAATATTTCGGTAGCAGAAAGTAATTGGACAAAGATCACGCATTGGGATTTAGGGATGGTTCTTGTGCGCCTGGATGGTGCTGAGGAAAAGTCCCAAGATGAAACTGTACCACTTTGAGCTGAAAAAGAAGGTGATTTTGAGGACAGAAAGTGCCGAAATGTAGGCAGATTTGCTCTTGAGGTTCACCTGTGCAGGTGAGAGAGAACAAGAAGACCACGCACAGCACCTCAGAAGGTCCATTCTTGCTGAGAATCACGTTGAGAGAACAGTGTGTTCTAGCTCTTGGCAGAGATAGCACCTTTAGCTAAAAGCGGCAATTGCTAATTAATTCGAAAAGATCGTGCTCAACTGAAGCACAAATATCCATCCACTGAATGATTCCCTCTCAGAAAAAGCGTCCAAGAATGGTTTTCCCGCGACTAACCATAAGTATCTTGGATCATTGCATCACGTAATTGTATGGAGTGTGTCTCTATTTATGGGGGAGGAGACCTCAAAAGTGTACGCGAGATGAAAATGGCTTCAAAATTTCCAACAGAGATTTTCAATTAAAATTCATCCACGTGACAATGCACAGAATAATGCCGCACAATTCATTTTTTGCCCCGACCTCAACACTATATATTTTATGACAATAACATTATATTGCTCGAACTCAATGGAAAAGGCAGTCTATATTGATTTGCTTAGATACAAATTTGACTTTTCAAGTAAATTATTAGGTATAGGGAAAGGCGGGGAAGTTTCAGATATTTGGAAAATATAAAATTTTATGATAATAAATTAAATACGGATTTTTATTTGTTTATTTTCAAATAGTCAATGCTCAATTAAAACAATGGATTTCAATTTTAAATTTTTAAACTTTTTTTATACCTTTGATTTATCAATATAATTAAGATGAAGTCAAAGTAAAACTATTGCTAATGTTTTAAATTTTAAACTTAGAAATTTAATGAAAATCGTTTTGTTGGTTGGTTGAACTGTCTCATTTTCCTTCTCAATTATATTATTATTATTATTATTATTATTATTATTATTATTATTATTATTATTATAAATTCACAATAATAGGGTCATCCCTTTTACAATTGTGAAAGAAAAATTTTTAAAAAAAATCAATATAACAAAAGAAAAAAAAATAACAAAGAATGAATCAAAATACAAAAAAAAAAAGAAAAGTTGAGCTTTAATCTCTCAATGGTTCAGCCTGAAAATGCCGCCGAATAGCATCCGCGCAATTACGGCTACTAGCAGGAATAGCATTATGTAAGACGATGCCCTTCACAAACAATGTGCGGTAAAGGCAATCACTGTTAGATTTAGGTACTATAAGTCCTCGAACCCTAGCCGAACCCCCCCTAACCAGAAGATTCGACAGGTACTCAGGACGCCCAGAAAGCAACAAATTGAACAAAAAGAGCACTGCTCTCATGTTCAGAAGAGATGGCAAATCACAGCCAATAAATACATTCCGATGAGGAGTAATGTGGTCCCGACGATTTAAGCCGCAAATATACCTAACACAATTATTAAATGCGACTGTTAGGCGACGAATTGTGTCACTATCCGCCGCAAAGAAAAGCTCTGCACCGTAATGAAAAAAAGGAAGAAGAAGCGCTCGCGCGAGGATCAAGCGAGTGTCATAGGGAGTGATGTCCCGGAATCGTCTGAGGGTATATAGAGAATAATTAACCTTACGGCAAATGGATGTGGCATGATCAGACCATGAGAGGGTTGAATTGAAGATGATACCAAGGTTTTTGACCTGATCGACATAAGGGATAATTTCCCCGTTAAGGAACAAAGGATACGAAGTAAAAGATAATGATTTTTTAGATATAATGATAGCTTGAGACTTTTTGGGATTCAAAATCAAGCCGTTTGAAGATGACCAGTGCTCAATACTAGAAAGGTTTGAATTCATGAGGTTAAAAGCATGTAGAGGATTGGAAGGATCGCCTTCAACGTAAATTTGTAGGTCATCTGCATAGAGATGAAAGAAGCAGTTATGTAATACTGAGGGCAAATCATTAATAAAGAGGGAAAACATGAGAGGGCCAAGAATGGAACCCTGGCCAATGCCTTTATTTAAAGAACAAGGTGGTGAAACATCTTCACCGAATTTTACAATTTGTGATCTTCCTGTAAAGTATGATCGAATGAGGGCAACAGCTGAAGATGAGAAATTGAAGAGTGCATACAATTATATATCGCAAAATAATTCTTTTGTATGGTTATCTGTAACAATATTAATAAAAGTCAACAAAATATTTATAAATCAGAAATTTGAATATTAAAATTTACTTACTTTAACGTGACAGTACATTATCATTCAAATTATAAGAAATAGCCAATTTGCGCTACCTTCGAACGACTCGAGCTTCGAACAACTTTTTTTTTCAATATATTTTTAATGATTTTCATTTATTATAATATTATTATATTTTAAAAGCTAGTCCAACGCCTCAAATTTCCAGAAAAGAGCCCTGGGTATGAATTCTGAGATGCGTGAGTTTTTCACGTGATAAACTCACGGTTTTTAGATCGTATTCCGTAAAAGTTTGGTGAAGCTTTCACAAAATGTTTCACACGAAACACTTGCAGCATCTAAGAATTCACATGAAAGTTTTTACAAAAGCTTGACAAAATGCTTTCTAAAGATAAACTCAGAGCCGTGAATTTTTCACGTGAAAAATTCACCATCTGAGAATTCATACCCTGGGCCAAATCCATTAATAACATAGAAAAAAACTTGAATTGTGCGAAGCTTGGGTCGCCCGAAAGTAGCGCGCTTTCCCCTATATTCTTTAATTTTTAATAAATAAAATTATAAAGTTTTGATTTAATTAAAAATAAAAAAGATGGATTTAGCTCCCAAAAATCGGTTTAGATTAAAGTTTTTTAAATTGATTGGTTTTCATTAAAGATTGTTTCTGTTTATGTTAATAGTGATTCAATCTTTAAATTTAGGGTGAAATTTCCCAGCTGGATCCTGTATTTTGCGTAAAAAAGTATATAGGTTGGAGTAACCACTTATCGCCATGTTTAGGAAAAAGAGGAATTAATTTTATTATATCTTTTGAACTCTTATTACAAAATAACTTAAATTTGACACAAAACTACTCAGATGTATTGGCTTTTGATTCGTGAAAACAATAATCTTAGAATTTAACGCTGGGCTACTTAAAAAACTAATTTTTATTAACAATGCAGAAATAACCACTTCGTCGCCACTTTTTTCCACTTTTCGCCACTTTTGTAACCACTTCTCGCCACCCACTTGAAAAGGTCCAAGCTCGATTATTTTAAGCAATGATATAAAAAGAATATATTCAGCATTTCTTTTTCATCATGATCACCTTATTTTTACTCACTTTAAAAGATTTTTCTTCACATTTATTGGAAAAATCAAATTATAGGTCTATTGCAGAAAGTAAACAATGCAGATTTGACAATTGACAATCTGCAAAATGAAGTTAGCGTCGCCTATTGAAATGATGGCGACAGGTGGTAAAATCATTCCAAAATATTACCACTTTTCGCCATGTGTCATTTTTATATAAAAATTATATAAAATAAAATGTTACTTAACTAAATACAAATTTTATGTATTCCACAAGTGTAATTAAATATTCAATGGACAAATTATTGATACACAAAGGTATTTTTTGCTTGATGAAAATTTGATTACACTTAATATATTTGGTAAGAAATATTGGATTCGATGCACTTGCTAAAAATATTACTCTAAAAAATGCTCAAAATCGTTAATCCAAAACCAATAATTATTATTTTTCGACTCTATACGTAGCAGCAGTAAAAATACAAAAAACTTTGCGGCTCATTTGTTTCACAAATCGTGAAAAATAGCGATTTCAATTTAAGTGGCGAAAAGTGGGGCACTCGCGAGAAGTGATGATTCCACCCTACTTTGTGAGCGTCTCTCCGGTGAGGTAGTGTTGGATATTCCGGAAACATCTTTTGCTTTCCTAAATTTCTTATTCATTTTGTGTTTTATTTTAAATTTCTGAATTCTACAATGTCCAGAGAAAAAAACCATCGCTTCTATGAAAAAGATGACATGGAAAAGGCCTTGGAAGAGTTCAGGAAGGGCAAATTGCTACGAGAATCTGCGCCTAAATTTGAGATGCTACTCTTGAGGTCTTCAGGACAAATTACACGGAAGATCTCAGGGCTTGTGGGTCATAGAAACGTATTAAACTAAATATTAAACTCATTCCGTTTGATGTTTTGAAATTTTTTATCCGTTGCTTCACAAAAGGTGGTCAGAAAAAAGGCGGCCGGTATTTCACTCAAATTGGCCGGAATACTACCCAAAGCAATGCCCATATTATTACTAATTTTTCAATATTTTAGGAAGTGATTTAAAGAAAACAAAGATGATAAACTAGTTTCCAAGGTTCCGCACAACCCTCCCGAAAAGGAAGTAACAAAAAATATCAATATTAATTAAAAATAATGCATTTCAAACTTAGGACTTCGGTGCTTATATGCGACTATGTCGAAATTTAGCACACTTACCCTAACTCTGACTTACTTTCTTATATCCTACACATTGAAAGCAATTGCATTCAAATACTTTCACAATTCGTAATGGATTTATGGTGCTATTTATGAAAACAGATCATTTTTTTTAGTAAATTGGGGTTCTCAAGTACTTCTATATAATCAAATTTTCTTTGTAGTGGTTTTTGTGCAGACTGGTTAGTGATTTTAGAACCCAGAAAACAGTCAAGTGGGAAGACAGTCAAGACAGGAACCAAAACAAAGAAATGTCGATAATGCAGAAGCACTTAATAACAGTGAACTGCTAAATGAACTTTTTGTCACTTCTGAACTTTTACTGTTTGAATGTAGTTAATTGCCTGCTAAATGATTGATTCATTTGGATTGCCACACCAATTTAAACATGTAAAATTGAACTAAATAAGTACGAGCATTCTGCGAATTGTATGATACTCTGTCACCCCTTTTCATGGCATAACTTCTCAGTTCAAAACACCACGACAACTCATTAGAGATGATCTTCTTGAGATGATTGTTTTTTTTTTGTGTTGTTCCATCCAAAGAAATTAGTTGGACATTAATTATCCATACTATTTATAAAAGGTAATTCGAGAAGTTGTAGCATGAGGAGAGTTAATGTCTGGAATTCAACCAGCACACACTTCACAATTTTATTGCATAAAATAATATTAGATGATATCACGGTTGATTTCAAATATCTGTAGCCTTCCATATAGATTTTCCATCGATATACACTTGGTTGAGAAGACTTTTACGGCTTTTTAAAATGCCAAATAACACTAGAGGCGAATTCATTAATTTTACTATTTAATTGTTTCTTCAATTGTGCACACCAATCCCAAGAATTATTGACTCATCTTAGGCATTCGTATAAGACTTCTTTTTTCACCTTCACTAAAAACTCACTTTTCGGGTTTTATGCTCCCGATTGTGCACGATTTATTCACTCATCTATTTTTATTGATTTAATAAATATTCACTATCTTTTGTAATCTAAACACTAAACAGGTATATAAATTCCGAGGAAGATCACAAAATTCATCTTACTGAATCTCTTAAGTTATTACTCAACCGATTTGGATTGAAATAGAATTGCAATTGAGTAATTAACCCTAAAGACTTACAACTTCCGGGTTGTCTCACAATTCCTATTTTTGCTTCTATTCAAATTCATTTTTAAAATGCAATTTTATGTCTAGAGAGATCACAGAGATCTCTTAGAAATCATATGCCACGATTTGACACCTGCGTAGATTTTTAATTAATTTCATCTCGATCTTTGTTGTTGTTTTTTTTTCTCCATCGCAACTAAGAAAGCAATTAATTTGTCGCTTTACCTCTCAATGGTGATTTCCTTTTATGTGATCTCTTAAGAGGAAGAAAAAAAGCGGCAGAAGAAAAGAGAATAAAATGTAAATGACGTGTGACAAACGACGAAAATGTTTTAATTACTCTGAGAAAGGTGATACGATATCAATTCCTCAGGTGAGATAAGATTTTCTTATAGGTGGATCTCGAACAATACGCGAGAGTCTTTTGATGTTTGGTATTTCTCTGTACAAGATAATGTGAAATTAAGTGATCATGGCTCGTGGTAATGGAAGGAGTTATGTTAAAATTCATCACACATCTATCTATGTAATTATACATAAGTAATTAATGGAAAGTAAGAGGCTGCTTGAAGAGGTTTTTACTAGCTCCCTCTTTATTTGCGATCAGGGAATTTCGCGAATAATTTTCGCAAAGTTTGAGCCCGATGACATCAAATTTTGTGAAGATGAAAGAATATTAAAAATATCACATGTCCCACTATAATAGACCCTCCCAACATAAATTATAAGTTCAAGCCTTTTTACGTGAACAAAACATAGATGTTAAACTGATCTCCGAGCCTCATTTCAGCAATAAGAATTTTTTTTTGCTATTAGAGGATAGGGTGAAAGGAACACCTATTGACACTCTACTCTGTACCATTCGGAATACGAAATTTGAACACTTATCCTTATCGAAAAACGTAGATCAATGAAAAATGCCATATTCTTACCATTCACAAGTAGATCTTGAAAAATTCGAAGATCTATTTGAAACTCCAAAAAGGAGATATCCTTACTTCTTGATAATTCAACAAGGTGGCTAAGGTACATCCTGTTCGAATTTCGAAGTGCTCAAGTGTCAAAATGTGTCGGTCTTCACATTGCTGTGAGGAAAAACACAGAACAACGACGCTTATTGTTCTTGTCCCATTTTTCAATCACTCCTTAATCACTTAGTAGGGTAAGGGCTCATAATTTTGGACAGTCTGCTTATAAGCATCGAATTTCCAAGTTTGAAGTGCGATATTTTCTATACTAATTGACATTTCTTGTTACTCTCTATTCAGAAGGGTTGTTTAGAAACTTGGCAAGCTATTTATCGTCTTATTTTTATTAAAATTAGTTTCAATACGTTTAAAAATGAATTGATATGTAGAG
This sequence comes from Phlebotomus papatasi, assembly GCF_024763615.1. Taxonomy (NCBI): domain Eukaryota; kingdom Metazoa; phylum Arthropoda; class Insecta; order Diptera; family Psychodidae; genus Phlebotomus; species Phlebotomus papatasi. The sequence goes on along the minus strand of NC_077223.1, from coordinate 4,936,303 downwards.
GTGACCTTGGCTCTTATTTTGGACAACTTGTTTATTAATTTGTCCAACTTGGCTGTAAATTTGGACAGCTAATCCGCTTCAATAAGATGCCCATTTTTCTTCATTTCATGAACCAATCTTACCAAGTCCTCTTCCTGGTCATGTAAGGGAAACGTGGAATGTCACAAGAAGCCCGGAAACTTTCCATATCATTCATTAAAGTGAGTTGACTTCGGTACTCCAAGTACGTGTGGATTCGCTCATTCCCTGGCCTTTCCGGGAGCCTCTCGAGGCATTTCTTGCTACATCTCGTTCATAGAGATGATGCTCCTTTGTTTCTCTAGGCATTTGTCCAACCTAGTCATCACAAAAGCTGAAACTTCACGAAATTTCGTGAGAAAAACACCTGTCCAAAATGAGGAGTATCACATCACTGGTGAATGTCTTTAAAAAATCCGATTTTTCACACGAAAAATCTAATTCACAAGGCAAATCTCACTTCAGGTCAAAGGTATAAATCACCAGTAAAGTGAATCAACACAATTTTCAATGAATATTCAATAATATCACTCAAAAAAGCAAAGAAACATTGTTAGTACTTCACCACAGCTAAATAAGAACTGAAGTAAACACGAAGTTCTGTCATATTTCTCGTAAGCAATTGCTCACACTGAATTTTCAACAAAGCAATTATAACTCAAATCATATTCAAAATTTAACGTATTTAGTGTTAAAATCTTCCAAAAAGAACAAATATTTAGATAGAATTCATTATTCATCAAATATTTGAATAAAAATCCATAATTTTAATCAATTTATTTTTAATGTTCAATGTTATCCTCAAAGTGTCCAAAATAAGAAACTGGACAAAATTATGAGCCTTTCCCCTATCTCTTTTGCCAGCTTCTTTAGTGTGATATTTGACAAATTTTCACCACCTTGTTCGAAAATTTAGTATGAAAATTCGAAATTGAATTTGAATTCTTCGAACGTCAACGACTTTTCATGCATATAGAATTTCATTTACCTTTTATCCAAGACACTATTGGAGAATCAAAATCTACTTGTGTTTGAACTCAGTCTGTACTAGACTACACTAGAACCCCGCTATAGGCCGTCGCTCTATAGTCCACAATTTATCGACTGTTGATTTCAAAACACTAATTTTACGCTAGGTTATGTTATTTAGTACGCGACATGCAATGTTGCCATAATTATTTTAATATTTTTGGCAAACTTAATTGAGTAGTTGTGATAATTTTGATCCATAATGAAGAGAGAGAGGACAAGTACCACAATCGCAAAGAAAGTGGAAGATGTCGGGCAATTTCAGTACAAAAAGTCGTTGATAATTTTAAAAAATTACATGGACTATAGTGCGACCCAAGTGTCAAATCTGGAACCAAATATGGCCTATAGCGAGGCTCTACTGTACTTGTATACATATTTTTTTCTTTTTTTTTACTTTTAACTTATATTTATGAGATGCAAGGTACTGGGCTTGTACTTTCTCGAGAGAATGTTTTTTTTTATTCAAGTGTAGTCAATGTCAAACTAATTAAATTACTTATTGTATTTCCATATACAGATTGTAATAATATGTGTCAAGAAAAATAATAATGTTTCTTTGGTCGACTTATGGCGGGAACTTCCAAAGATCCTAAGCTCGTATCTCTTACCGTTTCGCCTCTAGATGGGTAACAATTTTACGGACAGAAAAAAAGAACATTTAAAAGGATTAGAGAAAGAGACAGATCATACTCTCCCTTACCTAGACATGAAAATCCACAGAAACGAAAACAACATTTTATACACAACATGGTATGCCAAACCATACACATCGCTACGTATGTTGAATTACAACTCAGGCCACCCGCTAAATACAATTATACATGTAGGACAGAATTTTGTGAAAAGGGTCAAATCACTTACCACAAAACCTGGAAGTGACTTATTTATCCGAGAAACAATCACGAAAACTCTGAAAAAGAATGATTTCCCAAATAAACTGATAAACAAGTTATTGAGAACAGAAACAAGACCCTCACAACGGCAGACAGATAATACCACAGCAACATATCACTCATTGGGATTCATACGAGGAGCATCAAATAGGATGAAGAGGATCATAACAAGTAACACCAACATAAAAGTCGCATATAGACCATTAGACAAAGTTCAGAGATTTTTCACCAAAGTGAAAGACCCACTACCTCCAGATATCCGGTCAAATGTAGTCTATGAAATCCCATGTAACGACTGCAACAAAACATATATTGGAACAACAAGCCAGCAACTGAAAAAGAGAATCCAAAGACACAAAAATGACTGTAAATCACCAATCAAAAATGAAAACGCCACATCTCTATGTTATCACACAGCTACAACAGGACACAAATTCAATTTTGAGGCCACAAAAATTATTGATACACACATAAATTACACAAAAAGAATGATGTTGGAAACATTACACATAAAACAAAACATAAACAAAGTGGTGAACAAGAGGAATGACATAGAGAACCTGTCAGCCATATATGCAGGAATGGTGGAAGAAAGATGATGGAGGGGAAATATGAAAGCTCACAATAAAGGGGAAACATAGAATGCTTGCACAAAAAGATACACTAACACAAACATAGAAAATTGTCCCTCTATATTCAAGTGCCAAGCCGTTTGATGACAACAAAGAAAGAAAAGAAATTGTTAGTGATAATTTTGCTATTTTATAATTGTTTTAAATTAATTTAAAGCTAAAAGATTGTGTATTTTACCTCATTATCCTACATTCTAGCGCTCCTAACTAATTTCAAACAACTGATGTGTAAAAAAAAAAAAGTAGACCAAAACTTGACAAAATATCCAAAGAAAGACTAACCAAGAAGTAAGTGAACAACCTTGTAAAAATTCAAAATGAAAAATACGTTATAATTCAAAAATAAATTCCTTCAACAGCCACTGAAGAAGACACGATAGGTGTCGAAAGCTCTGGTACATTGTGTGTTTTTTATTTTGGATTGCACCCAATACACCGACGCTCACCGGAAGGACATTCATGTCCTAAAAATACGAGTTTAAAAGGATTGGTAATTTTCGGGCACTTAATCGATTAATTACCGATTGCAATTACAATCGGGTTGGAAATTTCAAGTACTTTCCAAAAGATCCAAGTTTAACCAAATCGGTTGAAAAAAGGCCCTCCAAAGTGGTTTGATCTTTGACCTTAAAAATCCAAGATGACAATTTTTTTAGATCATAAGTATGTTTGGACGAAATGTTGGAGGAGTTTGGGGGAAAATTAAAAAGAAAACGTCTAGAGAGACCATTTTTTTATTGGGGGTCACCGAAGCTCGGAACTTAATATCTCTTACCGTTTAAGCTCTAGGACGGTGACAAGTAAAAATGAAGTCAAATATCTCGACCTGCACCTGGATAAGAAAATAATTTGGAAGTGTCACATTAATGGCCTCTACATATTGGGAGAAATTTTTGTCAAAAATAGCTTTTTTGAAGGAAATTCCCTGCAGCGTTGTAGGCGGAAACGTCAAATTTCTGTCGAAAACGCAATTTTTGACAAAAATTGCTCCCAATGTGTAGACGCCTTAAGGCTAAAATCGCATAAATGAGAATAAAGTATCGCAGTCTCTATTGGCTTATGTGTAGAAATTCTCCCCCGAAGCAAAACAGCTTCCTTATAGAACAAAGTATTAGTCCAGTCTTTTAGTACACTTTAGTGTTGAAATTCCTATAGAAGCTCTTAAGATCCTTAAGAGTGCGGCCACTTTATTTGTAGTAGTCTCAGTGATGGAACCAAGGGCGTTATAAGCAAATAAAAAGATTTTTGGTTCCAAAATGCCATAGGGGAAACTGAGGTACCACCAAGCACAGGGTAGCACCAAACACTGCAATTTTCTAATCGGATATTCGACTTCATTCAGAGGATAAAACCTATAGGTATGCTTGTCCACTGAATGAATGTTCGAGATAGTCCAAGTAATTTAGAAATAAAAATCAGTGCTACCCCCGGTTTGGTGGTGCCCCAGTTTCCCCTACTTAGGGAATTCTACAAGTCTATATTAAGGAAAAACTGCTTTTTGGGCCGTCTCCCTGAAATCCAAAGGGATACGAGGCTATCATTGTTCCTATTTGGACTTACGGAATCCGAATTTGGCGTACCACCAGAGAAACAAATTTGAAAATGTTGCAATCTTACCAATTCAAAGTTTTGAGAAAGTTGGCAAACGCGGATTTTTACATCAAAAACGACTCAATTCACCGTGACCTTCATGTTCTCTCTGTTAAGGAACAGATTCTTCGGCTTAGTCCTTGTTAAATTCAAAAGCTTGAGTGCCACCAAAACGTACTTACACAGCACTTGTCTTTCTAACGTTATAGACGACTAAAGCGCGTTGACTCTTTGGACCTCCCCTCAAGCTGGCCTTCGGCGGTGTGACTTAGCATCGAGGTTTCGGACCTGGATATGTTGCAGTGAACGGTGTACTTTGCAATTATGACATTTGTAATTTTTCAATCTGAATCCCACCTTATTGTATCTATGAAATAATTTACTGAATGTCTCATAATGATGACAGATTGTAAATAAATTTATTGTAAAATAGTGAAAACAAACAAAAAAACATGTTCCACTTGATCATCAAAAAGTTAAGTGACTTTAAATTGCACAAACTCTGAAATATATCATATCTATTTTATCTTACATCATTATAATATTATTAAGGGTGTCATTAAATAATAATTTAAATTTAGGTGACTGATGAAGAGAAGACTTAGCTGGATGCTCTAATTCATACGTGCGATTTTATTTACTGAAAATTCTTTTCACACAATTTTGATTATTTTAATCTATAAATAGTGAATTATGTGATAAAACGATCGATCTGTAAAGTAAATGACCTAGGTTCGAATGCTTCTTAGAGTATCAGAAATTTTATGATACAATTAAATGTATTCAAGTCGCATCATAATGAGCGTAATGAGCACTGGGTGCTAAAGGTTGGACAAATCGTCAACAGTACGGGGAAGTGAGGCACCTTTGAAATCGGGATTTTTCTCTTATATTTAAGTGGAACTGAGCCATATCATAATATAATTTAGCTTTACAATTTGTTTATGCAGCTAAATTATATCACGATAAGGCTTAATTTTATTTCAAAATAGGCAAAAAATCCCAATTTCAAAGATGCCCACTTTCCCCTATATAACAACTTTAAGGAACCACCAATAGGAGCGCTAAAATTCAAAAATCGATTTAATAAATGCCCGTCTGACACAGGGTAAGGGGGACCCAGCCTTGAGCCATAAATTAACACCCAACTTTAGGCACTATTTTAGCCCTCATCGGCAAGATCCGAGTGGTAGGCACAAATTAAGGACTTAATCTTGCCACGTACATCAATGGCGGTGGAATGAAACTGTCAATTGCACATCCTGATTTCACCTTCGAATTTTATATAAATGATAGAAGCTACAAAGATAGGGATATATTTTATTTAACCAGGATGAACGATTTAACACTTTAAAAAAGCAAAAACTATTGTGAAAAAAATTGTCTCCTAAAAAATACCCCCGAAAAGAAATAAAAACACGTATTTCAACATTGGAAACTTGTTTATAGTTACCACGACACTTTTCTCTAGACGAAACGCACTCACGCACATTTATTATTATTAAAAAAAAACACTAAAAGCACTGAGAATCTTTGTGATAATTTTAAAGCAAATAAAATGTTTTGGAAAATATTCCATCTTGTCACTGACAGCCGAGCAACACGGCCGGCAACATAATTTTCGTAGTTCCGCTCTTCACCACCATGAACGCAAAACAGTGTCCTTCACATATATTTAGTAAGGGGTATTTTGTATGGGAGCTTCTTAAAAGTAAGGTATGAAAGATAGGGGTTAATTGAGGCTATAATCCACGCTTACTTGGTCAGACGGGTGTCGACATCGAATACTATAACGGTCGTTTGTTCACTAAAACTATTTCAACTACGTCTTCTTCAACGCTGGATATTGATAATAATGATAATAATTTTGTCTCCTAATTATGTAAGGTTCTCGTGTGATTGTCAAAGTATGTGCCATTAGGGCAGAATCACATTGACAGTAAAATGCTCACCGTCACCATCAAAGCCCTCACCGTATTTCGTTAATTTACGCATTTTCATTGCAATTCTTACGCAAATTCTCAATTATCGTGTTACATTATCTCATACTCGGTGGCCCTAGGTGAAAATAGTATAAGAAAATTGAATAAATAAAGCGAAAATGCGATAAACGGTGAGCAAAAACACTGTACGAAAAACTGTAGCAAAAATCCTACAGTTTTTTTTGCTTACCGTTTATCGCGTTTTCGCTTTATTTATTCAATTTTCTTATATTATTTTCACCTAGTGCCACCGAGTATGAGACAAGGTAATATCGTAATGGAAAATTTGCGTAATAATTGCAATGAAAATGCGTAAATTAACGAAATACGGTGAGGGCTTTGACGGTGACGGTGAGCATTTTACTGTCAATGTGATTCTGCCCTTAATGTTCTCTCCAACTCCAAAACCTCGCCTCAACCCATTTAATGCTGTGTCTTGTAACATTGCGCATAGTGTCATATCCAGTACTGAATAAAGTTCTGTGGAAGATTCTGTTCTCGGGGATTCATTATTCAAGGCATCCCCCAATATGATGATTGCGAAGCCTTAACCGGAGCTCTATGAGACATTCACTGCTAGACTGCCCGCTACAGCAGCTCTCCAAAAGGATCATGCTGAATTCCCGTCCCTCTAAAGGTGCATTTGATCATTATTGTTGGTTGCACCTTAAGGAAATAACTGCTAGGAGAAGCTGTTCACTTGACTTCCCAGGATAGAAAGATAGACAGGAAAGTTAGAAGGATGGAGTCTCCCGAAGATGTGAAAAAAAAACCTCAGAATGGGGTTCATCCAGGAAAATTACTAATTTCTAATTACTGTAAGTTTCTAATTCCCTATATACAGTAGACTTTCTCAAATTCGGGCAATTGGGATCGAAATGTCACCCGAATTAGAGAGAAATTCGGACATCAAACTGTTTGGAATATACTGATTTTTTATTTATCTGCATAGGTACTCAAATTAATTTGACATACTCATCTTTATTGTAAATTTCAAGAAGACCTTTTAAAAATGCAAAAGAACTTCAAAACTAAAACAAACCATGGCAAACTTAAGGATAATTGCTTCATTCGATAATCATAATCAAACTTGAAAAATGCCAACAAACGATTTTCGAATTTAACTGCCGCCCGAATTAAAAAGTAGCCCGATCTTAAATGAGCCGAATTTGCGAGAGTCTACTGTAGTTTCTCAGATTAATCATTAATTTTTGGGATCTAGTATATTTTTTGAATCTATTACAGATCCAGCTTATATTTGTTTTTGAAAGAAATAATTGTTTTCAAAATTATCCATTTTCAATTTTGATGAAATTTTGACACGTCACAGTTAAGAGCCAGATCTTTTCAATGATGGTGTTGCGAACCTGCTTTGAGGCATGCCCCGCCTAGGGGATGCTGCATGGCGCTCTTTAGGAGATGAGTGCCGTGCATTAGTGAATTTTTAATTTACCCCTATACTTCATGCGAGCAACATATATTCGCAGCGAAGTGAGTCGAGTATATGTGCTCCTCTCTGAGAAAAAATGGGGGTGTGATTAACCTTTTTTCCTCATAACTTTAACACTTTTTAGATGTAAAAATATATCAACATTTTTTAATGTTAATTTTACACCTTTTTAAAGGGTAAAATTAGCATGAAAAGGAGTAACTTTAACCCCTAATCTACCTAAAAAGCGTAATATTTACACCGATTTCGGATCAATACTGCAGGATAAAATTAACATTTCTGGAATGCTATTTTACTTTTTTCGGATTTCTCTCTCACTGAGTGGCGTCCCTCAAATTCAGCTCTGAATCGAATTTGCAAGCATTCCGAGTTAGCTCACGTTGAAAATCTCACCTACATAATCCGGTTTCCCAACCTTAGGCTTAGACTTAGTTTTGGCCACAGGTTTTTGGGTCACTGCTTTACTCTTTCTGGAAGGGCCAGCTGGGGTTGAAGCTGAATCTTTAGGATTGGAGGTAGGCACGGGTGTGGGTTTCTGCCGCTCATCAGGCCCCAGATTGGGCCCTTTTTTGGCAGATGTGGATTGTGCCTTGTTCCTTTGCAGATTCTCAGAGGTCTCCACAATCCTTTTTTTTTGGGTTCAGTCTTCTTTCCGTGTTTACTGGCAGGTTGTCCCGTGGCATTGCCTGGGCCAGGTTGACCAGTATCACGTTTACGTGACGGTGGTTTTCTGTAGGACGATTTCGGCCTAAATGCCACCTGCTCAATGCCGAAACTCACTTTCAGACCTTTGGGCTGTAAGGCTCGGTAGGTAGTATGATCAACTGATTAGGATTACCTATCTGTCCCTTTTCTTCACGTCCTCGAAAAATGATGACTGAATAAGGTGTTTTAGGGTGGATACCAATTATTTTGGCTAAGAAATGGAGCTTAGGGTATGGAAAAGCCAGTTTTAACATTCCACATGATTACTCTTGCGTATGTCGTCAATGTGTTAATTATTTAATTTCCACACTCATGGTGGAATTGCATTGAGTGCAAGAACGTAATTGGATCATTCTTCTTCATCACCATCGAGACACTACTCATAATTTAATGCACAAATCCACTTTTTTTCACCTTACACAAATGCTCAAAGAAAATACCAAAGACACTGTGAAATAGTTGGAATAGTAAATTGTTAGTTTTTAATTCACATCTCAAGTTAATTTCTCTTCTCTCTTTCTAAACTTGTCCATTTGTGTCGATAGGTGAGTGTGATGGCATGTGACTCCACACAGAAATCTGGATCTCATATGGGGATTGCATTTTTCCCCCCTCGGTTTCGTATCAAAATGCATCTGAGGAGAGTCATAAAAATTCCATAAGCGCATATTCTTTTATCACTGCAGTTAGAAGTTTTTCCTTGCGAGATTCGCATCGTTTGCAACCAGCACAAAATTATTGCCAAGTACCATTCCTATTAAATGCTGTGAGGGATTTAGAGAGAACGAGAGATTATGATTTATGCCACTGAAGAGATCCTCTTTAGTGGTTACCATGAAAGAATCACTATTAGTTGGATAATTGCAATGGATTCCTGTATTAATTACTTATTTTACACATACATAAATTGCCACTTTTTGTCAATCTCATGCACTCCTGTGGCCATTTGCTGCCTTAATAGCTCAAATCAACGTAAATATATTTAAGATGAGCATAGGGTGAGTTTGCTTATGGCCTCAGAGATTTCTTACTAAAATTGTTGCAGTACTGTTTTAAAGTTAGGAGTTTCTGCTAGAAGGATACAATTTTTATAATTGGATGAAGAACTGGCGTCATATGTATCGATAGACGACTCTCCGGTGATGGCCAGTGGATTTGAAGTCACTTCACAAAAAAAAAACACTTCTTTAATCTTGCCCAGAGCTTTCGGTCCTGGATATGGACCTTCTTCAGTGGCTACAAGGATTTTTACATTTATTTTAGAATAAAATTTAAATACAAGGTCGTTTTTCCGTTGGACAATTCAAACTTCTACTCCTTCTACTCACTCGACTAAACTATGTTTTTTGTACTTTTTGAGGACCGTTATTTTGAAAGTGATGATTTTTCCAAATCCCAAACGGTCTTCAAACTAAAAGTTTATCCTAGTTTTCGAAGATCTCAAAAACCTAAATAGCAATCAATTTTATTGACTTTTGAGAATTGGATAGACCATTTGCCCTTAATAATCGAATCCTCAGTTAGATTTTTTCAAAAAATCTCGACTGATAAGAAAATAGACCAGTTAAACCATATGGCTAACCTTAGGACTGAAGTCCGTATTAGTCATATATGGCTTAGATCCTCTAATTTATCAGACAAGATTTTTTTTTTAGCAAATTCTTGCTTCAAATTGGATATTAAAGAAAAGTTATCCATTAGATTTTGAAAAATCAACAAATTTGTTTGTTATTTAGATTTTTGGGGCATTCGGGAACTAGGCTATGCATCCAATCTGAAGCCGGTATAAGGTAAAAAAAACAACTACCGGTTCAATACCGATTGTACGAGTAAAGCTGTCGTATTGCAAATTTCAATACGTTTCAAATTCAAATTAATCCTATCTTGATTAAATTAGACAGGGGCATGACATTTCCTATGTTTCCCATATGTTTCTAGCGAGCCGAAAAACTTTTGAGTTTATTAGCTGTTTTCTGTCATTGTAGAATAAATTAGCAAAAAATACTAATACAAGATAAAAGCTAATTTAATAACGAAGAGGCAACCGAAAACCGTAAACTGGCAACTTACGTAGTTTTGGAGATATCACATGAAATGTGTACGAAAACAGGAAAAAAATTACACTAAAACCATTCGCATTTTTCAGAGCTAATGTCACCTCCCTGAAATTAGATAAGAAATAATCCCTGTAAAGTGGTTAAAGTGCAACTTTTGAAAATTCCGATCATAGTTAAAATTACAATATGTCATCGAAAATGTTCATTCGGACAAATTGGACATTTGGGCAACAAAAAAATATGATTCTGATGATGAAGGACTAATCCCCATATTAGGGAGTGTAAATTAAGGCCAAAAGCCTATTCTTGTGGCTTATAAATCGGTAAAAGATAAGCAAAAACGGTCTACAGTAGACTCTCGCTCAATCGGCTCCATCGGCTCTTTTTCAATAGGGCGAAAAATTTTGTTGACAATTTTCACGTTTGACTTTGAAGTAAATTTTCAGTGCTTCTTGTGTAATTTACAATGACTTTGACGCCCAAATCTCTGGATAATGGATGACATTTAGCCCCACATGCCCAATTGAGAGAGAGCCTAGTGTAACAGCGTAGCGTCATTTTTCTCTAAATTCCAAAAATTCCGAAAAATTTGGCAAAATATAGTCACCAATGGACCACTTAGAATCAATCTTTACTAGTCAAACTTTGTGATTCAACTCTTGGACATTTGTCCTCTCGGGGCGCAATAGTGGCCCTTTGAAGGCTAGCGCGTGAGGTGCAATTGGTTTCTTTTCTCAATATTATTGTGGTGAGATGAAGCACCTTGGAGTGACCGTGGATCCCAAGAAGGTGATCTTGCGGCACCTTTGATATAATTAAATACGACTTGGTCTACTTTGATAGCAAAGCACACCAGAGGATTACCAATTGACTTATAGTGATGGTAAATCCACAGGTGAATCCCATACTTTATTGTCTTTTGCCGCACAATTGTGCAAATGTAGCATCCATGGTGAATTATATATTAATTTTATTGATCTCACGGTATGGCAAAGAAAAATATGCCGTTTTGTATCAATGGCTTTGCGGCTCGTGTCACAGCATCTGCGCAAAATCTCAAGTGCTTGAAATGTGTTAATTATGCTAATTACTTGTGTACAGTGACACGCAATTGGTATTCACGGTGATCCATTGCCTGATGTTCACGCACTGTGCAACTGAAGCATTTGGTGGCAACGTCACATGTACCTACAATGTAATCTGTTGGAGAACGTCCCACGCATTTCTCGGTGACCACCTTGATTCATAAATCACGCATCAAAGAAAACGGACACTTCTGCCATGCCACGAGACTTCTTTGGGACTTGGAGGCAAATCTGCCGCTGTTCCATCAATAATCTCTCTATGAGGGAAAATTGAGACATTCCATGAGTGGTCTCTCTGGATGCTCCATGAGAAATGTCGACAATGCCATGGAGGTGGAGAAAAAGAGATACTCTTTCATTCAACAATTTCCATGCCATCATCAAATTGATGAATTTCCTCCTTCGAGTGGTAGTCAAATGGAGAATCCACCTCCGCCACTCAATACCATTATTTATCGTTTCTCATCTCATGTCGATAGTTCTGGAAAAAAAAACATCTAATCAAGGGGAGTACGCTGAATTATTGAGATGTACACCCTCAATTCTTTATTTTTACCTTTCTGAAGAGAGAGATTTCCTAAATAAATTTAAAATAAACGATTGTTCAAGGGAGTGGCAAAAGTTACATAAAAGTTACCTTTGTTAGTTACTTTTAGAAAAATCTAGAATAGCTCATATTTTACCCTTAAGTGGTCTTCAGAATAGAGGTTTAGTCCAGTTCCTGAAGGTCTCAAAACCCTAAATAGCAACCAATTTTGTGGTTTTCTCAGAATGTAGCTCATTTGCCCTTAATAAGCCAATTTTAAGACGAAGGACAATGGGCAGAAATGTACGGGAGCTGGTCCAACCCATCACCAGAGATGGGACTAGGTCCATTTTGTAGGTGTTGGTCTATGACTTAAAATTTACCGAAACAAAGTCAAAAAAGGACTGTCAGTCCTCGGGAAATTAATGATATCCTTCGGAAAATTTACAACTTTGACAATTTATTACTCAAAAACGGCTTAACCGATCTTAATGAAATTCGGGACAAAGTCGATGTATGACTTAAGCTTTAAATAAATATTTTTAGATTTTCCCCCTTACTGCTCCATCTGGTAGCTCCCATACAAACTAGCCATGTTTTGAAGCCATCGCACATTACAAGGCAAAAAAACGAAAACTTTTTTCGTTTAATGGCAAATCACAGGTATTTTCGGGGTTTTTGGTGCATCTTGAACATATGACCCGAAGAGACTTATGGTCCATCATGTCAACTTTTTCAGATGTCTTAAAATAAGGGTTCTTAAGAAATTAGTAGAACTATTTTTATGAAAATAGTTTTTTTAAAATAACGGCATATCGTAAGTTGTTGGCACCAAAGAACGTTTTCTAAAAAAAGAACTGAACTCAAGGAACATTTTCCCAAAAGAAACCGTATCCACATCTCTCTTGTATCCAGATTTTCTTCAAAGGTCCTCGAATATTACTAATTCCACTAAAAGTATTTCCTCGATTGCATACTTTTGTCGTCTTTAGAGAAATATTCTCCCTAAAAAAGGAGTTAGGACTGCTAAAGTTCATAGGGTTTGAAGGGTACCGTTACTAAAGAATTTTAGCAAAAGGTTCTCAGTATAATTAATTAAAAAGTTTTTTTTCTGAATTTATTACTTAAAGTATTTAAATAACGGTATCTTTTAGGACCCTGCGATCTTTAAAGGTTTTAACTCTTTTTTCAAGGAGAATATTACTGCATACCCAAGAAGCAAAATAGCTGCCTTATAGAACCAAGTATTAAATAAGTCTTTTAATGCACTTTAAAAAGACTTAAAGTGAAAATTTTCTATTGAAATACCTATAGAAGCTCTTAAGATCCTTAAGAGTGCGCCACTTTATTTATAGTAATCTCTGTGACGGAATCAAGAGCGTTTTAAGAAAATAAAAAGATTTTTGGTTCTATAGTGCTTTACTTAAGGAATTCTATAAGACTATATTAAGAAAAAATTGCTTCTTGGGTAAGAGACATTTTCCTGGATACAATCCTCTTTTTATGAGTTTGAAGGATCGTAAAAGATTTATAAGGAAGATCTGGAAAATTGCAGGGAAAGTGAAAAGATAAAGATATGGTTTGTCCAGGAAAATTTTCTTTGACTCCTTCTTTACAAATTATTCTTAGAAACGACGAATTTGCAAAAAAAATCAGTAGAATTCTTATGTTTTATGCTCTAGTGTCATTCCTACATATTTTTGGGGTTGGTCCCGGAACAAAAGTTGTTACCTTTGCCAATACCTATTTGATGGTATGGGTCTCATTCGTGGCGAAGGGTTGGACCGTTTTGCCCAACGTGTTTTTCCAAAAAATTTTGACTGATAAGAAATTAGATAGGTTGAGCCATATGGCTAAGCCTTATACGGACTTCAGACCTAAGGCATAGCAATATAGCTTAACTGTTATAATTCCTTATGAGTAAATATATTTTGAAAAATTTAGATTAATATTGGATTACTAAGAACGAATGACATATTAGATTCGGAAGAAACAATAAAATTGGTTGCCATTTAGGATTCTGAGACCTACAGGAACTGGGCTTGGCTATATGGACCCGAGTGAGTCCGACAGCCTTACATAAAACAGAAGAAGAAGAAGGAACTGGGCTAAACCTCTAGTCTGAAGATAGCTTTAAGAGTCCATATTAGGGATGAGCTGTACATGAGAACTTAACCTTGTAGCATGGAAGCTGCAGACCTCGCACCGTAACGTTTCTCGGAAGTCTCCGTCGCCATACAGCTCTCCGGAGTGGGGCCCCTATTGCCTATTCCTGGGGAGCCACGAATCAAGGTTCCTCATAGAGGTTGAAGGCCGACCGAGGAACCCAATTCGAATACAACTTCGGGATCGCTCACCGCTCCATCTATTAGCGTAATAATGCTTTCTAAAGTTAGTCGTTATAACACCTCAACGATTTGTATAATACTATTATATTAGACAAGTTCATCTTTCAACGCTTAAATTTTAAGTATAAAACTCATCTCACAATTGTAAAATAAAAAATAAAAAAGAAAAAAAAATTAGTAATCTACCCCTTGAAAGTGACGAAAATAAAAAGAACAAACACTTAGAAGATGCAGAGCCACATTAAAGTCCTCTCTGCTGCTATATATTGATTCCGATTTCCAACTAATTTTAATTTCTCAAGAGATAACACCTTTTATTTCCTTGGAATTGTTGTGAAAAGCAATTTTTTCCTTTAGATGCGGGATTCCGTCTGTGAAATATCGAGGTGTGCGTCTCTTTTGAAGCCAATGGTAACACATAATTAGGAGATGTTAATTGAATAAAAATCACATAAATTGATTAAAAGCAGGCAGAAAGAGAGGCCAAAAGGATGGTAAAGATGGAATATAAATTCACGATTGGAGGGAAATTGTGTCAAAAACTGTTGGAATCCATATAAGACACCGATGTTGTTTTTCAAATCACCATCAAAACCACATAGAATATACATAAAATTTTTGTGATAATAAACGAACCAGTTTTATTGTAGGTGTCTCGATATTCTAAAATAAAAATAAATAAATACCTCACCTGGGCATTTATGGCAATTCCAAAGGCGCGATTTGCTCTTCTTTTTCCCTCAATCTCTGAGTAATCATCCGGTTGTTGGACAAATTTTCTCTGTTGGTATAAGAAAAAAAAAAGGAACAATTCATGGCGAGTCAGTGTTTCTTCTGTGAAATCTTCATGTCTGGAGAAATAAATTGAGGCAATGGACTTTAATACCACGATTTATGCGACAGCACCATTCACGAAAATCTCGCCAAATTTTTATTATCCACATTATGTGATGGTCTTCAGGAACATTTTCAGTGTCCATGAGGGAATTTTCTGCATTCCACCCAATGGTATTCAATTTCTCTCCATATTTTGCCCCCGCGACTGATCTTTTATTGTGTCACGCATAGGTCAAGAGACAACCACAAATGCCATTAAATCACAAAAGAAAAAAATTTCACTCGAGCTTCATTAAGTACGATCATTGCTATACCTGAAGAATATAGGCACTTTGCTCTTTTTAGTGGGCCTATAACTCTTATAGTAAATTATCTGAAATAGGATGATCTCTAAGATTTCCACATATTCGACTACACTAATCAGGAATCAGGAACCAACAACTCCGGGAGCATAGAAGAAGCATCCACAATGCGAGGAAGGCGCTCCTGGGCGGGTCTACAAACGGATTAGCAGATTCTTCTAGGACGGGATATGGACATTGTAAAAATGATTACCTTTGTAATGAATATATCTCGATACGATTAATATAATAATAATAATCAGGAATAAACTGCGACTCAATTTTATGTATCACTCTTGAAGAAATTACACCTTCATAAAAAATTGAGCAAAACATTTTTGAATAGTGGAAAATAACTCTTATAAATTAAATTACATTCTTCCAAAAATAGCATTTCTTTATCAGTATTATGCTGTTCTGTACATTTAAAATTAGTTCTTTAATTCAAAAATTCTGTTTTTGGAATTAGATTATGTGATCATAGTATTTTCAACACAATGATAGGATAAATTAAAGACAAAGACAAGCTTTGTGCTAACTGATAGTGTGACAGTAAAGCGATCTTCAGACTAGATTCTTAGGCCAATGCCCGAAGGTCTCATAATCCTAAATGGCATCCAAATTTATTGCTTTTTTAGAATCTATCAGGTTATTTGTCCTTAATAATCCAATCCCATCCAATCCTAAGTTAAATTTTCCAATGATTAAGAAATTAACAGTTAAGCCGGGTAAGTCTTAGGTCTGAAGCCCGTATAAGCCAAGACACACGGACTTTATTTTGGAGTCAATAAACACGGTATAGACCTTTTTTAAAAAACTTCTATATTAGGTGAGATTCTTAACAATCTCACCTACTATAATCCTAACAAAATTTCATGTCGTCCGATCGACCTCAAATTTGGCCAAAATGTGTTTCAGCACTTCCTGATCACGAATATATATGTGGCTATTTTACGTTCCCGGCCGGCCGGCCGGCCGCTCTTTGGAGCTTAATAGCTCCTAAACTAAAAAAGATATCGAGTTGCGGTTTTCGGCAAAGGTTATATATCGGGTGAAAATTGCAACTTGGTGCATAGACCCCCCAGCCCCCACCCCTCCTTCCGCCATTTTGAAGACCCCCCTTTTTTTGTTTTCTCAATAGCTCCGCCCCTATGGCATTCAGCGGACTCAAATTTTAGTATGTTATAGCTGGGCCTCAGAGCTTTCCATCAATACCAAACTTAAGGTCCCCCGACCCCCCTGACCCGAGCTATAAGGGTCCAAAAAAAATTTCTTAAAATGGCCATAACTCCTGTTCTAATTGTCAGAATTTAAAAAGTGAGGCCTTTTTGGAAAGCTCTCGTGAAATGCCACTTCTCCTTCTAACATCGCAAGTTCGTAAAACCACCGCTAGGGGCGCTTTTTTTAAAAAGAAAATTTTTAAATCTTAAAAGTTAAATAACTCAAAAATTCCATTGTGCATCGGGCTGAAAATTTAGTATGTTGTAGCCGTTGATTATACCTATCAAACAAAAAAAACCTTAAGTCGATCCATAACCCCTGACCCGAGCTATAAGGGGTCAAATTTCGAACATTGACCGGCCTCTATCTCCGGTTCTAATTAACATAGCGACCTAAATTTTACCTTTTTGGTTTCGTCTCGATGAGCACTTTCAGATGGAAGTTCAAAAAGTCACCACAGATGGCGCTGTGATAGCGTCAAAATTCATCGAAATTCAAAGTCACTTTTCTCAAAAACGGCATTGTGCAAGTTAATGAAATTTTAGTATGTAGTAGTCCAGTCTAGGACGTTTCCAAAATGGTACGTATGTGCGCTGTGGTTTCAATAGAACCGGAGATATGAGGGGTCAAAGTTCACAAAATTCAAAAAATCATATCTCCGGTTCTATGTGACCGATTTTGATGAATGAGGGCTTAAACGAAAGATCTCACCAAATGCTACAACTTTCTAGAATGTTTGAACTTCGTGGGACCAACACCAGGGGCGCCACAGTCGAAAAACCAATTTCAATATCACATAACCTCAATTATCTCGACTGTCGCTGAACCGATTTTGATGATTACTTCAACATAATTGTTGAGCATATTTGTCTCTACATTTCGTCCATACATCATTTTCCGCTCAGACTACGCTATCACTCCGATTTTGCCGTTTAAGTGTGAAAAAATTGATTTTTCCCATAATAACGCTTTGAAATCACTCAGATGCCAATTTGACTGCCTCTACTCCACCAAGACACTTAAAATAGGGTTTTAAATGGAAAGTCCCGCAAAATACAACAATTCTTTGATTTAGTTGAAGTTCAACAAATGAACACTTGGGGCACTCTGGATGAAAAAACGAGTTAAGAAACAAAAAACTTCGCTTATCTTGGCTTCTGAGTAATCGATGAGTTCAAGTTCTACGGCAAAATTATAGAGAACATTCTGGTCTACATTTCACCCATATAACACTTTTCTGTCAGTTCATCCAAATCCTTGACATTTTGGTTCAAATACAAAATTTGTACAATTTCACGAATTTGATTCAAGATAACTGAATGGCGTCTCCCTACTTCAGCATCAAATCGAATTTGCATGCACTCCGAGTTAGCTCACGTTAAGAATCTCACCTACATAAGCCGGTTAGGATTATCTGTCCCTTTCCTCCTCTTACGACGTTTCGGAAATTGATTGTCTCCTTCCTCAGGTATGGATAGGTATGGGGAAGTTCTTATCAGATTTTTGGGGAATCACTTGGACAATTACATACACTTAGACTTCATAAATCACTTTCTGGGACGATGACACCATTTGAACGGTTTTCTGTGCGTGTTTTTTGTTTAGGATGTTTAGGAATGTTTAGCATTAGATGCAGGATTAGATGAAGAATGTTTAGGATTAGATGCAGGAGAGAAAAAGTTCCATTCGATTTCAAACCATCAATAATATTCCTTCTTCTATATATTTAAGAATTTATGAAATTCGAAAAGTGGAATAAATCTCCGGTTTGAACCTCTTAATAATGTATCGTTGCTCACCAACACAAACACATAATCCGAAAAGCTAAAATCTCGCAGAGACAAATCCCGAAAGTCAACGGAGAGCCTAAATCCCAAAAGCTAAGATTCCCAAAAGCCAAAATCCCGAATAGTCAAAATCTCAAATGGGTCGATACCGCGAAAGTCGAAAACCCGAAAGCCATAATTCTGAAAGTAAATATCCCGAATGGATCAGAATTCCAAGTGGTCCAAATCCTGAAAGTGACGAAATTACACAGTGGACAATGTGTAGAACAATTTCCAAACGGTGGCAGCCATAATCCCGAAAGCCATTATCCCGAAAGTCAAAATCCTGAACGCCAAAATCCCGAAAAGGCCAAAATCCCAAAAGCCAAAATCGCGAAAGCCAAAATCCCGAATTTTTGAAAATCCTGAAAGGGATGAAATTATATGGAGGAAAATGTTTAGAATAATTTTCCAAGACACAGAAGATTTCCCTTTACCTCCAGTAAGCGAGAGTGAAATCGCGGGATTAGCTATGACACTTTTAAGAATTCGGGATTTTGGCGTTCGGGATTTTGGCTTTCGGGATTTTGGCTTTCGGGATTTTGACCGGGACCCTTTCCAAAATATACAAGTGCGGATGCAATCGTGGGACTAACTAGGACACTTTTAACAATTCAGGGTTGTCGTTTTTTTGGGATTTAGGCTTTTCAGGATAATTCGAATTTGGCTTTCGGGAATTTGAATTTACGGATTTTGGCACAATCTAGATTTTAGTTTTTCTGGATTTTGACCCATTTTGGATTTTAGCTTCACGAGGTTTTGGCCCATTCGGGATTTTGGTCGTTCTGTATTTTGGCTTTCAGGATTTTGAAGCTCGAGATCTTGACTTTCAGGATTTTAACCTGGATCCAATGTCATATGTATCAATTGTTCTACTTTAAAGAACTTAATAAATGTTTTGCAATAAGATTTAATCGTTATTTTAATGGACAATGTGGTATTTCCTGTAGCTTTTGGCTTTTATAAACTTGTTGAAATATTCAATGAATTAAATGAATTTCATATTTGTCTTTTTAATGCTTGTTAAAAATTAATTTAAAATATATTTAAAAAAAATAAAAAATTAATTTAATGCATTTTAAATTAAAAAAAAAACTTTAAGTCCCATAGAGTATCATTCTAATTTTTAAGGTAAGGCGTAGCGTTGCCGTAACCTTTCAATTTAATTCATTACATTCTTCATCATCCATTCATTATTTGGGTAACTAAGAGAAAGTGATCTAATTTCTTGCTAAATCATTAATGAGCAGGTGTTAAATTAACACTTGAAATTACCACAATAAATCTGAAAAAAAAATTGAATTTAATTCAGATGGAAAAAAACTCGTGATTCCTCCTTCATTTTTTCTCGTTCAAAAGAATATTTTCCATTTCATCATTAAATTTAATGACAAGACTTTCGGCAACTTTTCTCAGTCAGACAAAGTATTTCTTCACTGAATCGATCGGTCCTTATCAGTGGTGCCAAGTGAAAAGAGATCCCATTAAATTTGAATTGGAATTCTCAGTCCAGATCCAGAAAGTGTGGTCACAGCTAAATTGAGAGTTTCTCAAATTGGTGTGAGACATTCGAAAATTATGTGTAACTTTGAGAATTCCTCACATGCTGCTTCTTGGATTCCTCAGGAGGTATCTATTTACCATAATACCACTCTATCGTGGATTAAAGCGGCATAATTTGCTGTTTGATACACAAAATCTCATATCACTTTGGATTCCGCGGCTGATGAATCTCATTTCTTCTCTTTCATTTTGTCATCTAAATTGGATGATATTTAGGTTCAAGACCAAGCCTTGCAATGCAATAAAATTTTTAGTGTAGACGCGTTTATGCAGGAGGAGTGTCTCGAAAGGTCGTGACTGCGAGGGATTCTGCTCTACTCTACAAGAAAATTTATTCATCCACTTTCAGTTCTTGTAAGCTTCTGAATTTGTGGCTTACCGTTGTCTCCGACATCAGAAACATGAGTCAAATTGTAAACTCTTCTCCAATGCCGGACGCTCTGAAAGACATTGAGAAAGATGGGAAGCAACATGGAGGTATAATTGAGTGAATTTATATCATTTGCAGTGTGAGAATATTATCAGAAAACATATCTCGCAAATTCATGCAGATGTTATGTGGTAAGTTTTGTGTAGCTTACAAGCCTTGAAATTGGTTTACCATTGACTAATATTAAAAAATCAATTGATTAACATTTAAATGATATTTCTTATTTCCATGAGAATTCCATAAAAACTTAAATCAAAATTAAATAAAACAAATTTCCAATTAAAATAGTATATATAAATTATACATAAAGTGTTCAATTTAGTGTAGTTTCTAGCCTTATTTTTACCTTCCTGGATTGTTTATTGGTTAACCAAAGTTTATTGGTTCTGAGGGTTTTTGTTTCAGATTCTAACGATAAAAATATTCAGTATTAAAATAAAAATAAAATCATCTAGCGTTATGTCATGTGTCACTTACAAGCCTCATACTAACTTAATTATGGGTAATAATAACACTTTTAATTAAATTTCCAATGAATCCAATTCACTACTTTTAAATAATTTTGCTCACAAGTCCAAAATTCCAAGCAAAAAGACTTTCTACGAATAATTCTAATTAAATTTCCAATGAATCCAATTCACTACTTTTAAATAATTTTGCTTTTCCAAGCAAAAAGACTTTCTACGAATAATTCTAAATTTGAAAAGTTTTAACTACTTTAATTGTTACAAGTGTTACTCGTTCCATTCCCAAAAGATTTGTTGTTTTTTGGTAGAATATTTTAGAACAAAATATTCTAGCAAATGTAGGGAAAGTCTTTCAGGCTTCGCACATACTCTGACTTCGAAGATTTGAAGCAGCCACGAGATAAATTACTTTTACTATTTGTTTTAGTATAGGTGTAGTCTGCAAGCCTTATTTTTAATAGCCGTAACTCTGCGGATGCTATTCGGCGGCATTTTCAGGCTGAGCCTTGAGAAATTATCGCCTAAATTTTTCTTCTTTTTGTTTATTTTTCATTTTTTTTCTCATTTTGATGTATTAATTTTTTTTTGTAATTTTTTTTTCTTTTTTCTTTTTTTCACAATTGTAAGAGGGATGACCCTATTATTGTGAATTAAATAAACTATTATTATTATTATTAAACTTTTTAATTATAAGTGCTACAATCTTGCCAAGGGTATCTATTTCATCGTGTCTAAATCATCTTGTTGATAATTCTAAACTAAACCTTGTATTCAAAATTTCCAAAACATGCACAAGCGGAATCTTAAACTAATTCGAACAACTTTTTGTGTTAATTCTGGTGTCGCCTACAAGCCTTACTTCTCTTGACTCAAATACGAATTCTTTTTAATTCGTTTCATTTTGTCTAAATAAGCTTCTTTATACTTCAAATTTCTATTTAGAAAACATTCCAAGAATACATAAGCCAGATTCTACACCAATTTAAATTAAACATTAGTTTAAGTGTTGCCTACAAACCCCGTTTCAACTAAAGTAGACTAATAAGTTTATAAATCAATTCTAATGGCGCTGGCACACCTTTTCAATTACGTGAAATTCAATCGATTGAAATTTTAACCTTTTATTCTTTCAAACTGAAATAAGATATGTTTGTCTCTTTCTGTCAAATAAAAATTCAAATTTCAATTTCATTTTCAATTTTAATTTTAAATTTCATTTGACAGAAAGAGACAGCTGTATCCGATCTCAGTTTGAAAGAGTGAAAGGTAGAATTTCAATCATTTGAATTTCACTAAATTGAAAAGGTGTGCCAGCGCCATAAAATTATTAAATTCTCTTAACATTTATTTTAATATTAAATTTTAGTTGTTGCGTGTTAGCTCAAGTGTAGCTAGCAAGCCCTATTTCCAGGATATCACTTGAGAAATTTCTGAGAATGAACATAAATTATTTGCATAATTTCCGTTAAATTAAAGCTCCCACTGATCAAGAAGTCCCCTATTAGTGATTCTCCTGAGCATCGTCTTGAGGTGAGGAAGTGACCAAAGGAGGGTTTACCTTGCTCGTGCGAGGAAATACGAAGAATGTGGTGAAATGGAGGAAAATTACGACACGACTGTGCAAATATTGCGCGGGTGGGAATGAGAAGGAGAACAATTGATCCACCTCTTAAATGTGAAAGATCACTGATCTACATTCGGAGGAATCTCCACACTCATGGAAGAGGCGCGTGATTTTCCAGCTAACTTCCTCCAAATTGACTGGGCAATTTTGCCCACTTTAGCGCAATTTCCCGGCACTTTTAGCCGCGCAATCTGCATATAAAGTTACAGTAAAAATTGTGTCCATTCTCATGGGTGAAAAATTAAATCTATATGGAGATGCCGCGGAAAAATAGACCTCAAAATTACAAGAGTAATTTTCATGCGCAAATATTTTTTGGTGCATGTTAGTGCTGTTGGGCATATTTGATAGAAACACCATATAGATTATTCTCATCTGCTGCAAAGTGCCTCAATATGACCCTGATCTAAATCGTGATCGTATTCCACGACAGGCATCTTCCACAATAGGGTATTCCTTTTTGCCCAAGAAATCCAATGGATGGAGTCCAAAAGTGTGAGAAGAGAATTGATATCGAGATATTCCGTTAAATCAATTGATTATTGGGATTTTCTTTTGGTTATGCACACAAAATACTTCAAAAAAAAAACTGGCCTTTAGCATCAAGAAAGCGACATATTAACAGATTCTTCGGGCAAGATGATCGCACCAGGATTGAGTATCTCAATCAAGAGAGAGGAATTTATAGGTTTATTGGGCGACAGATCATCTCAATATTTCCCTCAGAGTTTGTCTTTTTTTTTCAATCCACAAGAAATAAAATCTAACATTTTTCCCTCAATGATATAGAAATTCCAATAAATCGTGCGTGGCTCTAATTAATTTGATACTAAATTGATCTACTTGTGTTTTATTGGTGGGGAAATTAAGTAATAAATTTTAATGGGCTCTCTCTCGATACCTGGCAATTTTATCTCATAAGAAAGACAAGGAAAACATCTCACAGAGATGGATCATTTCTTGTGATCATCCCGAGAAATCTTAATCACGCCTTAATACAAAGTGGGAGCGCTAAGATGTCCTCCAGGTATAGATTCTATTCACTTTTAGTGTTTATAAATACCCTCAATTGAAGTTCTACCGATCTATAAGAAACTTGAAGTACATTGAGAAAAAAAATCCAATCCATTTCTTAAATGAGATTCCTAATATTTATTTTATCGTTTTATCGTATTTTTTATCGTTTATTCAGATGTATATTATTTTGGTTTTTGAATTTCTCAACCCTCACTGGTAAAAATATAAGGGTCAATTTAACCCTTTTCAACAAAAATGGATCATATTTGACTCTTTGACAGGTTCACTTGAATCTTTTGAAATTTTGTATGCACATTTATCACGATAGATTTCATTTTGTCGTAAATTTATTACTCCTATCATATTTCTCTCATCTAAGCGAACACTAAGGATGACTCTTTCATTGTTTTTGTTCGTTTATTGCAGAGTTGAATAAGTGTCAAAACAGTGACTCTTTCAAATGATCATCGGTGACCCTTTTATTTTTACCAGTGCTTCTTGCGTTTGTTCAAACGATTCGCTTGAAAACTTGAAAATCGAAAATTGAGAACAGTAGCCAGCGCCACTCGTAGCATAAATGCCCTCATACTACTCAAATTATGCCCTTATACAGAAGGGAAAAAACTTTAAATAATATTATCAAAATAATGCAATAAAGCTCTTTCAAGATAATAATTCTTTTGTATTTGGCGAATCATTTCGCACAAAAGCTGGAGCATGAAAACTTGAGAACAGTTGCCAGCGCCGCTCGTGGTCGTGGTATAAAACCATTCCATCATACAGAAGAAAATATCAATGATATATCAGAATAATGCAAAAAGTCTTTAAAGACAATAATTATTTTGCATTTAACCAACTGTTTCCTATAAAGGCTTGAGAATTAAAAATTGAGAACAGTTGTTAGTGCCACTCGTGGAAGAAAACAGTGTCCCCATAGAGACGAAACAATTATCAGTATTTACAATGAAATTCAGCTTTTGCAATACAGATTTTTTTGTATTTGGCCGACTTTTAGGTTAAAAGCTTGATCTTCGAAAATTGTGAACAGTTTCTGGCACCATTCGTGGCAGAAGACAATACCCTAACACAAAAGAAAAACATGTCAGTAATATCAGCATAACGCAATAAAGTTCTTTTAAGATAGTATTTTTTCATTTGCCCGACCGTTTTGTATACACTCAGGAGAATTAAAATGAGAACAGTTGCCAGCATCATTTGTAAAATGTGAACTAAGGCATAAAACCGTACCAGGAGAAAAAGATTTCACTAATATCAGTATGATGCAATTGAATTTTTTCAAGGTAGTAATTCTTTTGTATTTAGCTTTCCTTTGTAAAACCTTGAGGACCACTAATTGAGAACAGTTGCCACCGCTCCTTGTGGTTGAAAACAGCACCGTTCCATAGACAAATAATGTCAATAATACCAGTATAACGAAGTTAAGTTCTTTCAAAACTAATTAATTTGTCTTTGGCCCATCGTTTCATACAAAGGCTTGAGAACTAAAAATTGAGAACAGTTGCTAGCGTACTCGTGGAAAAAAACACTGCCCTCACGTAGATGAAAAATGTTGGTAATCTCAGTGTAATGCAATCAAATACTTTCAATGTAGGAAAAGTGATACAAGTTGGACAATTCGCCGGTACATGGCTTTTTTCTTGATAAATACAGTACAAAAATTTTTTTTAGCACAAGGAACCAAATTATAAAACTAAAACATTAAAAATATACAAATAAAAATGAAGTACTAAATTTATCAAGAAAAAAACCCTGTCCAAATTGTACTATTGTCCAACTTGTACTACTTTACCCTAGTCATTCTATTGTATTTGATCGAACGTTTCAATTAAGGGGTTACATGGGTCTTTCAGGTCAAAAAATAGACATTTTTCTGATAATAATTTATTTTGTCGAAAATATTTTAGAAATTCCAAGTTTTGGGATAGGAATGAGTAACTTTAGAACAAAATTTTAAAAAGAAATTGAAAAATTTTCAAAATTCGACTGTTGATACCTGATTTTCGGAACCATTCCTCAAGAAACAGACCTTGCGGTAGGCAGGATTTCCCTTATTAGGTTTATCTTAAATAGACGCCTGGATAGACGAAGGATCTTTGAAAAAAAAATAAAATTTGGCTTTTTGGCAAAAGTTTTTGTAAAAAAATATCAATTTTACCCTATTTTTCAACACATTTTGTATTGTAAAAATGGTTCTGATTAAAGGAAGTGCAAATCCTTCGTTTAAACACTAGATAATACTTCTCAAAACAGGTATAAAAAATTTCTGAGAGATCAATTCAGTAAATTCTACGTAATCTTGACTACCGCATTGTAAAACGGTGTTTTGAGAAAAACGCTTTTAAAGTTTTGCAACAATATTTGCGCGCGGGCGGAATGCATAACTAAAACTACTCTACCTCCGAAAGTTTTTCTCAGATTAACTTGAAATTTTCAGAAAATATTTTCAAATGTTTTAATATAAAATAAAAAATTGAAAAAATGATTTTTTTTGGCCTGAGAGACCCATGTAACCCCTTAAAGAAATAAGTGATTAAACAATATTAGAGGCTTTTTTGGGTTAGGACCTCTTTAAATTACTTAACTAAAGTCAGTGAAAAAGGTGAAAATTTTGGAATTATATTAAATAATTTAATTTTAGAAATCAAATTGTTATATTTTAGTCAGTCAAGAAATAAATCTCTACAAAAATGCATTACGTTTGTATACATTGGGAACAATTTTTATCAAGATTACAGTGCCAAATTTAGTGAGTGTTTAAATTAAACCAGTTAGTTGTCAGGCACCTTTAATTATCCTAATTAGCTTTAATAGAACATCTTGATCAGCCCTTTGTGTATAATTTTTTTGAATCCACCTCCAATCGTCGGCTCAGTTTTTTGTTTTTTTTTATTTTCCCAATAATATCAATTGCTGCCACAGTAAAAATTTCTCCAATACAATCTTGTGAATGAATATAAAATTGAGTGACTGGAGTTTATTTGCCAATTCGCCTTAAATACCTTAGAAGCTCATTGATCTCAATTTTTATGGAAATACACCAAGAAAAAGCCCAAAGGAGTCATCAGTGGATTTAGAATCAATCTGTGAAACACAGTGGCAAAAGTACTTCGTCATCAGTTTAATGGACTTGGAGAGCAAGTCCTCCTTGTTCTGAAGAACGTCCCATGGTATAAGAAAATATACCTACGCGCTTTAACTCCTTCACGGTGCGCAAAGAACCCCACAGAAAGTGCTCTAAATGGCAGAACTATAAATCGATTTTATTGCCATCGACGTAAATGGTCGTAATACCTTCTTTTTCCTCTACACCGTCCCATGCACTAATTGCATAATTTCATTGCAAATTATTACCACTTTGGCTGCATTTAGTGCATCATCCCGCAGACTCTATCTTTCCCCGTGGGGGGTGAAAAAGGTTACAATATTGCACCCATGGGAATGCCAAAGATGGTAAGTTTCCGTGCATTTAACACTCAATATGGCTTCGTTGGGATTTGCAAAACTAGAAAAAAAATAAAGCTTATTTAAATTTCAACGTTTTGCCTATTGAATTCCCTTCTGCCAATCTACATGTGAGAGATGGGTGTATGCTAATGCTCAAGACTTCTTATCTATGCACGTGTGAAAGGTGCAAAAAAAAACAGCACACGGAAGCTCCCAGGAAATCAACTCACTCTATTTACGATCATCTCTGCCACAGATCACACTTTTGAGGTGATCTTGTACACTCAGGTGAAATTGTCACGCTTCGGATAGAGGTTATTTGTAACATTTCTGAGGCTTAATAAAGGTTTTCGCTCTTATGATTTAGTTTTACTGCTATAGGGGAAAGTACTCTACCTTAGAACGTTCATGCCTTCGAATAATGTGAATTTCTTTTATCTTCTCCAAGACATTTATACATAACTATGACGTAATTATCAATAATTGATGATGAGATAACTAATAATTAATAGATATGCGTATGTCTCTTAGGAAAATTAAAAGAAAATTGACATTATTCGAAGTCATGAACGTTCGAAGGGAGAGTACTTTCCCCTATGACTCTTTTATATTCCAATAAATTTTGTGTTTAATTAATCCTAATTTTTCTAACATTTTCCGATTAAAGGGGTGTCAAACTGTTCCGAGCATTTAGTACTATTTAAGTAGTTTAAAACTTAACCCAATAATGGCTTAATTTTAAGAAGTTGTAGAACATTGAACTACATAAAAAAATATATGAAAATGAGACAAAAGTCAGAGCTTTGTGACGAACAGAGTAACTATTATGGCATGACAGCCTTAAGGCTAAACACTTATTAAAGGCATTTGTAAAAGTCCTTAATTAAGTAGTTAGTATTAAGCACATGAAAAACATTTTCTCTAAGTACTTAATTAAGGACTTTCGCCTAAGCACTTTTTAAGTAGTTCCCAAAGGTCCTCCTCTTTTTCAAGTTTCGAATTTGGTGGTAGCTTTAACAAATATATAACTGAGTGTCATTTATAACAATTATTCACAGAAAACAAACGACAATTGTTCATTAAAATTTCACTAAAATATAGCAAGGCGATAACATAAGCGCATTAAAATAAACTCTAATAGAATATTTCAATTCATTTCAATTTATCAAATAGGCTATTCCAAGCAACATTTACTCTTCTTGTCCCATTGTAAGCCCAACACTCATTATTCCATTATAATTTCCCTCATAGTCACTGAGTTATACTTTTAACAATGAAAATTGAGTTGGAAAATTCAAATTTTAGTTTGAATTACTCGATCATAAACGTCATTTGGTAGTGGATCAACCAAATTAAAGTTCCATCTAACTTTTACCCAAGACGCTATTGAAGAATCAAACTGCAACTGTAAATGGGAAGATTTTATACAGCAACCACTGGAAAGAAACTGAAAAGTTTGACTTAAAGTTAACCTACACTGACGTTTCCGGAAAGGAGATATGTCTATCTGATCCATTTGTCTGTCAGGTCGTCGTTAGTCCTAGTGTCCAAAAGATTAGAGATAGAGACTTCTAATCTTCAGTAAAACCCCCCTAAGTCGACTCAAACGAAAAGACCATTAACATGATCAGAATTTTTCTATTACTCTTCTTTAGCCAATTTTGTTTTAATTTTTGGAAATGACTTAGAAATGGCCAAGACTTTGCCCATATACAAAAATACCATTGAATAATTCCTACAAACGATTTTGCTAGGTCAAAAATGAAAAAGATAGATAGGGCACTCTCTGGTGATGACCAGTGGACTTGAAATCACCGAGCAAAAGAAATTTCTTCAATTTTGCCCAGAGCTTTCGGTCCTAGATATAGATCTTCTTTTTTAGGTACCTGGCCTCGTAGCAGAAATCCTGAAATTTCTTAAAAAATAATTTCGAAGACCTATAAAATTAAAAATATTCAATGTACCATCAAATACTTTTAATTTTGTTGGGTATTTTACAGCTCGAACTCCACGGAGAGAGCAGTTGTATATAATCCCTCAATTTCTTCACCCCCCAAAACTTTCACCTTCCACCCCCCGGAGACCACTTTTGTCATCAAATCTTCACGTTTCAGCCGTTTCAGACGATTTTTGAGAAATGTCATCACGCTGTTTGTCCGTCTGTCAGTCTGGCTGTCGCCAGGTCTAGAGGCCAAACGGTAAGCGATAGCGACTTGGGATCTTCGGGGGATCCCCCCATAAGTCGACCCAAAGATCGCAAACATGCCCCTCATTTTCCCCCACCCCTCCCCTTCTTGCGATTTTCTTTATTTTTGGATATGTTTGAGAGATTACCCAGGCGGACATTTCGTCCTAAGACAAAAATACCGTTGAATCATTCCTAATAACGGTTCTTCAAGGTCAAAGGTTAAAAAGACACTAGAGAGCGCATTTATCAAGCGAATGGGGTCATATTTAGGCTCGTTGGAAAGGTCTTGGAATTTCCGACAAAACTGAACTGGTTCCAATTGGTTTTGAATCGGTAATGAACCGGTTCCTAACTATAAATTACGTCTGAGGTGTATTTTGGGAAATATTTTGAGTGATTTATATGTCAGTTCAAATCGGTTGTGAACCGGTAATGAACCAGTTATTTACCGATAAGTAATTTTTATTGGAATATTATTTTTATTACTCTTCGAACTATTTTGTGGAATCTATTGAGTATTTTATGAATCGATTCAAATCGGTTGAGAACCGGTAAACGGTAAATGATGCGAAAGTACTTTTGAGGTATAGCATCTAAGTCACGAGTACGAGCATTTCGCAAAGCCTGGGACGCTTTGCCACCCCTTTTTTTATGTTTTATGGCAGAATCTAAAGATGCCTAGAGAAGACCATGCTACAACCCTACAGTCCGCTTTTTCTCAAACTTGTAAAAGAGCTAGAGGCCATATGGCAAGAGATATCAACTACAGGTCTTCGATGACCCTCATCGGAAATACATTACCTAGAGACATTTTTTTCTCTACTACAAATTCCCCTCCACTGAGGCCATTACATTTTCATAATTTGTTCTAGTTTGGTTTATTCATTAAGTCAAATTTAGATTAGTTAAACTTTTTAAGCTCTAAAAAGCTGAACTTTATTCAGAACATTCAAGTATTAATGGCGAAATGCGTAAAAATCATCAAAATTTCAAATTTTCCTCTTAACTGAACTTAACATAGATCTTAACAGAGATCAAATTCTTGAAAATAACCAGTCACAACTAGTTACTCTTTGTTTCGTTTGTCGATTGCTTAGTTAATCGAAAATTTAGCCATAGCCAAAACCAATATTCTCGTACACCACTCCATTTAATATTAATCTGAAACACTTTCCCTTTTCTTAAGCAGTGAGATAATATTATTTTTATAAAATATTTGAACCAGTAAGCAGCCAAAAATTTATCTGGTTACGTTCGTGAGTTTCCTCTCAGAGGTACAATTTTTCAGAGTGTAGTCTTGAGGATTTCGACGCGTGAAAAAGGAGGTGGTGTAGATTTTCTAGCATGGCATTTCCATAAATTGATGGTGTGATGGGAAATGGTATTTGATTTGCATATAGTAACTTCCAACTGCACAAGATTGGTCAGAATCAATCCTCGTGATCAGCAATTGTGGCACTCTGTTCAAAATAATCTCTCGCAAAGGCAAAACCTTCGATGGATGTATGCAAATCGATCTTGACACTTTTCACCATCGTTTCAGATGTCACTCAATTGATCTCTTTTCTCCTTCAGCCACCATTTGTCCGGCTCACGAACGATCGGTCTTGCCTGTGGTTCCACAAGGGAAAAATTCACCTGGATTGGAATTTGCACAAGAATCTCATGGTGAATGTTTTATTTGCTATTTGACAATGAGTCACTGGGACTGATTGATGATCGGAATACGATAAGTTGATCGCTATGAGAGATGGAAATTACAAACACACCGATTCCACATTGCTGCAGGTCAGTTTTATTGTAAAACTATTCCGCACGATCGTGCTGGATCTTCTTGCTCTCATGCCATTCCACTGGTATTCATGGGGACAATTCCTCAAACGCCACGATCAACCTCATTGTTTACGCATTCCACCTACATTGGGCGATCAATCAAATTGGGTGGATTTGATTTCCTCAAGAGGTCGATCAATCCATAGAGATCACTTTGAAGGAAATTTTAAAATCTTGACTAAAACTAGAAAATATTTTTT
Source organism: Phlebotomus papatasi (assembly GCF_024763615.1). Taxonomy (NCBI): domain Eukaryota; kingdom Metazoa; phylum Arthropoda; class Insecta; order Diptera; family Psychodidae; genus Phlebotomus; species Phlebotomus papatasi. Next base: position 4,904,973 of record NC_077223.1, on the reverse strand, counting down.
TGAAAAAATAATGGGTTAATACACTTACTGCTCTGAAAAAAGATCATATTTGTCAATCAATATGGACATAAATTTCTTTAGTGTGTAGAGACCATAAGGCATCGGTAGGTTAACAAATATAAAGTATTTTGGCAAAACACATTCATTCACAATTAGGCTTATTTTTAATTTTTTTTTGTGCAGAAATTATAATTCATAAATAAGTACCGATACGACTTTTTTATAATAATATAAAATTGTTATGTGATGTAGCAAATTACGCATAAGAACATTATGATAGATTAATGATAGTTTTTTAGTTGGAAGAATAGACCAACTTTGCGGGAAACACGAATTTGTTATACTTTCAAGTTCAATTTTATGCTTTATGATAAATACAATATTTAAGAAAATGTTTTGCATTTTGAAAGATATCCCTACGCATAGGGTACAGTAACCACCTATCGCCATGTTTAGGAAAAAGAGGGATTCGTTTTATTATAACTTCTGAACACTTATTACAAGATAACCTAAATTTGACACAAAGTTACTTAGATGTATTAGCTCTAGATACGTGAAAACAATAGTCCTACAATTTAACGCTGAACTACTTAAAAAAATATTTTTTATTAATAATGGAAAAATAACCACTTCGTCGCCACTTTTTACCACTTTTCGCCAGTTTTGCAACCACTTCTCGCCACCCATTTGAAAAGGTCCGAACTCGAAAATTTTAGGCAATGTTATGAAAAGAATACATTCAGCCTAGTCCCCGGCGAGTGGCCTTCAAATTGAAGCCAATTTCTTACTTTCACATACAAATGCGTATGGGAATTTTACTGCACTCGTGATCGTTATGCTAAATACTTAAAAAGTGAGAAGTTTTCCCGTATTATAAGATACCTTTCCGTATGGAGAGATAAATATACTATATTTTTGTTTAAATAATTTTTTTCCTAGGAGCACTGTGAGCTGAGTCCGAGATCAATTTAGGAACTGGCTTCAAATAGCTCCATATAATAAGGCCAACTTTCCACGCGTTTGCATTCAGCATTTCTTTTTCCTCATGAACATCTTATTATTACTCACTTTAAATTATTTTTCTTCACTTTTATTTAAGAAATCAAATTATAGGACTACTGTAAAAGGTAAACAATGCAGATTTGACAACTGAGAATCTACGAAGTGAAGTTAGCGTCGCCTATTGAAAAGAGATGGCGACAGGTGGTAAAATGAACTCCAGAATATTATCACTTTTCGCCATGCCTCGTTTTTATATAAAAATAATGCAAAATGAAATATTAATTAAATAAATACAAATTTCATGTAATCCACAAGTGTAATTAAATATTCAATAGTTAAATTATTTATCCAAAAACGTATATTTTGCTTGATAAAAATTTGATCACACTTAGTATATTTGGTAAGAAATATTGGATTCGATGCACTTGCTTAAAATATTGCTCTTAAAAATGCTCAAAATCGTCAATTCAAAACCAATAATTATTATTTTTCGACTTCATACGTAGCAGCAGTAAAAATACAAATAACTTTGCGGCTCATTTATTTTATAAATCGCGAAAAATAGCGATTTCAATACAAGTGGCGAAAATTGGGGTACTGGCGAGAAGTGGTGATTCCACCCTATGTCAAAAACCAAATTTTTGTTCCCGGAAATGATCGCCTAAATCCTGAAACCCCCTGTATTTTCAATTTATCTTAGTTCTGCAAGGTGACTTACGTAACTTTCTGTTTCAGTTTCGATGTTTCTGAATGTATGTATATATGTAATCACTTAATGGTCATTCGAGGAAAACAGAACCGTCGACTGGGCTACAGGTTTCTCGAGACTAACCGGTACATAGTAAAATGAGACGTATTTCAAAACATATCCGTTCAGAAGCTGGGATCGTTTAGTGTATCTAGATTTGCTTTAAGCCAGAAAATGATCACTTAGTCAGAAAACTATCTAACTCAAAAAATCGATAGATTGTAGTACCGCAATTTCTTTGAGCACGAGCAATAAGAGGTACCAAACTAAACAAATGCTTCCATGTATTTATAAAAGGGAGTTTTTCATCATTGATTTATTTCAAAAATGTTTCTGAAACGCATTATACTTAACGTTTGTCTCCTAATCGTGATAATTTGAAGACGTTGATTTCGTTGATCTACTCCTGCTATCCTTGCTTATTTCTTGAAGTTGCTATTATATTGTTACTTGGGTAATTTTAAAATGGGGTCTAAATCTGCGGCGGGGGTGATGCGATGCATTTACTCTTCCCCTAAATTCTTATGTTTACCTTCAAGCGGGCTAGATGCTTGATAGGCCTCGGTGCACTCATGTGAGTAATGGAAGATTGAGCAACCAATCCTGGTGGAAAGTGACGAACCTGAGGCTAACAAACAAGGGATCTGGTCCTTCTAGATAGGGTTAAGCGAGGGCCTAACAATCCCTCCTCGTAAAAGCAAACTTGTTACGAAAATTCGCAAGGAGATTCCAATAAGGGCTAGGTCGCCAGAACTGGAGGAGGTTAGTGCGAGAGGCCCGGTCCCTTATAGGGACGTTGCAGCTACCTAAGTAAGTAAAAAGTATATTTATACTCGAGTATGAAGACGTGCCCTTGTTAAGTCAAGAAGACAAATATTAGAACTGTAAGTATTACACTGCTCTTGGACTTGTATCACAATTTCTTCTGCAATGTTCACCATTCGACACAGATCTGGTAGAAATATATTTAGATTGATCTCCGAGAATGTATTTAACAATGATAGTCCTACTCACAAAACCATCAAAAATTTTCATTACCTGCCTCTGGGTAAGGTATTGTTTGCTGGGATAACAATTGTCAAGTAAGTCGTACGCCCTACAGGAAGGGTTTATTCAAAAAAAAATCAATCAGAATTTGATTTGCTCACCCTCTGGTTTTTCGCAGTGTGATCCTCCCGATTGTAACAATGTGGCTTTCTTCCTTCAAAGGTACCCGTCTTGTGGCTCAATCTCCGTTCCACTGGGCATTCGTCAAAGTCAAAATATCAACGCAAATGCATATTTTGTCGTGCGGCGATCGCGACTGACAATCTGCCGTTGATCGCGCGCAATCTTCTTGATCTCCCCATGTGATCTTTCTTGGAATCTGTCTCGCCAGATTTTCCGCATTTTCTTACACTGGAGCAGAATGTTTGTGCTTTTCTTTTTGTGTGAAAAATCTATGACTCCTCCACCATGATCGAGATCGTGATCATCAATGGTGTGACCCAAATTTCGGGGTGCGATCTAGCATAAAAGTGGAAAAGATGGCAAGAGTGACCAAGTTCATATTTCTCACGATCGTCTTGTGCAACACAATAAAGTTGATTTTATTTGCTTAATACTGATGCAGTGCTTAAAATTCTAAATATGCAATACGGTACCCACATGCTCATGGAGTCAGGTTCAATACGAGGTGCATTCTTCCTTCTTTTCATCTTTTACCTATAGTCAACTGCATAAGACACTTTGTTGGCAATAGAATGTTCTCATCTCTCTGGCCATTTGGAGTCTCTTCCTCTTCTCAAAGCGAATTGCCATGAGCTATGGAAAAATGGTTAGAAGATGCTCTCGAGTGGGGAATTTTTCGCAGCAAAAAGGCATCTATTTGATGCATACCGAGTGCTAGAGGGAGATGGCCTAGGAAAATAGGGAGAAATACTGAGGAAAAAAAAAGCGTCTTTAAGAGAGTCTGGTGGATTATTTTGCATATTGCATTATTCCATCGTCACATGCAAAATTTTCAGAGGTTTGTGCGAGTGAGATGGAGGCTCCTAGAGCCATGGATATGTCATTTTGGACTCAATGCACCGCGATCACAAATAGAGATCCGCTTCCTGCATAGATATGTCGCACAAGTAATATTTATTGAGCATTCTTGGCACTGCTACGGGACTGTTCTCGAAGAGGGGGCCTCTGAGGAGGCAAGAGGGCCCAACCACAAAAAATGCGGCCCCATAAAGAGTCACTCTCTGTGAGAGACATGGAGATTCCATCGGCAGATTCGTGTCCCTTTTTATATTTTGCATTTTCATTCAATGCCAGACTCAATTATTCCACTTCATAAAATTCACCCAGAGCAATTTCAATCCTAATTTTATGACCATTTCACCGCTTCCACTGTATCACGACACCTACCACAAAGGCATCTACTGGATTTTCATATTCCAGCACTTCTATAGGAGATTGTAATGGATTAAGAGTTCCTGAAGCTGATTCCCTTTGTGCACACAACACAATATTGTCCTTTTATCCAGGTTCAGTATGAAAGTTCCCATTACGCGCATAAATCGATTTATTCCATGAATAACCCAAGAACCCAATAAATTAATATATTACTTATAAGGCAATAACTTATTAAAGTTAATGTCACTGTAAATATTTAATGACGAAAATTGTTGTTTTATGGGAATAATCTTAATTGAGGCACTGAGGCATTTTTATACTACTTCTGTTCAGTGCAATCACATTAGACTTTCTGGCCTATATCTCAGTGAGGTTAGGTCACTCGGCAGATAACGAGAGGTTCAACCAAGTTCCGAAGTCCGATCCAGCATTGAGGTAGGAATTTTTCTGATCTTTATTCCAAAGAAGGTTAATTTATTTAAGGGATAATTTCGAGTCAAACTGACCACGAAACCTGTAAGGAACTCTCTCCTGAATCCCTAAGAATTCGAAGGAACCATACATTGTTGGGGGATCTCTGAGAACTCATGGAACCTATATATATTTTTTAAAATCCCATGGAAAATCCACAGATAACCCGGAGAGCATATGCCTTTTTTTAAGGAACTCACGAAGAAATTAAAGGGAACCCAGGGAACCTATGCATTTTTAGGAATCTTATAGAACATTGGGAACCGATACATTTTTCAGGAAACCCGGAGTTTTTTAGAGTAACCGGAGAGCGTATGCATCTCTTTTAAGGAACCTAAAAGGGACACTGGGAATATATATATTTTCCTGAAAACTCATAGGAAATCAACAGGGAACCAGGGAAGCGTATGCATTTTTTTAAGGAACCTAAAGGAGATCCAGGCAAACTATGCATTTTTTAGGGATCACTGAAAGTCACAGGGAGCCCTGCAAATCTATGCATTTTTCTAGGAAACTCACGAAAAACTCAGAGAGAACCTATGCATTTTTTGGGGAACCCATGCATTTTTCAGGGAATCCAGGAAATACTGGGAATCCACAGTTTTTTTTTGAAAATTCATAGGAAACCAACAGGGAACCCTGAGAACCTATACACTTTTTCAGAGAACTCAGAGTAGACCCAGGGAACCTAGGCATTTTTAGGGAACCCATGAATTTTTCAGGGAACTCGGAAGACCCACATATTTTTCTGCAAACTCAAAGCAAGCCAACAAGGAACCCGAAGAACCTATGCATTTTTTTTCAGGGAAATCATGGGAAAACTAGGAAACCTACGAATTTTTTAGGGAACCTATATATTTTTCAGGAAACCCAGGATACATTGGAGATCTATACATCTTTTTTTGAAAACTCGTGGGAAACCACTAGGGAACCCTGAGAACCTATGAATCTTTCCATAGAACTCACGGGGAACTCAGAGGGATCCCAGCCCCAGAAGCAAAATAGCTGCCTTATAGAACCAAGTATTAGTCTTTTAGTGCATTTTTAAAAGACTTAAAGTGAAAATTTTGTGTTGAAATTCCCATAGCAGCTCTTAAGATCCTTAAGAGTGCGCCACTTTACTTATAGTAATCTCAGTGATGGAACCAAGAGCGTTACAAGTAAATAAATAGATTTTTGGTCCTATAGTGCCTTTCTTAGGGAATTCTACAAGACTATTTTAAGAAAAATTGCTGCATGGGAGGGAACCTATGCATTCTTTTGGGAACTCATCATATTTTCAGGGAACTCGGGAGACTCACACATTTATTTGGAAATTTAAGGAAAACCAACAAGGAACCCGAAAAACCTCTGCATTTTTTTCACGAAACTCATGGGGAACCCAGGGGGAATCCAGGGAACCTATGCATTTTTTATGGAACCCATGCATTTTTCAGGGAACCAAGAAACACTGAGAATCTTTACATTTTTCTGAAAACTCATGGAAAACCAATGGAGAACCTATGGATTTTTTGTTTCAGGGAATTCATGAGGAACCCATATGGAACCAGGTAACCTAGGCATTTTCTAAAGAACCTGAGAAAATTATATATTTTTTAGAGAACTCGGGAGACTTACACATTTTTCTGGAAACTCAAGGGAAACCAATTGGTAACCCGTGGAGTACCTATACATTCTTTTCAGGGAACTCACGGGGAACCTAAACGGAATCAAGTAACAACAGGCGTTTTTTAGAAAACCCGGGGAAATCATAGCCCTTCGGTATGCTTAAAGATTTTTTGGAAACTCAAGGAACCCGGAAACCAAAAAGGAACCTCGAGAACCTATATGCTTTTTCAGGGTAGTCATAAGGAACATAGGGCACCCATGCATTTTTCAAGGATCTCAAGGATTTCCAAGAAATAGCACTACCTTACAAGGCAGTGAATGAAAGCTAGATTCAAACAGGAAATCATTCACATATAGAAGTTCCCGCTCCTGAATCCTGAGACAGTGTATTAAATTTATTTATTTTCTTCAAGGACCATTTACACGAGGGTATTTTAATTCGAAATTTTCTTTTAGAAAAGAAATTGAAAGCGCACTATACGTTTTCTTTTAACCGAGACCATCGAGACAAACTTGAAAAGCGTGAAAAGCTCGTGATAAACACCTGCAAGATTTTATCTCCGGAATTAATAGGAAAAATTTCGAAAATTAGCCTGTGGTAAAACTGTACATTCCGAAAGTCTTCCATTTAAACCATTTAAAGAGATTAGATTTCGACTAAATAAGATTGATTATTTATTTTAAATTTATTAATATATATTGTTTAAAAACTAATGCTTTTGACAGCATTTTTCAAAAATACAAATTAAAGAAAAATTATATTTGAGTAAAAGCGGCCATCGCCGTCTTAGCATTGGTAACCAACCTCCAGAGTGAAAATGCGTCTTTTGACTCCTTCTGTTCTAAGTACCTATTAGTTTCAGTTAATTTTTTCTAGTGGTTCTTTTTTGATATAAACCTTAAGATATCACGTAAAATACTGAGCAGATTTTATGCGCCGAAATGTAAGCTAAATTGAAGTTCAATTACGGAATTTATTGAATCCTGAATTATTTCAGGATATTTTTAGAATGATCTTACTCAGCAAGTCAAATGGTATTTCTCTGAATTTTGACAGAAAATGTGTGAGCTCCTTTGTTTCCCATCATCCAGAAAGGCATCATCTGATCACCTGTTTATTCAAATTTAATGATCATCGAGAGATGGCTGGAGCATTGACGGGCGATGTTGGATGGTTTAAAGTCTGGACGGTGGATGATTGATGAATTTGATTTGTGCAAAAATTGGATGCACCCAAAAACTCAATTATCTGGACAATGCAGAATTTTCGTGGCGCGCCTGAGACGATACATCAACGTCAAAAGTGACACTCTGGATTCTGCTGGATATCCCTCCGTGGTCGGTGGCAAATGGAATGATTGTCCATGCCACGATATTTGTAACATGAAGTCGAAATTCAGAGCTTCTCCACGCTTTAAATTAATCATGAATTAGTTCTGCAAATCTCCGTGGAATTTCTAATTAATTTTCATTGTGGATTCGCAACATCCCCATGGGATTTCCTCTGAAAGATTGATTTTCTGTGTGCATTTTTCGGGAGGTGTACAGCAACTGCCAAAGAAAAAAAGACACGAAGAAGACAAAATCTCGTCTACGGAATATTAAAATTAATTTTCAGCTCCAATTTGTGCCACAAAACTGCACAATTTTGTCGAAGCCAGAGATGTCCTCTTGAATAATTCAACTGACCATTTCTCTGTGACCGCAATGGACAGGTCTTTTGAGAAGCTGGAAATTGATTGAAGTGAATTTAATTAGCACGACAAAAAGTGATGATGATACTAGACAGAGCTTTGGAGTTGATGACACAAGATGCATCAACCATTTGCATTTTATCTCACGCAGTGCCCATAAATGTTCCCAGATCTAGATTGGCCCAAACCATTTTTGGACTGTCCAGAGGACAAATCTTCTGGACAATTGATAACCCACATCACGTCTCGTTGAACCTCAAATCAATCCAACCTTCAGTCTTGCCTAAGAAGTGGTCCGTCGAGGAATCACAGAAACTTGGCAAAAACACCAATTGCCAGACACGGTGAGAAATACCGAAAAGATGATTAGGAATTTAAAGCAACTTCAACAGGAATTTCATTGTAAGTGTCTCCGGCATGATCAGCAAGAGCTGAGAGTTGAAGAGGCTACGATTAATTAGGATCAAATTTTACTACATGGTCCGTTTAAGCGATTGGATTTCGCTATGCGTTTGTTCGATACATCTCTGAGTCTTGGAAAATACCTTATAGTAAAATGGTTTGTTTCTTGGATAAAATCAGCTTATCATCTACGATAAAATCGGAAACAAAACGCTTAGTAAGTATAGCAGTTTTGTCGGAAAAAAATCCGTAACAAATTCTATTTCGCTCGGTAAATAAAGTAAAACTTAAAAGTTACTGCTAATCATATGCAATAAGTCGAGTAGAGAATTATTTTTATTAATTTGATTATTTTCCCTAGTAACCGCAGCAGCTTGAGAGGATGGGACTCAAGGTTAACGAAAGCAAAACGAAGTACATGGTCACTGGTGACACGGCATCAAGATTCCGTTAGAATGTCACTTTGGACGAGTAGAATTTTGAGGTTGTTAATGACTTCAAATAGGGAAAGTGTGCCAAATTTCGGCCAGCTTCTAATTTCGGCCAGTTTGAGTGTAATTTCGGCCATGGAAATAAATTAAATAAAATTATGAATGTTATCTTCGAATAGTCAATGAATTCGTTTTGCTTTTAAATATTTATTCATTTTAGGATGTATTAACACAAAGACCGTTAAATTTTAAGTATAATTTGAATTTAAATTGCGTTGTAAAAACTCAGTGTGGAAAGACTCTTACAAAAAATATGACAGATCGATTGTGTTTCTAGCAGTCTTGCGATTTTTGGTGAAGTGCAAAAGGTTCTCCTTCGGTGTCTTTCATAAAAATTTATTACTTTTCATTAAATATTGTTTGTGTTTTTGTTAATAGTAAATCAATCTTTAAATTTTTGAGTGAAATTTCCCAGCTGGATCCTGTATTTCGCGTAAAAAAGTATATACTTTGTGACCGTCTCTCCGGTGAGGTAGTTTTGCCTATTCCGGCAACATCTTTTGCTTTCCTAAATTTCTTATTCATTTTGTGTTTTTTCCTTCTTCAATTTCTGAGTTCTACAATGTCCAGAGAAAAAAACTATCACTTCTATGAAAGTGATGATGTGGAAAAGGCCTTTGAAAAGTTCAGAAAGGGCAAATTGCTACGGGAATCTGCGCGTAAATTGGAGATGCTGCTCTTCAGGTCTTCAGGATAAATTACACTAAAGATCTCTGGGCTTTTGGTCATATAAACGTATTAAACTGGATATTAAACTCGTTCCGTTTGACGTTTTGAAATTTTCTATCCGTTGCGTCATAGAAGGTGGTCAGAAAAAAGGTGGCCGCTATTTCACTCAAAGTGGCCGGAAAACTACCTAAAGCAATGTCCACATTATTATTAATTTTTCAATATTCTAGGAAGTGATTTAAAGAAAACCAAGATGATAAACTAGTTTTTTGCCGAAATTCGGCACACTTACCCTACCTCGGATCGATACTAATGACGGGTAATGAAGTCCTCGTCGATACTTCGATCAAGGAACGTCTTATGGTCAAGAAAGATCGAAATATACAGAACCATACTGAAGCCAGTTATAACGTATGGTCTGGAAACAGTATCGTTGTCCTGCACAGAAGAAAGAAAGTTTCTGATCTTCGAGAGACGGGTCCTACAGAGAATCTACGGGTCTTTACATGAGGAAACTAAAGACGAACCACAAACTGGAAGAGCTTTATGGAGAGGCCGACATTGTGGCCTCTATTCGGAGGAGAAGATTAAGCTGGCTTGGTCACATTTTCTGTATGCCAGAGGAGAGTATGCCCAGGAAACTGTATGAGCGGAACTTTATGGGTGCTGAGATGCTGTCGAACGTCGGCTTTGGATCGTATGGAATGGCGAGGTGTTGTGCAGGAGGCCTTGTCTCTTTAAGGTACGTAAGAGGCCACTTAAGTAAGATAGTAGTAGTAGTTCAGGAAATTTGAAGCATTCGGCTAACTAATAAAATATGTTATTTAAATGTTCAAAGTCTCTAAAATATATTTTAAAAAAATAAGTCGTTCGAAACTTGAGTAAGCCGAATGTAGCGCATCTTTTCCAATTTCTCTACGATTTCCATTCTCTAGAAGCAAGTTCTTGTCTAAGACCGGTAATGTGCTGACCTACGGGCTTAGCCGTAATTATGCCCTAGACACACTTACGACTTAAGCCGAGAGACGACTTAGTGGAAAATGATGGAAATGTAGTTTAACCATCATTTCTAATATAATAACGCTAAGCCGTCTCTCGGCTAATCCTCAGGTCTGTCAAGGGCCTTACAGTCAAAATAAAGATTAGACTACATTCCATCAGTGTGCCACTAAGCCAATCTCGGCTTAATCCGTGAGTCTATCTAAGGTCGCTTTTAAGAGGAATCGATACCGCTCCAAGTGGCATCTCGTATGTCTATTTCAAATACCAATTGGGGTTTTTCTCATTGGAAAGAAGCTAGTGCTAGAAAGACGTAGTAAAACCGCTGTTGAATCGACCTCAGCACAGTTCCGCCGCTTCGGCTCCTACCTCACCTGGGGAAAATTCATCAGGAGGCAATTGGAAGCGTAGCAAAAAAGTTTCGGATGGAAATGAAGGTGGTTTGGCATCAAAATAAAATATCTGAGATGCCTGAAATTTCCAATCTCACCATTTTGGTGTGCGATTGATTTAAAAAAAAAATAGGAATATTTGTGAGATAGCATTGCATGATATCATCAATATTAATTAATTGATCTGCTAGTGATGATGGTGGGTCAAAACGAAGGCATCACCACAGTTTTCCACAGTTAAGCGTCCGTCTCGCCATAGTCACAATTAGGTAGGTAAATTTATTAGATAAGAAAAAAATTCGTGAAAATAAATTAAGGTGAGGACCGTTGAAGAGACCACCATCGCTCTGGTATTCTATGAATCACCCGTGTCGACCCGATTTGTGAGCCAATTTTCTTGGCAATTCGGCGAACGAGAGCGCGAAGAGCACCTAATCAAATAAATAAAGTGATAAGCATCATCGTGAGACATAAATGCTCTCTTGGGATTGTCGTGTTATATGTTAAAATGCCCATCTGCAGGGAGATTCCATTTATTTGTAGCAATGGCCAAAAACGATCGTACGATGGGTTTGCGGGCCTTGTCACAACGCCCAATATCACTTTATTATTGTTTCATAAATACCAAATAAATTGAATTAATTTTTCACATGGCAGAAAAACCATAAAAATTAATGAAGACTTTAATTGTTGCAATCGACGAGGAATCACTAAATTTGCCACAATCTCACACCATACCGAAAAAAATTGCTAATTGCTTGTCAAATTGCCCCAAAAGAAGAAAATATCGCGGAAACGCATCAGTATCGCCGAGATGCAACAAATTGCAAGAAGAAATCTTGGGCAATTCTCACGATATAACGACAGTTCTTTTTCCCAATTCAACCGAGACATTAATATGAAAATTATCTCTGTGAAAATTAATATTTGCCCACAAAAATATCGCAGTGTTCATCGTAAAATTCCTCCGCATCCTCAAAATGCATCAGCAGAAGACATCGCATGAGGTTTTTTTTGTTGTTGTTGTTGCTTGGTGATCTTGCCCAGAGTTGAATGACTTTCTCCCAGCCACAAGATTATTAATTTGCACACAAGGTAACCCTCCTAATTGGGGGAAATCAAAAAGTCATAAAGGTACAAAAAAAAATGCTATGATAAATTTCTCGCCCTGAATTATTTTTTGCATCTCGCGCGATCCCAATCTCATGCGAATTTCTTCGCATGAGACCAAAAACGTTCTGGGTTGATTCGTATTTTGTATTAATTAAAATTCATCTGAATTTTTATTTGGAATTTTTGGTAATATGAGATGACAATTTCAGTTAACTAAAATATTATCAGCGAACGGTAGCATAGAGATTTCACGCGAAAAATTATCATCATTAATTTTATGTTGAGGCACGGGAAGATGTTAGCAGATCAAGAATCTGGAATATGAATTCAGAGGCTGATGCGAAAAAGAAGCAAACACCATCTGAACAGGTTTAAAATAGTTTGTAATTCAATACTTGAATAATTAGAACAGAAAATTCTAAACATGGGACAATGCAGCACTTTTGTATTGATATTCTTGGACTATAGGGATCTTTGGGGCAAGTAAACCCACCTTATCTTTTCTTCTAGGTTCTTCCTTGAAATTTATTTCAATTAATATTTACAAGCTTCATGTTTTGTAACGAAAAAGCTTGCACAGAGGATAAATATCATAATATCGTTCTGTTTTTAATCTTCAAATTTACAAAATTTATTTATTTCTTTAAATTTATTTATTTATTTATTTAAAATTTATTTCATGGTTCTCCATTTGGTTGCATGTCAAATGAGGGTAGTTGCGAGAGGTTGAAAGGTGTCCTACTCACTAGAATTTTTAGTATGATGCTAAAATTTTATACTCTTGTGTCGATAGCCCAGAATTTAGTGATAAATACGGGTTTTAGACTGAAGGTTCAGCACAGTTGCTGAATGTCTCAAAATCAACATGAAGTCTAAAAAAAAATTGAATTGAATTGAAATTTTATTAGGTTTTCAGAATCTACTGGACCATTGAACCGCCGTCATATTTTATTCTAAGTTTGAATTTTCTAAAAAAAAAACCTTTTTTTTTCAAAATAGGTCTTATGGTTTGACTTTAGGAGTGACACTCGTATAGTATTATAAGACCGAGAGTTATGCCCTAGATACATTGACGACTTAAGCCGAGAGACGACTCAGGGGAAAATGATGGAAATGTAGTTTAACCATTATTTATAATATAATTACGCTAACCCATCTCTCGGCTCATCCCCAGGTCTGTCAAGGCCCTTACTCTCGTATTTAAAATTCAAACCATTTAAAAAGGTTTCTAACTAGTTAAAAAAAATAAAGATCAAAAAATAAACAAAAAATGCAAAATCTGTCCTAGTTAATCAAAGATAGATTAAATTATACAACAATTCAAGTTCAAATCATTTTTTTTTTGTGTCACTTTATTTGTTAGCCATCTATTTTTTTACACAGTGCCTTGACTTGTGCGTTTGTTTTTTCCATTTCCTATTCCAAAAAATACTCTGCGAGGAAGCTGCAAATTTTCTTGCTTGGCTCCGGGTATTTTGTGTCAAATACGAAATATGTAATAATGAGGCATTTCAATGCCTCTGAAAAGTTTCCTGTTCCGATGTGTATTCCTTTAGTTAAAAGTCTTCTTCATTGATTTGTTTTCAATGATGATGAAAGGCTGGACAGAGTTTTTCTTGGCAGCTGCTGCCTCATATCTCTTATCAATTTTTTTTCAACTCCGACATGTCTCTGATTTCCAGCATAAGTCCTTCCTGACTGTATTTAATAGTGTACCTGATCATTTGACCATTTACCTTTCCGATATCTGGCTTTTAAATGCCATGCAGCATTTGAAAAATGCAAAAATCTCGGGTATCTGAATATTACATTAAAAGAATTTTTTTTAAAGATTTAGACATATAAATTGAGATAAATATAGATAAATGTGGATATAAGATTGAAAATATTTATACATTATTTCAAAGAATGGTTAAATATTCTAAATAGATACATAAAAATCAGAAAAAGATTGAAAAAATAATACAGGCGAAGATTTATTTAAAAAAAAATGGGGAGACTAGGGCAAAAGTCACAAATCGAAAATTTCAAAATTCAATATTTTCCTAGATAAAAAAGATAGCGGCTTATTTTTTTCCATAGATAGCTTCCATTGACATTTTTCAATGTAGTAAATTTCTTAAAATTCTAACAAGGAATTTAGAAAATAAAAAATATTCAAATTTTTAGATCTGGTTTTGAAATATTTTCCTTAAAAAGATATCAAGTTTTACCTACTTATTCTCCAAAATTGATGTACTGGTAAATATTAGTTAAATGATTTGGATTCCTTGAATACGAAGCCGTTGTCTGTTTTAGGATTTTCCAAATATTCCTTTATCCAGAAATATTTTTATTAAAATCGACTACTTGGGGTAAAAAGTAACAAAATGCCCAGGGGCAAAAAGTAACGTCATTGTCATGTGTCGCCACTTGTTTTTTCTTATCTTTCTCTATTTTCAGCCATAAATCTGTATAGGGTGAAAGGAACGTCTATTGACACTTTAAGAACTCGTGTCAGCACCTATTGACACTCTGTACTATTTGGGATATGAAATTTGAAGATCTTTGTTTATAATAAAAGGTTTATTACAGAAAAAACGTTATATTACTTATATTTTACTAGATACATTAAATAATTTTCAACATTTTGACGAAGGTGTCAATAGGGGTTCCCTGTCGAACAGACGTTCCTCCGACCCTATATATGGCTTTAGGTTATAGACTTTTTAGGTATAGATCGATCTTGAATTTCAGTATGTCTTAGTTGAGCCTAAAAGTAAGATAGAGTAGTGCAGCCGTTCCGAGAAGAACATAACCAACTCATAGACAAATCGTAATCCTAACATTTGGTCTAAATTTTGATGAACTCGGATGATTTGTAGAGATCTCTTGAAATACTACATTTTTTCGGACTGAACAAACCCTCAAAACTTTATAATAACGAATTCGACTTACAATTTAATATAATAATCGATTGTTATCGTAAAATTGTTGTCCCGGGCCCTAGAACGACTAAACGCACTTCTTGAGGCCCAGACTCGGAACCTGATTCTCACCCTTCGGTGGGTCTCCTAAGACTGTCTTGCTCTCCCTACGACTGCTCTCCTCTCGATCTCCTTATTGAGAGCAATTAACTCGCGAATTTTAGAAATTTTGACCGTTACAACTTTATAGAAGAATTGACTTCTACAAAACAAAACAAGCTGATACTTTTAGATGAAATTTTAATAGTTTGTAATTAGGATATGAGAGAAGACTTTTTTTTTTGAAATATCCAAGACTTGAATTTTATGGCGCTTAATTGAAAATCCAGCACGTGGCTAGTTATTGATAGAGCTTTTATTCTATGATTAAGAGAATAAATATGCAATACAGGAAACAGTCTTGAAAATCGTATAGGCAATATTTGTTTTCCCCGAGTACAAGTTCTTCGACTTTGAGTAAATAATACAGCTGGATGGCAAATTGGAAAAATTATACCTGGTATAATGCAAAATATAAAGTATTTCTGCTAATTGCATAAATCTTCCCTGTGTAACTCTACATTTACTATTGTAAACTTTATTGTAAACAATTTTCTAGATTCCCAGCTTGGTCATACTGATGATTAAAGGTTTAGACTCAATTGTAAAGTCAAAGTACTCCATTCTGTTTGAGGGGTAGTTTTCTTAATCCTCGTTAGTCTTTTAATCAAACTAATATCTGACTATTTAGGGTACTCAATAGTGTCTTTAGCTTAAGATGATGGGGATATGGGAGACGGTATAAGTTGCATATCACCTATAAAGAGATATACAAATGGATTTACACTAGCCGTAAATAATCTGCATGGGGATTGAGAATTTATCGACAATAAATCTGGGAAATGGATTTTTACGATCATAAAGCACTTTGGGTGCCGGTGCAGGAAATACATAGACGAAGAAGGTGAGTCTTTCCAAGTGAATAATTGAGGTGTTTCCCAATAATAGCAATAATCTGCATGTTCTCACATTAAATTATGTCTCGTGTCCGGGAAGTTGGTGAGTGCCGAAGGAGTGTGAGAGACATGATCGTAAAGGTTGCTTAATAGGTACTCGTTACAATTAGTTACGGCATTGATGATATTTATCTTATTGCACTGAAGATGTACTATGCGAGAATTTTCCAGTACTTGTCCAATTTCAAATCTGACTCATCGTCATGGAATATTTAAGTCAAAATGTGTCTTCTCATTTTATTTTATATTTTTTTTTCGATCAAAAACATTTATACATCCATCTGCAAAACCTTTTGGTGACTTGGCGAAGATGGAGAGGCTGTTGGACAACAGAAATAAAAGAACCATCGCGGAGGGAAAATGAGACAAGTTCAGCACGCGAGATGGAGGAATTTATGACTTTGGCTTGTTGAGTGTCTTGTTAATCACATGTTTTGATAGAAGATCTGATTTGGGACGAATAAATTAAACAGTGTGTGCAACAGAGACACTAAATCCGTTAATTGGATTTCCACGCTCAACTCTGCCAAAGACAATGAAGATCGAGGCACTTGACCTTGCAGTATTTCCCATAGTTTTCATATGCAAAGCTAATCATACAATTATAAATTTTAAGAAATAATTATTAAAAAGGTAATTACACTTACAAATGTTGCAAATGATTTATCCTTTTTAATGTCATCCCTTTTTTATAAATAAAACTCTCCATGAAAAAGAAATAATTTTCTGTAATTAAAATCTATCCAAATTACCCAAAAGAAGAATGTTCAATACAGAATTCAATACAGAATTACCGTGCATCCGATTTAATTTCTACTTGATCCGAGGAAAGACTCTTTTGACCATATATGATGTAGTTGAATTTACTAAAGTTTCCCATCGGTGATTGGGTGCCAAAATCTTGAGACGATCTCGATAGGAATTCAGTGCAAAATTTCACCACAAAGTCCATGTGATTTACACCTCCCGGCATGAATTTATCGATGGATTTGAGAAGGGTATGTGCAAGAGTGTTGATGAGAAAATTTACCTGTGCTACATAGAGCTGAGGTATGTTGAGAGTGGCACAATCAACCCGCATAGCACGATCACGATCACACCTCGTACAAATAAACGCATAGAATGGTATGAATCTGCTGATCGCTAAGAATGGCAACTAATAGCCAACATTTTGCCGCTATCTGATGGCAATTGGCGCAAGAAGGTGCCCAGGATGGGAGAAATTTGCATTGGGACACTTGGTGTATTTCGCATGGTGATATCTCTCTTATCAAGCGTTCCACTTGAGACTTCCCCGCGAATTCCACGCGTGCGATTGCCATCGTGCAAGACTTTTTATATTTATATATATATATTTCCACCATCCAAGCTAGGCTTTTTTTTCTTGGCCCAGGAACTCGCCGATGGAGAGAGAGTCTTGGAAAGATAGCTATCGCCTTCGCCATGATTCGCAACAATGCGTGCCAAAGTCGATGGTGTTCGGCATTAATATGAAGAGATAACATTTTACCTCACCAGCAAATCCCATGATTTCTCCACACTGCACCGTGTTAATTTATTTAATGCTCCCTAAATCCACCAACACACCATCGCTAATCTACAATGTGCCATCGCATTGTGTGCAACAATGCATTCGGCTACTGGTTCTTTCTCCCTCAGCAATAGATGCTCTAATGCTGCATCTCAAGGGGTTGACAAATCCTAAAATCACTGAAATTGAACCTCAAGATTTCCATGCGAGAGATACTTAATGTCACCAACGATGTAAAAATACTCTTCGGAATATTAAAAGTATAGTCCAAAGTGTAAACGTCTTATAATTGGCACAGCAAGACCCACCCTTCCTCTAAAACACTGCCTATGCTTCTCTCCTTAAGCTGGATTCCTTCGTCTTCCTCCGGCCAACGCATCAGAGTTGATAAAAACATTTCAGCAATAGACCATTTCACTTAGGGAATAGCTTACTTAGATGGCTGCAACGTCTCTTTAAGAGACCGAACCTTTCGGACTAACCTCCTCCAGTTCTGACGACCCTCCGTCAACTCGCTCCAGAAACGTAGCATAGATCGCTGCCGAAAAGTTCGTTTAATCGGAGGTTTCTTGCGAGTTTTCGTAACTATCTTGCTTTTAGGGCCAAAATAGACTCAGGCTGAGCCTAGAGAATATTTATCCTGTAAAATTTGGAAGCAAAGGATTATATGAAGCAACTTTATGTGAAGGACCTTTAATTTATGATCCTAAGTCTTCAGTGTATGACAGCTAAATACTCTCGAGGATCAGCCTGAGTTTATTTGGATCATTAGGGAATAAGGTACGGTAGTGCGGGTGACCTTGACCTCCTCCTGTTCGTAAGCTTTTCTTCACTTCTAATGTTTAAGAACGGTTCTTACTGATCAGATATGGTAGATTGGATCGATAAAGACCATTCTTAAGTTCTAGAAGTAAAGCAAAGCTTACGTACAGGACAGTGTCAAAGTTACCCGCACTCACGGTAGATTATTAAATTTTGAAATGTGTTACAGTGGTAGACTATAATCTTTCTAGTTCTCCAGTAATACCTATTCTAAAACGTGAGTAAAAAAAAAACAAATTTACGAGACTTAACCAATTTCAAAAGACTTACCAAGTTTAACACGATGATTCTACGTTGGATTACTGATTTGATAAGGATGAGTCCTGAAAGTTGTTACCCAGGTGGATGATCAGAGCTACCGAGAGGTAAATTACCAATACATCTCAATGGTCTCCGAAGGCTGGTCATTATGGTTCGAATAGATGAAGAGGAATCAACTCAGGATAGATTGACGGACACTATACGCTGTGAACCGAAATACCAAGTCGTAACGATTCGTAACAAATTTAAAGTACGTACCGTAGATGCGGGTTACTTTGTCCCCTGCAGGTGACTGACCCCCTCCTATTCGTAAGCTTTTCTTTAATTCTAATGTTGATCTGACATGGTAGATTGGATCGGTAAAGACCATCCTTAAATTCTAGAAATAAAGAAAAGCTTATGAACAGGAGGGTGTCAAAGTCACCCGCACTTACGACATTGCAGTGTCAAAGCGTCTAAATGGAAACATAACCTATAATATATGGTGTCACAAATTTCCTTAAATTTACTCATACTTCAGGGCGGATGCATCTAATTTCTGAGATTTCAAAAGGCCGACTTCCGTATTTTTGACTAGCTTAATAACCTATAGACCTATACGACCACTGATTTCGAAACGTTCCAAACCATACCTTGGGATTGGCATCTCCGACATACCGCTATAATGGCTTGAAAAATTTTCCTACTGGTTCTGTGATGGATTTTTGGCCCTATGTAAGTCAAATTTGGAATTTCGGTCCTGAAACCTCCTTGCTCTTCTTAATGATTTTATTGGTCGACCTCTCAATCTTTGGTTCGGATCTTCTTCGGGGCCTACATAAAATTTTTTAAGAAGGTCCCAACCAAGAATGGAAACGTCGGCCGAGACCAAGAAAGTTTTCAGACCGAAATTCCAAATTTGACTTACATCTTATCCCAAGGGTTGTCTCTCAACATTGGATTTTTGGTCCCTTTGATCTCTTATGTGAGGAAGGACGATTTGCGGAGCCATGAGGTATATGAGCGCTACAGAAAGGTAACTGTCGTAAAGCAAATACGATGTTTTAGGCTATGGTGAGCTTGGCATCTATTTCGCAAAGATGAGGACGATCCAGCTTGGAAAGTCTTTAGGGGCGGACTCTATGCTTAGAGAAAATGAAGCCGAAAATGCCTCAAATGGATGAACGAAGACGTGAAACATGACGTAAGCTCATTCAGGGTGCGGAATTGAACAGCGTTGGTGCGTAACAGGCTCTAATATGAATTTAGCAGCAACAGGAGCCTGTAGAGGCTGCGATGTTGCTCTAGATAAAGTAAATCACTTCCTTAGGGAGTTCCCGGCACTACAAACCTGTAGGGATAAACATCTTCTGCGAAACAAAGAATGTGACTTGTTGCCAAAAAAGATTCTTGAGTTTATGCAAGAAACCGACTGGTTTTGAACCCAAGAAATTGAACACGGAGGAAACAAAGGGCTTTGCAGCCTAGGTATCGAAGTCCGCTTTTGTTCAATCTAATCAATCTAAAACAGGCTCGAATGGCGACCGGTCCTGAGACAGACCTAGACCAGCATTGGTTATAACGCCGATGACGTAAATAACTAGAAGCCAAATCGTTAGAATTAAAAAAAAAAATGATAATTTTTGGGTCGGGAACCGTATTTTCTGGTATATATCTCAAACCTTACTACTACAATCACTATCGTCATCATCATCAGTTTCAATCCATTATCCCTATTCGTGTCGCGGGCCTATGACATCCATCTAATTTAGGATCCCACGCTTGTCGATCCTCCGCCACTTCAGAAAGATATTCAGGTTCGATCTCAAAGTGCTCCAAGGGAAGATTCTGAATTTGATTTAGCCACTTTGTCCTAGGTCTGCCTCGAGGTCGACGCTTCCTCACAATGGCCGGGCATTGCTTTTCTGGGGAATTTGAGTACTACGGTTTTCCTTATTTTCGGATTTGTTTTGAAAGTCGCCCTACAACATTTTTTTTTGGGATTAACGATTTAAGGACGAGTACTGAGACACCGGTATTTCACTCGTCCAAAAACAAAAATAATTCTTTTGATTAGGGACACAGGTGTTCCACTCGTCCTTAATCATTTTAGGACGAGTGAGACACCGGTCTCCCAAATACAAAAACAATTCCTTGGACTGTAGAAAGTCATTTTGCTTTCTAAATAGTCCGAAAATGTAGTTTTTTTGGAACACAGCTGTCCCATTAATACTTAAAGGGTTAAAGGGTTAAATTATACTCAATTTTAAAGCAAACAGCAAGAACTCTTCAAAACTCTAACCATTATCAACCATTATCTAACCATTATCACTCCAGCTTCTTTTAATTAAAAAAAAAGACTTATTTAAATATTCGAGTTCCATTGCTCTCGAAACTCAATTAAAATGTTTCTTAAAATTTGCAATATGTTAATTTGTTTTTCTTTATGATTTAAAAAAAGGGAATCTTGATTGAATATCGGATTAGGCAAGTTGATGAACTTGAAAAAAATTACCTTCCAAAATTTGGGTATTTAAGTGAATGACTCTTGGCCCATTTGGCGGCCCCTTCTTGTGACTTCTTGGCAAATGCCGCAAGAATGGTTCATGATTGACATGGATGAGATGTGCCACATCATCCAGTTGTAAGTGCAACCAATCTAAATTACACGATTTGACAGTTCAATGATGCTACAATCCATCGCGAGAGTGAATCGTGCGCCAGCAGAGCACTCCTTGGAGCGCCTTCCCGATAAAAGGTAATTAGTCGATGCCGCGCGATCTTCAGGCTTGGCCCGATCCCCCGTAATTGATTAAGTGCACAATCAATTGTGAATGGGTAATTATCACATCAATTGTCAATAGCTGAGCGGAATTCAATCTTCACTGGAGGGATATGGAGAAGACGATGGAATTCGCCACCGTTGAGAGATTATTTAGTCATCATAGCCATGTTCTTATCGTATCGATTGCCTTCCATCGTCAACATATCGCTTGCGTCAATCCAACATCAAGCATTATCCGAACTGTTGGCAATTCTTGCTGCCTCACGAGGTATCCATTTGGCCCGATACTTTTGTTACCAGCTAAAGATTAAATTCTTGACCCACAAAATCCCACACTTCATCTCTGAGAACATTCCCGGTTGACCTCACAGGGGACTTCCTCACATTTAAATTTTCATCATATTTGTAAGCGATTGGTTATTGGTTAAAAAATACTCTTTGAAACCTTATCAAAATGTAGGGGAACTCGTCCTACTTACGGACGACTTAAGCTTCGAACAATTCATTTTTTTCAATATGTTTTTAATGAATTTGTTTCATTATAATATTATATTTAAATAGCTAGTCCAATGCTTAAAATTTCCTGAAAAGACCCATGGGTCAAATCCATTAGGAACATAGAGAAAATAGTCATAGTCATAATCATAAATAAATAGTCATAAAATAGTCATAGTCATAGTCATAAGTGTAATGACCAGCGCACAATAACTTTTGTTTGTAAATATGTTTTCAAAATTTCCCATGAGAATGAGCTAGATGACTAGATCTAGTCTCACTCACTCTCATTGAAATGTCAAAATCATGTTTACGAAACAAAAGTTATTGTGCGTTGTGCATAATAACTTTCGTATTGCAAACTTATTTTAAAATTTCAATGAGAGCGAGTGCGATCTAGATCTAGTCATCTCGCTCACTCTCGTAGGAAATTTTGTAAACATGTTTACAAACAAATTCTAGGTTCTGATCTAGGTTTTACTCATTCCCATTGAAATGTCAAAAATATATTTACAAAATAAAAGCTATTGTATGAAAAGCGAGATGACTAGATCTCTGTCTCATTTACTTTAATTGAAATATCAATTTCAATTAAATTTAACGAGGCATAGATCTAGTCATCTAGGTCTCTCTCATAAGAACTATATTTTTTGTCCTACTTTTTCACGTAAAATACAGATCAAATATTAAATTAAATACGATTTGTTTTACGTTGTAGCTCTACTTATCAAGAAAGCTAACTTAATTCCCTGACAAATTGCCCTTCTGTTGGCAAATGCAACAAAACCTTTTGTTAAGCGTTGTTCGTCTGGGTTCAAGAAAGTGAACTGATTGCCTGCTCTATTGAAAATTCCTCATGAAACCGACGATGTTAAATTCAAAATCATTTCGAGGGATTTACGGAAGATATCCATGAAAATCAGAATTTGAAAAATGGTGAGTATCAATAAAATTCACCAAAGAAGAGCCTTTTATTGCACATAATTTGCCTGAGGTAAATAAGCTGGTCTTAAGGAGAGTTAATAGGGCGATTTGTTGATAAGTTTATCGACACTTTGGCGACTCTTGGATCATTTTGTCCATCTCTCTCAAGTGAATTGTCATATATTGATCGAAATAGACCATAAAAGTATGAGGGGATATTAAAATTTTGCTTATTTTGCAATTTTCTCGTCATAATCTCGGGCAAGTGTGAAAAATCACGAGGTTTAATCTCGATTGGCACGATTTTTCGGTGTGAATAATTTTTGTGCCACCAGAACACTCCTGAGACAGTGTCTCATTGTGCTGGAGTTGGGGAGGATTGTCAGAAGTTGTGCAAGGTATCTCAAATGCAGCCGTATGAACATAATAATAATTCGATCGTGTTGAATGTGCGACAATTGGCAAGTGACGCAATCTTTCAATTAACAGTGGCTGAGATAATGTGATCTCTTCGGCAGGTGTTTGCTAAACTAAGTACTTGCAGCAGAATTATATTTCAGTATCATCACTCTAAAGCTCTGTGAGAGACTCTCAAATACTCTTTTAGTCTGTTTCAATGTCATTTCTGTGACGTTCTTGGGTGATTAATGACTTTTCTCAGGCTGTTTTTCATGAGGGGCATTTTTTGGGGCTACCTTAGAGGATGCCTCTTGATGATCTTCAGACATAAGTGATCTTGAAATTACCGAAAATTTTATTCTGGAAAGTCCAATAAATGAGTTTTTTCCGGCTCTGAAAATATTTCACAATATCCACCTTAATGAGGTCGTTACATTGAGAATTTGACATTTAGCACATGCATGTACTAAAAAAAACTTTTTACATAAATACTTTTTTTAAAATAAAACTCTTAAGAATAAAAGCTTTATTTTAACTTAGAAATATTTTAATAGTATTTATTTACTTTTCTATCTGAAATTGCAAAGCTACTAAAATTTAGAATACTAAATTTCTTTTATGTTCTAAAAATTCTTAGACAAATTCCGTAGAACAAATTAAGCGAAATACAAGATTAATGAACCAAATACATCAAGGAATAGAAAATATTTCCTATTCCGTATTATTTCGAATAGAACTTTCTCAAAGGTAAAGCATTGCGAATATGTTCTAAAATAGTTTAATCATAGATAAACAGGAATCATAGGATAAATAAAGCGCCCAAATCCATTGTCGGAAGCTAAATTGGATTATTTTAAATTGATAAATTGAGCGTATGATTTAAAATTTATTTTTGTTTTTATTTGTACTAAAAAATAACATGTCCAAATTTGAATACTACAATATTTGTAAATATTTTAACTTTATTCTCTTAATCAGTAATAGTTATGATAGTCAATATTTATTTGATTTCGTAAAGAAAATAGCTATTATACTCTCCTTAACAAAATTATTTATAAAATTAGAATATATTACTGAACTTGCTTAGTGTTTAGAACAGTTCTGTACTAAAAATATACCAGAGAAATTTTTTGAAAAATGTTTTCATTGTAGAAGTTCATTTAATATTTAATGCAATATTATTCATCATATTATCAGTATTTTAATAATTTGAAATTATTCCTGTCGCTTATTTAAAAATAATGAGAAAATATCATACATTTGTATTTTCTTTCTCAACATATTTTTTTATTAAATTAATATTCTCTCTATATTTTAAAATTTCTGCTGAGAATTGATTTAGAACAGCCATGTACTAAAAATGCATTCGGTGTAATTTTTGTAAATTTTCATTGATCGTAAACCTCTTTGTTTTGAATAAATAATTGAAGAGAAACCTTCAAATCTCTCTAAGATACATTAAAAAATTTTTTAACATATAAGTAGTCAAAAGAAATATAAAGTACCTATATATCAGAATGAGTAGTTTCTGAATATTATTCTTTTAATAATCTCATTTATTTGATATAGAAATAATTGAAAATACTGCATAAATATTAGATAAAAACAATATTCCTGTATTTAATTGATTTACTGATATTACTTTGGGCAACGGTATTCTACAAAAATGGTTAAAAAAAATAAGAAAACTTTTTTAGAACAGTCGTGTACTAATTAATTTTTTTACCTATTTGTTTATTTCTACTTAATTTTACAAATTCTATATTACTGTATTATTCAGAAAACTTGTAAAAATAATTTTATAAAAATTTATAAAATAATTTTATCCAAGATTTTTGGTTCAAATTTAAAAAAAATGTAAAATAAATTACAACTAGTGATAAAATATGGAACCGAATTAAAATGCGTGATGCCAAATTGTTTTCCTTCTTCAGCGTAATAGAACCATTAGTCAATAGGATTTAAATAGACCATGCTCGAATAGTCATTTGTCCGGAACCATGGAGAATATCTCCTTGACAAATACACCATCTTGTCCGGTATTTTCCCAGCACCAACCTTGGGGGACAATGGTGAATAGAAAAGCTGATACACTTTGAAATAAATATGACAAATCAATGTCCATTCTCAGTGGAGCGAAGAGGTTTTCTGTAATGGCCAGAAAAGGCAATTCAGCATGTAGAACAATTGACTTCCTATAAATCGATTTGAATATGATGATTCTTCCTCATCTCTATTCCCCCTCTCATAGTCCCCCAGCTCCTGTATACATACCAAAGATGATTCTCTTGTGAAGCCACAAGTGGATGCTTTGGGAGATATGCAAGAAAGCACCATCACGGCATCGATGTTTTTATTTATGTAAATATTGTTTATGTCTCTTCAATATTTTCCCATAATTGTGTATTGCTTCATTTTGCATGCACATACTCATGCTCTCTTGTGTATGAATCTCGTTCAATTGACCATTCACTCTCTCATGGATTTCTGGGGAGGAGGCCTTTTAGCCACTTTGGCACAGCCACCACATTTGCCAAGCCAGATACGGTGAAGAAATTGAATAAATTTGCACCAAATTTGTTAAAATGGATAAATTTCTCCTCACCGATGTGGAATCTACTATGGAATAAGTACCGCAAAACATTTCAAGAAGAAGAGGATTGTTGAGATTTTCAGTGCGTGAGCATTTGGCTTTTTGATAAGCGACACATAAATATTGTGACCTCTGCGTATCTGACTGCCCAAAGACATCTAAATAGGATTTTCATTACTTATTAAATCGCATGAGTCGTAATTTTGCCATATCTCATGCACCGGGTGACAACATAAAGTATCTCTCCTGGCCAAGACTATCTTTGCACAATGTCCAAAGAAGTGTGGCATCAATTGGTGCTTAAAGCCTCTTCATTCCTTTTGTCCACTCTAACCAATAATCTCCGGTGGCCGCTGTTTATCTTCATCACCTTTTACCCCACCAAGCACTCCATCACAAAAGTTCCTTAAGAAATTGCCCAAGGCCTAAGTAATCCAGAGACTTGTGCACAGGCATACGATTCGTGAATCAACCATTGAAACTTGTGACCACTTGTGGAATTATTGAGCAAATATCTTAAGCAAAACAAAAAAAACTATATTTTATCTTAATTTTAAGAAAAAGTGCTAAACCTAAATATGAAAACGGAAATGATCAAAATGGGAACGTTACTGAAGAGTAAACACTTCGATCAAAATACTTGGAATATTTTAAATTTTCAACTCCTTATAGCTAAACTTAAACTGAAGTTCGCGCGTGACTGCTGAAAGCCAACAGGGCCTATTTCAGTCTATCAAGAGTTTTCCAGTCCAGAGCCTTAACTCTTTCGCGTCATTAGGGTCATATATGACCCGGGGAAAAAACAATTTCTTTTGACTATTTACATTAATTGAAATCTATCGGTTTGTGCACGACATCATAATAGAAGGATGTAAGATTCTTGGCTAATTTTCTCAAGACTCCAGATATTCAGAAAAAGAAAATATATGAGATCAAAAATCGCGAATTTCGAACTTTGTGAAATGACTTTTCTTTTTCAAAATTTTTTATATTCATTTATTTTTTTTAGCAAAAAGTTCTTTAGAAATACAAAATAGAATATCCAAAGATTGTATATTG
This sequence comes from Phlebotomus papatasi, assembly GCF_024763615.1. Taxonomy (NCBI): domain Eukaryota; kingdom Metazoa; phylum Arthropoda; class Insecta; order Diptera; family Psychodidae; genus Phlebotomus; species Phlebotomus papatasi. Next base: position 4,878,190 of record NC_077223.1, on the reverse strand, counting down.
CATATTTTGATATAATAAACTACTCTCAATTTTCCAGAAAAGCGTGTAGAATTTATCCGGGTCATATATGACCCTATAGTCCCCAAGGGTAACAGTGTTTTCGTCCCAAACCTGCAGCGAAATGTAGTTGGGACATTGTTTTTCTTTGTGAAATGCAGGTGGGACATCTTGCTCCTGGACATTTCATCTTATATCTGACGAATTATAACATATTTTGCAATATTTTAGAGTATTCTGCAAGCGTCTCATATTGTGCAATTGTATTGTGTGTGAATGAATATGTGGATAAGTTTATTTTTGCCAAATACCACTCAAAATATTGTGACAGTGACTGTTCAAGGGATTTCCAGGAAGATTCCTTGAACACCAGGAGTACAGTGTTCATCAAAGCAATCCAGTTTGCCATGGTTTTGGCCAAATTAGTAACTTCAAGCAAAAAAAACTCTTAAAAAGCCCGTGATATAGATTTTGAAAATGGTAAATACACTTCCCTTGAGGACAACAGGGTCATATATGACCCGGGGTTTTTCCGAGTTTTCACGCAATGGAAATTTTTTTTCCTCTCTGAACTATTATATTTGATCATAAAGCATTAGGAAAAACTCAATTTTAAATGAATTCATCTGCTGAATAAAAGTGGGACGCGAAAGAGTTAAGCGGTCTTCAGACTAGAGGCTTAGCTCAGTTCCCGTAAGGGCGTTAACAGACCTGAGGATTAGCCGAGACACGGCTTAGCGTAATTATATTAGAAATATTGGTTAAAGTGCATTTCCATCATTTTCCACTTAGTCGTCTCTCGGTTTAAGTCTAGGGTATAAGTATCAGGATCCTAAATGGCTACCTGTTTTACTGCTTTTTCAGACTATAGATCATTCGTTCTTAATAATTCAATCGTAAGTTAAATTTTCCAAAATATCTTTACTGATCAGGAATTATAACAGTCAAGACATATGGCTAAGCCATAGGTCTGAAACCCCTATTAAGCATAGAAAGACTAAGATACTATTAGTCTTACGAATTTGTCTGAGACATGGAACCTCAGCAAACAGAATTGCAAACTCTTAGCCGCGTTTGAGAGGTGGATTCTACAACGGATTTTTGGACCCGTATGTGAATAGGGACGATTCCGAAGCCCACACAACCATGAGGTGTATGAGCACTACCGAGAGATGACTGTCGTCAAGCAAATACGCCTCAATAGGCTCCGGTGGGCTGGTCATCTGATTCGCAAGGATGAGACCGACCCAATCTTCGATGGACCAACGGCGTGAACCAAGACGTCAGCTCAATAGCACTGGTAAAAATGAAAGAATCAAATTGGATCATATTTGATCCTTTTCAAAAGAATGGATCATATTTGACCCTTAGAAAGAATCACTAGTGTCTCTTGAAATTTTGTAGGGGAACGTTGGCATGGTTCGAACAGAGTGAACCTTCAAAAAACGCAAATTTTCTCTTTGTTTGTAAATAGCTAGTTCGTCATTTCTTAGCCATATGATTGATAATTATTAATCTGATGAGACAAGATGTGAAATGGTAAGCCAGCTCTTTGCAAACAAAGAGAATATTCGTATCGTCTGAAGGTTCACTCTGTGCGAACCATGCCTACATTCCCCTATGAACATTTATCACGTTTGATTTATGTTTAATCGTAAACTAATTACTCATATCATATTTCCTATGAGCGAACACCGTTGATGACTTTTTAATTGTTTTTAATCGATTATTCCGGAGTTAAATTAGTGTCAAAACAGGGATACTTACAAAGGATTCTCGGTGATCTTTAAATTTTTATCAGCGAGGGGTACGCAATTGGAAACTACTGACGCGTACCAGACTCAAGTAGCAACGGGTCCTGAGTAAGGTCAAGACCAGCAATTGGTTGTACCGCCAGTTTAATAAGTATAACTAAACTTAGGGACCTTTTTTACTGCCTTATGCTCAAAGCTATGAATAAAAACACAGTTTACGGGAAGACGAAAAAGAAAAAAAACGTTTGAAGAAAATGTTCACTAATCGATGATCGATATCTCTTACCGTTTCGACTCCAAGCCGGCAACATATTGAAAATTTCTGAGGAATTCTTTTTCCTGACAGACCTCCGGTCTAAACCCCGAAAGCCAAAGTTCCGAACGATGAAATCGCGGAAGCCAAAATCTTGAACGGTAAAATCTTGAATTCCAAAATCACAAAAAGCCAAAATTCCGAAAAGATCAAAATCCTGGAAAACCAAAGTCCAAAGTTATAAATCGATCGAAATTGAAAATACAAAATGGACCAAAATTCAGAATAGGTCAAAATTCCGAAAAGTCAAAATCCTGAAAAAGATAAAATCCCGAAAACTAAAATCTCCAAAACCAAAATTACGAAAGCCAAACTCCCAAAAGTCAAAATACCTTTTGGATCGAAATACAAAATCGATCAAAGTACCGAATAGGTCAAAATTCTGTAAACTGAAATCTCGAAAACCATAAGCTCGAACAAAAAAATCCAAAAAACCAAAATCATGAAAAGGCTAAAATTACAATAAGCTTAAAATCCCAAGCCAAAACAAAAATGGATCAAAATCCAAAATGGATCAAAATTCCAAATAGGTCAAAATCCTGAAAAGGCAATATCCGGAATTCTTAAAAACGTTATAGCTATTCTCACGATTATACCAAGGCTTGATGGAGACAAAGAGAAATTTTTTGTGTTCTGGGAAATTGTTCTACACATTATCCTCCGTATAGTTTCGACCCTTTCAGAATTTTGACTATATTCAAGATTTTGGATTTCAGGATTTTGAATTTCGCGATTTCGGTCCTTTCCTAAATTGACATATTTCGCATTTCGGTTTTGTGGTTCCGGCTCATTCGGTATTTGGTCTCTATGGGATTTTAGATTTTTGGAATTTGTCCGCTTTCAGGATTTTGGCTGAGATTCAGGAATATTTAACTAGCGGTAAAGCTCTAATGGCCTGTAAAGAAATCTATGTCCATATTGAAGCAGATTACCTACGTCTGTGTAGGGAAACTTTAAAAAAATATGGGCATCAATTTCTCAAGAACCTTTTGCTTCTCAACATTGTCTTAAGCAATTTTTTAAGTAAGGCATTATAGAATCAAAATGCTTATAATCGGCTTATAGGGTTCTTTGCTCAGTCTCTAGAAATAGTAGTAAAGTAGCGTAGAATACATAAATGCACTGACGCACACTAACTCACTATAATCCTTTTAAAGGTGCATTAAAAGACTCATCAAAGGCTTGGTTTTAAAATATTAGTAATACCCAACTCTGTGGCTAATGCATTCTGTATTTTATGGATGTAGATCATGATTTTTTTTTTGTCCCAAACTGTCATCAGGACGACTGCGGTTGAGCCAGTGTTGTTACGGACGTACTAGTGTTAGATATCTCCTGACAATTACCTTTGGAACTCACAATGGAAAAGTATTAAAAGCGTTAACAAAGTTTATTAGGGAAAATAACATTATGTTGTAGAGTAGTTCCGAGGCTCAGTACCGCATGTTTTCCGATTTTCTATGTGCGGTGGGGCTTTCATTATATGAGCCACGTGGTACCTTGAGTTTCGACTTGGTCTTCCAGCTTGTAGGTTTGTGTTCGGAGGGTTCCTCTCGGATTAGCCGAATTCTGTACCTCCAAAGTGTGAAGCACGGGCTTTCAATAACTCGGGTAGGATATCTGATGGCTGGACTATTCCCGAAGCATATGGCCCGACGGGGTCGGCCGGTGTAGGGCCTCGGAAACTATCTTAATAGCTATATAGTAAATTAATTTCTATTCAGACTGAGAATGTCGAAACAATGCGAGCCATATAGTCTGTTGGTTCCGTCCTTATGTATGCAAGTTAGAGCCTATAACATGGCAGTGTCACGGTCCGAAATCAGCTCATAGAGTTGAGGCCCTTGGGGCTAGGTTTTAAAAAGCAGCTATTTTACTTCTTCTATTCACAATATCTGTCAATTTTTACAAAAGACTTTTAGTAAATCTGGCTTGCATTGCTGAGGAAAATTGTGCGGAAAAAATCCCCCAGAAGAGATACCAATAGAGCCTCATCGTGAGATGCACAAAGCCTAATAAAACCATTAATTGTAATGCAGAAAATTCAGCAAAATGCACATAAATTATTTATGCGTTGCACACCGTGAGGTTCAACTGTGCAATAGCTATGGAATGAAAGTGAGCTATATTTATAAATTATCCACTCATGGGTCGTATGTCAATCATAATGTCATCATATCATTTCAATTATGTGCGACAGTGAATGCCCAGCTCGCCTGTACATTTTCATCGCAAATCCCAAAGAGAGGAGACTTTAAATTGTGGATTACTTTGCGGCTTGTCCATGGGTGGATTTATTGCTGCTGATCTCAATTCATCACTTGATCGCGAAAGTGCCCGAGAGAGAGAGAGAAAAAAAGCCCCATTGCCCTTTTGAGCCATTTGCCCCGTGCATTTTTCATCGAACCTGCCCAAAAATGATCGTTCAGCCACTTTGGAAAATTAGATCATGCCGAAGCATAAAAACTCGATCACCTGTCAGATCACAAAGTGATATCTGGCAAGTCAACGGTAAGATATGGTTGAGATCAATTGCATCAGCTGGAAAGTGTCTTAACACGAAGAGTTATTTTTTTTTAGTTTGATGCGATTACTCAGCGATTTTTCAATCATAAACTTGAAGTTGCAATTCAGTTTCTTTTTTTAAGAAACAGTTCTTTTGATTAGAAATATCACATGATTCTACACATTGCAGACTTTGTTTCACAGAAGCTATAAAAAACGAAATTAAGGCAAATGTGATTTTTTTTGGAATGTCCGTAAACAGATCTACCACTCAGGGTTCACTTTAGGTGCCGATCAGCAACATCAAAGACACTGATCGGAAAAGGTACACCTAATCCGCCTACGTTACATTTCCAAAGTTTGATTTTAGACTACAATCAAACTGCTAACTTAAGTATAATTTGAATTATTTATTTCTAACTTCCCAATTTTTGACTTACAATTTCGGAAAAGAAATATTTTTGATCCTACCCCTTGTATAACTATCGCCAACTTAGCATCAAGTCTACCTCTTGAACAAATAAGGGAAAAGCTATTGCCATTCTTGTTAATTTATTGATCCTTCTTTTCAGAATTTATTAAATCAAAATTTTGAATCGATTCTTGGATGTTATTCTTAGTACTGATATTCAGCATTCTAGCCAAGGGGGATTAAGTAAAGATTTTGGAAAATTGATAATCAGAAGATCTCTTCTATCTTTCGATTTTTGCATTGATGACCGACAAGGGTCCCGGTCAAAATCCGGAAAACCAAAATCCTGAGAGGATCAAGATCCCTCCTAAGATCTTAAAAGTGTCATAGCTACTCTCGGGATTACACCTTCTCTTGCTTTTGGTTTTTAGGATTTTGGCTTTTCGGGACATTAGCTTTTAAGGATTTCGTTCCATTCAAGATTTTAACGGTTTGGGATTTTGCCTTTTCGGGATTTTGGCTATCCGGATTTTATCTTTTCGGAATTTTGGCTTTTTGGGTCTTTAGCTTTCCTGGATTTCAATCCATTCAGGATTTTAACCATTCGGGGTTTTGGCTTTTGGGATTTTGTCTCTTCGGTATTTTGGCTTTCGGGATTTTGTCCCTTCGATATTTGGACTTTCCGGGATTTTGGTTTTCCGAATTTTGTTTTTCAGGATTTTGGTATTTTGTGACTTTAGTTTTTCAGAATTTCGACAAATTCAGGATTTTGACCGTTCGAGATTTTGGATTTTTGTGACTTTGGCTTTTCCGGATTTCGACCCATTCAGGATTTTGGCTTTCAGGATTTTGGCCATTTGGGATTTTGTCTTTCAGGATTTTAACCATTCAGAATTTTGGCTTTTCGGGATTTTGTCTTTTCGGTATTTTGGCTTTTCGGTATTTTGGATTTTCGGTATTTTGGCTTTTCGTGATATTGACTTTTCAGTATTTTGGCTAATTTAGATTTTGCCGTTCCGGATTTCGACTTTCCGGAATTCGGCCCATTCAGGATTTTTGGAGGCACAAGATGGATAAATCACCTCTTTTGGGAATCTAGATCAGCACACTTAATCGCCCCCTTGACTAACCTATAAGTCCCAAACCTCTCTATTGCATTTCATTGCAATAGATAGGCATTTCATTTGCAATAGAACCATTCTACATTGTAAATACATTGTAGATCATCAAAAATTGAATTTAATACAAATCAAACTTCAGTACAGGTCTTCAGGCTTCAGTTCGTGTCGTGATCGCTGATCGGTAAAGATCAAGATAGGCAATCACTCTTCCTGACGCCACAATCTCCCTGATATTCGCTGAATAGAACTTTTCATCATTGTCTCGGGCAAATCTCGGGTGATTTATCAGTAATTTTAGCACCAGAGATGCGACACTAGCCCATAAATCACATTCCCGTGAAGTCTCACGCTGCTACACCACGCGCAAAATTTGCGTGTCCAGTACAGTGATCATCAACAAGATCATCGGGCATTGATCAGGTGAACTAGTTGAAATTGCAAATTTGCAAATTTGTTCACCAGTTCCATTGTTTGGCCGCCAATAAATTGTACCCTGTAGTCATTGGGGGGGGCCAAGGGATGGCAAAATTTGAATTTATGGCCTTCCAGTGTTACTTCTTGGCGCGTTTGGCGGCCAGAACAAAAAAAAAGTAAGAGATGTACGCGCTGTGCGAAGAGAAAATTCCACAGCAAGTGCATTTGGTCATAATTCAAGCACGTGAGCATACAATGCTGGAAGTTCAATTGAGCGTAAATCGATGGTCAATGGTGGAAGGCAAATGCGAAGTGCTTTTTTACCACTCTGTAGACATTATTTATCTCATTGGAAATTGTATTTGTACATTTTGAACGACAGATTAGGGGGAGAAGTGCAGAGATATTTGAATCGGGTTTATTTTCTGACCCTAGCCTTTGGCTTAATGTGGCAATTTTCATCTTGTGGCACATCTTAAAAAGTGTTGAAACGACATCAATGGCCAATATAGCAATTTTAAGACGCACAATCGTGCTATCAGGAGACTTCAAAAGACCCCAATTGACCATGTTGAAAGTGCCATTTTGGGATTTTACCATCGTACTATAAGCATTCTATTGCAAATTTATGTACTTGATCGTACACCATGACTTCAAATTCAAAACACATTTGCCATTTTCTTAGCGATCGCTCACGAAAAGTGCCACCTGAGTTGCTGTAAACAGGAAAAAAAAGCCCACAATAAGTCTATACACTCAGAAAAAATGGATGAATATTAATTTAAGAAATTGTAGTACACCTAAGCACTTACCAAATGTAAGACAATCCATAAGTGCCCAAGTAAACTTAGGCTGATCCTCGAGAATCTAGAGACTGTAAAATTCGGTGATAAAGGATCAGTTCAAACCAATACACTGAACATTTGGAATAATGTTCCTGAGCTTCTCTAGGCCTTTACCTACCTAGGCCTCTACGACTCATGGGGTTTTTCCCAGTTTGTCCTCTCTAGAGAAATATATAAGATCGAAGGGACCTAAGAGTTATTGAGAATTTACAAATACGTTTTCAACTCTTTAATCGCAGATTAATTTTTACAAAGACTGTATCACTGCTGAATTTATTGTGAATGAACTTTTCTTCAAATTTATGGACATGTTTCAAGTCCACCCGTATAACAAATTAGATCGAATTGTCCAGATTTGCAACATTCCTTAAGTATAGACTTGCAGCAATCTATTAATACTTGAAATTGCTTTACGTTGCAATCAAAAACAATGTCATTGAAGCACTTATTTTGGGCGTCTTCATCAGCTTGAGGATCTGCAGCAACAGAGATGATAACTATGGTGATTACAATGATTCCCTCAGTAAACTTCATATTTTCTGCTCATTACTACTGCTTCAAACACTCCAATGAAAAACTTTGTAGTAACTAGTGCCACTTCCTCCAAAAGTTCTGCCTTTTATACCAAAAATTCTCAATCGTCAGCTCCCATTGAAAATTTTACTGTCTGCTGCATACGGAAAATTATTTAAGAAAATTGCTCTTTGATGCAAATTTTCAGCAAAGTCTTATCAAAAATTAAATATTTACATGCATTTGTCTAAAGAGAAAGAAATGAGAATTTCAATGGTATGAGAAAAGGTAACTTTTCACGAGGCTTTTCATGTCGAAAACAGATGATCCGATTCGATTCAAATAAGAGATGTGACCATTTTAAGATACGCTTCCAAGAGCCCCAAATCTCAAGCCACGGGTATCATAAGTGTTATGGAAGGCTCTGACATAAAGCTAATAAGATGGACAGATAACTCTAGATCAACTTATTGTAGGTTAGATTCTTAACGTGAGCAAACTCGGATTGCATGCAAAATCGATTTAGAACTAAAGATGAGAGATATACTGTAATTTAGAATCATATTTCTGAAAAATTGCAAACTTTTTATATAAATTAAAATAGGGGAATGTTGGCATGGTTCGCACAGAGTGAACCTTCAAACACTGAGACACTGAGAAGACTGAGAAAAAAAAGAGGGTGAGATTAACTTTTTTTTCCTCATAACTTTAACACTTTTTAGGTGTAAAAATATATCAACATTTTTTAATGTTAATTTTACACCCTTTTAAGGGTAAAGTTAACATGAAAAAGGGTAACTTTAACCCCAATACACCTAAAAAGGGTAATATTTACACCGATTTTGGATCAATACTGCCGGGTAAAATTAACATTTCCGGAATGTTATTTTAACTTTTTCGGATTTCTCTCAGTCTAGAGACAAAAAATAGACCAAATCAGACTTTGTTGGATTTTCTAAGGTTAGATATAAGACCTTTTACTGATTTTGTTTATCGGTTTCATTTCTATTGCTAATTTTCCGGCAGCGAAAACTGTCTCGTCGTTAAAGGGTTAAAGGGCGATTATTGATGTGAATTTCTAGCCTTTTAACCCATTCCTTACCATTGTATTATACATCATACGCAAATTGAGTGATTTTAGATGAATTATCCCAGGGCAATTGATATTCGAATTTCTGTCGGGAATGGATTAGTTACTTTAGTCCTTCAATTACTTAGGAAAAATAGCCCGACAGAGATGGGAGTACATTTTGTTGTTCTTTTCTCACTTCGCGTGAAGTCGTGTAAAAATTTTGCTCAAAATGGCGGACGGAGAATTCGACATCACGTCGAATTTGTTAAAATTGGCCTTCATCCTCTTCCCTAATTTGAATTCTGGTTGCCAATGTGTTCTCTTGGATAGTTACTCTATCTAAATCAATAGAGTTTGTAATGAATTAATGCACAGAATTTAAATTCAGTGACCGTTAAGGCGCGTGTTTGAGGGCGGCTCCCGGCGCCCCCGTAATGGATAAAAAAAATTTCTTTTCAAAAAACTCATCTATTAATCTATAGGAAACTAATCCCAAAATAATAACATTCTATCTCAAGTATTTCTGGTACATTGACTAAATGGGTTAATAGAGAAATTTCTATTGTTAGTTCGCCGTTTTTGTAGGGGAGTTCTATAACAGTATGACAATGTCATATGACAAATTTAAAAATTTTGATGTGGAGAATGCGAAAAATATTATTAAAAACCAGATTTATATCAGTTACTAGGGGCTTCATAGTACTGCTTTGAAATGGCCATTTGATGCTCTCTGGGCTTTAATGATATTCTGCTTTTGAATTTACCACGAAAATTTGTCATATGATATTGTCTGTCATATCATTGCAGAATCCCCCTGTTGGAAAAATGTTCCTTAGTCTACAAAATTTTCTTTTTAGTGACTATACGCTATTAAACTGAGTTTTGGGTACATTAAAAATTTTCAAAACTGAAATTAGGACAATTTAGAAAGTTGTACTGATTGAAAGTTATATTCGATAATTCTGAGTTCCAACTTTTTAAAAGAGACATTATTGTTTCTGTTTTCGCCGCATCTATTCTAATTTTCGCCGCATCTGTTCCTATTTACGCCGCATCTGTTCCTATTTACGCCGCATCTGTTCCTATTTACGCCGCATCTGTTCCTATTTTCGCCGCATCTGTTCCTATTTACGCCGCATCTGTTCCTATTTTTGCCGCATCTGTTCCTATTTTCGCCGCATCTGTTCCTATTTTCGCTGCATTTGTTCCTATTTACGTCGCATCTGTTCCTATTTTCGCCGCATCTGTTCCTATTTTCGCTGCATTTGTTCCTATTTTCACCGCATCTGTTCCTATTTTCGCCGCATCTGTTCCTATTTTCGCCGCGTCTGTTCCTATTTTTGCCGCATCTGTTCCTATTTACGCCGTATCTGTTCCTATTTTCGCCGCATTTGTTCCTATTTTCGCCGCATCTGTTCCTAACTCGCCACTGAATTTACTCACAGTGCCATGCTTTAGGAAAATCTCATTCAAATCCTTTTTATTCTAATTCTAATTATTTAAAAAAAAAACTTTAAATAAATTTCAATTAAAAATGGGAATGTGTTTAAAAAAATGTTTTAAAAAATTAAAAAAAAAACACTTTCGTTAGTAAAGCATCTTCAAGAATTCTTAAGAGTCTAAGAATCACAACATTTGTTTTTTTTTTGTTTATTTTTAGGAATACAGAGTTTAACCCTCCCATGTAGAAATAAAAAATATAGTTATTACTTCTGTACTTACCTTTCGCATCTGATTATTTATTTTACCATACGCAGAAATTTAATCTGAGTGCAGTTAATGTGTGAGGATTCCATATGAGATTTTTTTATTCAGATTTAATTGAACGTAGAGCGAGTTCCGGGATCAAAATAGCAAAGCAATCACTTGACTCCTCATCTAAATTCACTATTGGAGCTATAAAATAAATAGCAAAATCACCTGCTAAAGAGACTCTTTACGTACGATTAAGTGCACAATTTACAATTGTTCCATCGGTCGATCTCCTTCAGCAGCTTCTCGAGACGATGTCTTGAGTTTGGTCAGTCATCAAAAAATTGCTGAAATTTACAAAACGTCAGGAAAAAACTGCCTTTTGAATCTCGAGTGCAAGAAGTTCAAGGGTGTTCAAATGCAAGAAATTTCGGAACGATATGATGATCTCGTGCTGAATTTTTTTATTGTGGAACAATCTCTCAGCAAATAAATCCAGATTGTGAAGATTGCTGAAATCGACAGAAGAGGATTGATGAGATCTCGAAAAATAAGACTGGTCCAAGGTGACTTGTTTGGGAATCACCACCTATCAGACATAATCACTAATGAGTGATCTTTTTTTCGTGGCTGGTTATGGACAGGAGGACGCTAGGCAATTGAGTAAAATAAACAACAGTGAAGAATTAGGAACATGAAAAACTCTTCAACGCAGTTTAAAATGGAATTGATAAAAAAAACGGAATATATTAACATCTCTCATCTTTACAAAATTATAAAAATTTATTCACTTACACTTTTGGGAAAGTCTATGAAGGAAATTGTGAATATATTTTTCATCTCAAGTGAAATCTCTTGTATCTATCTCTGGTTTTCCTTGTCATTTGCCAACATCATCTTCAGAGTTGCACAAATTTTTAGTTTTTTTTCACAAAAAAAAAGACTGAGGATGAAATGTCAGAGTTATCAACAAAAATCATTAATTATCTTAAATGTCTAGGAATGATCTTTTTTTTTCTTCTTCATTATATACTCTCAAGCTATTTACACAATTCGATTCATAAGTCTTTTTTCTATCATCTTCATTCTTCTACAGCAAATTTTTCTATACAATCAATAGTCATTTGCAACTATAGGAAATATAATTAACAAATAAATACTTCACATTTCTATCTTCGTCTTACACTCAATGGCCACGAGGGTCAAGAGGCACAAATATCATTAACTAATTTTATCGCCAATTGTGCACTCATCCATTGATTTGTAATATTATTTGTTTGGACGCATACGCAAGTTAATGGGGTAGGTGAATAAATTAAGACGATCACAGGTCGCCGCCACAATCAGCAACTATCGAGCTCTATTGTCTTTGATGTTACTGGGAGAGGCACTTACAGGTTCTCCATAGACACTCTTCAGACTTCCGTAATCTAAAAATTCGCTAGTAACTCGTGATGTAACCAGTACAATAAATCAGTGACATTTTTTATTTCTTCAGATAACGAACAGAATACGATTGGTATTAATCCAGGTAAGCAATTTGTCAATCTCAAAATTAAAAAAATAAGCTGCAATCTTTTTGTGATATGATTTAATGGATTTCGAAGGCTTTCTTAGCAAGATTGCTCACAAGATCTTCTCAAGGAAGGTCAAAAACAAACCTATACCTCTGTGTCTGACCTATTGACATTTCTAGACGGTTCTTAACCAATTTTCCGCGATCTTTAAAATGGAATTTGCATAAAGATAGTGTTAGATCTTCTGTTTATGCTCCACCTATAAATTATTTCAAGTCACGCCCCCTATTAAAGCTGTAACGAACTTCAATTGACATGTTTTACATTAAGATTCTTGGTACTTTCAAATAGATTTTTCCAATTTATTTTAACTCTTTCGCATCTTTTGGGACTGTCAATACACAAAGAAAAATATGACCATCCTGACTTTTCCTGGATTAGGGTAACATGGGGTAATTTGGAACAATCAATTCAGTTGATAGCTGTCTTCAATTGATATGTTTTACGTTAAGATTCTTGGTACTTTCAAATATATTTTTCCAATTTGTGTTAACCCTTTGACATCTTTTAGGACACAGAATACTCAAAGAAAAATATGATCATTCTGATTTTTTGTGGATTAGGGTAAGATGGGGTAATTTGAAACCATGTCTATTTTGGAATTTTTGAGATTTTCTCACTGCTTCAGATGATCAAAAAAAAGTAAAGTCATCTAAAACCGTTGGGAAATCTCAAAGTTCCAAATTAGACATAATTCAAAAATACCCCATCTTACTCTATTTAAAACCGATAAAAATCCAACTAGGGCACAACGAAACACGGAGTAGCACCGAATATTGCGTTTTTTGATCAGATATTGGACTTCGGAAGATAGGGATGCTTTTCCACTGATCTAAGATCTAAGATATCTTTGATCAAAAATCAGGAAATTGGATTGCTATAAAGGGAATTGGACTTTATCATGATATCATTTAGTTCGGTAAATTAATTCCGCAGATAAATTACATTATGATAATGCTCAGTTCTATTTAAAAATATTAGGAAAAGCCAAATTTCAAAGATACCTCAATCCAGAGGTGACCCATTTCTCTTTACAGTGGGTGTCAATAGTTTGCTGCCTAATGTATGTTTGAGAAACCAAGTGGCAAAAATGAAAGAAAAATCACTTTTTCAAATTTTTCTTTTTTGCAAATGAGTTCCCTGCAATCGGTAGATCTTATTTATATATTTCAAAAAATTTATTAATTTTATTTCATATCAAAAATAATTGTTTTCCAAAAATTGATAATTTTTGATGCGCCAAAAGTTTGTTGCCTCATTTGCATTTCACGGATCAGACCTTTGTCTGAATGTCTGTAAATGCTTATTAAGCAAGATTTATGTGAAAATTTTAATTTAGGATTAAATATCAAAAAGTACTTAAGAGAAATCGGAGCTGCTTCTGATATAATTCAAGTATATTGGCGTTGCGACCCCATGAAATCCAGTTTAGCAGCCCACGCTTGTCGATCCTCCGCCACTTCAAGAAGATGTTCGAGGTTCGAACTTAAGACGCACCAAGGCAAGGTTCTGAATTTGATTCAGTCACCTTTTCCTAGGTCTGCCTCGAGGTCGACGCTTCCTCACAATGGCTTATATAGCTTATGTTAAAAATTTCCATTTAAAAGACTAATAGCTCTATTTGTTCGAAAAATACTTTCAACGTGATATTTTTTAAAATTCCGCGTAAGGTAACTCTTTACTCCCGCAAGTGGCGCTGGCATCTGCTCCCTCTATTCAAGTCTTAAAAGTCTTGTTGAAAAGTTTAAATAAAATGAATTTTTATGTCACGAAAATTTATAGATAAAAACATCCTTCATCTAAATAAGTTTCCAAACTTTATATGGGTTTACAGCAATTTTTATTAAATCCTTATTAGGGGTGTGGCCTATTTTTCTTCAGATTTACCTTTGCGATATCAGCTAATCTAGAGCTAGTTTTCGTGATTAACTTACAGAATCTTGTTGTTTCTTCTCATTAAACAGTCAGAATTAAAAAAAAAATCCAGTTTAGTTCAACCTTACTCCTAGCAGGGGCGTGCCTTATTGTATTAGGTTAAGTTTTATTTGATTATGAAGATGTATACCAAGAAACAACCTGAATTTCGAGTTAATCAACTCCAAAAAAAAAGGCTCGTAAAGGTCAAATAATTCGCACATTTGCCTATGATTTTGAGCTTTTTTCTAAAGTTTTAAATTTTAAACTGTCACCCTTGAGATTGATTGTTACAGGGAAAATTTCATTGATCGAAGTTTGGTACAAAACCGAAAAGTTATATAAATTTATATTTATCTTTTTTTATCATTCCAGAATTTATTTGAGATATGGCTCTTAAAACATTCAATGCGATGGTTCCTTAACCCTATAGAAGAGCGCGAGGCAGTTCAGGTAAATTAAGTTTGTTTTCAAATTATTTTACGAAACTTTTATGAACTATATTCAAGAAAGGTAAGGTAGTTTCTCTTGAGTATTGGCTATTTCAAATTATTAAAAGTTATGCATCTCTGAAACTGCCCCGCATATCTCAAATAATTTGTAAAATTTATGTGTAATTTCGTATGAGCTTTCCTGTTCAATTAAGTTACTATATAAGTTTTAATTCGTGTTTTTGGATACTTGAATCATTTCTTTTACTTAGGGGAAAGCTTTCAGGCTTCGCACATACTCTGGCTTTGAACACTTAATATTTTTGCGAAATTCACCAAATTCCAATGTAGGGGAAAGTATTCTCCCTTCGAACGTTCGTGCCTTCGAATAATGTGAATTTCTTTTATTTTACCTAATTGACTTACTCATAATTACCACTTAATTATCAATAATTGATAATAAGATAACTAATATTTAGTAGAAATGTATAGGAGAAAGTACTATCCCTTCGAATGTTCATGTCTTCGAACAATGTGAATTTTCTTTTATTTTTCCTAGTGATTTAGACACAATTATCACGTAATTATCAATTATTGAAGATAAGCTAACAAATATTTAATAAAAATGTGTAAATCTCTTAGGAAAACAAAAGAAAATTCACATTATTCGAAGGCACGAACGTTCGAAGGGAGAGTACTTTCCCCTAATTAATATGAGAAATATATCGCTCCTTGGAAATTACAAGGGGCCAACTAATTTTCGGCTAATTTTCAGGAGATAGCATGAAAGATTCAACTTTGTGTAAATAAGTATCTCAATTTAATGACTGAACAAAAACAATTTATTTCTTTTCTATTTGTATGAGCACTAATATAAACATCGAAACTTTTATATTTTTACCTTTCAAATTATGTTTTTTAATTAGTTAGCTTCTTGTCGTTCTAAATTATGCGCAAATTTTGCCGAAATTAGAATGACAAGGGATCAACTTGCTTGAGTTAGTCCCCTGTTTCACAAAAATTTGAACGATGAATATATTTTGTGCCCCTTTACTTCAAACAAAATTAAGCAAGTAATCAAAAAGATTAAAATTTTGAAAAATTCTAATAGGGGAAAGTGCTCTTCCTTCGAACATTCATGCCTTCGAATAATGTGAATTTCTTTTCTTTTTCGTAAGAGATTTAAACTAAATTATCATGGAATTATCAACAATTGATGATAAGCCAACAAATATTTAATAGAAATGTATAAGTCTCTTAGGAAAACTAAAAGAAAATTCGCATTATTCGAAGGCATGAACGTTCGAAGGGAGAGCACTTTCCCCTATCGAAATTTAAAGACTTATATCATTTGAAAATTTATTAAATTGTCTTTCTAAGTGCACTATAATCTCAAAATCGCAAAAAAGTGAGTTGACCCCTTGTAATTTCCAAGGAGCGATATGAAAGCTTCGAAGCCAGAGTACGTGCGAAGCTTAAAAGCCTTCCCCTAGTAATTCTTCAAATTTGTCAAATACCTGAAATAATTGAAAGATAGGAACTGATAGTTGCTGATTGAATTGGGTTTCCGTGCTTGGCAAATCTCTTTGTACATCACACAAATATACTGGCGCTTAGGGTCCCTAATTTGGGACTGGGATTCCTCAGGAGGAACTGGCATCGTGTCCCTTAGTGCTATCACTCCAATCATCCGATCAATGGAGGATTTGGAGTGCGAGTGCATGTGAGATCCAGCGGTACTGGCTTTGTAGATTCCAGAAGCGTCACTGGCGACGGAGATTCAGTCCTGGCACGCTTCCGAGCCGGCGATTGACGCGGCGAGGTCTTCATGGAGAGATCAATAGGCTCCTCTTGTTCAGAGGCATTGGATAGCAGGGGCAGGGCAACGTGCGGAGGCAGTTGAAGTGGTGGAAGGCGCAGGAAAGCATCTGTGCGACAGAAGGGTGATAGGGGTTCAATTCCTGGCCGAAATACCTCAGCTGCCCGACTAGACACTGAGGAATGTTCTGTCTTTGACTCTGCACTGGCACTTCCAATTGAGCGGCAACTTCCTTCTTCAGGATCAGCCGAAGAGGCTCCTGAATCACTGGGAGAACTTGTGGTGCATCTAGAAGCGTCTGAGGTTCTCTGTCGCGGTGGCTGATGACGCCATGGGGAGACCCCTGAGTGCTTCCCGAGACTGAGATTGGAGAGAAAATGTGCTGGGAGAAAGGATGCATTAGTGAGGAGATTCCCACCAGCATCGGTATTGGGAGGACCAGTTCCTGTTTTCTGATTCACTTGGGCTTGCTGTTCCTGCAGCAGGCAGTGGATCTTGAACCAGTTGGACCTTCTACCGTATCGGGAGCCACTCTTGGACATTCCCACCACCAGACACTTCCTCAATCGACATGCTTTGCAGGCTGTTCGATTCTTTTTATTAATCACACACTCCCCGTTGTTCTTGCACTCAGAGATCGAGGACAGGTTGTTGTAAGTTCGTCCGAAGAAGGACTGCAAAGAAATACCAAATTGGATATTTATTAAGGGCACTTCTTGCAACCATATTCATCAGTGATTTACAATAAATACATGAAGGCATCATCTATAAATTTGAGACGAAATTGAGAAATGCATGACGAGGAAGGAGGAAGCTGTAATTTAATACACCAATAAAATAAAAAGAAATTCAACCCGACAATTTCTTCAGAAAGACCAAAGACAGGTTGGATGAAAAAAAAAATGCTATCAGAGAAATTTCTTTGCCTGCAGGATACCAGAAAAAAACGCCCATAAATAATTGATGTTGCGTCCAATTAATTTGAACAATAAACCATAAATCCAGTGCCAGTGACTTGGAGAGCTTGTTGGCACAATCAGAGAACGATGAGTTGAATGGAATGACGCGTAAATTCTCCAATAATTCATTTTGTACCAAAATGTTTATTTAATATTCCACGCCACGATGTCAATAATCAAGGGGGCACTTTCGCGCTGAAACAGTCCATTTTGCCCCCAAGATTCACCAACTTTTTGGACACAGCCTATGTCTTCCCGTAAGTTCTTTTTCCAGCAGCAATTTGTCATCAAAAAATGTCACTCAACACAACGTGATGGCATTTGTAAATTCTTCAACTTTTAATTTCTTCATTATACGCTACTGCTTAATTGCAAACGGACTGATCTGCACGCTGAGATAATTGCAGCACCATCAAAATAGTGGAATTTATCCCATATCTTTTTTTTTCTTCAACCGAGATTTTCTGCAATTTGTAGTATTTACCTCCATATCCAGTAAAATTTAAATTTGCATTCTTTCAAAAAAAAAAAAAAACACCATGTATGAGCCCTGAACAGTAAAATCTTTCCAGACTTCCCAGTATCTTAACGTAAGTTTAGCTGCGAAATTCAGAAAAACACGAGTAAGACAAAATAAAATTTATTAACATACATTTTCTTCGCCTCAGTTTTACAATGTTAGATTATGTTCTCTTAATTTTAGTCACATGTACTTTCTTAACAATTCTTTTACAAACCATGTTTACGTACACGTAGGGGAAAGTACTCTCCCGTCGAACGTTCATGCCTTCGAATAATGTGAATTTTCTTTTAGTTTTCTTAAGAGACTTACACATTTCTATTAAATATTAGTTGGCTTATCACCAGTTGTTGATAATTCCGTGATAATTTAGTGTAAATCTCTTAGAAAAAGCAAAAGAAATTCACATTATTCGAAGGCATGAACATTCGAAGGGAGAGCACTTTCCCCTAAATATGTAATACAGTGCGACTCCAATAGAGTCAATACATTTTATTCTTACATTTTTGCAATATTTTAAGTTAGTGATTGTTCTAGTTACTATTTCACTCGTTAAAATATTATATATCTCATTTAACAAAAGTACTTTAAAAGATTGATATTAAACCTAGAATTTTGTAATTTTTTAATTCCGAAAATTAGAACAAAACGATTAATCATGAAAGAGTAAGGGAAAACGCACTTCCTTCGGACGACTGAAGCTTCGGACAAGTAAATTTTTTCTTAACGTTCTAAATGGATTTGACCCACGGCTCTTTACAGACTATTTGAGACATTGAGCTAATTATTAAAATATAGTAATATTATTTTAAAAGATCAAACTCATTAAAAAGATATTGAAAAAAATAAGTCGTTCGAAGTTTGAGTCGTCCGAAGATAGCGGGCTTTCCCCTACTCTTTTCTGATTGATCGTATAGTTTAATAACAACAATAATAATACTAATAATAGTATGGCAAATATGAATAACTTATTTGAACTAGCCATCAGATGGCGTTATGTCAGTCTATATCCAAGGGGCATTTGATATGCAAATAATGTATGCCTCAAATGTAACCAACAACAATCAACGCAATCGAGCTATTTCTAAAAATATAATGTATGACCATGATGGAAGTATATTATTTGAAAATTATATGCGTTGTGTACCAGACAAATAACTTAACCAAAAAATGTAGGGCGAAGTGAGACACCTTTGAAAGTGAGGCACCTATGAAATTTGGACTGTTCTCCAATGTTTAAGTGGAATTGAGCCATATCATAATGTAATTTAGCTTCTTAACCTGTTTTGCAGCTAAATTATATCACGATAAGGCTCAATTTTGTTTAAAAATAGGTAAAATAGGTAACTCGATTCCACCTGCTTCCAGAACGTCTGAACTCTCTCTGCGGTCTTTTTACTTGGGTCGGGAAGTCTAAGATTTTTTTTTTATTATATCTTCTAATCTTGTTGTAACTTTTCTTTCTCTTTTGTTTTTTTTTCTCTTTTTGTTTTTGTTTGTAACTGTACGTGAGGGACTTAGAAGTCTATTGTATGGTTTCTTTAATAAATAAATAAATAAAAATAAATAAAAAATCACAATTTCAAAGGTGCCCCACTTTCAAAGGTGCCTCATCTCCCCATATAGCAAATGGAGAAATTATGTAAAAAACATTTGTGTGTACTGATATTTGTCCACATGAAAATGGAAAAGAAATGACAATTCTACGATCAGTAGTTATAAATTGATATTGTATTGTGATTATATTTTATTTAGTTATTATTGATATATTTTATCGTACAAGATGACGTGATTATATCTAAAATAAATAATTGTTATATTTTGGAAGTAAAAATTCCCCATTCACCCGAATATGGGACTCTTTTAAACGGTTATATAGAACAAATATTTAAAATCTTTGCCTTCATTTTTGTATAGATATCAAACATCTCTACTCGTTTATGGCGACAAATGCTCTTTGGGTATGTATCGGGTTATAATACTTCTAGCTTTTTTTTATTAATAAACTAAATATTGATCAAGATTTCTACTATTGCATTATTTCACTGTCACCGACTTAGAAGCGAAACGGTAAGAGATATCGACTCACAGTTTTCTCTGACCACCCCATAAATTAATATTTCTAATTATATATATATATTATATTATTAATAATATTATATATATATAATTGTGTAAGCGTTTGCTTCAAAAAGTGAATTATTGTGTAGGTGTGTTTTTTTCAAGAACTTACACTGAGAGAAATCCGAAAAAGTTAAAATAACATCCCAGAAATGTTAATTTTACCCTGCGTTATTGATCCGAAATCGGTGTAAACATTACCCTTTTTAGGTGTATTGGGTGTTCAAGTTACCCTTTTTCATGTTAATTTTACCCTTAAAAAGGTGCAAAATTAACATTAAAAAATGTTTATATATTTTTACACCTCAAAAGTGTTAAAGTTATGAGGAAAAAAAGTTAATCGCACCCTCTTTTTTTTTCTCAGTGTATTCACTTTTGTTCAACTCTTCGGTTTAAATTTTAGAACTGCCAAAGGGTTTTAAAGTAAGTTTCCTCTATTTACCTTCGAACCGGTACAGTATAAAACTCAACCAGAGATAGTTCTCAAATCGGTAAGGTTATTACTGAACATAGGTACATCAGTGCTAGCCAAAATCCCTAAACAGATTTCGAACAGCAAAATTCATAAAAGGAAGAACTCCGAAAGTCAGAATTGCAAAATCCAGAATCTTGAATGGTTCAAATCCTGAAAGAAAATATACCGAGAATTGTGTGTAGAATAATTTTCCAAAGCGCGGGGACAATCGTGGGAATAGCCATGACACTTTTAATTGATTTTGACTATTCGAGATTTTCGCTATCAGGATTTTGGCTTTCAGGATTTTGGATTTTGGAATTTTGACATTCAGGAATTTGGCGAGGACCCAAGTACCGTATATGCGGGTAACTTTATCCCCCTGCTTTTGGTAAGCTTTTCTTTAATTTTAGCACTCACGGATGGTCTTCACTGATCGGTCAAGGTAGATCGAATCGGTGGAGACCATTCTTACCGTGGTAATCTTACGAATAACAATATTTTATAAAATAGATCTCAACCTTTGCGGCTTCTAGATTTTTTTTAAATAAAAAATAAGTATTTTCTTATCAAAAGTTAAATTCCCGAGGTTATACCTTGGAAAATTTATTACCATTGCTCGACATAAGCTTTTATTCACCACTTTAATCAACAAAATCATCCACTTTGTTCTTCTAAATGGCGAAGTAAAAAATCCCAAGTCAAGTTGATTGTTTTAAAAGGAACCACACCCAGACAGAGATTTCTCGCGATGTCACTCTTTTGCTGCAAAAGACGTGATCCATAAAAGCCCAAAAGTGCTAAATCGGCGATGACAACCACGAGTGACTTCAGACAATTTTAATTGTTTTCATTTTACGATATAACTAAATCATGGCCCATAAAATCTCTATCGCACAATCATTTTGGTTGTCTCGGTGATGCACTCAAAATATAATTGTGCGAAATTGTGTCTTGGGCAAGAGAAATCAGCAACATTTTGTGTGACTTGAGGAGAATTGCATCAGAGAGCTTTTGAGGATCACCTGCAGAAAATTTCCAAGGGAACGAAAGAGATGCTGAGGAATTTCCGGACGACAGATTTGTATCAAAATGTTGTGAGGAGGCCCAATGGTGAAGAATCTCACACGATCTCCCACCGCAATGATTCCCATGCTGACCCCGTGGCGATCATCAAAATGTGTGTATGCAGTCACACCGCCAAGATGGAAAATTGTGAAATCATGAGCGTTGATATAGGTAATTCTTGCGAACACA
Source organism: Phlebotomus papatasi (assembly GCF_024763615.1). NCBI lineage: Eukaryota > Metazoa > Arthropoda > Insecta > Diptera > Psychodidae > Phlebotomus > Phlebotomus papatasi. The sequence goes on along the minus strand of NC_077223.1, from coordinate 4,856,500 downwards.
AATCAAAGATATTCCCAATCACCAAGACACCCAATGTATCTTCCTATGGAATAGGATCACAATGATGGATGGTGTTGAAAGAGTAACAAAAGTCGCGAACTCTGCGGATCTGATAAATTGCAGGGAAGCGATAATAAGACAGTGAATTCGTGTCGTTGCTTTTGGTTGTTTCAAATCAAACGGAAAAAAAGAAGGCAGCACCAAGAAGTATTGTAAGAAGTTCCCACATTGAAGCAATTTTTTTTCTTCAGATCTTCATCGACAAGAGTGAATGGATTTTCGCGCCAATTTCAGCCACTATTGGGAAACTCTTCTCAATCTTTAGAAGAGTCATTGAACATGGGCCAACATTTCAGACCTGATGAAGATCTACTGAGAAACCTTACACTAATTTAGAGAAATTAGGTCATTAAATTGATTTTAAAAGAGTTTCTTGTGTCTTAACTTGAAAGGTTGCAGTGGTTTAGGTAGCGATTCCGATCAAATATTTTCGCAATCATAGCAAAAAGACACAAAAGAACTGAAACACATATTAAGGGAACCTGTCTATGAGTCAAAATGCATCAAGATGAATATCTAATTTTTTCATGAGGAAATTTATCGCTCTAAGACTGCAGAAAAATATCATCTTCTATCTTGAAGGGAAATGTGCTATCAAGAAGAGAAATAAGAAATTTCAAAAAGAACTGAAGGCAATATGAAAATCATGGGGTAATTTGTGACATTCTAGTGCATTGTCCTAAGGGGTTATATCTAGTTAAAGACCCAAAATTAAGGTGTTTTTTGTGACTTGGCTAATCAATCGAAAATATTTTTACAATTTTATATGCGACCTTTTCGCTTTCGTTGAAAGGTTCGCTCCGGTTCGTACAGGGGTGTTCTTGTGGAGGAGATCCTGCTTATCACAATAATAATAATAACAATAAACAACGTTCCATAGAGGAACTTAGGCCTTCTCGCAAGGGAGTTCGCAGAACATCCATTATTATTTTTTCTTATACAGGAATGGGGTTATCAACCCCATGTATCAAGTATCAAATACCAAGTGCAGTAAACCTCTCCGGATTCAATCTTAAATCCGAACACTTTTAACGCCAGAAAAATTCCTGGTGACCTAAAGAGGATTGGAACTCTTTTGGTCAGGAACCCTCAATGATTGCATCATTGAGCGAGTGCTCTATCGCTTGACCCATTGAGCCAGTTTCCTTTAGAAATATGCACAAAAATCGTATAAGGGAAGAGCACCCCGGATCGGAATATTAAGAGACATGCTCGATATTTAGTTGAAACTATAAGTCTCAAAATACTATTTGGTATTTTTGTGAATGCTAATCGGTATACTAGCAATCCATTTAACTATATCTGTGCATTTGAATTTGAATTTTTAGAATAAATTAATAAAAAATAGGTCTAATTATAATTATGTACTTTGTACTTCACATCGTCAAGAATTTAATCAGCTGTCTCACGGAAAATTGGTTTTATAAATTAAATCTGAGCTAATGCACTACATTCTTGTGAAAGTTAAATGGTAAAAAGTAGCTAATAATTTTTAAAAAGTCATTTGAATTGTTGCAACAATATGGTGATAATCCGAGGAACACTTTCGATCGCTGGTGCTCTTCCCTTATCACTCTAGCCCAATAACTCAAAGTAAACCCACCTCCCCTGTGAACGCTATTAAAAGGTATATGTCGTCAAAAAAACATACATCAACAAGCCTCGAAAGCCTGATCATCTGGTTCTCAAGGTAAGAGCTAATCAGCCTAGAAAATATGTACAGGTAGGGGAATGTTGGCATGGTTCGCACAGAGTGAACCTTCAGACATTGTTCTCTTTGTTTTCAAAGAACTAGTTCGTCAATTCTTAGCCATAAGATAGATCATTATTAAGCTCATGAAACTAGATGAGAAATGGCAGGTCAGCTCTTTGCAAACAAAGAGAAAATTCACATCATTTGAAGGTTCATTCTGTGCGAACCATGCCTACATTTCCCTAGTTTAGAAGACGTGGCCGACCCAGTCTCCCATTTATTAACTGAGAGAACCAGGATACCTGGTCACTAGCGCTCGCTCGATGAGAACCTCTAAGTCAGACCAAGACCAGTACCTTCAAATGACTCAAGTGACCTTCAAATGACCCCTTATCCCAGGTGTTCAAAGCGGACCATCTAGTGTCCGGGAATTGAAGAAAAATATCAGTGAAGTAATAAAAGTTTATAAGAGGAATTCCAGTGATTTTCCTGGACTTGGAAGCTCATTTTTCCCTTACTTCAGTCGTGAGTAATTTGAGGGTAATTGCGAGACGTTGGAAGCTTCTACCCTACCCCCAGAATCGTAACAATTTTTTTTTATTTTAATTTTTTATGCGATCTTTTGGATTGACTTAAAATTGTCAAGGAGGATTCTTTGTATAAAAGTATACACGATTATTAAGAAATATTGATGTTTACTTCATGCTCTCTGACACATTTCACTCTAAAAGATACTTTTTGATAAAAAAAAATCTAGAAAGAGAACTTCGAAAAATCCTAAAACGATCTACGAATTCATTCGTAGATCGTTTTCGAATTCGATCTAAACTACTCCGAATTAGTTTTACTTCGAAATATGTTCTCAGGATTGTAAAAGTAACAACACCTAATACTCTGATAAAACTCTGTCAACTCTGTATGATAAAATCATACTCATCTCAACTTTAAATGAATTCTCAAAATTCCGAAACATTCTTAAATAAATTCAGGATCTTAACTAATGAGTATGCTACTGAATCGATACCTTCATAAAAAGGTTAATCTAGGTGGCCAAAACACAGTATTCCAATCAGGACAAAAGATTTAAAAGGAAATGTAGGAATACTATGAAGGGGTTACGTGGATCACAAAGACTAAAAAAAACACAATATTTTCTTCAATTCTTTTTTTTAACATAAAAAAGAATTTATTTAATTTCAGGTCTTAAAGGCTCCGGCACACCTTTTAGATCAGGAAAATTTCATAAAGTCGAAATTCGGATCCTCTTCTTTCTGACATGTTTTACATATGTCTATCTCATTCTCTCGAACTCTTCTTCTTCACTTAAACATCACTCCAAATTCAATTTAGCTCAATCGAATTTGGTATGCGAAAGAATGAGATAGTCATATACAAAACATGTGAGAAAGAAGGGGATCCGAATTTCGACTTCATGAAATTTTCCTGATCTAAAAGATGTGCCGGAGCCATAAGCATATGAAAGTACAATATTAAAGAAAAATTTGCGGAAATTTTCATTAAAAGATCATTAAAAGGTTGGGACCTAATTTTCGGAGTGCCTTTTGAGAAAACTTAGAGGAAAGCGCGGTACCTTTGGACACTTAAAGCTTCGGAAAACTTCTTTTTTAATGAGTTTGATCAGTATTTTTTTTCTAGAAATTTGAGGCATTGGTTCAGCCACGGGTTCAGCTATTCAAATATAATATTTTAATAAATCAAATTAATTTAAAACATATTAAAAAAAATTGAATTTTTCGAAGCTTGAGTCGTCCAAAGATAGCGCGCTTTCTCCTAATTTGCAGAAGTTAGAATTTTGCTTAGGGTAGATTCATTAAAAATTAAAAAAAAAAAAACAAATATTTCTTGTTTAGAAGATGAGTTAAACTCGTATTTGTAGGAAAGATTTTTGAAAAAAAAAATTTGAATATTTGGAAAAATGTTATACAAAAAATTACCGTTTTCGGTATTTTCTGCATCGCGTTTTATCTTCTAAAATAAGTTTTTCTCAAGGAAATACAAGATCCTAAATTCAATTGACCCACTGAGGAAGACCCATACCGAGGGTCGAAAGCTTTGGAGAAAATTGAGCCTTTTTGGTTTTGAGAAGAAGACAATCCTTTAACGAACACCGGAAGAAACTGAAGATAATAGACTTTGTGATACTTTTTTGTTTTTGAATATTTCAAACTAGTATCTAGAATCTAGAAATCTATTTTTCTGTTGTAGTATGGTGGTAAGATTCCAATTCCATCAATAAATCACCATGTGAAAATGTGGTGTGAGATGTAAAAAGAAATGATGCCCTTTGACCCTCTTCCCAAGGAAATTACCACTGATGAGATGTCTAAAATAAGCTCTATGTTGTTTTGATGTTGGCATTCCTCTTCCACCTTCCCACACCCAATTGAAGTGTGATCTAATAAATTTCAATCATTACCATTTCCATATCAGATCGTGAAGGTTCGATTGTGATCACAAAAACGCTTCCCTGCGGTTTAACACGATATACAAAAGCTCGAAAAATTCTTACCATATTTCTCTCTTGGAATTATGTTCTGAGCCTTTTTTTTTACTTCAGCTTGAGCCATTTCTGCCTCTCTTTCTCAGCACTAGAGACGTGTCGAATGTAGGCCATTATATTGACGAGTATCCACAATTCTCACGATACCAAAAAGTGCCACTTTCTGTGGCAATTGCAGAAAATCGCGCAATGGCATCTTGGCAGTCTAAACCCTCCCCCACGGCCATTTGGAGCTCAATTGTAAACAATATTTATCGATCACAAATGCCCCAATATGAAGAGAAATGTATCCTCCATGGCACAAACAGAATCCATAATCCACCTTATTTTTCGTGGATCTTTTTATGACACATAAAACCCGACTAATTAGCCGATAAACTTAGCAATTTTATCACACTTTCAGGTCAAACCATCATGTGTGAAGGAATTTCCATATATCTCGAAATAGCCAATTATTACACCATCGCACAAGGGGAGAGTCCAGCATCATCTGAGGCATTTGGTGTGGACAAAGTGTAATGAGATTTAACGAGGCAGTCAGAAGGGTAACCATCAAATGCATCTAATAAAACGATTATGGTGGACTTTTAGTTTGGGATATATCAAACAATTTATGGATGTTTAGTCAACACAATTTATACTAAATGTTTCACATCGTATGGAGCGATAAAATGAGACACAGGCCGCCCACGCGATCAAAACTCACACTGTTTCTGCCATCCAACCACGCCACTGATCACCACATGAGCAGGTGTATTCCGATCAGATATCACCTTCCTTGCCAGGCAGTGTTTTGCTTTTTAATCCGGCACTTTGGCCTCAGGTGGGAAAAATCGCCAAAATTTTCATGCATTTCACGAACTACTTCACGATTTAACTCTTACGTAAAAAAGTGTCTGTTGTGACTGTTGCAATTTGAATCTTATGGGCTGCTCACGCGAATATTTTTAGTAGCTTGATAATAAGGGCAGAATCACATTGACAATAAAATGCTGGCCGTAGCCTCACCGTATTTCGTTAATTTACGCATTTTAATTGCAATTCTTACACAAATTTTCCAAACGAAACCGATAGCCAATGAAAATGGATCGCAAAGTATCCCGAACTTTGCGAAGTGCTCGAACTAGTGACTTGGATGCTAAACTTCGAAAGCAATTTTGTATTATTTACCGTTTACCGGTTCTCAACCGACTTTGACCGATTCGTAAATCACTCGAAAGATCCCGCAAAAAAAATTTACAGCAACAAAAATTACTTATCGGTTCATAACCCGTTCATTCCCGGTTCAAAACCGATTTGACCCAAAATATAAGTCACTCAAAATATTTCCTGAAATACACCTCAGGGATAATTTAATTGAATTTTGTTCAAAAATTAAGGGTAACTGGGGCACCATCACACATGGGGTAGAACCAAATACTGCGATTTTTTAATCGGGTATTCGATTTCAGAGGACAAAACTTATAGAAATTTATAGGCATTATAGGGATGCTTGTACATTGAAGAAATCGCTGAGATAGTCCAAGTAGTTTAGAAATAAATCTTAATAAATAAATAAGTTAGTTATCGGTTATGAACCAGTTCATTACCGGTCAAAAGGATGTTGTTTCCCAATTTAACAAAACTTTTTCTTACATTTTGAATGGGAATACATCCTTTTGGCAAACTTTTAACAAGATCTAGTTGGCCACCGATTTAACAAAAATTTTGTTTAGAGTAGACCTACAATATTAGTAAAAGGAATACTAAAGTACACTGCCACTAAAAGCTAGTACACTTAGAGATAAGTGGTGAGCAAGAACCGTTTCAAACCGAACAAACGTCAAATGAAAATTCTACGTTAATGATTAAAATGCTACCTGGACAAACTTCTTTTGACTTTTACTTGGTTTCAAACGGTTCCTACCAAGGGGCAAACAACTGACCAAAATTACATGTCATAGAATCAGTATTACAAAATATTCACAATTTTATATGAGTAAAAGAAAATATTCGAATATCTTCCAAAATATTCGCAATATTCAGAATTTTTTGCAAATATTCGCAATATTCGCAAAATATTCGCGGTATTCTCAATATTCAGGAATTCTTCGCGATATTTACAATATTGAGGAAATATTCGCAATATTCACGTAAAATGCCAATATTCACGATATTCACGTTGGTAGATGTTCTAGACTCGCGAGTTGTTTCCCCTCTTGTTCCTACAATCCCCTGACCAAGATAGTCCGATAGACTAAAACCTTTAAGTTCCATTTGAAGATCTGAGGGGTTTTACGGATAAATTATTTTTATTATGTCATGATTCTAAAATTTTTCTAAAGATATCTCAAAAGTTTCTAAAAAAAACTTTATGTTTGCAATGAATTCAGACACAAAGCAAACGAAGTTAGCACAGTTACTGATCCATGTGACGTTATGTAGTAGATGTAGTACACTAGTAAAAACATAAGTTTTTCAACAAAAAAATTTTAGTACAGACATGTACTAAACGTACGAACGTGAAACGGAATGAATGAAATATTTACACAGAATTTTTCTCTTTTTTGAATTATACAATTTAACAATTGTATAGTACAAACATAAAAAAAAAATTTACTGGATGGGCAGGAACGTTAGGGATTTGTCTCGTAGGGATTGGTCGCAATTTAATTAGAATTAAGTATAAAAAAAAATTGTTATATATTCAGAAAAAGAATTCTATTTCTTATGACATGAAATAAACATTATTATCTATCTATCTATCTAATTAAATAATTAGTAAAATTTGTTCATAATACTTTGTTAGATCGGTTAGATTAATTAAAAATAATTTTTTTCTACGAAAAAAACTATTACGAAGCAATTTAATTTCTTATGCATCCACCTTAATCCAAATTTTCTTTCCTTTCGTCCCAAAACATGTTGCTTATTCAAAGCAAATTCAATTTAGATTTAAATGCGATTGAGTGCGATACACACACGCAATATACATTTGAAAATAAAATGTTGGACATTTTTATTTAATAACATTTTTCTGGGGCGACATGATAACTTATTTTCGATAGTATCGACTGTCGATTCTCAAAAATGTAAATGATAGCTGCACGTTTTGTAGCTGATACAGATATTTACCAACAGTCAAATTCTTTTGAGAGTGTCCCAATAAATGGCCTAACAATGCGTAAAAAGTCAACATTCACTTAATTTAGGAAATACAGATTTATCGATACTATCGATTCGATAGTATCGAAAAGTTATCATTCCACCCCTGATTTATTTTCGGAAGCAAATGAAATAAAAATCCACGTTATAACTGATCAAACTGATCTAACACAATTTTTATAAATAAATCAAACCAATCGATGAAAAATCAGAAAATGTATCTCCAGAACATTTTATTGAAGTCTCATTTCTGTTTAGTACAAGTCTGTACTAAAAGCACTATTTTACAATTTTACGTTTTTATAAACATACTAACCTTTTTTTTACAAATCTTATGGTGCTATTCGAATGAAAAATGAAAAGGATTTTTTTTCTCCTGAAAGTTTTTTTTAGTAAGCGACTGCTCTCACGTGTTTCTGTATTATTGACCTTTTTCGTATTAGGTCCTGTTAAAGCTGTTTCCCTAGTTTCTATTTTGAGTGTTTTCTTCCGTCTTGCCGTGTTCTAAAACCACCAAACCAGAACAGAGAAAAGTCGATAACGCAGAAGCACATGAGAGGAGTCTTGTACTAAAAAAAAAGTTCGGGTGAAAGATTTCCCGTTTTACTTATTTCAGGGCTCTGTACAAACAAGTAGTAATAAATTGAATTTGGATAGCGAAAAATTGGAATGGAATAGATGGAATAAATTGAATGAAATTCGGAAAATGATCCAATTACCCCACCTTACTATATTTTTTAAGAAAGATTCTTACAAAAGCCTCACAAGCTTTTATTTCACGAAAAATTGAATCCAAGAGAAGGAGAATGTTCAGTAATCCGATAGCAGTCTCTCAATGTCTGAGGGATTTTCTGCGTTGGACCAGAAAGCACGTGGAGTTGAGTCGATCAGTGGGTGAGATTGCCAGGAGAGTGACACAAATGGTGAATTATGGTCTAGAGCGGGTGATCAAATTGACCCCAAGGGGGCTGAACAAATTCCCCATACAACAGATCCGGTAAATTATTTGAATGGGATCCGCACAATCAGACAAACATCCTCAAGACGTCATGTTGAGGTGAATTCTGGCAAATCTCGACTCATTCAACCACACGATATTTATGACCAGCACAAAATTTTATCCAACAGAAGTATCTTCGTCAGCTGTGTCTGGGGGAGAGATGAGAAGGTACTTGGGATGCTCTTGAGTGGCCTCCATGGAATTTCAAATTCGTCAGAATTTTTGGCTGACACGGCAAAATTAGATATACTTTTGCCAACTGAACAACCAATTCACGTACTTCTTCTGGACCCCCTCTTGCTGTATCATTTGAATAAAACCACAAAAGTACCAGAAAAGCACATGGGAACAGCCAGATGACTGTTTTGCCCATCAATTTTCCCATCGTCATCGTCTTCAGTAGATGAAAAATGCTCTTCCACTGCAATTGTGCAGCATTCTCGAGCAATGAATTGGAGGTGAAAAGAAAAGACGCGAATAAATGCGAGAGAATATCCTTCGCCAAATCATTCCTCCAAGATAACCACACCTAGAGATGTCATGTTTGGGGTTATGAGGTGTATGCTAAAGCCAAAGAATAGCTGGCGTCCACATCATCTTGGGGCCAGAATCTTCCGGTTCTTTTATCCCCGTTGCACAATGTTACACACAATTGTGTAGAGAAACAATTTTGTGTCTTTCACAGAAAATATTTATGCAAATATTATTACTATTTTGAACATTGAATGGATTTGTCGTGGAATTCAACGGAATATATTGCACTAGGACAATTTTAACGATATTTTTAGTACCAATATGAAGTTAACCCATAATGGTGTTGGATATCTGATTTAATAAAGCATTGGCCTAACTGTTATAACTCAAATTTAAAAAAGACCAACAATTTATATAGTAATCCATCGATTTTTTGAAGAACGTTACGGTACGACAATTACTGATTCAAGCGACAATATAATATGGCCTTTTTCCAATTCTAGAAGGGTCTAGATAGATAAATTTATTCATCAACAATGCTTTCGAAGTACAGTTTCGTTTAATTAAGATCCCATGTAGTTTTCAGCGTCCACTGCCGTCTTAGCGTTAGTGACCAACCTCCAGAGCAAAACGGTGGAAAAGCTCTTTCTCAGGTTGTATATGCCAGTCATGTAAAAAACATGTTTGAACATTTTCTTTTGAATACACAAATTTCCAGTAAAAAAGAGAAAGAAAAAACAAAAACAGAAGATTTTTCTCTGTTGAAACTGTACTGCTTTGCAGCATTGTGAGCGGTTAAAAATTTCTTTTTAACCTCTCTCTTTTTAATCTCTAAAAATTAGATTTTTCTACAACTAAATAAAAGCTTTCCTGAAATATTTTCTTTTAAACAGAACCAAAAAATAGCATAACTTTGACTTAAAGAGCTGTTCTAATGAAAAATAAACATGTTTTCTTTAGCGTTTTACTGTTCCCAAGTGATTCTACATTATCGACCTTTCTTCATGTTGGTTCCTGTCATGACTGTTTAGTGGCTTTGCAACATGACGAAGATTGGGGAAAACTTGATAGGGGACTCTCCGGTGGTGGCCAGTGGATTTGAAGTCACTTCACAAAGAAAAACACTTCTTCAATCTTTCCCATAAGGGAAAAATATGGGAAAGATTGAAGACGTGCTTTTCTTTGTGAAGTGACTTCAAATCCACTGGCCACCACCGGAGAGTCCCCTATCAATACACATCACGCCAGTTCTTCATCCAATTATTGGGGAAAACAGTCAAGATCGATACTGACACAAATAAGTCGATAAAATAGAAACACATGAGAACAGTCATGTACTAAAAAAAAATGTTCAGGACACAGATTCCCCGTTTCCATTTTTAATTGGAATAGCACCATTTGAAAAGGCAAAAGTTTAACAATAATTTAATGTTCAATTTTAAATTTAAATAAAAAAAATCCCCTGTCATTTTACTTTTTAATTTTTTCTGTGACAAATTAAAGAAATTTTAAGTGAAACCTGTACTAATTCTTTGATTATCTTTCCACTACTTATCACCATTGCATATCAGAACGGCTTAATTCTTGGTGAAATATTTTCAACTAGGAAATAATAAAACAAATTCGACAGAAGTACCAAGATTTTTCTCCACGTGAGGGCGCTATTGTCTCCCACGAATGGCGCTGGCAACTGTTCCCAAAACAGTTCCCAAAACACTCTCTCTAATTCGGTTCTTTCGATATCAGGCTACTTTGTAATTTGATTAAATTTGAAAAAAGGAGTTGAAAGCATGCCAGGCTTTGCAAATTGCTCGAACTCTAAAGTACTTTAGCATCATTCACCGTCTATCGATTCTCAAACGATTTAGGGTAAATGTCCTAATTCAAAACCATTTCCAGACGCTTTAACTTTGACAGAAGATTCAACACATTAAGTTCATATTTTTTCTGAAGAGGATTACATAAATTTGCTCCTTGGCTCTTTTAGAATGTTACTGTTTAGTGAAAATTCTTTAGATATAATTTGAAAATTTCTTAAATTAATCCAAATGGAGACAAGGGAAAGTTTCTAATTGGAGACAAACAGTGCAAGTGAAATCGCGACGAAAGGCTTCCAAAACCTTGTTGAGTTGCTCTTGAGTGCAGGATTTGTTCTTATTCCTGGTCTTTTCTCCTTTCCCATCTAAAAAAATAAGAAAATCTCTCCAAAAAATCATATTTCCGGACTTTCCTATTGAAGCATTTGCAGACAGTTCATAAAAACCTTTTTTTGTTCACAAAATAAGTAATTATTTCATTTGAAAACTTCACGTACCATTAACAATAACGATTAGCACTTAGTTTAACTAAAATGAGCCAGAAATACCAGAAATATGACATAAATATTAAACAAAACGAATAAACAACAGTCACCTCATTGTGTTTTTCATTGGAAAACAAGGTCGATCGATAAAAAATTCGATGGAGAAAAGGTACACTTTTAATTTTTCTGAGAAATTAACAAATTAAAATTTGTGAATATGAATGGATATTTGCATTATTTGGAGCAAAATTAACTAAACAATGAAACTGTGGTATAGAAAATATAAAAATATAATAATTAAGTACTGTATTTATCATGAAAACAATGACGTTTCATTTGGAATAGAGAAAAATTTCCATTTGGAGCAGGTTTTGAATGAGCCTAATTTACCCTAAACCGATTGATAAATCGTTCAAGAGATTCCACAAAATAGTTTAAAGAGCAATAAAATTGATTTTCGGACAAAAATTACTGATCCGATCATTAGCGGTTCACAAACCGATTTCAACCGATAGCACAGTACCCGAAGGTCTCAAAAATATAAATAACAAGCAATTCTATTGATTTTTCAAAATCTAATGGAACATTTGCCATTAATATCCAATCCTAAGCAACAATTTCCTAAAATATCGTGCCCGATAAGGAATTAGAGGACTTAAGCCAGATGGCTAAGCCTTAGGTCTGAAGCCTGTATAACCGAATTCAATTCAGTTGAAAACATTATGTATTTTCAGATGAATTCTGTTAACAACATTCGCGAGGGCAGTGACATTTCCGCATATTTGGTTATTGTTCGAGAACTGCTGATCGGTCAGCATATTTTTGCTGATCGACTTAACAAAAATATACTTAAAGCGCAGTATATTTTAGCTAACTGTGAACCTTGGAGCACAACTTTTTTGGGACTGAATGAGTACTTAATGTGCTACTGGAAATATTATTATTTTAGTAATGATAGAGACTGTGTAATGTAAACTGAAACTCCATTTGAGCCCTGTATGAGGTTTAGTTTAAGGCGTCTTTGTATCAATAAAGCTGAACAAAATAACACATAAAAGTTTTTTTTATGTAATAGAACTTAAGAAGGATCACAAATTTCAATTAGACCTTCTTTTCCCGTCTGAACTATGCTAGATTTAACACATATGTGTAATAATAACCCTTGTAGTGTTTAGGTTGACATAAGAAGATGTGTTGCCCCCAACACATACTCATTTAACACACTAAAGGGTTAATGGTTTACAGTATTAACTTTCCGTATATGGTCCAAGAAATTACTTCACATACAAAATTGCACACAAAAGATGTTATTAATAAACTTGTGGGTTATTTAGTAGATCTTAGGGCAAGCCTTAATTGCCTAAATGTTTCTTCGACTGAACTAATTTACTACATGAGTTGAAAGACAAACAATTCTCTGTGGATATGCAGAAAATCCCTTAAGTTATCCGCTAGAGTTGCCCATTAATATGCGCAAAGGTATTTTTCACTGTCGAATAGGCAAAAGGCATCAGCATAATATTGACATGAATATAAGAAGCGACAAGTCAAGAGACGCACGTACCAACTCTAAAAGGCAATAAGGTGACTTTAAATTCACCACGATCGCCAATATTTTTATTACAGAACGTGTGTAATATCAATTGAAATAGTTTCAATCCAGTTGGGATGGCAATAAATACCACGACAAATCATGCTCATTTCGACTCTTTCCAGCCATTGGGGATCTTCCAATTGTCCATCACGTCTCCCCGGAGCTCTTCTTTTTTTTTCTTTCCCCTTGGTGCACGTGTTATCATCTTGACCAGACACTTGATGATGACTTGACACGAAAATTAGCTACCGTCTCAATTTCACGGCATGGTGAAAATTCTCTGGCTTTTCCATGGACTCAATCTGTTCGTCAGATGGAAAAATTAACAAATAGATATTTTGTAATGACATTTGAAACTTGTTCCCATATCTGTGCCAGCCACTTTTCACCCCAGAAGAGACTCACAGTGGATTCCACAGCGAAGATCACACAAAAGAACACCAAGGCGGGTTCTTTTTTGTCCATCCACTGTTTGTTGATTCATATGCCAGAAATGTTACTAATCCAATGGTACATGCAAGAGGGAATATATATAAAAAAAAAGCCAACCATTGGATGCGAAGAAGCCAAGAAGAGTAGATCAAAGCGCATCCTTCTTGTGACAATATTGAGTTGGTTAGCTCTCTTGCATATCTCATTTTGATGCAGAGCACCTTCCACCTTGTGCCAAGTGCCTGTACATGAGCCGCAAAAGAAGATGATGACGATCTGGAGCCGGGAGAGCCATTGAGACCCAACAATCGCGTAATAAATTGCATATTAAACATGTGAGACGACTTGAACTCCTTATTCATGTCATATTTCTATTAATATATCATCTTGAGAGGGTATGTGACAACAACTGTGGGACACTGTGCTGGCCAACATCGTCATATCTTCTTCTAAAGACACTCCTGCAGTATGCACAACAGACTACAAATGATAACGAATTGTCCAGAAGGTCCAGAAGATTTCAATAATCGATTTTGTCCCAAACCATGAAAGGCTGATTGGTAAAGTGGGACAGTATCGTTACAAAGTATCATAATATTTTATTTATTTTTATTTATTTATTTAATTCATGTCCCTGTATATAAATAATACATTATGGGGCTGTACATAATATAATTTCTTTGGGCATTTGTAATAAATACAATCAAGATAATTTTTACTTAAAAATATTATATTTTTACCCAAATATATTTTGTGATTAAATTGAGAAGCTTATGGCGCTGACACACCTTTTCAATTTCGTGAAATTCAATCGATTGAAATTTTACCTCTCTTACTCTTTCAAATTGAAATCAGATATAGCTGTCTCTTTTCTTTTGAAATGGAAATTGAAATTTCAATTTCAATTTTAAATTTCATTTGGCAGAAAGAGACAACTATATCTGATTTCAATTTGAAAGAGTGAGAGGTAAAATTTCAATTGATTGAATTTCACTCAATTGAAAAGGTGTGCCAGCGCTTTTAAAATCAAATTATTGTGGTAAAGAATTGGGACAAGATATACTCACAAAATTATTTTAAAAAAAATATACTAAAATATCTACTAAAGATATCAAGAAAGGCACTATTAAATGGGTTCTATCTCCTATGTTAAAGCTATATGCTTTATAAAACAAATTTGGGACACTTTTGAGAAAAAAATACTTTTACAAAACGAGATTCAAATAATACTACATGACATGTCCCAAAGTAAAAGCAAAGGACTATATTCTTGAATCAGAATCAAAATTATTTCGGGCCTTCCTGGATCTCGTTTTAATGCTGAAGTATCAGATCACCCGACCACTTCACCATTTAGTCAATAAAAGATCAAAGAAAGCATTATTTAAAAAAAAAAAGATTTATTAAATGAAAATTAGGACAAAAAATCATTCTTTCCGCCTGAAACCGAAATTTTCTTTTTGAAAAGCATCATGTACAACCCATGTATAATTGGGACTTGGAACACTAAGAATTAAATTCATCCGTACAGAATTAGGAAAAGTAATAATCAAATTAAATATTAAAAATTTTACTAAATTTACAAAAGGCATAGGGGAAAGGGCGCTATTTCGAACGATTCAAGTTTTGGACAAGTCAATTTTTTTCTATGCTCCTAATGGATTTCACTCATAGCTCTGAAAATTTGAGGCATTGGACTAGCTATCAAAATACAATATTATAGGAGGAAACTGCCCATGCTTTCTACGGTCCCACGCTTTATAATAACTAAATTTTTCCTATGTTTCTAAGTAAATTAGACTCTGCAATGTATTTTAAAAACAGGACAGTTTCCCCTAGTTTCTAAAATATGGATGAGATGAGTCACATTTATTGAAAAACAAATTAGAAATTTAGTCTTTGTAAAGCTTGGAACCGTGTAAAGTATGGACATTTTCCCCTACTGGCCCAAATTTATTTAACCCTTTAAGAACGAGTGGGACACAGGTGTCCCAAAAACAAAAACAATTCTACTGACAATCCAAAGATCAAAATAACTTTCTATCAACAAACGGTTTGGTCTTTGGGAACGGTGTCCCACTTATACTTAAAGGGTTAAAAAACATTTAAAAAATTAATTGTTAGATATGAGTCGATTTGATTATGCAATATGAATCCCAACAAATACGTCAAATGTCCCAAATTTAAAATTACTTTAAGAAGAACAGGGAAACCATTAGTAAAAAAATATATATAAAAAAGAATCAGGACTGAAAATACTAAAATTAAAAATGAACAGTATAGTTTTCTTTTCAATAAAATTTGGGACACTTTAATTCATTTCAAATTAATTTAATAAAATAAAGAAATGGGACAAATGTTTTTTAAAATAAATTTTTCTATAAATATCTATTGAATAATTAAGGTAATTTAAAAAAATCTATTTTTTAGTTTTTGTTGTGACACTTCTCGATTTTTCTGTTTTTCCCAAGAAACTAAGATGTGTAAGATAAGGATCATAAGGTTTAATTAGGAATTAGTCTCAAATATTGGAGTAGCGACTCCCTGAGGCACGGGTTCGAGGAACCAGGCATACCTACTCTTTGATACTTCTTTATTTTTTAAATTTTGAGAATCTTCTTTGGGAAAAATGGATACTTCAGCAAGAGAGAGTGTCAGGTATCTCGCATGGGAGCCTTAGATGCCCCTACCTATCTCCAGATGCGCATTATTTGGGAAGTGCTTTGTTTATCAGACACCCTCTTTATGAAATAACCTCCCATGATACCTGAAAATCCAAGTTCAAACTCCATAAGTTTCTTGACAAATTTTTGTTCGAGAAACCATGTGAAAAAAACGAAAGAAAAATAACATTTTAAAAAACTTCTTTTTGCAAATGAGTTGTTTAAAATCCATAGATGTTATTTATGTATTTTACATAATTTTGTTCATTTTATATCATATCAAAAATATTTGTTTTACCAAAATTGAGCATTTTTCATCGGCCATAAGTTTCTTGACACATTCCGAGCCACTTTTTCAGATGTCAAGAAACTTATGGACGATGAAAAATACTCAATTTTGGAAACACAATTATTTTTTGATATAATATAAAATAAATTAAAAAATTTTGAAATACAAAAATAACATCTATGGATTATAAGCAACTCATTTGCAAAAAAAAAAAAATATAAAATGATATTTTTTCTATCATATTTCTCGAATATAGATTTGTCAAGAAACTTATGGGCGACACTGTTGCGACACGCATTAAATATTTTTTTATTAAAAAATATTGTATATAAAAGTCACAAAAGCATAAAAATTCGGAATCGCAAAATATATAAATTCAATGTTTCATATCTCAAAATGTTTTGATATTAACTTCTAGCTACACTATTTAGAGTTAATTAATTATTCTACTCAGTTAAGAACAAACCGGGACAAAATAGCCTGCACATTTACGATAAAATAGATAAAACAGGATCACTAAAGGTTAATAATAATAATGATAATGCTGGCACAACATTCCATGAAGGAACAAGGCCTTCCCGCAAGGGGATTTCTGGACATGTATTGTTATTTTTTCTTGTACGGGATGAGATTGTCAGTCCCATGCCCATGGAATCAAGTGGAGTGAAGCTCACTGGATGCAATTTGAACACCTTTAACGCCAGAAATATTCCTGGTGACCTAAAGGGGATTCGAACTCGGGACACTAACATCATACACTGAGAAAGAAAGAAGGTGCGATTAACTTTTTTCCTCGTAACTTTAACACTTTTTAGGTGTAAAAATATATCAACATTTTTTAATGTTAATTTAACACCTTTTTAAGGGTAATATTAACATGAAAAAGGGTAGCTTTAACTCCTAATACACCTAAAAAGGGTAATATTTACACCGATTTCGGATCAATAATGCAGGGTAAAATTAACATTTCCGGAATGTTATTTTAACTTTTTCGGATTTCTCTCACTCAGTGTACTTACTCAATTAAAATCTTCTAAGGGACTTGGAATCGTCTTTAATGTGTAGACTAATGTGTCGTGTAAAGAGGACAAAATACGATTCCAAATCATTTAAAAGATTTTAATTGAGTAAGTAGGAGAGGCTGTTGAAATTGTCCAAAAGAAAATTATCAAAAAAAATAAACCAGTCCCAGCCCACTGAAGAAGACAGATATTGAGGGCCGAAAGCTTTGGAAAAAATGAGCCTTTTTGGTTTTGAGAAGAAGACAATCCTCTGACGAAACAAAAGATAATTTGTGCTCAATTTTCC
The DNA here is from genome assembly GCF_024763615.1 of Phlebotomus papatasi. NCBI lineage: Eukaryota > Metazoa > Arthropoda > Insecta > Diptera > Psychodidae > Phlebotomus > Phlebotomus papatasi. The sequence goes on along the minus strand of NC_077223.1, from coordinate 4,839,020 downwards.
GCGGGAATTCTGCCGAATCGGCACATCGACACGAGATCAACAATCGGCACGAGATTGAAAAATCGGCACGAGACCGACAGATCGGCACGACATCAACAGATCGGTACGAGATTGACAAATCTATGCGAAATCAATAAATCGGCACAATTTTTATAAAAGATCGACAGATCTGCATTCGAGTGAACCGTGAGCGGCACAGTTATCTACCCCTTGGTTCAAAGCCAGAATATGTGCGTGCGAAGCCTGAAAGCTATCCCCTATAATTAGATAGAACCAATCAGCAAACGCGATAGAACTAAAATATTTTTTACAATTAAATATTTAATTAAATTCGTTATTTTTTATTTATTTGTAGAAACGTCTTTCGTATACTGAGAAAAAAAGAGGGTGCTATTAACATTTTTTCCTCAGAAATTTAACACTTTTTAGGTGTAAAAATATAACAACATTTTTTAACGTTAATTTTACACCTTTTGAGGGTAAAATCAACATGAAAGAATGGTAGCTTTAACCCCTAATACCCCTAAAAAGGGTAATATTTACACCGATTTTGGATCAGTACTGCAGGGTAAAATTAACATTTCCGGAATTTTATTTTAACTTTTTCGGATTTCTCGCTCAGTGCAAGAATATTCCTATTTTCTAAAATTTAAATCAGGAATAAAAATAAAATCATTCTTGCTGTAAATTTCCATAATTGAATTTTGAAATGTTCATAAATTCAGCAGACAATTTGTGTCCTAAATTCTGTAAAAAAAACATTCCAAATATGGAACAATAAATTCTTTTCTCAAATTGGAAATCAGAATTCATCCCGAGCCAGATAAACCAGAAAATCCGTATTGCCGAGAAGTTATCTAAAGAGTCTTTTTCTCCGAAATATTTGAGAGAAACGGCGACTGTCACAAATAATTCAGCCGAAAAAGCACCGTCTTTAGTTTAAGATAGAAGATCATAAAGATCACCAATAACTTATGGTTGTGGCTAATTTAATTGAGTGCCATTTATTGCTGATAATCAATGGGCATACGACAAAATGCTGAACGTTTGAGCATCAAATTCACACCATCTTGGACAAAGCGAGACCTCCACAAAATTTCCAATTCAATTATTCGTGGGTGTGTCAATTGAATAGAAAATTTTCTTTCTGAGGAAACGGGTTTGCATATAAGCACTAGTTTTTTTTTTTGGTGGCACTAAGCACGATCAGAGATCAAAAGACGCGAAACATTTTGAAGAGTTACCAATTAGAGAGAACTGAATTTTTTGGGATATGAATTTTTGGGGTTAATTTTTGTCTTGGCAAGGAAATGAGATTTAACACAGTTGATGAGCTTTAAGTAACTCTGAAGTCTGATTAATCATAATCCAAAATGAATTAATAAACAGGTGGAAGAAGATACTGGTGGCTCTCGAAAATCGCCTAATTGGATAAGATTTGAGCTGTTGATGAGATTTTCTCAGATTCATTTAATAGGATCAAACTGACTACCGTCTTTCGAAAGATCACACGTTAAATCCCTAAATATATCACCTGGGAACTGACGATCGTGTAGACCATTTACACGATAGATTTTTCTCTTTATAAGAATGTCACCGTTTTTCACTGGATTTTATTTCCAAGATCACAAGATATCACAACACAGATCCATATTTATTATGAGGAATTCATTTAGGAAAATAAGACAATTTCCATTCATTTCATTGATGTCTTCACCCACCTAATTGACCATTTACATTCTCGTTGATTTTCCTAAAAGAAATAAAAAAAAACAACAATTTCAAAGCCTCGATCTTGCCATTCACACGATGATCTATTTAAGTGATCGACTTTTTGTCATAACAAATGAACAAATTATTGCAAAATCCCAGACGATCTCATTTCTTGCAACAAATTTGTTTTAACTGCAAATACATTCACCAACTCAACTGATTATTTGATGGAAAATGCACATAAAATAATCAAATAGAGCTTAGAATGGCACTGTTTTCAAGGCTTCTTATGCAACATTCACGACCTTTTCATCCGCACAACTGATGATAAAATTAAATTTATTTATTTCAAATACAACAAAATATGATTGCATGCAAATCCCATTCGGAAAGGCGCAACATTGCGATTGTATTGTAATTTCAATTGATACCTTGTCACTCGTCTTTCACTTCAAGAAACTTGGGATGAAGGGAAGATGGGATTAAAAGCTTAGTGAAGAACTTTAATTGCTCAGAATATTCCGAAAGTGGATCAAAGGAGATGCATTCAGACTTTTGGAGAAAATACAGAATGGGACAATTGAAGAGAAGGCTTTAGCTTAAGAAAATATTGCTTGATCTTCTATAAATTGTGGGAAAAACCGACGTAAAGTTGCAATCAACAATAGGGAAATCCGGAAGTCGTCGGGAAGAGACAATCACTCAGGGAAACACATCAAATATCTCCAGAGCTTTCGGCTCGGTCTCCAATTAAGGGTCCAAGTAAGGGTAAGGTCTGGGATGGCTGGAGTCGTCCTGAGTCTATAATGATAGGATCATTTTATTTTTTTAATAGAAAAATTAAATGACGAATTATTCTTTCAGTAAGTTACGTCCAGCAAAAGCTACCGGTAGTTTAAAAATTACAACAAGACATGCGCCTCTTTGCACTGTATCGGTTATACGGGCTTCAGATCTAAGGCTTAGCCATCTGGCTTAAGTCCTCTTATTCCTTATCAGGCAAGATTTTTTAGGAAATTGTTGTTTAGGATTGGATATTAATGACAAATATTCCATTAGATTTTGAAAAATCAATAAAATGGCCTGTTTATTAGGTTTTTGAGATCTTCGGGAACTGGGCTAAACCCCCAGTCTGAAGCCGGCATTAGAGATTTAGGATTAAATTCTTAGTTTATTGATTTATTCTATCATTGAAAAAACTTCTCAAATTTAAATTGATTAAAAATCAGTTTATATGGAACATTCTGTCGGGGGATTCACTTGCTCGTCCATCGGTAGACAGAGTTGAAACTGGAAGAATAAGTAGGGGGGCCTCAAGATCATTTAATACAAAATGATCTTGGCATTCTGACAAGGGGAAACATGGAGCAAAGTTATACAATTGAGCGCCAGTGGAGGATTGCACAGGTAAAAAGGGTACATAATTTATTTAAATTTAATGTTTATATCTTATGAAATAATCTGACAGCATCATCGCGACTGCTGAATGTGTCGTCACATAATAATTTGAATTATGGCACTAATTTGTCCAATTGCATCTGCTAAAGTCACAGAATGGCAGAGAGAGAGAGCCCATCTAACGATCGCGATGTTGAATGTTGGCAAAAGATGTGGATGACAATTGCTATGAAAAGGCCTTCCCATGCATGATCTCATTGCTTCTTTTGAGACACTTGCCGCTCTTCATTTCACCCTCCTCTCACGTCCCAAAAAAAAGACCACAAAAGTTCCAGAAAACCTCTACTTCCTTGTTACTTCAGTTCTTCATTCCATTTAAGAGTCACCAGCCGATCATGCTCCAAAAATTCCAAGTCAGGGGAAATGTTTTATTGACAAGAGAGGCATCAACATCATCTATATATTGGCAGAGGGAACACATCACATTCCACCTTAATTTCATAATTGCATCTGCGATCGTGGTCTGACATACTAAAAAAATCATTCTTCACTTATTTGACATTTTCTTACGAGAATCCAAAACGATCATCTCCTTGGCAATTGCATTTTAACCACATTTCGAGAGTGATCAGAATTGAAGCCTGTCCGTAAATCTGATCACAGGGCCCAGTTGAGATAAACACTTCTACTGGAATTTATATCGATTGTCAAAAGTCTTTTTAGCAGTAATTTAAGCACTTGGACTGGACAGCCAAAAGTAATTCATTAGAAGTTAAGGAAAAAGTGTTAATAAAAGAAAATTTGCATAAAATTCTGTCAAATTAATTAAATTTAAAGAAACTCAAAAAAAAAACCCAAATGAGCAGTAAAAAAAGGGACAGTAAAATATTAAGAATAATAAATGATAAGATTAGGAGCTGACTAACCTTGACTACGAAGAAATAATATATTTATATAATCAGGGGCATGACATTTCCTATGTTTCCCATATGTTTCTAGCGTGCCGAAAAAATATTCGAGTTTAATAGCTGTTTTCTGTCATTGTAGAATGAATTAGCAAATAATACAAATACAAAATAAAAGCCAATTTAATATAGAATACGCAACCGAAAACCCCAAATTGGCAACCTACGTAGCTTTGAAGATATCTCGTGAAATGTGTACGAAAACAGGAAAAAATTTACACTAAAACTGGTCGAAAAAAAAACACTCCGATCAATATAAAACAAATCTGTCAGTAAAGATCAAATTTAGTTCATTTAAAAGTGCATCAGTAACAAAAACAATGTTATAATAATTCAGTAAAACATCTAAGCGTTACGAAAATAAATCGGTAACGGCGGTGACGGCCAAAGCGACCTTAGTGGATCTCAGTGGTGCAATAGGCTAGAGACGGTCATGAGTTCGAGTCTTGCCCGGTGTAAGGATCTGAATATTTGAATAAAAAAACATTTTAACCGTTATTTAACGTAATAAAATGCACTGTCTCTGCCTAAAAGCTCCAAGAGCATGAAAGAAGCATCCAAATTGGTAGAAAGGCGCTCTTGGACGATCTACGATCAGTAGATTCTTCCAACACGGGATATACGACAACAAATGATTAAATTATAACAAATATGTCCCGATACGATTAATCATAAGAACGGCCGAAGTCCTGAAAACCAAATTCTTGAACCAACCGAAAAGCCAAAATCCAAAAAAGCCAAACTTCCAAAATGGTCAAAATCCCAAAAAACTAAAACGCCGAAAAGCCAAAAATCTCGGAAACGAAAAATTCCGAAAACGCCAAAATCGCGAATGTCAAAATCCCGAATGGTCGAAGTATTGAAAAGGACGAAACCATATGGATGATAGTGAGTAGAATAATTTCCCAAAACACAAAAATTTTCTATTTGGTTCCAGCAAGCGTAGGTGCCGTGGAAGAAACCATTAGGTTAAATCAGTAATCAATATTGTGACGAATTTGCTTATTAAAGTTGGACATAGTGTTACAAGTTGGACAATTTGCTGGTACAAGTTGGACATGGCTTTTTTCTTGATAAATACAGTACAAAATTTGTTTTTAAGCACAAGGAACCAAATTATAAAACTAAAGCATTAAAAATATACAAATAAAAATGGAGTACTAAATTTATCAAGAAAAAAAACCCTGTCCAAATTGTACCGTTGTCCAAATTGTACCACTTTACCCTAGTGAATTACTCACGACAGTCCCTCCTATCTCCACATTGCGTGCTAGTGCCCCTTATAGCCCCCAACTACTCATTTTGGGACGAATACTGCAGAATAGTGGATTCAGTGTCATTTTTACACTTAAACCCTATACTTCGGGAGGGCCACGCATATTCATTTATAAGACATTAAAGGAAGGGGGCAGTGAGGATACTTCGAGCTGCAGGGCTACATTGTTATACGGTTTTTTTTTGCCTTTTTAAGTGAAGCTAGGCCCTACAATTATTTTATTTAGATCCATAATTGTTTTGTCTATCAAAATTACATCATATTAAAACCCAGTTTCCTTTAGAAATATGCGAAAAAAATCGTAAAACAATGTAGTTCCATAGGTCAAGGTAGCGACACCTCCATCTAATGTCTGTTGATGAGACAGAGAAGGAGAGCACCTTCATTTGTTATAAGGGTGGGGGCTCCCCTACCCATATTCGTAACAATATATTAGGCAGTTAAAATCATAAATCCAAGGCAAAATCGAACAGAAAAAATTAATCAAAAACTGAAATTCAAAAATCAGTTTAGACCAGTAAAACATTAATTATTCATCAATAAAAAAATATAATATAATATTAATAAAGTAAAATTTTATCATAAATAAATAAAGTGACTAGTAAAACCAGTAAAACCATAATCCAATCAGAATTTTAAGTTAATCGGAATAAACTTCCGAAAGGGACAGTGTTTTTTTTTAGTAGTTCCAGTCACTAAATTTGGGTGCTCTGAATCTTCATTATTATCTCAACATTAAGGCTCAAATAGACTTAGGCTGATCTTCGAAAATATTTAGCATGTAAAATTTGTCAGTAGAGGATTAGGCATTGGTGTATAGGAACTCTATGCAAAGAACCTCTAATTGATGATCCCAAATTGTCAGTATAAGACAGTTTAATCTAAATCTTCACTACCAAATTTTACAGGCTGAATATTCTGGAGGATCAGCCTGAGTCTATTTGGGCCCTTAGGCTATAAATACTGCAGATAGAATTTTCATATTTTAGAATTAGCAACTTACAGTGATAAGGTGAAATCTATTAGTACAACGTGAGGAGATGCAATTCAATAAAATGACCGTTACCTGAATTAAATTCTTTACATCATATCATTACAAAAACCATTTATTAAAATAATGTAACTATCTAAGAAACGAATTTGTCACATAGTATTCGGATCAGGAAAGAGAATGAGGGAAAATATTACCAAAAACGATGCAATGTCAAACAACAATGTTAAAAAGAACAAAAGAATACTCGTCAAGAGATCGTACTACAATGTTTGAGAAAAAATTACAAACTTTTACGAACTTCTTAGTAAGGTATACGCTTAACGAGCATTTCGTAAGTCTCCAAGAAGGATTCATAACCATTTACGAACAATTTTTGCGAAATACTTTATTCTGTGCATTGTCTTATCAACTATCTTGGAATTGATGACCCTTCAGTTCACCACAGTATAATATTTCTAAGTGAATTAATTTATGGTTTTTATTAAGAGTATCAAATTGCAATAATTGATCGTGAGGAGTGTGAATAATCATCAGTAGGAATTCGTCAATTACAGGCTTCACAGGTGATAAAATTTTGCCAAAGACAATTCAGAAAGATAAGAAATTTTTTTTCACCCGGAAGAACTCCAAAAATTCTGAAGTAAGTTATTGACTTGAATTCGAAGAATATTTATTCTTCTTCGGTGCGATCACCTGCAATCGCAAGATCACTGAAGATGATCTTCATAAATTTATTCCCACTGTCTCTCTTGCATTCCCCAAATGAAATGCCATCCCCAAAAAGTCTCTCAGCAGGAATTCGCACTCAAGTACAAATTTCACAAAAAAAAAGAGAATCCATATCAATTTTCCATTCCATGGCAAAAGTGATCAATACGATCAATACCTGGTGATCAGTTTGATCGTGTGGGCAATAAAAAACGAACAAGAGTTGGGTGAAGGAGCAAATGGTAGAGTCAGAAACAAGTGTAATTGATGCAAATGGTAATTAATAATGGAGCAATTGGTCTCGATCTAGATTTAACATCTTATAACAAGATTTTCAATATGAGGCAGCACAAAACCTGGGTGATGCTAATCATCAATTGTTCCACCAAAAACATAAATAAAATGGCATTTGGGATGGTTAGTGCGAGTGAGAGAGGAGAGACCAAGATAATGTAACAAATAACGATCACTATCGTGTGTCGTTTCGCAATTTCACAAGGAAATATATAGAGTCATACAAGAGAGCCGCAGCAAGATCACATAATATAGAGTTGTACACAGCCTTGAAAGTTGTTCCGTGCATTGAGAAAGAAGATGAAGTTGAAGCAGAAAAAACGACCATTCGGCAATGTTGTATATAATTGAATACATTGCTGATTGCAATGATTATTAAACCATATAACAAAGTATTATAGGGTATAAATGTTCGATATGATGTTGATGGCGAAAATGTATAAGACATTGCGACGATGTTTGGCATCAACTGGAGCAAAATTGCTTTACATTGGGAGAGGAATTAGTTTCGCATGTCCAACACACTGCTCCACAACAAAATGCCAAAGTGATTGTTTCTAATGTCTGTTTGTCTTGTTGATTATTCTTATAATTTTCTTACATCACCCGACACTTTGCAATTGTATGAGAATTGACATTTGCTCGACTTGCTATTATAATGATCATCTTTATACTGCCTTTTAAATGGTGTGAGCAAAATAGCAGTTAAAGACCGAGAAGAAGTTAGTTCTTGAGATGAAGGTCTATTGCAGAAAAAAATAAGATCTCAAATCGCACCTATTCTACATTTATTTCGACCATATCGTTTCAATTAATGAGGCAAATGAGTCACTTCTTCAAAACGTGAGACTTATGCGAATATTACAATCTAGCCTAGAGCCATCATCTCTAGATCATAATAAACAGTGAGTTATACACTTTAAAAAAAATATTTGAAAGACGATAAACTTGAACAATTAAAAATTATAAGAGTCAGTATAAATGATGTTGTTTTTAACTAAAAGAATGTGCAAAAAAGTCCCCCTTGTGAGCTAATAATAAATAGAATGAAAGCCAAACGATTAGAGTTATCAATTTAAGATACTTGATAAACCCATAATTTTATATTCTTTGATATTACTATAATTAGATTTGGAGTGAATTGATAATTTTTCGATACTATCGAAGAACGGATTGGATTTATGTAAATATTAATAAATATTTATATTATATGAGCCACAAAAGGTGTAGATATGAATTTAATTTTGAGAATTAACAATCGATACTATCGATTCCCAAATAGCAATTTGGAGTAAGATTACCGTTGGATGTATGTATTCTGGATTCCAAAAACGGGTCCTATGACGGTCGTCAGAGAGTCGAATGACGGAATCTGGTGAATAATATGACGGTAATTACGGAAGTTATTTGGCGTCATAACAACTCTGAAATTACCCGCCTACGACTAAAATATGACGCCGACTTCCAGTGTACTAATAAAAATTCTTCTCCTCACTGGATATATTTGAGGGGAAACTTCACTTGTCAAATGGCAAATAGAACTATTCAGAGCTGTGAATTCGCAAAGTATTTGATCGTATTTGGAGTCGCTTTTGTTACTGCATGGTAGAGTAAATTTTAGAACCGTAAAATAACGATAATATTACTAATTCAATCTTAAGTAAATCTGTGACCAAAATTCGACGCGAATATGACTAATTTTTAAGATTCCAATTAGGAGTAATTTTTTGACCATTTATTAACCAGTCATTTTTGAGTCAGAGTATTTTTTTGCGGATTGGGTTGTTACTATCGAAAAGAAGTTATCATCATCCCTGATCTCTTTAACATGTGAGGCCACCGACTTCTAAGAGTTTGTAAGGTTCTATAACTTAATCCAATTATCTTAAGTCAAAATTTTCCTAAAAAGAGGAAAATATTTCGTTAATAACATCAACAATATTAGGCAAAAAACAAACGAGCAGTAAAAAATTCTAAATGGGCAGTAAAAAATTAAAAATGAGCAGTAAAATATCTAATTATGGTCAGTAAAAAACTTAAATCTTTACAAAAATGGGCCTAATTTATATATTTAACATTTAAAATGGTTGCAGATAGAATGAAAAGCCCTTTATTTTCCCTTTACCAAAATTTGGACGATAATTTCACTGTTTCAAATTTTTTTGTTACTGATCAATTTTAACTTTTTACTGCTCATTTATTCAATGCCACAATATTATAGTAACTCATTAGCTCATCAGGAGTTCTTGTATAGTATGTGTATTTCCATATTTTTAGAAGAAGTGCTGATGAGGTCATGAGGAAGTTACGACAATTGCTAATCTAATTGACAATTAGTTTTTTTCACAGTTGGTTCCAATATTCAATTGGTTAGGAAAAGAATAGGGGAAAGTGGTCTGCCTTTGAACGAAAAATGATGTTCAAAATTTGAGTTTTTTTTTTTCAGAGTAAAAAGTTTTTTTCAGTTCATTAAGCTTCTATGCTTACCCCATTTAGGACTCGCAAGTCCTCAGTTTTTTCTGGTGAGGAACTTGAAAATGTGATGTCGATATATTCAAAGGCAGCCTGCATGGTCTGCCTTTGAATGTGGTTGGGCAGCCTTTGAATCTTAATTTTTCACTGAGAATATTAGGGCTGTAACATTAAACGGCCCATCATTGATTAGCATGAACCCTAATGCACTCAATAAAACCACCACTGTAGTCAAAAGTCATTATACAACAACATTTTTTACATTTTTCTGAAGCTCTGTTTTTCACTTGTAAATTTGTAATAAAACGCCTTTGAAGTTGACAATTGTCAGTTTGAAACATCCCGGCCGGAGCAAGATAGCATGTTATAAGTATTTGTATGACATTCGTCGGACCAAAGTAGGAGTTCTATTCTGCTCCCGGACAGGAAGCTGTCAGATGTTTCAATGCATGGAAAGAGAGGATTCAAAGGCACACAACAAAGATTCAAAGGCTGCCGCAGAGCAATATTTGCAAACTTTTATCACCCACAAAATTTGTCTCATCTGAATCAAAATGTATTTGGAGAAATACCATCCAAGAATAACCTTCTATGACTCACAATAGAAGATTTATTCGAAAAATTATTTTGATTATGAAAAAACACATGAATTGTGGAACATCAAAATTACAGTTTAGAGCTCAGTTTCGTTTTTTTTGCGCTAGCACCTAGAAAATAAGAGCTAGGGTCTAAATTTTTTGATGACTTGTGAGGATTATGAATAGCTATCTAACAGTTAATAGAAAAGAATTTATGCTTTAAAGAAAAATGAAAAAATTACAATATTCAAAGGCTGCCGCATTCAAAGGCAGACCACTTTCCCCTATACTTGATCAATAAAAATATGTTCGGTATATAAAAAGAAGTAATTATCAATAATGTATTTTGATCAATAAAAATAATGAATTTTTAACAGCAAATTAATTTTGATCACAAAAGAGTCGATTTCAATCAGCAAAAAGTTAAATTTTGGTCATTAAAAATTTAAATTTGATCATTCAAAATTCAAAATGAAATTTGTGGCAGTAAAAATGAAATTTTCAACTGTTACAAATTCAATTTCGTTGCTAAAAACTTCAATTTTGGTCATTAAAAAAATAATTTTGATCAGCAAATGAAAATGAATTTTCATGAGTGAAAAAATAAATTTAAATAACAACAAAATTTATTTTTAGTCCGCAATGGCTTCGGCATACCTGTGTAATCAGAAAAATTGCATGAACTCGAAATTCACATACTTTTCTTTCTTAAATGTTTTGCATCTGTCCATCTTACTCTTTCATATTTTTCATTTTCTTTTCAACAACGTTCTAAATTAAATTTAGTTCAGTCTAATTTTGTGTCCGATAGTGTGGGGTAGACTTTTTTGAAACCAAATTTAATTTTGATGTAAAACTCGATTTTTGTAATTCTGTTACATCATTTAGATCAGGAAAATATCGTGAAATCACAATTCACATCCATTTCTTTTTTTAAACCTTAGCATATGTCTATCCTACTCTTTTGCACTATTTTTCTTCTTTTGAACATCACACCAAATTAAATTTATTTCAGTCCAATTTTAAGATTGAAAGAGTTGAATAGACATTTATGCAAATCTTTTGAGAGAGAAAAGGACGAGAATTTTGATTTCATGAAATTATACTGAGCTAGAAGGTCTGCTAAAAACAATATGGATCTGGCGCACCTTTAAGATCGAGTTAATTTCGATTTCTCACCAGATGAATTTAGAACGATCAATATGCACTGATTTACCATTGCGCTAAGTTTGGATGTACGCGCACTTTTCTTGGACAAAGGATACCTTGTTGATAAATTGGGAATTATTAGTCTTGTAATTTAATGAAATTGATCAACCGTAATTCATGGACCTAATTTCCCACAGCAAATTAACTTGGATCTTTTAGTGCGAAAGAGTGGGACAGAAATATGCAAGATGTAAGTGTAAATTTCGATCACATGAAATTTTCTCGATCTAAAAGGTGTGACGGAGCAATTATAAATAAAAATCAATTTTGGTTAAAGAAAAATTCAATTTTGTACAAAAAAAAACTTTAATTTAGGTCAGTAAAAAAATTCAATTCGGTCAGCAGAAATTCAATTATGGTCAATAACTAAAAGCGATTATAGAAACTTGGTTTGCTAAAAATAAAATTTTGATTACTAGAAAATTCCATTTTAGTCAGTAAAAGAATCAATTGGGACTTTATTGGCTCCGGTACATCTTTCAGATCAGGAAAATTTCCTGAAGTCGATGTTCTAATTTCCTTCTTTCTCACACGCTTTGCATATGGCAATCTCATTCTTTCGCGCTCTTCTTCTTTTAGCCATTACAATAAATTCAATTTAGCTCAATCGAATTTTGAGTGTGAAAGAATGAGACAAGCATACGCAAAATGCGTGAAAAAGAATGGCATGTGAATTTCGACTTCATGAAAAGGAATAAGAGAGGGAATAAGAAAAAACGTATGGAGATGTTGCTTTTTTACTGGGTGTCACCGAAGACCGAAACTTGATATCTTTTACCGTTTAAGCTCCGGGACGGTGACACGTTGAAAAACAAGTCGATATAACTGATCTCTCTTTGAGTAAGTGTCCAAGATTTGAATCAACTTTCTGTCACCTGATTTTTCCCAATTCTGCAGGAGTTGAGACTGACAACGCCATCTCTTTACATAAAAATGCATTTCTTGCGGAAGAAGTCTTAGGACCTAGACAGATCTGAGGGATTAGCCGATAGACGGCTTAGCGTAATTATAATAGAAATCGGTGGCAGCCAAAATACCGAAAGCCAAAATCTCGAACGCCAAAATCCCGAACGCCAAAATCCCGAAAAGGCCAAAATCCCGAAAGCCAAAATCCCGAAAACCAAAATCCTGAATTTTTAAAATCCTGAAAGGAATGAAATTATATGGAGGAAAATGTTTAGAATAATTTCCCAAGACACAAGAAATTTCCCTTTGCCTCCAGCAAGCGCGGGTACAATCGTGGGAGTAGCTATGACACTTTTAAGAATTCGGGATTTTGGCTTTCGAGATTTTGGCCCATTCGGTATTTTGGCTTTCGGGATTTTGGCGTTTGGGATTTTGACCGGGACCCATTAGAAATAATGGTTAAAGTACATTTCCATCATTTTCCACTAAGTCGTCTTTCGGCTTAAGTCGTTAGTGTGTCTAGGGCATAAGGGATGATGCTACTTCAAGCTGGTTGACGGAAAGTTCCAAATATGACTTCAAGAATAGATCTTCCAAACGCTAACGGTTCCACTACCATGTAGAGTATTCCTTCTTCTCAGAGTTTAAGGGGTGGTCCTCAGGTTACATCTCTTTAGAGAAGAGGTTTTGCATCTCGACTTCCAGTGAGCGTCAAGGCGACTCGCGTGGCTGTGTTTTCTACACTACGAATTTCGATCAAGTTTTTCAACCAAACTATTCTTAACAGTGTTGTGGTGAGCGGTCATGACGAACGGATTAATTTTGGTGCTTCTGACCCAGAGGGCAAGAATAAAAAATCATCGATCACCTTAAGATCGTAAAAGTTCCCCACTCATAACTCTTTTTCAATTAAATTCCGTGATCTTCGTGAAGAAACAATTAGTTCGGCAAACAATTAAAATGATATCAAAATTGGCAAGTGATGGGGCAGCAAGAGGAGGGCCTCCCAGAAGAAAGATGAGGATGGCGGAGAGTCATGAAAAGTTAAGCTTGCCGCTGGTAATGAGATGATCTCCGTGGTGATCTTCTTTGATTCTCACGTTTACCCAAACACTTAATGCACGCATTGGGTGGAACATTGGCATTATGGCAATTTAAGTGGATGAACTGTGTTTTGTTGGCTATTTTATTAGATTACCCGATCATTTAGGCTCGGAAGACGAATGCCAGGGAGAGAGTCTCTTTGCAAAAGCATTTCAATCATTGTTTATATTGTAACAATAAATTAAATGCTGTACAAATTGCAATGGACCTTAATTGCTTGTGCTTCCCATACATCTTTTCCTTCCATGATCTAGAAAATATTGACGGAATTGCCCTTTTTCTCACTACATATAGCATCACTGATGGGGCACACCGATACTCATCTGCAACCTGCTGGTGTTTGCACAGCAAAAGCCGCGGATAAGGATCAGGTGAAAAATCCATTAGGAAGAGAGAAAGGTAAATCGGGGCGCAAGAGGCAAAAATTGCAAAATACACGTCCAAACCACGTAAAACACATTTGAGATCGTGAGACTTGGCAATGATGAGGCGATCATGACAGTTAAATAATATTTTTTTTTCCATGTGTTCCAGGGCAGATCTCAAACACTGGAACGGTATGATCGCGTGTGTTCATTGAGATCACTTTATAATGATTTGGATCTCTCTCCAATGTTGATCCTCCTATGAGGCTCTTTAACTTCAAATTAAATTCCTCTTTAGCATCAAAATGTTTTCCCCATTTTTTTTTATCTTGGTCTTATGGGTGTTATTTGATCGCCTTTAGTTTCTTCTTCTTTTTTTTTTCTTCAACCACCAAAAACCTTTTCCTGGGCATTAAAGCGTCAAAGAGCAATTTATTGTTCTGATTCCCACAATAAAATCGTATACAGTTTTGATCCATTTCATTGCACATTGAGATAGAAAGATTTAAGTTAGGTGAAAGAGAGAAAAAAAAATGATGATCTCCCGGAAATTCATAAATCCTCCAACCGAAGAATTTTACGATTGGTACTTTAATAATTTTATTTGTCCGTTCACACACCAAACAGAGGGAATATCTTTCAATTGTAAAGAGTTCATGACCTTTAGATCTAACCTCCTCTATTTTCACACAAAACCATAATGATAATTCCACGATGAATGGTGTTTATAGGCGTGATGAGCAAATATTGAAAAATGCGTTGGAATGGTTACTTATAGGATTTTCTTTCTCCAATGAAGAAGATAAACAATATAGCAACAAAAAATTGTTGAAATAATTAATTTAGAACTTATGGGATGATGCAAGAAGTGGAACGGATTTTTATAGAATTGAAAGATATAGAATAGAAGAAGAGAATTAGTAGAATAAATCCGAAAAAAATTGAGAAAGGCCTGATTTTTCTTCCAGTTCCTGGTAAAACAATTAAAACAATTGTATTTAATTAAACATTGCAGTGATTTATTATTTTAGACTCTGCTCATCTTGGAAATACATCAAACTTTAAGGCGTTTGATTCAGTTCGAGTTGTTTGTTGATTACAAAAAGCCTAGGTTAAAAAATTTTAAATTATAAAACAAAAATATATTAAAATTGTATGGGAAAGTGCCCATGCTTTGTACAATCTCAAGCTTTATAATGACTAAATTTTTCCTATTTTTCTGCATAAATGTGACTCCGAAATTCATTTTAAAAACAGGGGACTTTCACATTTGTTGAGAAGCATATGAAAAATTTAGTCACTATGAAGCTTGGGATCGTACAAAGCATGGGCACTTTCCACTATCGCATTCTTAGAACAGTTTTATTGAGAAATAGTGCTCTTTCATTGAGAAATAAAAAGAGAAAATCTTTCTCCTGAGCATTGTTTTTAGTACATGACTGTTCTCATGTGCTTCTGCATTACCGACTTTTCTTATATTGGTTTTCTTGGTTCTCGTCACGACTGTTTTCCAAAATCCGCAACGTGTTCCAAAATGGTTGAACAATTGCAACAGGAACCTACGCAAAGTAAAGTCAATCACGCAAAAGCACATGAGAACAGGCATGTACTAAAAAATTGTTTAGGAGAAATATTTCTTAATATATATCCCAGCAAAACTTCGATCTGCAATTCTGCACTTTTGAAATTTTAACGTTTCTTGTCATTCAATCGGATACTTCGTGTGGCTTCGGGATAGTCGTGCGACTTCGTGAGCATCGCGAATATCTTTCGTGTTTTCTAACCATTTCCTTCCCCTTCGTATTTTCTGTTATGGCTGATTTAATAATATTGAATTATAACATTATAATAATATTGTAAAAAAGAGAGTATTCACGTAAAATTGTTGAATAAAAATTGAATTTTAAATAAATTGAAATACATATTTTTATGTAGTTAAAATAATGTTTAGAAACATTAGAAAGGGTAGAAGAAATGTAGAAATTATTTAAATACCCTAAAGAAATTCTGCCGATAATTTTAAAATTTTCTATAGAAATTCTTCAGAATTTTCATACAACGATCGGATCTACCTTAGAACAAAATTCTGCAGAAATTCTGCTGATTTTTCGGCAGTTAGTAATTCAAATCTGACGAATTTCTGCAGAATTCTGCAGAATTTGCCGGGTGGGATCCTAAACATTTTATCTCTTAATTCTTGAGCGAGTTCTCAAAAACCGTTTTTTCCGCTATTTCAACACTTCACTGTTCTCAAGTGCTTCTGTATTATCGACTTTCCTTTGTGTTGGCTCCTTTATAGACTGTATTCCCCAGCCCTTGTCATCTTTAAAAACTATTTAACAGTCATGACAGAAACCAACACAAAGAAAACTCGACTATGTATAGAAGCACTTGAGAACAGTAACGTGCTAAAGTAACATGTTCATTTTTCATTAGAATAGCACCTTAAATTTTTTTTTCTAGTCAGGAAACGTTTTCTTTTGCTTTAGGGATGACTCAGTGGCTCCTCAAAAGGTTACACACAAAAATAATAATTCTTGATATTTTTCTTTCTATGCAGTATATATCCAAATTTTTACTCTACATGTAAGAGGATTCTTCAAAGAAATAAGTCCAGTGATTGGCGGTTGGAAGGATCTTAAGCCCAGAATAAAGATTCATTTTTCCCCAAAGCTTTCAATGCTCTGAACATTTTAAACCACTGAAGAAGTAGCGTATATCATCGAAAACTGTGGGAAGAAAAGATTTTTTTATTCTGGGCTGAACCTCTTCCCACCCGACAATTACCGGATTTGATCTTTGAATCATTATCAACGTTTGTTCCGTACATTCCAAGAGAATTTTATTACCATATGATAAAGGCAAATATTAAATTTTTAATAGTGCTATTATATTGAAAATAAACATGTTTTTTTTAGAACTTTACTGTTCTCAAACGCTTCTGCATTATCGACTTTTCTTGGTGTTGGTTCCTGTCATGACTGTTTAGTGGTTTAGAACACGGCGAGAACTGTGGAAAAAAGTTGAGACAAGAACCAACACGAAGAAAGGCCGGTAATGCAGAAGCATCTGAGAACACTATAGCAATAAAAAAATATACAGGTGAAAGATTTCCTATTTCATTTTTTTGCAGCATCATAAGTCCAAGAAGCATCGAATGGCCCTCGCAAGGAGTCTTTTGAAGCTCTCAGTGATTGATTCGAAGTAAATTTTCAACATTTTTAAATATTTTTCCCGAAATTATGCAGTAAACTATTTAAATTTGTCATATAACATTGCCGTATATGGTTAAAAAATTTCCCTACTGGAAGGATACTTAGCTATTTTAGTTCTTAAATGACGTAGAAAAGTAACTTAACAAAATTAGGACATTACACTGTTCTATCCTCGCTTCCTAGAAGGTTGTGCACAATTTGTACACAAAATATTGCACAGAAAATTTAAACAAAATACAGATAACAAGATTTTTCAAAAGATTTGTAGATTTGGAGGTAAATTTGTAACTTTGCAAGCTTTGGACGTAATGGTTTGTAGTTTTGTAACAAACCATTTGTAACTGAGTACTATCTCAAACTAATGTTTCTTCAACTATAAACATTTTATTTAGATATTGTTGGTTGCCTATTTTGCAAACCTTTTCCTTAAGAACAAACTTATTTGTAAAGAGCTGTAAGTGGTTTGTACCAGGTTTGTAGCTGTACTCTGAAAAAAAAGTTTTGTCAGATTAACAAGAAGAGTTTGTGAAAAGGATGTTCTTCTATACAGAATATGGAAAATTGTCAAATCGACGACGGTCAACTGGATTTTGTTAAAAGTTTGTCAAAAAGATGTTTTTCCATATAAAATGTGAGAAGAAGTTTTGTCAAATTAGGAAATAGCATCCTTTTGACAAAATTTTATCAAGATCCATTTGTCCGTCTAATAAGATATTTTTTTCAGAGCACAAACTTTGTTTGTAACGGTGATATAATATATTACAAATTCGGCTGAAAAACTACAAAACTTTTTACTAACTTTGTATTGGAACTTCTTTCTTTACCCTTTTGTGACCTTTTATATGGAAGCTACAAAACTTTAACTCCCTTTATACAATCTGTTTTTTTTTCTTTTGAGTAGGTGACAAAATTGTATTTGGGATAGTTACACAATATAATGGTGTTTGCAACGGTTTAGTGCAAAGACATTGATTTAGTGACCAATAAGATTTGTGTGTGATAGGAGGTCGTTGCACTTCCTTAATATTCTTTTTAAAGTTTGGACATTTGGATATATCAAGCGATCTCCCCAAAGTTCGATCTTGCTTTTTTTTTGGGAAGCCTTGCTCCTCGTATCCACCACCTTGAGGTCTACTTTAGAGTCTCTGGGCCACGATCTTCTCACAGGAGAATCAATAAATCTAATTTATAAATTTATATTTATGACTCTTTTCAATTACCAGCCCAAGATGATTATCATCAGTATTTCGACTCATGTGCTCGCTCGGTTGAATGTGTAAAAGTGAATTAAATTGCGATCACGAGGTGAATTATTCAATTGTGAACTCATCGATCATTCGAAAAAGCAGCAAATTGCAGAGTAATTTTTCCCCCCTCATGTTGTGTTAAATTTAGATTTATCTGTCAGTGATCTAGTGTATTATTTTCTTATGGATTTTTAACTCGCCTCTATGATTCATGAGATTCTTTTCATCACACCAGAGAAAGGCCTTTTTGACGAGCAGCATATTCGACAAGTTCCCATAGTCTGGCTCTTTTTTTTATTCTCCTTTTATATCACCTCAGAAATATTGCCAATATAAAATAATGACAACACTGAGGTCATAATTTTAGCCATATACATCATGGTATCTCCAACCGATCATTTGTGATCGTTTAGGCAAATTTCTGGTATGAGCCTTGCAGATCATCTCATTAAAGAGCTATTAATTTACTTCTTGGCGAACGTGAGCTACACTTTGCACATTCTCTGTCAGACCTATCCAATCAGTGCCAAATGATTGTACAGAAGAAAAACAAACTTGGAACGATCATCACCGATCAGCTGTATGAGAAGAGGAAGTTCATGAGAACTATTTGTTTTTAGTCATTTCAAGTCCACCTTCACGAAATGATCTCATTTCGAGGGATAGGATTTTCAAGGTCCAGCTATCTGCATTTGGTTTAATTTCTTTTAAACTTAGCGAATATTATATCAAAGTTGCACCATAAAAGTAATAAGGTAAAGTGCCCTCAAGTTGACCGGTTCCTCAATTCGACCGGTAGAGGTATTTATTCAATTTATTTATATTTGCACTAATATTTGGCGTATGATCTAACATTAATAAGTCAATTATTTCATAAATAAATACGAATCAGTGACAATTTTATAGAAATTCACCATCAAACATTCAAATATTGACCACCGGTCGAGACGAGGAACCGGTCGACTCGAAGGCACTTTACCTTAATTCAGAACAGTATTTTTTTTTAAATTAAAATAGTGTAAATTTTGGAAAGGATATGACAAAGGTTAATGGATAAAGCGCCCGTTTTGTGCTGAAAGGGTAAGGGTGAGCCCTGATTCTGACAAAAACACTAATCAAGTTATTTTACTAAAGTCCATTCTAGAGAGTATGCAAAGCCCTATAATAAATTTGAAGACAGATTTCTGAGTTTTATAGAAATGATTACTTAAAGTTAATACAAAAAAAAATATTTCAAACATGACCGCTCTTCCCTAGGGTAACGTATGGTATTTCGGGACACTTTCCTAGCACTTCCAAGTTTCAAACAGCTTAACGACTTCTCGAACTACTTTTTTCTTAACCTTTCTTCACCTAGCAAAGTACTAAAAAATTGAATTTTATTGAAATTGTACTTGAATCAGTCGTTAACGCCTTCATTAATAATTTTTTACTAATTGCTCTAATTTCTTTAGGTTCTAGGACTCGATTTAGATCCTAGAACTTGATGCCGTATTATTTTTTTTTTATTTATTTCATTTATTTAAATTAATAATGCTTTTGAGCTTGCGCTCTTGGAAGCATATATAATGAGAAAAAAAAAAAGAAAACCGTTAACAAAGCGAAACGAAAATCAAGAAGCAAGAATTTAATTAATTTGAAAACAAAAAAGCCTATTCAACCTAAAGCCTATTCAGAAAAAATCCTGGTAACCGAATGGCAATATAGAACCATAGATTAGTACCTAACATAACACACCAATATGTATGAAGTTTACTTATACGGGAAACCATCCACTGGATGACTTCCCGTTGACAATAAAGATAATAATAATAACACACTGTTCCGGATTTGGACAGAGAACGTATATATATGGCGGGATCAATTAAAGGTGGAAGTTTTCTAAAGAACACTTCATTGATCTTCGTTCATTTCTTTAAACAAATTTAACAAGTGTTAATAAGTGTTGTCAAGAGTGGGACTAGCTTAATAATTGGAGTATTAACCTACGGGTTATAAAAGGATTCCTTTTATAACCCGTTATAAAAGGAACACGGATTATAAAAGGAGTTTCCTTTAGAAATATGCATAAAAATCGTATATTAATGTAGCCCAACAGATTAAAATAAACCTATCGCCTCTGTGAACGCTATTAAAATGTAAATGTCATCATAAAATATGCTTCAACAAACTTCAAAAGGCTGATCATCGGGTTTTCAAGGTAAGAACTAACCAGCCTGGAAAATACATACAGGTAGTTTAGAAGATGTGGCCGACCCAGCCTCCCATTTATCAACTCAGAGAACCAGGATACCTGGTCATTAGTACTCGTTTGACGGGAACCTCTAAGTCAGACCAAGAGCAGTACATTCGAATGATTCAAGTTTCGGACCCTAGCAAGCATCTAATGCTATACTGATTTCAATTAAGAATTGTACTAACCTTAAAACGATACTCGCGGGCAGTGCCATTTCCATATATTTGGTTAACATTTTTTGTTCGAGAACTGCTGACTGGTCACCGGTGTTGATCGGACCTTTTTAACCTAACTGTGCTCATTTGGACAATTCATTTTCTTCTGTGTTCTTAATGAACTTGCCCACGGCCTTTGTCAGAAAATGTGAAGATTACATAGCCCAAAAGCACACAACATTTCCCTAATCGATTATAAAACGGGCTTAAGACTAGAGAACTCTAGCCCAGTTTCCGAAGATTTCAAAACTCGAAATAACAAGCAATCTCAGGATATAACAGATCATTCACCTTTAATGTTCAATTATAAGTCGAAATGTTTCGGAAAAGCTTTAACTAGGGGGGGTCACATTAGCTCTGAAAAATGCCGCCAGTTTAGTGTACATTTTTCCTGTTTTCGTACACATTTCACGAGATATCTCCAAAACTACGTAGGTTGCTAATTTAGGGTTTTCGGTTGCCTCTTCGTTATTAAATTGGCTTTGATTTTGTATTTACATTTTTGACTAATTCATTCGACAATGACAGAAAACACCGAATAAACTCCAAAGTTTTTTCGGCACGCTAGAAACATGTGGGAAACATAGGAACTTCATGCTCCTGGCTTTAATGATAAAAATTAACAGAAATTAAGCCATTATAGCTAGGCCTTAAGTCTAAGAGAAAAGGAAAAGGTTAGTTAAGAACAGATCAAGATGATACACGAATGAAGCCAAGGTCATTGAAGGAATAAACCTACGTGAAATCCAATCAACATAAGGAATCCTGGAAGTCATCGACTAATAACCATTCAGAGAAACACATCAACTACCTCCAGAGCTTTCGGCTCGGTCTCTATGCCTTTATCAGTGGTCAATTCTTGTAAATTTTTCTCTGTGACTCGTTCAGGGATTTGGTCAGGATTGCAACAGGGCATAACGGGGAACAGGGGCACAACTTTACACTGTCTTTTAACACTTGTTTCTTCAATTTTTGGCACAATTTTAATAATTTTTTTCTTCTTGGAAATTCCTTAAGTTGAAGCCAAGATCCTAGATGGACTGTAGCGCTACAAATGATAATGACGATCAAGCCATATACCTAAGCCTTAGGTCTTAAAGCTCATACAACGTTGTTTACGCAAATTGTAGAAAAATGTGAGAAGACTCAGAGGTTTATAGGATAACTGTACCAAATTCAGCATGGTTGTATGCAAGCTCCAAAGTCTTAAGTTTAAAATGTAAGACTTTCAATATAAATTGATATTTTTGTTACTTATTTTTAAGTAGTGTAGCTATTCATAGACAGTTTACCGTCTTTATTTGCTCCAAAAATCATTCATTATACATTTTGAAATAAATAAAAATCTAAATATAGCTTTGGTGGTTAATTTCGGCCACCTTCGTTTTCATAGTTCCCTGCCCTTCCGGAATTCTTCCAAAGTCTTTTTCACATCGTCTTGTTCGACGAAACGACTTTTTTTATTTTATTTTTTGCATTGTATAATCTCTAGAGTACGCAAAAACTAAACATAATGGAAATTCAAGGAACAAAGAAAGTGGCCGAAATTGCAAGCTGGCCGAAATTTAGTACACTTATCCTAAGTTTTAAAATTGAATGTTCCTGTATGATTCCAACTTGATGAGAGCTAGTTTACCTTATCTAACTTCAAATGGTCACTTCATCAACGTCTATGGATAATCTGGCTGGCACTCTCGCCCTCCCAGACACAGACAGTCGGCTAATTTGACTATGAGCTATTTGCTGTCACTAATATGATGGATCTATCAATCACTGCATCATCTCAATTTTCTCATGGGCGCCCTTTTTTTCTCTCCAAAGTTGGAGGGGCTCCCCGAAAAAGCACGATCGTATGGAGTTTCTCACAGAGATGTTGAGACTAGGCAAATGGGTGAAGAATGAGGGCTCGAGGCGCAGATTTATGGGTTTGATTGGGTGACTCTGGCTCCGGCACAATTAGAACATACCTGGTGATCAATTGAATGGCTCAATAGAGGTATGCTCCGGTGCAATTGTCGACCTCATGATGAATAGTGTGAAAAATTTGCGCGGTGCTGAAGAAAACAAAGAGCCGCCGTGGTTTAAAATTTATGTGATATGCCGAGATAGTCTCACGATGAGCACAAGTGAAGAAGGTGAGAAAAGGCGGGCTATTTTCCTGGAGCATGGACAATCTGACCACCCAGTGGCTGAAGTCATCCCAACCCCATGGTTAATAACTCAATTTACACAAGATGGTGATTTAAATCACCATCAACAGGACAATTAGTGACACCCACTGTTTGTTTGTGAGGGAAAATTGCCATGGCATAAATGGAGGGAAATTACCTGAGACAAGGTGTGCAATTTTCAAGTCGACCGTAAGAGATGAAAGACATAGAAAAGCATTGCGGCAAAATAACACGATCCCGAGGTGCATCGATAGTGCTAAAAGATATTAATTTATTAGTCTATTATTATTGACTACTTGGTCAATTCTTGGGGGCTTCTAGAGGCCTTTGGTTGGGACTTGAGTCGTCGTGTGTCTCAATCGATCGACCGTGAGTCTCTAAAGAGTTATTGGTCAAGTGTGTGAATTCTTCAGCAAGTGCCATAGCCTATGTTTAACACAGATATTAATTTGCATAAATGCATGGCACTTGCTGGTACACCCAACTCATCCACCTCGTCAAATTGCTCGTGGAAAATTAAAAGGAATTGATATAACAAATTGATAATACTTAGAAGTATCTAACATTCAAACAAGGGGTTGCCACTGCACTCTCTTAATCGCTTAATTTCTTCTGTTTTTCCCTGATTCAATTTCACTTTAAAATCATTCCAGGTCGGTCCATCATACCATTCTATAACCATTTAGAAAAATTTTTCATGTATCAAAGGCCTCTCTAATTAATAAACACTTATCTCAATTGCTTAAAATTAAGTTAAAAATAGATAGAAGAAAGGGGAACCATTCATAAAATGGCCATTTGAATAATTTATTAAAAAAAATTGAAAATTATTTATTTGTCTCAAGATATGGGATACTTTTAATGGTAAACGCATTTAGTCCTGAGATCGCAACAGTTCTCATCGGTATTTATTGAAGTTACTAGTTTACTTTGTATAACTTTTATTGGCAATTTAAATTTCTAATTATTTTCACTATACAGAAGAAGCATTTTTCCTTAATTATATCTTGTAGAATTCTCCCAAGTAAGGCGTTTTAGAACCAAAATTCTTTATGGTTCTGTTATACGGGCTTCAGGCCTAAGGCTTAGACATATGGCTGAACTTCTCTAATATCTTATCAGTCAAGATTTCTTGGAAAATTTTGACCTAGGATTGGCTTATTAAGGGCAAATTACCCATTACATTTTGAAATATCAATAAAATCGGTTGCTGTTTAGGGTTTTGAGATCCTTAGAACTGGGCTAAACCTCTAGTCTGAAGATGGTTTTACAGATACAATAAAAAGTAAAGTGGCTTATTCCTAATGTACTTTAGACCTTATACAAGGGTTGTAACTTAAAATTCTAATTAAAATCCTTTTAAAGGAGCATTATAAGGCTTGTCAAAGTCTTGATTCTATAAGGTAGCTATTCTGCTTCTTGGATGTTGAGGTCTATAAAACTTGAAGAGAAGGGAAAATGATGATAAAGGTTACCTTAAAGATCCGAAGTCTGTCTTAGACTTAGGCAATGATGGCGGGGCCCTACCCCAAGGAGCCCCTTAACAGCTTTTTTAAATATTTAAAATGTTTTTTTAGCTCATAAGATATTTAATTTTATCTATATGACTCTCTTTTCGGCTTTCAAAATTTGAATTCACTATTTAATTCTAATTAAACACTAAACAAGGTCGAACAGGGTGCAGGGAAACCCACCCCCCCCTATACACTGGTAAAAATAAAAGGGTCAAATTGACCCTTTTCAAAAGGATGGATCGTATTTGACCCTTTGAAAGGTTCACTTTTGTATCTCTTGAAATTTAGTATGCACATTTATCACGAATAATCATGTTTTATTGTAAACTTATTACTGATATCATATTTCTCTCATCTGAGCAAACACCAAAGATCACTTTTTCATTGTTTTTTTATTCGTTTATTCCGGAATTAAATAGATGTCAAAACCGTGACCCTTTCGAAGGGTTCCTGGTGACCCTTTCAAAGAGTCAAATATGATCCATCCTTTGAAAAAGGGTCAATTTGACCCTTTTATTTTTACCAGTGTATGATACCCAAAACAAAAAAATAAAAGTCTAAAAACAAGTTCAAGAACATTAAGGTTTAGCTCACCTTAAGGACATTTTCACCTAGGCGCTTCTACTGTTTTGAAATGACTTTTGTTGGATCTTATGAGCTTTCCTAAAAGCCCAAAATCATTTAATATGGATTAGAAATTGATAAAAAAAATAAAATCGATGAGTAATATTAAAATCGTTATGCAAAATCGACAAAATCTATTTTTTAAATTTTCAAAATATGTTTTTAAGATGACTTTGGGGAAATTTTTGATCAAAAGTAATATCTAATGTCCAAAGGGAGATATTAGGGTGAAAATGTGTACACCACTCCCTGGCACTTCTACAATTTGTATGGAGAAACCTTCACACTTCCAGTACTTCGGAAGTCTCTCGAAAATATCGTAATAATTGTAGCATTTCTTGCACTTCATGTACTCCTCATGTTTAGGAATCAATCAATAAAAAGATTTTATTTAAAAAAAAATAAAAGACTTTATTTTCAGGCACTTCCACTTCATAAGACTTCCAAGCACTTCATTTTCAGCTGTACATCCCTTCCAACCCTGATATCTCCCCATTGATAATGTCGTCTTAGGTTTTAGGGAACATCTAGCTAAGAGCTTTCCACATCAGGGCTCAAAATTATCAAAATAGGTTTAAAAATGAATTTTTGAGAAAACAATCAGTTTTGAAGATTTAAAAAAATGCATTTTCTTTCCATTTTGATCAATTTCTTGCTATTTTCTTCGAAGAAAAGTCCACTTGGTGTCTTTAGCAAACTTGTAGCTTACAAAAAACGCCAAAATATTAAATTTAAACTAAATTTTTAATTTTAAACATATCAAAGAGCATTTTTTGGAAGTGTTCTAGTTTTATTTTTAAGGAATTTGAGATCGTATAAAACGATGTAGAAATGAACTTATGGTGAATTTTAAACAAAAGGTTTGTTGATAACTTCCTAAAGAACTTTAAAAAAAAATAAAGTTGCTTTTGATGATTTTCCTTAAAGGCGTCTACACATTGGGAGCAATTTTCGTCAAAAATTGCGTTTTTGATAGAAATTTGACGTTTCCCCCTACAACGCTGCAGGGAATTTCCTTCAAAAAAGCAATTTTTGACAGAAATTGCTTCCAATGTGTAGAGGCCATAAAACAAAACTAATATTTATTTATTAAAAGGTAATGAAACTGTTTATGAGCAATCTAAAGTCTGAACTACCTAAAATGATTAAAATTGGATTAATATAAGATTAATGTTGATTTTTTGAGATTGATTTGATTTTGATTTTGAAATTTATTTGAAGCTCATGCGTCAAATTCAATTTCCTTCAACAAAAAGTTAGTCAGATCCATGAGAACTTTTTCGTATCCTTTATCTAAATCCCTCGAAAGCGGCGCAAAAATGAGTGGAATAAAAAAAAATAGATTTTTTCAGAAAAACAGTTCCGAGATGGATTTCTTTTAAATAAATATTATAATAATGATTCTATTGATTTTTAAATAAAACAAAATTTATAAAAATTGGATTGTTTTGTAAATTTGCGAGAAAACTCTTGTTCTTTACGTTCGGAAAACGATTTTTGGGGATAACTCTCTAATTTGGTCCCACTCTTATGAAAATCCTGACTACACCCTTCACACTAAATACAGACCCTTATCAATCCTGAATGATAGGTACTGCAATCTATGTATACAATAATGAACATAGTACAAGACGTAACTCTCCCGTGTTCCGAAAATTGTTCATGATATCCTAGGACTAGGACTTGGCGTAGTTCACAATTGTTATGCCATGAAGGGATCCCAATCAAAATCCGGAAAGCCGAAATCCCGAAACCCAAAATCCCGAAATCTTATAAGTGTCATTGTCTACTATAGCACCCGCGCTTGCTGAAGGCAAAGGATAACTTTCTGTGTCTTGGGAAATTATTCTACACATTATTCTCTATATAATTTTATCCCTTTCAGGATTTTGAACATTCAGTATTTTGGCTTTCGGGATTTTGGCATTCGCGATTTTGGCTACATCCGGAGATTAAGATTCAATTGTTCAACCAGGAATGTACGGTCTTCCTGAATGAACCAGAAATATTTCTGGCCTTATGGATCCCGTTTCAACGCTTAAGTATCAAGACCTTTCACCCTGTATCCGCAACTGACGAAAACCCTAACACGTTATCTCTAACCGTTTGACCGATAGAACCTACTACAGTTATACATTGTATTAAAATTTTTCAACAGTTTGTAGAGCAATGTATCCACAAAACTACATCAAGACAATAAGTACTACTGAAAAAATAGAGAGATAATTGTCTATTTGTTATGAGAAGTTCATCCTTAAAAAGTTATTAGCCCCTTGATTCTAAGTGATCCTCGTCAATGGTATCCCATGCAAAATTATCTGTAATCACAATTGACTTCGAAAATGTTTCAAAAAAATTAATTCTGTTCCAATCAATTAATTTGAATAGCCTTGTTTAAATTAAGGTTTTAAAAGACAAGTTTCGCTCCACATGCAATTTTCTCCTTCAATGTGTTCCAATAATTTTTCATTAGTGGCAAAAACAACAAGCATTTCAGCACTTTTCTTGCAGCTTCTTCTATTCCCATGAGCCTCTGGATCACCGTCGATGGATTATTATTGACTCTCTAAATTGTTATCGTTATCGTTGCCAATTTTGCGAGTGTTCATCTCATCTTGAGACTGTCGTCTTGGGTTGTCCGTCTTGTGAACATCATTATCATTAAGTTAATGTGCCACACAGCATATACAAATGGCTCGATCGACCATCATAGCGAGAGGTGCAAATCCACTTGTTTGACTTGCAGCATCTTTATTCTGGCATCGCTCCCGCGATCGCGATCTTCGCACACCAAAGTTGATCTATAATCATCAATGTCGAGACATTATGGACTTTTTCAACTTGCAACCAACTCCATATCTCTTTCACTTGATCATACATGTATTTGTGTCTCTGGCTTTGGTCAGGGACATTAATTTTTACGACAATCGCCATGCAATTTGTCCGACAATGGGGCTAAATTGCTAACTGGTGGTAATGCAAAAATTGGCAGATTTGACCAAAGAGGATAATGATAAAAGAGCGATGTTGTTCATGGCAATCGCAGTAAAATATTGGCACAAGAGGGGCAATTTCGATCAATTGCATTTACTCTCCTTTGATTTTTTTTTCTGCCCAAAAATGTATCTCAGGCAATTCATTGAAGATCAAACCACAATACTGTCGATCTTCTGGTTCACTTGTACGGCCAATACTGCAAATTAGTGGCTATAAAATGTCGATGAGGAGGCCCATCCTTCTCCAAATACCACATCCCAATCGATCGTGCAGTGAATTTGGAGCCGCCAAATGTCTTCATACGCGCGATCGCGAAGTTATCATCAAAGGGAGTCACTAATGGTATACATGAGGCCAACACCTGACCCACACTCCAAATAATACCAATAAACAGCCAGGCGATCTCTTTTTTATTCTCACCAGTACATAATTGCTTAATTGTACCACTCCGGGAGTTCACTTTGGTCAGATTTCACCATTCTTTCTCCCTTCGATCGCTGACCAATTTGTCCAGGGTCAATTTATGAAGCACTTCTTCCTCCAATGCATTATTCTAACATAACATGTCAGAGGACTGAACTGCTTCGGCGGATATAATTGAATTTGTGTTTATTTTCTGTTTTTAAGACAAATTATTAATTTTATTTATTTTAATATTCCTGGCTATCTTGGCCAATTTTGTACTTTATTCACCTTGAAATTTTTGATTCCCTCTACAATATTTTAGGGTAAGATAAGGTAATTCGGAATCATGTACATTTTGGAATTTCGAGTTTTTCTTACCGTTTCAAATGGTCAGAAAGGAAAAGAAAACCACGAAGAAGTACAAGACTTTACATTTAAGAGTAATTCTCCGTCATATTCTCCTTTTACTATTTAAAACGGTTAGAAATTCTCAAAGTTTCAAATTACACGTGACTCTAAATTACCTAATCTTACCCTACGTAAAAAAGTTTAAGAACCGAATGCTCTTACCAACCACACCACGAAACTCCTAAAACAAAATTGTTTCTATTAAGCTCATATCGAATTTCGTCAAGTTTATGGCATCGGTATCCTACCGATTTAAACGACTTTACAAGCTTTACAATTTTTCTAGCAAATTATCCCAAAATCGAAAAGGTTTAACAGTAGAAATTAAGTACAGGGTTATACTTCTTATTAATTTATCTCGAATCCGATGAAATTAAATTGAAAACTCCAGGAATTTTCAAATACTTGTTTGAAAATCAAAAGAGAAATTTCTGTGAAGTTTATATCGACTGCTCAGAATATAAAACAAATAAGTCGCGAATGGTAAACTTTACAGGAGACCGATTTCAATCGGAGATTTTACATTCTCAGTATAGGATTTTTAAGATTTTAAAAAACTATAACTTTGGGAATAATTAACTTTCCGGATTAATATTTACAGGGAAGGCACAGGGCATCAATGCGTACCAGAAAAGCAAAACAAACGAATTTTTAAAAAAAAAATCGAGTTATTCGACTTGTATTCTGACAAGACGATATAGATAAAATGTTCTCTCAGACTATCTAAAAAAAACCAGGGATATGACAAGCAAGAGTTACAATTACTATTTTATTCTTATTAAAAAAAACTAAATAAATTACCCTTTTATTCTTATAAATTCGATTAAAAATTGTGAAAACTGTATCCCATAAAAGGCTTCATGCTAGGAAGAATGAAAAAGGTAAAGATGAAGGTGAAACTTTAAGACAAATCAATGTGGGAGTTTGGTCTATTTTGTTGTTCTTCAATTTATTTTTATTAGCCAGTGTTTCGATCCTGGATGGGATCTTCTTCAGAACACCAAAAATCTGGGAGAACACTTACCAGGAAATTTTTAGAAGCACTACTTTTCAGTGAATTGAAGGTGAAACCTTTCCAAAGACCGAGTCGAATGTCAATATCTAATACCGGGCAATATTCGATAACCAAAAAAAGGGATACATAATCTAAACGTTATATCTTTAAACTTCACAATCAAAAAGTTAATGAAGAATATCAGGTAAAACATAGAATTTTTTCCTGAAATACTTTTATTAGTAAACACTTTACGATTATAGTAATTTAAAAAAGACATTTTTAAATTTAGAATAATTATTTTTTAAAGGGGCTTAACTTAATACAACATATTGAAGATATTCTGAAACAATTAAAATTTCAGAATATTTTTTAAAGAAATATACAATAATAATCAACAAATGTCGATACAAAGCTTTAGCATTGAAAAAAAGTCCGTTTAACTCAATTCGATTTTACATAATACTTTATAAAATTTAAATTCATTCAACCTTTCAACTTCGGCTAATATACCGGGTAAAACTAGCCAGATAAGCTTTAAAATTTATTTATTATTTTTTATTTATTTATTTTTTTTAATTTGTATTTCTTAATTTATTCAAAAAACCTCTAGGCAGATAAGTTTTAGAATTTTAAATATTGCTAAGAACATTTAAAGAATTTTGTTTTTATTTATTTTTCTATTGTTCCTTTACTGTTTTAGGATTGTAGGATAAGAGAAATATATTTTGGATATTATAAACTCAATCTTAAGATGCCGTCCTAAAAGGAGCTGTGATAATTTGAAAAACCTGCTATTAGTCCAGTATTTGTCCAAATCGGATGTAATTTCAAATCCAAATAATGTTATTTTTGTTAATTTTTTTGAACTTTTGTTTTGTATTTGAAATTCTTTCTATGAGTGAGACAGATTACTACATTTAAATTCTTTTCACTCTCACTGAAACGTCAAAAACATGTTTACAAAACAAAAACGTTGGCCAATAAGACCTTCCCAAAATTATTGAATTTAACATAATCATTTCAACAATTAAACAGATTTCTAAAATCGGTCTAAATGATGATTTAATTTCATAATCGAAGTATTACAACTAATTTTGAAAGTATAAAAAAATATTGAACCTTGGAATAGCAATAATTTTTCATTAGTTTAAATATTTTAGACTCGGGTCCTGACTAAAATCCTGAAAGCTGAAATTCGAAAAGGATTAATATCCTAAAAAGTCACATTCCTAAATAATAGGGTTGAGATCCCCGAAAAGCCAAATTTTCGAATCTTCCAAAATCCTGAATGCCTAGATCCCAGGATTTTGGCTTTAGGGATCTTGGATTTACTGCATTTGGACCCATTCGGAATTTTGACCCATTCGAGATTTTAGCTTGTTAGGATTTTGGCTTTTCAAATTTTGATTTTTCGGAATTTTCTCTTTTCAAATTTTGTTTCTACAGGATTTTGGCTTTTAGGATTTTGATTTTTTGAGATTTTGTTTTTTTTCCAAATTTTGTCTCTGTGGAATTTTGGCTTTCGGGATTTTGTTTTTTCAAATTTTGTCTCTGCGAGATTTTAGCTTTCGGGATTTTGACTTTTCGGGATTTTGTATTTTCAAATTTTGCCTCTGCGGAATTTTGTATTTTCCGAATTTTGGTTTTCAGGATTTTGACTTTTCTTGATTCTCGCTTTTCAAGAGTTATCTCTGCGGAATTTTGGCTTTCAAGATCTTGGGTTTTCGGGATTTTAGCTTTTCGGGATTTTGACCCATTCGGGATTTTGACCTATTCGAGATTTTGGCTTTTTAGTATTTTGGTTTTCAGGATTTTGAATTTTCGGGGTTTTTTGGCTTTTCCAAATTTATCTCTGCGAAATTTTAGCTTTCGGGGTTTTGACTTTTCGAGATTCACGCTTTTCAAGATTTATCTCTGCGGGATTTTGGCTTTCAGGATCTTGGATTTTCGGGATTTTAGCTTTTCGGGATTTTGATCCATTCGGGATTTTGACTTTTCGAGATTTTGTCTTTTGAAATTTTATCTCTGCGGGATTTCGGCCGGCATCATTAAAACTTGAAGCCCATTTAGAATAAAAATCTTCAGGATACTTTTTATCATTCGAACTTCACCGAGAGAGACATACATGGAATACATTTTTTATCTAGCCTGAATTCTAAAAAGTAATATTTTTGTTGTTTTTTTTTTAAATAAATTTGTACTGTTAAGAGGAAATGATCCCTACGATCTTGAAAAATCACTGCAATTATTTATACATAAATTCAAGAAATTCGAAGAATGGGCTAAGCTTCTGGTCCGAAAACCGCGGTACGAGCTAAAGAAAGGATTAGAGATAATGATTTATGATCTTCTGAATTTTCCCCATGAGTAAGTCTTTTCATGATAAAAATGAATTTTAATCTAGATTAGACCGTTTCGACTCTCAGCTCAAAAACGTGTTGTGCATTTTAACATGGTCAATTAATGGCACAGTGCTTTAGTATCCCACACTTACTTCCTAAAAACTACTTTTTTTTTCATCCAGGAAACAGATGCTCTCGCCACCATGTCATTGTTCTGGATGACAATTGCTCGGCTTAGTAGAAAAGTGGACTCCTCGAAGAACAAGTTTAATGCATTTGGCATCACTTAACATCTTCAATTCAGCGTATCGAATATGTTTTTCTGCCCTCAACCACGCTCTGGTAAATCCCAGATGACAACCCAGCAAGATATAGAAGAAATCGTTCCCATAGCCACATTTTCCGTTTGCCATCGAAATTGATATTACTCCGCATAAATTGCGCGAAAACTGCCGCTGAGGCGGTGAAAGAGCTCTCACGGCGGTCACAATTCTAACCCACACTGGGGGGACTCCACTAATTATGTTAACACGTCAATTAATTTCATTTGAAAGTGTATTAGCTGCAAACTCGAGCCACTGTTTATGGTAGTATCAGTCGTCAGGTGATACCAAATGATTGGCTGAAGAGCATTTCGCTGAGCTCTCAGTGTTTACCATCATTCGCTAGATCACATTTCAATTGGCAAGTGCGTGTGCTCTAAAAGATTTATTCTCACTGTTGCACCTGGATCTTTCTCATCTGCTACTTAGCACTTAGTTATCACTTTGAGTTTCAAACCTTTGCCAAATTGCCTACTTAAGAACTTTATTTCAACGGCTCATTTAACCCTTTAAAGAAATTTTATGACCTTTTGACGCATCTTTTTAGAAGTCAGTTCGTCTTCTTAAAACTTCAACGATCATTATTTGAAAGTTGCTAATTATTTCCTATTGCTAAAACAAGATCGTAAAACGCGTATTTGTGGGGAGGGGAAGTCAAACTTGGTTCGAACGAGGAAACGGAGGCATGAGGCACCGTGTTCTGGGCCTTAAGGAGTAGATAATTGGATAACTCAGGGCACAATTTTGGATAATTCCATTCTGTTCACTTGTATGTCCATCAGGGCATGAAGAGTGATATAGGGGAAAGTAGGGCACCTTTGTATTGGGGTAGATCTTAAAGTAGTTTGGCTTCACAATGCGTCTCTGGTGCTAAATTATATTCTGGTTAGGTTCATTTCATTTAAAATTATTAGATAAAAACTATATTTTGAAGTTGCCCTAATTCAAAGGTGCTTCACTTTTTCCTAGAGGTCAAAACTAGAGGTTTCAAACCTTCCTAGAGTTTCCGGATTATGAGAAAATCCGAAAAATATGGTTTTTAGGGGATGGAGGGAGGATAGAAAAAAGGAAATAAAGGACCGTCCGAGATAATGTCGACTTATGAAGGAGTCATCGTTCTCATCGAGGACCGGAAGGCGATATCTCTTACCGTTTGACCTCTAGCTCGAGGACAAATTTAACGTCAAGAAAAAAATCCGAAAAAAAATATTCAAAAATTGGGACTTGACCGATTTATTACCGCTGAAGACCGATACAGCCGGGTTGAGAATTTCAATACCTTTCCAAAAAATCCAAATTTAATCAAATCGGTTGAAAAATGTGCCCTCCAAAGTGATTGACCTTTGACTTTCAATAATTCAAAATGGAGAATTTTCCGGTTATAGGTATGTTTGGACGACACATTCGCCTGGACTACCTCTAAAACATATCCGAAAATCATTGAAAAAGCTTGGGCCAATTTCGAGAAAAAGAAAAACTTTTGGACATATTGGCCTGAATTTTAAGACCAAGATCCAGATCAAGATCAAGAAAATATCAAGATTTTGGTATTCTGAAATCAAAAAATCAAAGATCAAGATGTCAAATCTGTCAAATGTCTTGGAATCTTGAAATAATTTCTAAGAACCTCTCGGAGGTGCTTAGAATTTTCAAAATAGTATTTGAAGAGTTTCATATGGAAATCACTATTCTTGAGGAATATATCTATAAGAGATGGTATAAAAAGAGAATTACTTTGAAAAATACTGTATTTGACTTTGTAATTTAATCGAAATGGTATGTAATTTCTAGATGGACATATCGAAGTACACCACCCTGGGGATACCTGCAAAATAATTACATCTTGCATAAGCATTTCTTGGTTTATCACAGGTCACAAGTTTGGTTTGCACTTCCTGTACTCTCGTTTATGACCCCTAATTTATTCTTTAATACGTTCTATAATTAATTTTCCTAAATTATATGACGAAATTTCAACAAATTCAACAGAGAAATGAAGATATTTGTCAGAAGTGACGTTTCGTTAAGGGTGGAAAATCTTGAAATCTTGGTTCTTAGCTAAGACATTTTAAGTTCCATCAATACTTCGCGTCAGAATACGAAATTTTGATTTCGGAAATATGTGACAGCTTGAAATTTTGATCTTGATTTTGGTCTCAGAATTGAGGTCATTGTTTTCTTTTTGGGGGGTCATCGAAAATCGGAAGTTAATATCTTTTACCGTTTAAGCTCCAGGACGGTGACAAGTTGAAAAAAGCGATTATATTAACTGCTTTCTCTTTGAGTTCTAGGAGTAATACACCGCCTCTGCCCAAGAAGTCCGAGAGCATGGAAGAAGTATCTACATTGCGAGAAAGGCGCTCCTGAGCGATCTACGATCAGCAAATTCTTCCAACACGAGATATACGACAACATGATTGAATTGTAACAAATAGGGGAAACTACTCTGCCTTCGAACGTTCATGCCTTCAAATAAGGTGAGTTTCTCTTATTTTTCATAAGAGATTCACAAAAAATTATCTCATAATTATCAATTATTTAGTGAAAATGTATAAGTCTCTAAGGAAAAATAAAAGAAAATTTACATTATTCGAAGGCATGAACGTTCGAAGAGAGAGTACTTTTCCCTATATCCCAATACGATTTATAATGCATTTCAGAAGGGTTGTTTAGGAAAGTCTGAATGAATTTTCCATGTGATGGGATATAGCAGATAGTGGACGGAAAAATAGGCCTCTTTTGATTTTTACTCTTTAATTCTTCACACCATTTCCAGGATGAATGTCCTCTTCATCAGGTTTCGAATTGGACGAAAAAATACATACAGGCCGTACAGGTGTTTCTGTCTCAGCCTTTTGGATGATAAACATCTTTGTGAAAAATTGTGAAAAAGTCCAAATGAAGTGCACCAGTAAATTTTCTCACTTGTACGTGATTTTTCCTCCAATTTGAAACATGACAAAGAGGACATTTATCCTAGAAGAAGTCTATTTTTCCATCCACTATCTGTTTTTTCTATATTCTTTGCTTTTAGTACTTTTTTTACAAAGTATTTTAAAATTTCAAAAAACGTTTAAAAATGAATTAATATGTAGAGATGAATTTGACCGTAATTTTGGACATCCTTCTTGTAATTCTGGACACTTTGCTTGTAATTTTGGACACTTTGCTTGTAATTTTAAACAGCCAATCCGCCTCAGTGGGCACTCAATGGGTCAAGTGGTAGAGCACATGTTCTATAATGCAAGTGTCCCGGGTTCGAATCCCTTTAGGTCACCAGGATTTTTCTTCCGATAAAAGGGTTCGAATTTCATCCAGTGAGCTTCACTGCTCTTGATTTCACGGGGCATGGGACTGACAATCCCATTCCTGTATAAGAAAAAAATAATAATGGATGTTCCGAACTCTCCTTGTGGGAAGGCCTAAGGTACTCTATGGAACGTTGTGCCACCATTATTATTATTATTATTATTATTATTATTATTATTATAATCCGCCTCAATAGGATACTTATAAATAGAATTAATATTCCTCCTAGAAATGTTAAAAATAGAATATAAGAAAATCAGAATGTTTTTATTATTAATCCAATAATACAGGCAATTAAAGTAGTTTGAATAAGTAATATTAATCCTATAGCTAATGGATGATTTATAAATATAAAAATAATTATTACCAAGTCTTCTTCCTGTTTTTGAGAAGGACTCGTAGAATGTCACAATAAGCCTGGAAACTTTCCATATGAATTATTAAAATAAGTTGACTTCGGTACTCCAAGTACGCTCGGATTCGCGCATTCCCTGGCCTTTCCGGGAATCTTTTAAGGCTTGTCTCACTACATCTCGTTCGTAGAGATGATGGTCCTGGTCAAGCGCCTGGCAAGTTGGCATTTTTATATGGAGCTATTTGAGGCCAATTCCTAAATTGATCTTGGACTCAGCTCACAATGCTCCGAGGAAAAAATTTATTTAAACAAAAATTTAGTATATTTATCCCTCCATACGGAAAGGTATCTTATAAAACGCAAAAACTTCTCACTTTTTAAATATTTAGCATAACGGTAGCGAGTGCAAAAGAATCCCATATAAATTTAAATCGAAGTATGAGAAAGTGACTTCAAATTTCAGGCAACTTGCCAGTGGGTTGGTCCTGATTTTCTCTAAGCATTTATACAACCTAGTCATCACAAAGGCTAAAATGGGCTAAAACTTCACGAAATTTTGAGAGAAAAACACCTGTCCAAAATTAAGTATATCACCTGGTGAATCTTTGAGAATATTGTCCATATTTCACATGAAAAACGTAACTCACAAAGCAAGTTTCGCTTCAGTACAATAATATAGCTTAAAAATATCAAGTAAAAATTGTTAGTACTTCTCTACAGCTAAATAAAACTGAAGTAAACACGATGTTCTATCATATTCCTCATAAGCAATTGCTCACATTGAAGTTTCAACAAGGCAATTTTAACTCAAATCATATTCGAAATTTAACGAATTTACTGTTAAAGTCTTCCAAAAAGAACAAATTATTTAGATAGAATTCATTATTGATCAAATATTGGAAGAAAAGTCCATAATTTTAATCAATTTATATTTAGTGTCCAATTTTACCCTCAAAGTGTCCAAAATTGTAAGCACTTCCTCTATGTAATTTAATACCTTCTGGGTCAATAGCTCCAAAAAATCCCTTAATATTCTCAATAAGTCATTAGGGGCAATTTTTCTCAAGTGTCCAAAAAAAGATCAGCCTTCAGGTAAACTTGTCTTCGGTAATATTACACTGTGATATTTTTCCGTAAATGATCCCCGTGTGGTGAAATCTGTCCATTTGTCACATGATCTCTTGAAAATTATTTTAAAGTACGATCATGATCTCTTGTTGGTCTTCGATGCTCAATTTGGCATCTTTTGTCGTTTCCCAAGTCAAGAAACATTCCGTTTTTATATTTTTTTTTTATTATTATTTAACCATATCTCCTCCATGTCTTGGAACGGTGTGAAAAATTGCAGACGCGATCAAGCACGAGATGTAATATCATATTTAAAGAGATGATTTATTGTAGTTGAAATTTTGATTCATTTAGTCCAATTTTTAATGTAAATGAGCCGTTTATTAACTGATGTTGTTTTTTTTTTTGTACCATCGAACCATGAGGCTCGATGTCTTTTTCGGACAATGGACGAGAGGCGTGAATGGCTTTTAAGTTGCAGAATTAATCATTTTCGATAGTGGTCCATGGTTGGAATGGTTGAGGGAAGGAACATGTTTTTGAGAAAAAAAAGTATGTGAAATGGGAGGTAATTGCCATTTTGAGGTAAAATAACCTGGGTGAATGAGGGGAATTGATCATCATTCTTAAGTGATATTATTTACCAAACAAGTACAAATTCAGCATGTTTGCAATTAATCCCAATGCCGGAGAGATGAATTCCACATGATTATAAATCACAGAAGCAGAATTATGGGCAATTTGTGGAATAATTTGCCTCTAAATGTCTTCATATCTCAAAGTGCATGTAGATGAATTTTTCTACCTGGTTATATTTCTTGTTTTTCATTTCTTTTATTTATTTTTTTTTCTTAATTTTTACTTCTTGTAACTTGGTGAAGCATTATTGTTGAATGTGCAGAAATTATATCACGAGCAAATTGATCGGCTTTTTGCATGGTAAGATTCCATTTGCCCCTCATTCACCCAGCGCAATTCGTATTTTCATTGCTTCCCATAATCATTATCAACCTCATCATCATCAATGACAATCATTTCACCTGGTAAAGTAGAGTGGAAAATATATTCATTGATAATTTGTCATTGAAACATCTTCAGTGCTAAAGTTCCAAAGTAAGTGAAAAGTAGCTGAGAAAAGATACTGAAAACGGTCAGCATTGGCTGCCAAAGAAGGTGGTTTCCATGCATAATTAATATTTTAAATTTACCACCTCAATTCACCCCAGAGTTGTACATTAAAGCAGCATAAAAGAAATAATTTTGTGTTAAAATCCCATGAATAAAGTGCACCGAAAACCGATTATTTTGCAATTTTATCGAACGAGCATAATAAAATTACACCTCGACCCCTGTAATCATAAATTTCTTTATAAATATTTTTGCTCCATGAAACTTCACCACATTTTCAATATATATAGTAATTGCATCCCGACAAAAATATTCTTAAATACTCTCCTGACCATGTTCTTGTTTTTTTTACGCCCAGTAACTTCT
Organism: Phlebotomus papatasi; assembly: GCF_024763615.1. Taxonomy (NCBI): domain Eukaryota; kingdom Metazoa; phylum Arthropoda; class Insecta; order Diptera; family Psychodidae; genus Phlebotomus; species Phlebotomus papatasi. Next base: position 4,800,118 of record NC_077223.1, on the reverse strand, counting down.
CTTTTTTAGCATACCTTCCACGCACCTTTCTGTTTACGTGAGCAATTTCAAATCAATTTTTACTCATCTCTTTCTCTCTGGGTTAAATCATAAAGCAAATATTTTTCCTCATTTATTGGCATATACAGGACTTTTTTTCAGCATCTTTAGCACCTCACAAATTAATTCTCCAAGAGCCTCTGCACTTCAGCCAAGCGATATGGTCTTTTACTTCTTGTTGAACCTCTTTTGGTTCTGGATTTTTCGGAGATATTCTTACCACGGAGAAAATTATGACGAAAATTCATAAAAGGGCAAATCATTGAGAAAACGAACAAGCACTGAGAGGCAGGAAAGAAATTTACGGAGTTTTCCTTAGTGTAATTTGCGTATATTTATTTCCTAATTATTATGCAAAACGTACAATAACTTTTGTTTTATAAACATATTTTTTGACATTTTAATGAGAGTGAATGAAACAGAGATTTAGTCGTCTTTCTCTCTCTCTCTCTCATAGGAATTTTGAAAACATGTTTACAAACAAAAGTTATTGTGCGTTGGGAATTATTGTTCTTACGCTGAGTGAGAGAAATCCGAAAACGCCAAAATAAAATTTCGAAAGCGCTAATTTTACCCTGAAGTATTGATCCGAAATCGTTGTAAATATTACCCTTTTTAGGTGTATTATGTGTTAAAGTTACCCTTTTTCATATTAATTTCACCCTTGAACGTTGTAAAATCAACATTAAAAAGTGTTGATATATTTTTATACCTAAAAAGTGTTAAAGTTATGAGGAAAACAGTTACTCGTAGCCGCTTTTTTCTTAGTGTAATTGTAGGGGGAGGTGGGGCTACATTGTTATACGATTTTTCGCATATTTCTAATGAAAACCGTAATTTGGATACACAAAATAATTGTCGACCTAAACAAAATAATTGTAAGGACCAGCTTCATTTAGAAATAGGCGGAAAAGTCGTATAACAATCCAGCCTCACAGTTCAAAGTATCCCCACTTTCACCTATAAACATAGATTGAATTGAACCATGGTTAGAGAGCCTATCTCAAAGAGGAATTGGAATTGGTGGACATTGAAGCGCTGCAGCAGATGTGAAAAGTGAAAGGTTTTTATCGGGCTTTGTCGTCTTAGCGACAGGGCTGCCAACCGCAGGTATCTTTGTACAAAGAACAGTCAGGAAATGCCCTAGTGCAGACAGAGGATGTGATAAAGACATGGGAAGAGTACTTCAATTCAAAAAATTTCTTCAAGGAAGATGGCACAGACCACAGGGAGGAGGAGACTCCGGACTGGACGGAAGTTGCCATAGCCATTCAAAACTTTCCTGGCGAGGATAATATCCCGACAGAGTTGATAAAATATGGAGAAAAGGAGCTACACAACCGTATTCACTCTTTCTTCCATGACGTCGGATATGATTTCTTACGACTGGAACATGACCACAGTTGTCACAGTGTACAAGAAAGAAAACAGACTGGATTGCAATAACTACAGGGGGATTGCTCTTCTAGATTCATCGTATAAAGTCCTGTAACAAAGCCGAAGCCATGCGCCGAAAAGGCGATCTAGGAGTACCAGGCGGGATTCCGACCTGAGGGATCCACACCGGACCAATTGTTTAATGTACGTCGAGTGCTATATAGCATTTAGGCGAACTATCCTTCATGCAAGGCTTACGAGGTTGGTGAGAATAACATTTCCCAGTCGCAGTGTCAGGTGAAATTTACAGGAAGTAGCACTGTAATGTTTCGCGCATTCTCCGAACCAAAGTAAGATAATGCGCTGTCGCCGGTTCTGTTTAATCTAGCCCTAGAGCATGTCACTAGGATCTTCAGATTGCAGCACGAATGCCACAGGCCACACACCGGAACAGACTTGAGCATCCTTCATCAATAGCCTCTGGGGATTGAGCCTCATTGCCCATTCCAAGAATATCACGAATTCGGCATTCTCCTCGCTTCACTTGTGAAGACCGACTGAAGAGCCAATTCGATTGTGCCTTCGGAAGACCTTGTCGAGCACTCACAACTCCATCCAGCGGCACTATAGCGATATCTTAACTTAAGGTTAGTCTCATTTATAGCACCCCTCAAAGTTACCACTCCAGCTGAACAGTGGTTGGCACCGTTAACTTAGAAGTGACCTAGGGTTTCAGGACAATCTGTCCTTCCGGTGAGAATCGGAATCTGTTGATCTTAGGATTCAGTTAACAGATTCCGACGATTACGGAAAGGACAGATTGTCATAAAAAACGTAGCTCAGTTCCACCACAGTCAGCTAACCCTTTATACAGTTGGGTTAGAAGAGTCTCCGTCAGGACGGTATTTTTCCCTCCAATTCCTTTAGGGCTAACAGTCCTACTACAGGATACAACCAACGATCCTGCATCCTATATAAATCGTCGCAGTTGTTTGCATATATTGATGATATCAATGTAATGGGTCGGAGTGCGTTAACAGAGATTGAGACATTTGTCAACTTAGCCACTGTCATGGAGTGGATGGGACTCACAGTGTCAACGAGGGAAAGACAAAATACATGGCAACCGGTCCCGCTGCACCAAGATACCACCGATGGATACCTCACGATGGATTCGTGGAACTTTGAAGTCGTCAAAATCTTGAAATATCGCGGATCCATGGTGAGTTCTGATAACAGTGTGAAGATAGAGATAAATGAGCAGATTGTGGTAGGGAAAAGATGCTCCCTCACTCTATCAACAATATTCCGTTCTCGAAACGTCTCTCGATCATCGATGATCATAATATACAAAACCATAGTGAGACACATTGTCACTTATGGTTTAGAGGTAGTGCCAAGAACCTAAACTGAAGAGCAATCGTTACTGCTGCGATCTATAGCTCAACGAGAGAAACAGTTAGTAGAGAGTACCGTATCCGAACGAACCATGAGCTGGAACTCCTTTATGAGGAACCAGACATTATGGCCACTATAAGAGCACGCCAAATTAACTGGCGGATACATTCAACAAATGCCAAGCTGAAAGAATTCCTAGAAAGCCACTACACAGTGGGCCTAAAGAGACGATTAGTATGAGGGGCGCCTCAGAAAACGATGGAAAGAAGTAGTAGACAATTTCCTTGAACAGCTGGAGTAGCTCAGATGCTATAGAGAGCTGGCGCTGTATGACGAGGAGTCGCCAAGACTAGAGGAAGTTACTATGGGAGGTCCGATCATGGTCAGACATGGTAGATCGGATCAATAAAGACCATCCTTACTTTTAGAGGTAAAGAAAAGCTTACGAACAGAAGGGTGCGAAAGTCATCCGCAGGGGACAAAGTCACCCGCATTTACGGTGTATGTTAATTTGAAATTTGAAACATACTGAACACCAAAAATTGTACGAGTATTGTATTTCTTCTTATACTTCTGTGGTTCTGTGATAGAAGACTAATTTCTAGTACAATATTTTTGTGTTTTATGTATACAGAACTAGATGGCGCCAGAGTTAAATGAATACTTAATATTGTGAAAACTGTTCAATCAAAATACTTCCATACACTCTGTTTTTTTTTTTTTATAGAGCATTACAATTTGGCATTTTATTGAACAGATTTGATATTTTATAAATAATTTTCCAAAATTTTGTAAATGACAATTCAAAACCCAAATGACATCCCTCTTTGGAAATTCTGCGACAATCTCCATGCAAGAGACACGTTCAGCAGCAATTAAAGTCTGATTTAGTGCCACACACAGCAGGATGCGTGATTTTTTGTCGCGAGTCGTGGTCCAAAACAATTAAATATATCGCTCTGAGAAAGATCATCAAAAGTGTGATTGATTGGCACACAAAGTCCGCCCCGTGTGTTAAATTATTAATTTGACCTGAGTGAAAAGGCACATAAAAAACGATTCCGAACATTTATGATCACGAAAGTATTCGATCGGAAAATGATGGTCACAAATCATTTTCGATGGAGAAAAACGGCAGGTGACCAATCGACACTTTATTATTGCAAGGTCCATTTTCCTCCTCTTATGATCCACCAATTTGTCCACCTACGAGCCTAGTCCCAAAATATGCACTTTAATGCCAAAAATGTTGTGGACTGTTTTATGATGGCAATTTGCCATCTGAGCGAAAAGAGATGTTCCACAAGTGGTACTCATTAATAAATTGCCGACAATAAATTAGTGAATTAAGTGCCCCGAAGGAGGAGCAATATGCGATCGATGTGATAAATCAGGGGAATATTGGCAACAATTATGGATTCTTGCCATGAAATTGCACAACAAAAGAAATCGGTCTTGTGTTTTTTTAAGGCTCAGCATTCTTCGGCAACTGTCGCACCTTCAGAAATTCTCATGCTATTGCAATGTTACACATACCACACGGATACACTAAATTCTGTCCAGTGAGAAATCGAATAAGAAAAGAATCTTTTTTGTACTTCAGAAAGTATAGGCATGAGAGTATTTACTTAAAAAGTGCTTAGTCTAAGGTCTTTAATTAAGTACTTATTCAAAACACTTTTCAAGTCGCTAATACAAACTACTTAATTAGGGGCATTTATAAAGGCCTTAATTAAGTACTTAGTGTTAAGGCAGAAACATGCCATATTAGTCTCGCTATTCGTCACAAAAGGCCGACGTTTGTCTCAATTTCCTATTTTTTACTATTCGAACTAATAAAGAGAGCAGTTAGGGTGAGAATTACGATTTTAGGCTATTTTTTGCATTTTGAACCCAGGAAAAAAGGCCTAGGCCTCCAAGTTAGTCAGGAAATGTGAGATGCGGAATTAGTTATTAGAATATATGACCATGGATTAAATTCATTTAGTAACGTGGAAAATAATCTACTTTTACTAAGCTGCAACATTACGAAGTTGCTAAATCTTCCCCTATAATCCATATTTTTCAATTTGTGACACAGCTAAAGGCTGAACGGTAAGAGCCCCATAGGAAACTTCTGTGGAAATTCCATTGGAAATTTTGCGTCAAATTCTGCTCATTCCATGGAATTTGGACGCTAAATTTCCGCAAAGTCTTCCATTGCATTTTTCCAAGGAGAGGCCATGCAAAATGGCCATTCCATTGAAATCTAGCGCCTCTTTCTAGTGGAAGTCTATGGAAAGTTTATATGGAAAATTACACGTGAAATTTCCGCGGATTCCACTGGAATTTTCTATGGAATATTCCAGAAGTTTCCCTATGGATTTTCTATGGATTTTACCGCAAATACGCCCCTTTTTTGTAGGAAAATTCCTGCTTATTTCCTGGGGAAAAACCAAGGAATAATTCCACGCAAAATTCCACTACCTTTCCATACAGTTTTCTAAGAAAATTCCACACTTTTGTTTCTTCGCTTTACCGCTAGAAAATGTTCGTGGCGCTACAAAATAGATTAATTATTTTGCTCGCAAATTTTATGCAAAGATCGTAGTGATTTCTGTGTTACGTATAAGTGTGTATAAGAAGTGATAACATTAAACAGACTGCGAACCAGAAAATATACGTGCTTTTATTTCATGGAATGTATTTTTTTAGGAAAATAATTTTTTTACGTGGCTTTTTTTATGTAAAGTGTAAATTGGTTATCGCTGATTTAATAAAACATATCAAAATCCTTGTGAAATTTACTATTTTTTTATTATAGGGAAATGAAAATATGAGATGCATGTGACAGCTTCATTTATTCTCCATTTTCTTTGTTGGAGAAATTCATAATCATTCCACGTGAATTTCCTGGGAAATATACCATGGAGAATTTCGGTGGAATTTACCAAGGAAAAATACTGGAAAATACCGAGGAATTTTTCTGTGTGATTCCTTATTCCGCTTTCTTTTGCTATGGGGAGATATCGACTTCCGGTCTTCGACGATTGGTTTATTTCGAAAACGGCTCCTATTTTTTTTTCATTTTCGAATAGGTATGTTGTGGAGGTAGTTAAGGCGAATATTTCGTCTTTGGACACCTATGTTCGAAAATATTTCGTTATCGAATTTTCGAAGTTCAAAGTTTAACCACTTTGGAGGGCCTAGTTTTCTACCAATTTGTTTAAACTTGGATTTTTTGGAAGATCTTGAAATTTCCATTACGGCTGCATCGGACTTAATCGGTCAAGAGCCGGTATAGTGCCCGTATATCATTTGACTTTCTCGGATTTAGGGTAAAGTGATATAAATTTGACAATTCGACGGTACAAGTTGGACATTGTTTTTTTCTTGATAAATACAGTGCAAAATTTGTTTTTATGCATAAGGAACCAAATTATAAAACTAAAGCATTAAAAATATACAAATAAAATGAGGTACTAGATTTATCAAGAAAAAAGCCCTGTCCAACTTGTACCATTATTGTCCAACTTGTACCACTTTACTCTACGCTTTATTTGTTCGAAAGTTTGTTACTCATGCTAAAATATTCTAAAACCTACTTTTCTTATACAATTCCTTGTTTTGGAATGTTTTTTTTTTTTTGAATTTTACTAACCAATTTATTCGATATTAAAGTGGTATATATACAAAAAGCATGCGGAAAGATAATACAAGGATATCTCTTTCCCGTGAGTTCGAGCACTTCACAAAGCTGGGACGCTTTGCGATCTCTTTTAAAGCATAGTTGGCTGTTCTACAACTCCTTAAAATTAAGTCATTGCGTTAAGGACTTATTAAGTCCTTAATAAGTACTTAATTTTAATTAATGCGTTAATCGGGCTATGTGAAGTGTCCAATGAACTATGTGCTAATTAATTTTGATTTTTCAGTTTTGCCAAGTTTAGAAACAAGCTTGCTTCTTCAAAATAACATTTTTTTCAAGTGTTTTTCTATTTGTATCTATTTTATTGAAGAAAAATGCACTAATTACTACATTATCGAGCAATTGAAATATTCTATAAAATTTAAAGTATTCTATAACATTTAAAGTAGAAATTTTCATTTTGACGAGCAAAAACTAAGGTTTTTGATACATGTAATGCTATTTTAGAATTTTATTAATTTCTAAAAAGCATAGTAATAGCATAAATTACATTTAGCATTTGTTTACATAGAACATTCACTTATTGATGCATCATAAATAAATCTATAAACTGGAAAACTGATAAGTAAATGTCAGTGTTATTTGCAATAAAATGCAAATATGCATTATAACTTTTGCATATATCTCATTAACATTTTTCATTAAAACATATCTATAGTCATTTGAACTCATTGCATAAAAAGTGCATAATTATGCATTCCATTCTTTGTTTGTTTCTTCAGTAGAAATTTCCTAATACTTTCACGAATATTTCGTGATTGGTGGAAATTTGGAGATAATTATGCTCAAAAATATCACATTTTTATCTTCAGTGGTGATGAGTGGTCAGTCGGGATGCTTTGTTGGATGAAATGTGTGTTGAAAAATGTTTCAGCCCAAAAAATTGAGATCAATGCCTAATGATTGAGATTAAAGCATTGCCATTCTTGCTACCGACAAATGAAAGTATATCTCATTTCGGTGATTCAACGCGCAAAAGGCAATGTAATTTAGTTTAGCAATTGCCGCCAAAGATTATTTTGTAAAAATGCCGACCCAAGAGAGATGATCCACATCCACAAAAAAGTGCCCGTCTTTAATGATCTTTTAAAGATGCCCAAAAATCCCCCCGTTGCAATTAAATATTCAGCGGTGGTTGGGTATGATTTAAAAGAGTGAGAAGTGTAATTCCTTTGCCAAATAAGGGAAATTTAATAACGATATATCATGGTGAAAAATTGTGGAATACCACCCATGTTATAACACATCATTTTATTAATTAGAGTAGATTATTTATTTATTCATCATTAATTATCTGACTGGGAATCATAAATGACTTCTCATTTCTTTTCCTCCCACTTACAAGACTCCAATTAATTTTCTCGCTGAGCTCCGAATTTTTTTTTTTAACTGACCACAGTAATTCGATTGTTCATCAAATAAATCAAAGACATGACCAAGGAGGAGGACTGAGAATACAACAAAATTATGCGGAACTGTTGCTCTCTACCAAAGGATTCACAAGAAGGAAGAACATCACCTTCGTATCTTCCCAAATGAATTTATTGCCCAACAAGCTTCCAATTTTAGTAAAATGCCCCCCTTCACAAAAAAAAAGAGCGCAATTGAGCACTTCATGGGCCTAACAAGAAGAGACATTGGTGCCTCAGGGGAAGCAATTTCGACATCTTTAATTGCAGGAAGAATTGCACGGAATGAGAGAAAATGGTCCTACCTTGCAACCCTCACAGGTGAATGCACCAAAGTGAAATCCAGCGGCAGGTTCTCCGCACACTTTGCACTGCTGATTCATCTGCAATGAGATAAAAAAAACAGTCCATTTGAATAAATTATTGTTATTGCATCTGACACATTTGTCCATGGTGAACCTTTTGGGGGCCCCATAAAACTGGCTCAGGCCACAGAGGTGCCGAAACAGAGCAAAACTTGGGTTAAGGAAGGCTAAATTTATCACAAATTGAGAGCAAAAATTATCGTTTTTATTCTTCCGGGGAATATTCGATATATATTAACTGACTTAAAGGTATTAAAAGTTGTCAAGGAGAGTAAAATACAATATAACAGAATTAGCACAATTCTTTTTTACAACCAGAAGTAGGAGAAGGCTTTTAGGTTTCGCACACACTTTGGCTTCGAAAACTTCATTACAGCTCGAACTCAAAGAGAGAATAATTATATAATCTATTTTTCATCTTGTGACACGAATAGAGGCCAAACGGTAAGAGATATCGACTTCCGGTCGTCAACGACCCCCCCTCATTAATCAACATTATCTAGGACAATATTTTTCTCCACAAATTCGAATAAGTTTTGGAGATTGTCAAAGCGAATATTTCGTCCTTGGACACCTATGTTCGAAAAACATTTCGATATCGAATTTTCTAAGGTAAAAGATTCACCAATTTGAAGGGCCTATTTTTCAAACGATTTGCTTAAATTTGAATTTTCTTGGAAAGATCTTGAAATTTCTAATAAGGATACATCGGACTTAAGCGGTCAGACATCAGATTGTCGATCATCTATATCGATAAAAATGTAAATAAATTACCTATGTCGTGTGAAGTGTCAATCTATAAATTATTTATTTATTTATTTATTTTTGTTTATTTATTTAATTCATGTCCCTGTACACAAATAACACATTATGGGGCTGTACATAAACACACATTAAACTTTAAACACTTATTTCTTGTATTAAATTGAAAAGTTGTATACCACGCAAGAGTAAATAGGTCATAACCGGTAATCAGTAATGGCTCCGGCACACCTTTTAGATCAGGAAAATTTCAAGAAGTCGAAATTCGAATCCCTTTCTTTCTCGCATGTTTTCCATATGACTATCTCATTCTTTCTCACAGCAAATTCGATTGAACTAAAATAAATTTGGAATGATGTATAAAAGAAGAAGAAGAGTACAATAGAATGAGATAGACATATTCAAAGCATGTGAGAAAGAAAGGAATTCGAATTTCGACTTTATGAAATTTTCCTGATTTAAAGGTGTGCCGGAGGCATAAAAATTCAAATTAGTTCAAATATAAAATCAACCAGTCGATTTTTGTCAACAAAAAGCGGTTTTGGTTAGAAAAAAAGATGGATTTTTGGCAATTAAAAATGGATTTGTTTTAGTAAAATAGCTGATTTTGGTTCGAGAAAAAGAAATTCAATTTTGATCAGTAAATCAATTTTGTTTAGTATTGTCATTAACATACTTTTAGGTAAGAAAATAATTATAAAACCGCAATTCAGGACCCTTTATTTCTCAAACATTTTGCATAAGTCGATCCCACTCTGTGGCGCACAAATTGGATAGAACTAAATTGAATTTGGAGTGATCTTCAAAAAGAAAAATAAAATATGACAGAAAATGATAAACATATGGAAACCATTTGAGAGAAAATGTGAATTTACATTTCAATAAAATTTTTCTGATCTAAAAGGTGTGTCAGAGCTGTAAGAAAGCAAATTTTGGCCAATAATGGCACCGGCACACCTTTTAGATCAGAAAAACTTCATGAAATCGAAATTTACATCCTTTTCTTTCTCATACGCTTTACATATGTCCATCTCGTTCTTTCAAATTCGATTAAGCTAAATTGAATTTGGAATGATGTTTAAAAAAAGAAGAAGAGTGAAAATGTGAAAATTCGAAATTGCATAAACATAGGCACTATTGTTGCCTATGTTTATTCCACTCTTTCGTACACTTCTGATTTTAAACAACACAACACGTTCAATTTTTTTCAATCCAATTTTGAGTAGGCCTCTACACACTAGGAGAAATTTCTTTAAAAATTGCCTTTTTGAAGAAAATTTCCCCTACTATTGTAGGCAGAAATGTCAGATTTTTTTTTAAAACCATTTTTGACGAAAATTTCTTCTAATGTGTAGGCACCATACGATAATAAAGTATATATAAATAAAACTTTAAAAAAGAAAGAGACATAAATTTTGATTGGACTAAATTTGCCTGATTTAAAAGGTGTGCCAGAGCCAAAAAGTAAAATAGATTCAATATTCGCACAGGAATAGTAAATATCGTTGGATAGATTTTTTCTCACAACTTAAGGCGTCTGCATATTTGGGACAATTATCGTCAAATAAAATGTATTTACGACGTAATTTTGACGTTTCCACATACAGCAGTACGGACGATTTCCTGCAAAAGAGAAATTTTCGATGAAAGCTTCTTACAATGTGCAGACGCCCTTAGTGAAGGCCTACTCATTTTGATACTAGAACACTTACAAATTCGAATTAGAAATATTTCAGCCATCTTGCGGAATTATCAAAAAGTGAGAATATCTTTTTCTGGTTTCTCAAAACAATCTTCAAATTTCTCAAACTCCATTTATCTATGGTAAGATTTACGAATGTACTTTCTCTTACAGGATTATTTTAGAATTTTCTGAAAACTATGGATATTCGAAAGTAATGCTTTTAAAAATAACTTAGTTCGTTTGGAAAATTTAGGAATTATAATCATATAAGAAGTATTACTTAAATTGAAATAGAGAAAAAGGATTTTTCAAAGGTTAATAAGTAATCTTAGCTCAAGTAATGACAGTCCGTCCATTGGTTTGTGTCTCGACTAATCATGTTCTGGTTTTTACAATTAATATATTTTAGGAACCTCACTTAAAAATTAAAAAAAAATTATCTTACCAATAAAACAGATTGATATGGATTATCCAGAGAAATTTTCATTTTAAGCTAAGACACACACCAAAACAGCTAGTGGATTACATTAATAATGCTACAAAGACTATTTAATTGAGGCAAAGATTAAGAATTAAATGTATGGACAACATTATTTGAATTAGAAAATAATATTCTATTCATTTTATTTTTTTCTACTATGTGTAGTGTGCGGTATGTGTCTCGGCTGAACTATTTTCTTTTTATGATGAACTTTGTAATATAGATTTTAAGTATTTTTGCACTTTATCATTAAAATAATCAGAAACATATCCTTGTTTATTGTATTGATAAAGAATGTATAGTGTTAACCTGTATTATTTGATTCAGCTTCTTGTAAAATCTTATTGCATTTTCTGTGGTCTGCCAATGTTTTCATAAAAGACCACAACAATGACGAAGATACTCACTGAATGAGGCACGTTTTGGATTATTAGAACGGGTTATTGTAAAGCTCAGACTGTGGGTTTTTTTTTGTGTTTGCAACACTTTGACGTTCTACCTCAAACTGCCTTACAAATTCGATCGCGATAAAAAGCGCCACAGATCAAATCGATCGCAGATCTTTCAGGTGAAAGAAGACACAGTACTGCGCAAAATGACGTTGCGTATCCACTTTTCTCTTGTTAGACATCAAATTGAATTAAATTTGGGCTTGAGGAAGCGCAAAAAGACAGGAGAGGATGGTCACGAAGCCACGAAAAGTGCAGGAATGAAAAATCAGCTTTGGTAGAGAATTAAATTTAATTTTAATAAATTGAATTCAATTTGAGATTCACCGAAAATTACTTGAGTTCGTGTCTTGTAGCAACTGGGGGAAAAAAAGTGATTTATGATGAATCGAGATTGTGGTTCTGCATAAAAGAGGATCAACCATTTCGATTTGGGAGGAATTTTGAGTTTCTGCGTTGCATCTCTTTTCGTGTTATTGTTGAGACCAACTACAAAATAAGAATAAATGTACAATTTGATAAATAACTGCCCTCTTCTTGTACTGCTTCTTTTTTTTTTTGTTACTGTGTAAGAAAACTTTTATTAAATTTATCGATGAAGAGAGGTAAAGGACAGAAAGATCCATTGATTCTCGAGGGGATCTTCTGGGTTGAAGGAATAATATCAAAATGCAAAGCATCATTCCATGAAGGAATTGAACGGAGAATTTCGCACAATTCCTTAGTCTTTTGCCACATCTTTTTGTTCTCTATATGATGTCTTCTGGACATTTCATGTGCATTTTCACCTGAATTTTGGCTGTGCATGGAATCCGGTTTTTGGATGCAATCCCAGAATTTATTCACCATATCGAAGAAGAAGTCCCAATTGGACTTTTGTGCACAATGCCAAAAATTATTGCTAACATCCAATTGATTCTCGTAGTCACTTATTCATTTTGTTGTCTTCAGAAGCCAAACAAGCTCCCCAGTGGGCCATATGGAGACACCTGAGATTTCACCCAATTGATAAAGTATTAACAATATATTTTTTTATACAATGGCATTTATGTGAGTGAAATTAACGAAAAATTACATGGTTGGTCATTTTTTCGCGAATGGAACGCCCACTTGATATTAATTTGTGGCCATTTTCGACACTATGAGACATTCCAATACAGAAATTACTAAATTACACGTACTTCTTCTGCCTCCCCATGAACCTCTTGATTTTCCTCCAAGGGGATAGTCATTATTAATTATAATACACATTTATTGTACTAAAACAATTTTTTCGAACACGCAAATTTAATACATATTCAAATAGACATGTTGTATACTTCTTAGATTCGAATTAAGGTTAAAACAAATTCCGAGTATTCTCATGACTTGCTGTTACTAGGGTAAGTCCATTCGAAAATAATTTCGAACATCAATTTCGAAATTGAAACGAATGATATTTTATTGTTTCGTTTGAAAGGAAACTCTTACGATATTCTATTTCCTGTCAGTCTTCCTGCCAGTGTCCTTCCTATTAATTGACAATTTGATGATACTCGTGACATTTCGAAATTCGAAGAGAAAACTAATGAGCCTTATTGTGTACTCAAGAAGAAGAAATTTGTGAAGAAAATTAAAGCAATTAAATACCAAGTATTTCTAATCTCAAAATCCAAGGAAAGTACATTTTTACTCATATTAATTCTGCAAAGTGTCTTTTTATTTTCTTTAACGAATTTCGAAGTTTATCGAGTTTCAATAACCGAAAGGAAACCAAAGCAATAATGCTCATTATAATTGAGCAATATCTTTAGCAAGTTCCCAGCGTAGTATTCTTATAGCTTTGCCTTGAAATTCATTTTGAATTTTCGAATATCTATGACATTTTGTTTAAATACTGTGCCATTTGCGTTTTAGCCAAGACACTTCAGGTAAATCCTGCACCTCACCGCAGGTAGATTGTTGACAGACGGAGAAAAAGGTTTTGGGAAAAGGGTCAATGGTTCTCTATTTGGACAAAATGTGGTTCATGTTTGAAGAATTAAAAGTCGGATGATAATTTTCAAATTTCGCACAAAGTCGTGAAAATTTGTTGATGCGTCGAGGAGTTTTCCACCGTTCGAGAGTAGGTTGGCTATTAATGCTAAGACATGGAATGGCTTAGCATGATCTTAAATGGAATTTAAGATCATGCGACGTTGCATGGTTTTCCATGCTTTTTCTTGCACTTGACATTTCGAAAAACACCTAAAGTGAAGTTTTATATTTTTGCCACTGGCGCTGATGTCGCTAAATCTCGTAAGTTTCACTAGACCTTAAGAATTTAGAAGCTTAGCCTGATTCCCAAAAATTGGAGCTGATCATTTTCATTTTTCGATCTGATTCCTAACCGGATCCTTGTGTCTGTTTTGGGCTTTATAATTAAACAAGAATATTACGAGCATCATCGCTTTGCTTTTTTTTTCACTTTATAGCGAAGACCCACACTAGACGAATTTCGAAATTCGAACAGAGAATATGTCAGAGTTCAGCCATCACTCGGAAAAAACGAGAAATAAAAATGTTTTTTATTGGCTGACCTCAAACTGTGAATAAAGCAATTTTTTACTTAACCTTGAAAATTCGAATATGCTTGCTGAATTTTTCAATATCAATTGAACATTTTGTTTGTATAGAATTCTACTCATTGAATTATGTAGAGAGTGTCAATTAATATTTCGAAATAGTGAGCCGAGACACATACTACATAAGACAGAAAATTGTGAAATTGCGTTTGATATTATTTAGTTCACTCAATTTTAAGCTTATTTATTGTTTCACTAATCAAATAGTTTTTCTTTAGAAATATTTTCAGACTGATTTTCACATTACTTTCAAGAACTCTATTCAATTGGGAAGTTAACTAGGAAGGTGTGTGCCTCGGCTTACTTTAAAAATTTTAGACTTGTGTTTTTTTTACTTTATAAGGATAATTCGCCTTTATCGTGTTTAAAAAATATCTTAATTGACTGTATTTTATTTGAAATCCAAAGTTTATTTTAATGTGAGCTGCATTATTTCGAATTTCTATCCCAAATTTTAAATTTCGATTGAACGTTTGTTTTCGAAAATGAATGATTCTCAGTGATTTGTGCCCCCTTTGACTTCCTTCTCGATTGCTGAGAGGAAGAAAAACCCTAAAGAGTCGAGTTGATAATTGATGATTTCAATTATAAAGCAGTTGGATGTTTTTTTCCACGCGTGTAGCCGTGGTTTTTGGTGATGATCGAAGGTGAGCGATTCAAGCTTCGGTATTCCAAGTGAAAAATCGAGGTCCACCAATTTGTTTCACTTACGCGAAATCGAGCAATTTCCATGCTGACGACTCCAACTGGGTGAAATTATTGAGAATTATCATGAAGAAAAAGCTCTGGCAAAAAATGCTTTATGTTTTAATATCGATGGAGAAGAATGGGCCTTTGAAGGAACAGGAGAAAAAAACGGCCAGGGCACCGACAAACAGCTACTGAATCTCTCGAACTAAATAATCCATTTCCGCCTTCGTGGGCTAATTGATGATGATGATTGTAGCACATGAATATCGATTAAATCACCGCAGAGAATTAATCTTTTCAAAATTCGGTACAATTGCGATTGCCATAAATAATAATAAAAGAAAAGTAGAGGCAGATGCCTGGACATGTACCCCAGAAAAATGAATCAACCTCAATGCAGTTTTTGCATGAGGAGCCCCACAAAAAAAAGAGAGAAGTAGGAAGCCTCAATCCCCCAAGCACTTTCAATTGCAACCGTTGCATTTTTTCGTGGTCCATTTCAAACGATAAATCTTCATTTAAAAAATATTAAATTCTCGTTGCACTTGTCATCAGATCTGCGTGAGTTCTTTTTTTTTGCGGGGATAATGCTTAATTTATGTGGTCAATTTCCTTTCTTCCTCAGCCACCGCCCCGATCGATAAATCACCAAGAGTTCTTGTTTCGCTAAAGACTTAAGTATCAAGAATGAGTCATTTGGGTCTTAGTCCAAAAAATCCAATAAATGCGTGCTGGGAATCTAATTTTCTTCTCACGCATTCTCCAATAAACTTCACTTTTCCGTTTTGATTGAATCTGCATAGGAACACGTTAATTAGAGTTGTCTGAAGATGTGTTAATTCTCCTAATCGTCTTTGGACAATATTTTGTGGCTTTGTCTTAAATGCCATGATATATCTATCGTGATTAATTTTTGAAGATCTACAAGACCTAATTATTATGGGACCTTTTTTATATAGTACTGACTTGCCTGTGTGGGAAATTATGTTTTCACTTTACGTAAATATTCATAGTACCGTAAGTGCGGCTGACTTTGTCCCCCGTGGGTAACTTTGACACCCTCCTTTACTTCTAGAACTCAAGGATGGTGTTTACCGATCCGATCTATCATATATAATCGGTGAGAACCGATCTCAAACATTAGAATTAAAGGAAAGCTTACGACCAGAAGGTGGTCAAAGTCACCCGTTGAGGACAAAGGCACCCGAACTTACGTACCGTACACTGAGAGAAATCCGAAAAAGTTTAAATAACATTCCGGAAATGTTAATTTTACCCTGCAGTATTGATCCGAAATCGGTGCAAATATTACCCTTTTTAGGTGTATTGGGGGTTAAAGGTACCCTTCTTTCATGTTAATTTTACCCTTAAAAAGGTGTGAAACTAACATTAAAAAATGTTGATATATTTTTACACCTAAAAAGTGTTAAAGTTATGAGGAAAAAAGTTAATCGCACCCTCTTTTTTTTCTCAGTGTAGGGTGGTGTCACCACTTCTCGCCAGTGATCCACTTCTCGCCATCTAAAGTTAAATCGAAGAAGAATCGTATAATACGAGTAATAAAAAAGATATCAGGAAGAAAAAGCAACGCTGAATATATTTTTTAATAATATTGTCCAAAATAATTGAGTTTTGGTCTTTTCAAGTAGGTGGCGAGAAGTGGTTATTTTTGAATTTTTAATAAAAATATATTTTTTTAAGTAATCCACCGTTAAATTGAGGGACTATTAGTTTGATATATCTATAGACAATATATCTAAGTAACTTTGTGTGAAATTTAAGTTACTTTATAATAAGGGTTTAAAATTTATAATTAAATTAATTTCAGTTTTTCCTAAAAGTGGCGATAAGTGGTTACTCCACCCTAGTTGCGACTGACTTTGCACTCGTGCTTTTCGTAAGCTATCTTTAATTCTAGCACTTATGGATAGTTTCTACACCAAACCTAAGTGCCCTTATGATTTTTGAACCATAAAGCTCTGGAATGAAAGAAAAGCTTTCGAAAAGCCCGGGTGCACAATCATCCCCGTTGTACAAAGTCACTCACATCTACGGTACATTTACAGTGCCCGCTCTCTAATCCGGATCGGCGTAATCCGGACGAGTTATCGACGGTTACATTTAAAATAATTTTTAGGTCGTGTATATGCATGTGTGTTCAGCATTAAAAATGAATTATCCTGTGATATGTTTGTTTAATAAATGAAATATAATAGCATAGAATTCTATAATTATGTCTTTTTAAACTTCTTTAAAACTTTTATTCTAATTCTACAAAAAAAACTTGTATTATATTTGCGAGACGTTGAACAAATTTAAAAAATCCATCCGGATTACGAAGCGAACATCCATCATATTATCTCCTAATCATCCGGATAACGAAACGGGCACTGTATTTTTGAATTTTAATTTTAATTTTAAAGACTTTCCTCGATAAAATTGTTCCCAAAGAATAATGTTAACTAATTTATCTGGATTTGCTCTGACCTATATTCGAGTGGTCACTGCCGTCTTAGCGATATTAACTTCCATTTTCAAATTTTGGTAAAAAGGAAAAATGTGTGGTACTGTTTTGTAAGTTGTTCTGACAATTAAGTTTTTCGAATGAACAGCTTTTATAACTCTCATATCTAGATGATCCGGATTAGGATTTTTAAGCTTTTCACAGTTGTTTTTGAACTAACTAAGCATGAGGAAAAGTGCTCTCCCTTCGAACGTTCATGTCGTATTATGCTAGTACCTAAAGCGGTATTAAGTTAGGGGCTTTAGTCCAATTTCCAAAAGTCTCAAAATCCTAAATAGCGATAACAAATGTATTGCTTTTTGGAAGCCTAATAGGCCATTTATCTTTTAATAACATAGTCGTATCATAAATTTTTCAAAAAATCGTAATTTTTAAGAAATTAGAGCAGTTGAGCCATATTGTTAAGCCTTAGGTCTGAAGCCCGTATAAGATAGTTTAGAATTAAACAGGAAGCCTGAAAGATTTATCCCAAAAATAGACCTCTATATTGGTCAAAAATCACAACCTTTGTTGTAATAACCACATTTTAAAGCAAATAAAAAACAAATTTTATTAGTTTTCAGGTGGCAATTGTTCTAACCTGTTCACGGTGAGAAAAATTAAGATAAGAGCTTAAAAACAAAGATGTCACATCACAATTGATTGTCTACACAATCATCATAGAGGTTGGCTGATTTCATGGTGATGATGACTAGCAGGAAAAAAAAACAGTTTAGTCGATATAATTACCATAAATGTACAATAAGTTTCAACAGATTCAGACAAATTCGATCAATCTAAAGCACGTGGGAAGCTTCTTCAACTTCAGCATCTTCACAAATTTCTCAAGAATCCCCCGCCCTGCCTCAATGAACTCATCAATTTTTTTCTCTCTCCTTTGAATCACTTGAGCTTTTGCTGTGTGGAAGCCACAAACAATGAGTAGTGAATTCATGGGCTTTGACATGCAAAGTAGGTGGAAAACGTTAATTGATCTCTTTATAGAGAATTCCAGCATATTTGTCCCTGAGATCAGGGTCAAGACAAAAAGTCTCTTTCATGTTTTAGCGGCTGTTTAGACGAAGATTTAAAATAGAAAAAAAAAAACGAAGAAAAAATCCAAAATGAAGACCGAAACACCAGTGAAAAATCTCTCTCGTTCATCTCAAATGAGATCAATTTTTCATGCGGCACTTCCACACCATATTCTCCAATGAATCACGATTTAGAGTGTTAATTAAATTAAGCTAAACGCCCGGGTTAATTGCATGAAATCACGATTGAGCTTTGGAGTCTGAAGGTGGAGGGACGTTTGAAATTTTTGGAATGATTACCCAGGAGAAATCATTTTGCATTTTTGCTTTGGACATGATTCTAAATTTTCCAACACATGGGAAAAACCTACTGGCAAATGGTCGAGAATAGGAGTTGATTTTGATGAGGATCATTTTACCATAAAATCCACATTATTAGTATGCAAATGTTAGTGTTTCACTTGATTTGTGGATATGTTTCCTAATCTAATACCTCGATTGCCGATGCTTTGCGTCATCTTTTCTTCGCCTTGTACCCCCATTAATCACACGGTATGAGAGCGCGCAAAAGATTATTAAGCTCTTCGGCTAATTAGTATTGAAATTGAATGAGATCAAATTGACCAAATCAACATCGGAACCCGGTATATTTGAACTGGTTCTTATGCATCTACCGATCTCATAAATCACTTCTATAGAGATTTCGTCTCACCACAGAAGACTCTTGCTTGGAAATTAGTTGAGAAGCATTTGGTGGCTTTTTATACCATCAACTTCATCTGGTTTGATTTGAAATTAATGAAAAACTCCAGCTATTGTATTTTGTTCAGTAGCTTCTGATATCAAACAATTCCCGGATTTTCCATGCCATGAAGAAGACCCTGCGTCCAGGATGGAAAGGTTGGCTAAGGAAATCAATTGAGGAATATAAACTAGACTGAGTTTCTACCTTGACTTACTTTGATAAAGGTTTTGGGACCCCTATGGGTTTCCGAGTGATCCAAAAGTAGGTTACCATGCGTTCCATGTAGGTTAACTGCGAGATCTGAAGCATTCTCCATGGGTAAGCATTACCAGAAGGTTTCTACGGATTTCCTGGTTTTCCCATAAATTTTCAAGAATTTCCAGGGATTTTTTTGCTGCGGATTATTAAGAAGTTTCCCGTAACCTCTTAGACAGTCTTCAGATCTAATCCCCTAGACACACTTATGACTTAAACCGAGAGACGACTTAGTGGAAAATGATGGAAATCTGGTTTGACCATTATTTCTAATATAGTTATGCTAAGCCATGTCTCGGCTAATCCTCAGGTCTGTCAAGACCCTAATACCGGCTTCAGACTGGAGGTTTAGCCCAGTTTCCGAACGTCTCAAAAATCTAAATAACAAGCAATTTTATTGATTTTTCAAAATCTAATGAATCATTTGTCCTTACACTGAGAGAAATCCGAAAAAGTTAAAATAACATTCCGGAAATGTTAATTTTACCCTGCAGTATTGATCCGAAATCGGTGTAAATAATACCCTTTTTAGGTGTATTAGGGGTTAAAGTTATCCTTTTTTCATGTTAATTTTATCCATTTTACCCTTAAAAAGGTGTAAAATTAACATTAAAAAATGTTGATATATTTTTACACCTAAAAAGTGTTAATGTTATGAGGAAAAAATGTTAATCGCACCCTCTTTTTTTTCTCAGTAAAAAGAAACTAAAAGAAAATTCACATTATTCGAAGGCATGAACGGTTGAAGGGACAGTACTTTCCCCTACGGGCTTCAGACGTAAGACTTAGCTATCTGGCTTAACTCCTCTAGTTCCTAATCAGGCACGATTTAAAAAAAATATTGTTTAGGATTAGATTATAATTAAAGTTTTCCAAAGAGATTTACACATTTTTATTAAATATTAGGTAGTTTATCATCAATTGTTGATAATTCTATGATAATTTAGTGAAAATCTCTTACGAAAATAAAAGAAATTCACATTATTCGAAGGCATAAACGTTCGAAGGGAGAGTACTTTCACCTATAAGACTTAGCCATATGGCTTAACTTGTGTAACTTCTTTTTAGGCAAGGTTTCTTGTGACCTTTGACTTTCGATGGTATATCAATGTAAACATATTTCCAATAAATTGAATACGTTTGCAAAAATCCTAGGGGTTATAAACGCGGATATCTACCTCCAAAAACGACTTTTGCCACTGTATCAAAGCCACGACATCCCTCCTCTATTTTGGCCTGATTTGGCATCATGTCATTACGTGAAAGCCACCCTGGAATGGTTTGCCAACAACAATGTTAAATATGTAGATAAGAAGGTCAACCCGCTCTGCACTCCAGAAGCCCGCTCCATTGAGAAATACTGGGGAATTTTGAAAGGAGACTTGAAGAAGAAGGCTAATCCAGCCAAAGATTTGCATAACTTCGCACGAAAGTGGAAGAAAGTCGTCAGAGATCGTGGGGACGACCTTGTCCAGAACCAAAGAGTAGGGAGTAAAGAAGATGGTGCGAGATTTCGCGGAGAAACCGCTTGAATAAAAAAACCATAAAGTGGATTTGAATCACAATGAAATACCCTTTTAAGAAATATAAAAAGTATTTTTATTTGTACTATAGTTTTTTAATGAGAGTCATTTGTCTTCTTGGATTTAAATCTGGGACACGCTTTAGAAACATCAGACTCAGCAAGGATCTGAACATCAATTAAGATTGCTGTGAACTCAGCCTGGCATACAGTAGTAGTTATACCAGCCGAGTGGCACAGATCCGCTATTCATTGATGTCCCCTTCCCGGTCTCTCCACTCAGCTTCTTCTGCGACTTCTGCACTTCTTAGAGTTCTCCACGTCATTGCTTCAGAGTTGTAGCAAAATTAAGAATGAGATGAAAATAAATTCAGTTCAATTTTGTAGTCCTTGGACCCTAGGGAAACCTATTATCCACTCTTCAGGGCCCAGAACACGAAGCTCCGTGCTCCCATATTCTTGATCGAATAAAGACTAACTCCCCTATCCACGAACTCTTTCTTATTCTATCCCGTTCTAGAGAAGGAAGTGATTTCAATTTTCATACAACGACCGGTAAAATATTAATAGAAAAATTGACTTCTACAATTGAGTATTTATTCATCTCGTATCCACTGTAACAATCCCAGTTTCCCTAAGTTGAAGCTGCCTTACCAGTAATAATACGGCTGCTTCTGAGAGGCAAACATTTGTTCTGCACAATGTGGAAGCCCCCAGATTGCTCAAACAGCCAAAGTATATAGAAGATTCATTAAAATACCTTGAAGAAGAAGTGGATCTGTCTCTTGGTTTCTGCGGTTGCGAACAATAATAAAAAGTGATCATATGAAAATGATATAGCAAAGAGAATAGCAACCACCTTGAGGCACTTCTTTGGTGCGTATTCGGCAGCAAAAGTCTCTGGGGAGGGCTCTATGGCAGCCAAAACCAATTTATGGAGATTAGATGGTTTATGGTGCCTTTGTAATGAAGACTTTCTAATATTTTTATGAACCATCACATTAATGGTACCGAAGAACTATAGCATGTGGAAATTCCTTCCCAAAGACTCAAGCACATAACCCCATTCAATTTGAGAGAATATCTCGAGGGTCTCCCCCTTATGCCAGAGCAAGAAATTAATAAATCTCCCAGAAAGATTGACTTCTTGTAAGAGGTGTGAGTTTTTAGAAAATTCCGTTGACATAATCTGTGATCTCTTTAAACATTTCCCCCTCGCGAGATGTTTTTTTTTTCTTCCTTCTTTTAATATTTCATCAATTTGTACTACTCTCATTCAACACACTAAATACCCAAATCAGCTTAAGTGAATCACAAAATTCGTCCCAGAGATACTATCCTAAAAAAAAATATAACCTATCCATCCCCAAAAGAACCTCTCTTTCACGGAAGATCACAGCACTGTGTCAAGAATCCGTCCCATTGTTGCTGACTTTGACTAATGATGATGAGGATGACACAACAGAAATATTTTTTCCAGACACCAACGTCTGATTCAGAGACAAGCCATTTGGAGGAGAAATATGCTGCAAGATGCAATACAAAACTCAATATGTGTCTGAGGTACTTAATAAAAAAAAAGAAAGCAAATATCGTGGACAAAATGCCAGGATCAACAGTGCTCTTCTTTAAGACTTCAACTGGGGTGTGTCTCGTCAATTGCCCTGTGAGCATTTCAATATTTTAAATGGACACTTTTGTGCCAAAATATTTCGCGATCGTGGGTGTCTTTCTTCTCTTTTAGTGCATTCTCCAAGTGCAATGACAAAAGATATATGCATACATAAACTTCTTGGACTTTTTCTTGGATGATCATGTAAGAAACGTAACGTTGACAACATCTTCAATTTCAATCTGGGTATTTTACCAATGAGACACTTCGGAGAGATCAATATATCGCTCATTAGGTATTACATGGGCGCAATTCTCACCTCAAGTTCACATTTGAAATTTCCCTCACTCATTCTTTAGTACGGGAAAAAAAGAACGAGGCTATTCCGATGAGAAATGAACATGTTTCTTTTTTAAGACTTTACTGTTCTGAAGTGCTTCTGAATTATCGACTTCTCATTACTTTGGTTCCTGTCTCGACAATTTTCCCTAGTTCTTCCGGTATTCGTCAGGGGCAGCTTCTTTTCCTCAATGAAAAATTCAAAATTTTTCTCCAAAGCCTTCGTCCCTTGGTCTTTCTGGTATGGTAAGGATCGAAAGCTTTGGTGAAAAATTTAGAGTTTTTAAATGAAGAAAAGAAGCTGCCAGTGACGAACACCAGAAGATCTGAATCCAATATAATCAGATACCCCATCCATAGCTTTCCCTAATCCTCGCCGTGTACTAAAACCACAAAACAGTCGTGACAGCAACCAAGATAAAAAGTCGATAATGCAGAAGAACTTGAGAACAGTAAAGTGCTAAAAAAGGGAACATAATTTTTCATTGGAATATCACCATAAAGTAAGTTATTTTACTAAAACTCAAATTGTGGCTAAAAGGGTCCCGGTCAAAATCCCGAAAGCCAAAATCCCAAATTCTTAAAAGTGTCATACCTACTCCTACGATTGAACCTGCGCTTGCTGGAGGCACAGGGAAATTTTCTGTCTTGGGAAATTATTCTACACATTTTCTTCCGTATAATTTCATCCCTTTCAGGATTTTGAACATTCAGGATTTTGGCTTTCGGGATTTTGGCCTTTTCGGGATTTTGGCGTTTGAGATTTTGGTTTTCGGGATTTTGGCGTTTAGGATTGTGACCCTATAATTACAAAAGAGCGATATTTAATATCTCTATTACTTTATGTTTTTGGGTGAGCTTTTCAAGCTTCCTTTGGAATAATAACCAGTTTCCTATTTACCATTAATCTAGAAAAAAAAATCTGAATGACACCCTTTCGTAGGATATTTAGTAATACGGGCTTCAGACCCATGGCTTAGCTAAATTCTAACTTCTTTAAACACTTATAAATAAATATTTTTAGAGGATTTAATCTTCGAATTGGATATTAAGGCTGAATAGATTCTGAGAAAACAATAAAACTGCCTTTTTTAAGATTTTAAAATTTTTGGGAACTTGACTAAACCCCAAGGATCAAAACCGCTCAAGTTAATTCTAATTATGCTTTTGCTAAAATAGAGCAATCTGATTGGCTAAGGCTGATGTGTTCTGCCTTAAACATTTTTCATATCGGTCATATAAGCAAATTCAGTTCTGAAATTACTTCCCAACTGTTCTCAATTCTGTTTGAACCAAAGGCGTGTGAAGGATTCTGTTCACAAATCAATCGTGCGACTTGTGGGCAATTGTTTATGATTTTCTTTGTGAAAATTATTTAAAGGAATTACGATTACCTCAATTGGTTAGGGATTCTACCAAGATTCTCTTGAAGAAGGTGCACAGAAGCTTTCCGGCTACTTGAATTCTTTATAGAAAATACGACATAAAAGCTAGAAAAAATCACACTATTTGTGTCAATCTTCGGAATATCTACAATTTTCACACATGAGGGCCAACATTTTGACATTCCTGTCTATATTCAGAAGTTTTCACTAACTTTTATGAATTTTCACGATAGCAACAATAAGCAGAATTGTTCCACTCACAGCACAATTGATTTGAGAACTTTTTTGCGAAATAAATAAAAATCCAATGATATTTAGCATTATGTGAATTAAATATAAAGCATTAAGAAGAAATAATAAAAGGAAATTTAATTTAAATTTTCACGCATAAATATTCATAAAAATGATTACTTTAATATTTGGAAGCATTATGTTTAAAAATCATTTACAGAATTTCATTTAAATGTTTTTATGAGAATTTTTCAAAATATAAATTAAAAAAGGAAATTTTTGTTCTAAAATTTTATTCTCACTATATTCTCCTAGTTTTTACTTGTATTAATTGCTATTGATAATTTCATTAAGTCTCGTGGTGGAAGGATCAATCAATCTCCAAGAACAAAACATGATCATAAACCTAGTTTCGAAAAAAGCTCTGTGGTGGTTTTTCCTTGCTTCCGGAAATTGGTTTCCATTCAATAATAGAATGAAAAAAATTACTGAACTGAAACATAATAATTTGAATAAAAATCCTTTTATTTATTCATCCGTTATCTGAAATTGATATACAATATAACATTCCCAAATAACATATTGAGATGAACGCATAAGGATTGTAAAAATCAAAATCGAAAAAAAATATATTCGTAACCGTTTTGTTTAATTTTACGTAACTTTTTTCTAAATTTCGAAATCTAAGAAATATCTCAAAACAATATCCTTTAAAAACCTATTTTAAATCTTTCAATTGATAAAAAAAAAGATTGTCCAAGACAGTTTAAAATTAATAACATTTACATTTTCGGCTTATACGGTCTAAGAACCAAGATTTCTATCGTATACTTGGGGAGACCGGTTGTGAAGTTGCTCGGCCGCCGCATTTTCAGATTGATGAAGGAAATAGAATATATTATATTATTATTATTATTATTTCCAGACTAAAAAAGAGTTATCGATTCAGAAACGGTTCATTAGCGCTTGACTCGTCTCTGACTTGTAAATGATTCATAGACCTTTCAAATTAGCTCAGGCTTTATTCGATGTTTTGAGAAGGGTTCCGTTCAAAACACCGAATCCGAAAATTCCAAACGCCAAAATCCCGAAAACGGAATAATCCCGAATTCTTAAAAATATCACACATACTCCCACGATTGCACCCGTGCTTTCTGGAAGCAAAGAGATTTTTTTGTGATTTGGAAAATTATTCTAGTGGAAATTTTCAAAAGGAAGCTCCATCCGGACGCGGTAACAAAATCTGTGGAGTTTTCAACGCAAGAAGATAAAAAAAACTCATTCTTCTCCAGAGCTTTCGATACGCTCTGTGTCTTCCTCGGTGGCCGAGTGATATCAAAGATCACTGGGTTTCGTTAGAAGAGGGATCTTCAAAACTTGGCGGGAGGGTTCCAGGATGCTCACACAAAGATGTCAGAGACACAGCACCAGACACTCTTTAGTCATCCCAGTGATCTTTGACATCACTCGGCCACCGTGGAAGACACATAGCGTATCGAAAGCTCTGGAGAAGAATGAGTTTTTTGATCTTCTTGCGTTGAAAACTCCACAGATTGTGTTACCACGTCCGAACGGAGCTTCCCTCTGAAAATTTCCACTGAAGCTGAAAGGCAATTTCCCTCATGAAAATAATTCCACACCTAATCTTCCGTATAATTTCATTACGTTCAGGGTAATGTCCATTCGGGATTTTGGCTTTTGGAATTCTGATTGCCACCGGCTGAGAAATATGTTTTCTACAGTTTGTTTGCTTTTGACGCCGAATAATCCTTATGAGGAATAATCCAAGGGCATTGTAGTGTATAAATGACAAGTAGCCCAATAAGCGAAAGTCTTTAACATTTTTTTTTAGCTAAATAAGAAACATTTTTATACAAACAGTTGCAAACTTCAGAAGTTACGAATTTTGCCAAGTTCATTTTAAAAATTGAATGAACACTATTAGATAAGTGAACACAGCCTTAACAAATAACCTATTCCAGTAGTCTAATTAACTAATTATTCTGAAACTCTAAACTTTGAACAAAGTAACAATTCGAAAAAAATACAAATACAAAATTCCATTTAAAAATCATAAGTTAATTTGTTCAACTTGTATTTTAATAAACTGCAAACATTGTAAGATGTCTATCTTTGCAATATTTTATTCAAGCCACCAAATGACTTTCATTTTTTAACCTGCCACATTTTACTGGCTCAACGAATGCACCTTTAAAAGTCGTGGGAGGATCGTCAAAGAGTGTCCAAGAGACACCAAAATTGATAAAGAGTGGCAATTTCACAAGAGATCAATATTCAATGTTCTTTAACTGCTGGCAGAAAAAAAAAACCGAAATGACGATGGAATCTGGGTGGTCCGATGAAAAAGAAACAGATGAAGGAAAAATACGGGCACCGAGCAAATGATCGTGATTATATTTTATGTCCCCACCATCTCCAGCCATGCAAAAATAATGCCACAATCATATGCGACATAAAAAGTGTCACAACAGATGAAATGATGGCATAAAATCCAAATATTTTATAGTCACTCTCTCACTGTTGGACATTTATGGGATTATTTTGTGGTGTTTCACATTCGGAAATACAAATATTATCATGCTTAGAATCTCATTTTTCTGGACTTTCATAGACAAATGACTGTGGATATTTTGTTGTTGTTGTTGTAATTTCACCACAAAAGTAAAATGCGAAAAAGATGATACTCTTAAAGGAATTCTTCTGGTAATTGCAGAGAGTCGTAGAATCTGAGAGAAATGATTTGTCTCGTAGAAATTGTCCCATAATTCATTTTTCCCCCAGCCCATTGCCTTCCACTGATTGAGTGGTTGGCCTTGTCTTGAAGACACGAAGAAGATCACTCAATGCACATCGACGATCAATCAACAATGGTGGGGAATTCAAGTGTTGGGTTACTGTGTCACTTGGCGGGTGGATGGACTCAGAAGAATCTGCAAGATTGCAAATAGGAGATCACCACTGGACGACAGGGATCATTAGTCACATGCGAACTGGATAGATGCAGGAGTTAATGTTTAATTACAAGTATTAATTGCCTGCAATATTTTACATCCAGGAGAGTAACAACACAATCTAGTGCTGTTTCCTCCTTCAAGAACCCCTACCGATTGAGAGTTTGATCGTCATTTTTTAGCCAGTAACTGATAAAGAAGTTTAAAATAAAGGATCCGACCAAGGGGTGAATAAGTCGCTCTCAGAATAAACCGTGAGCGGCGATCGGCTAAATAGTGCCGATCTGGAGCTAAAGATCGATAGATCGACACAATTTGGCCAGGGATCGAGAGATCGACATATCGGTACGATTATCTACCCGGGTGAATAACTGGCTGTCAGAGTGAACCGTGAGCGATGATCGGCAAAATAGTGCCGATCTGCAGCTAAACATCAGCAGATCGGCACTATTTTGCTAAGAGATCGACAGATCGGCACAATTTGGTCAGAGATAGGCAGACTGGCACACCAGTGTATAGTGAGCGACATGGTTATCTACCCTTTGGATCCTATCTATGAGGGCTACCGATAGAAATTATGTCTCATTGGCTTCGATGATCTGTAGGGGAATTCTGTAATTTTCGTGGCATTGTCACGCGTAAGTTCGAAACCTGACAATGCCATTCGAGCTTTTTTTGTCATATCATATGAGTTCGAAAATGCAATTCATTGAATTTTTAATGAAATCCCTTTACTTGATGATTTTATGAAAATACAGTAGGGTGGCGGCATTACTTATGGCCAGTCTATACTTGTGGCCACCTCTCAGATATCTTCATTTTTTCTCCACAAATTAATTTCGAGGAACCACAATATTAGGAACATTTGATGTGCTATCAATAAACGAAGATTTTAAATTGATTTACTTTAATATTTCGGTACCATACTAAATCAGTTTATGGGAAATATTTCACTGATGCGTATGGCGATTAAAAATACGTAAAATTGTTAAGAAATTTACTAGCAATCTTAAAATTTTTAACAACTAAATTTTGTATCTTCAATCGAAAATATTTAGTACTGTTTTTCAGAACTTCTGTCCTTAATAACCATATGTCCTTTTACTATTAAATGTTAATAAAATTTTTAACAATAAATATGAAATTTAGATGTGGCCATAAGTTATGCCCAAATTGATAAAATTACGGACTTGTGGCCACGGTATTTGACGTGTGTTACTCTCACATCATATGTGTAATCTGTGTAACTATTTTGATTTGGAGAGTTATCAATTGTATTGTTTTTATTCAATAGTTCAGTGTTTTCTGGCAAAAATCTAATGAAATTTTGGATTTTTGTGTGTAGTTGTCATCCAAATGTTGATATTTCATCATAAAAATCAGGTTGCTGGCCTCAGTGAAAGGCGAGAGAGAAGCAATTAATAATGCAATGCTACAATCATGAATAAAAACTATAAAAACTTAACAAAAGAATAATAAAAACTTTTGAAACTCCCTAAAATCTTTTTCTTTTCTTTTGCACTAAAAATATTTTGTTTCTTAAGTTTATTTTGCATTATTTTACACTGTGACCATAAGTCATTCCATGAGCGGCCATAAGTTCGTAAAAGTGGCTCCAAGTTATGAATTTTACAGTGTTGGAAAAATCGTACTTTTTCTGGGGCTTAAGGGAATTTTCTACTGAATTACTTGGATATATTGAAAGAAGGTACTTTAAAGAAACTACAGTTAAAATTTTATCCTAATTGGTCGAAAAGAAAAGAAGCTGTGAGAAAATATATCCTTAATGTGGCCATAAGTAATGCCGCTACCCTACGTCTTGATTGATTTGTTTAACAAAATTCATTGTCATTTGAATTGCCAGAAATCTCAAATATGTGACTTTTGAGAATGCCACGTGAGCTGAAATGGCAATGTCAC
Organism: Phlebotomus papatasi; assembly: GCF_024763615.1. NCBI lineage: Eukaryota > Metazoa > Arthropoda > Insecta > Diptera > Psychodidae > Phlebotomus > Phlebotomus papatasi. The sequence continues at coordinate 4,770,655 of NC_077223.1, read as the reverse complement.
GGCTACAGAATCGCATTTTCGAAAAAGCTCTCCTAAGATTTGAACCCAATTTGTCATATGGCATTGCCAGAGCGTTAGAGAATTCCCCTCCTGGTTATCTCGGTCATCTGATTCTCAAAGAAGAGAAGACCTAATCTGGAAAGTCTTTAATCTGGAAAGTCTTTAATCTGGAAAGTCCCCATCTGAACACTTCTAATCATTCCTATCGATAAAATGACACTCCAGACAGCCAATCCCCTACCCGTAGGAAAAATTTCCCATGAATAGAGTCAGGACAGTCAGGATCTATTTCGCTATCAGGTGGAAAATCTTAACAACAATAGTTCAAAATAATATAATTTGATGTCAGTTTCTCCAATAAATTTAATGCAATCTTCAAACACGAAATGATCCACCTTTAAGTCGTATAATCCAGTCAACACGATCAAGTGATACAATCGCGAGGATTACCGATGAAAATCTCAAAGAATAGTTGACTTTCAAATAAGATCGAGCTACTGAAATGAATCAAAGAGGATTTTTGACACGATCCAGGATCATGATCTCGACTGTCACGACATCATCAGTGATCACACGATAAAACTCTGTCACCCCGTCAAAACATGCCAGTCAGATTTTTACTGGTGATCATCTGATTGTACCATGGTAAAAATTTCACTTGACGCTTGATCGATTAATGCTGTTTGACATGATCGCGTCACATGATTGTTGTACACGTGGATCTGAATTGACTTGAGCTCGCGATGACATGCCATGTTTCATCTGTTTCGGATTAATTGCCACATGACTGAGCCCTTTTCACACTCATCGTCAGATAATCTCGGAATAAGAAAATGGATCGATTGCAAGAGATGCTCTTGGTGATCAGTGAATCGAGGGATTCCTCTGGGAAGACACCATTAATCACGAAGAAAGTCACAATAAAGCGAGAACAATAGGATATTTTTGTGAAAATATATGTCTGATTCCATTTATCCATCAGAAAAGGCAAGCCCTCTCTTCGGGTAAAATGGTGATCGATTTGATCTCAGCAGGATGAGATTTGCATGCTTCGAGGGATAGAAGATTGTGTACCTTCGAAATGTAAAACGACAATCATTTTTTATCATCAGGCATCATTTGTTATGGCGGCACAGGAGAATATTTTTGTGATTAATCGTTCGTCATCTAATAAGTCGTTCCCATGGCTCTTGTGCACGTCTTTTTGCCCATTGGCTTATTCTAAGAGCAACAATCCATCCTGAATAATGCAATGCACAGCCACCACTTGATCATTTGTCCAGTGCTCAGACACAGACAAATTCATTGCATGGCAAAATATTTTCATACATATTTATTGGGTGGAGTGATTTCTCTCTTCTCTTGAGACCCTGTGATAAAATGCCGACAAATTTTTGCCCGAACGAGTGAAAGTTTATCACTTGACCGTACCATCTTCCAACTGAATTTTTGCCCATGGCCACGAAATTTCCTGGGAAGGCGTCAACGTGCACATCATCGAAAGCTAATGACAAAAAGAAGTTCATTGATCCAATAAATTGATTAGAGGATGGCAAATAAAATTGCCAAATTAACCTCCAGCATGCAAAATGCTCTAGATTGCCAAAAGAAACAGGGCCAGACCCCAAGCAACATTTTCTTTACCTTATCACTTTGCATACTTTTCTTTAAGTTAGGGTAGTATAGGACCACGATTCTATGAAAATAGACACAAGCTGATCCTAGAGAATACTCGAAAAATTTGGCGATAATAAGATCAGCCCAGACTAGACTATCGTACAGTGAGGAATTAGGGTCAAGGATTAGCTTTAATATCATAGACCTTTCTTGGTAAGTGATATCAATTAAAGATTTTTGCAAAAAAAAAACTTTTAAATCCTTTACCTAGAATTCCGCAAGGTTTTTCACAAGAGAAATACTTAGGGTAGGGTAAGTGTGCCAAATCTCGGCATAGTTGCATGCAAGCGCTAAAGTCTCAAGTTTTAAATGTAATATTTTTAATACAAATTGATTTTTTTGTTACTTTTTTATAAGGAGTGTTGCATAGAACCTTGTAGACAGTTTATCGTCTTTATTTTCTCTAAAATCATTCTTTATATATTTAAAAACGAATAAAAATGTAGACATAGCATTGGTGGCTTATTCAGGCCACCTTCATTCTCATAGTTTCTTGCCCTTTCGGAATTCTTCCAATGTCTTTTTTAGATTATCTTGGTCGTCGAAGTGATATTTTTTTATTGTATTTATTGTATAATATCTAGAGTATGTAAAAACAAAAAATTCAAGAAAATTTGAGGAACAAAAAATGTGGCCGAAATTACAAGCTGGCCGGAATTTGGTACACTTGCCCTAAGTGTACCAAATTTCGGCCAGCTTTCAATTCCGGCTAATTTTTTTGTTCTTCGAATTTCCATGAATTTTTAGTTTGTGCTAACTAATAGAGATTATACATTAAAAGAATTCCGGAAGGAAAGGGAACTATGAGAATAAAGGTGGTCGAAATAGGCCATCAAAGCTATGTCTACATTTTTATTCATTTTAAAATGTATTAAGAATAATTTTAGGGAAAATGAAAACGATAAACTGTCTACAAGGTTCCAAGTAACACTCCTTAAAAAGAAGTTACAAAAAAAATCAATTTATATTAAAAATAGGTATTACATTTCAAACTTAAAACTTTGATCCTCACATGCAACTATGCCGAAATTTGGTACATTTACCCTAAATAACTGTGTTATCACACTTGCACATTAAAATTTTAATATGATACACATTAATTGTCGCTGGTGAGAGTCCAAATGTGTAATTTGTGTGTATGAATCATTTTATATTCAAAATTTGATCTATTTGTTGATAAAAAGGTAGACTTGACTCGCAAAATTTGATATAAATTGATTTACAGCATTAATGCGAAAAATTTATGAGATTTTCTCTTTAATTTTTTAATGTGAAAAATATTTATGCTTTAGATAAATTTAAACCTATTTTTGCAGGCCAAGTCCACTTCTTTATCAATAAATAGAAAAACCCCAAATATTAAGTGACTCAAAGACACAAATAACATATTTGGACGCTCACAAGCGACAATTAATGTAAATCACATTAAAATTTCAATGTGCAAATGTGATAATGCCGTAAGACTTTAAAAGCCGCTGATTCACTAGGTTCTTTATTACAAATTTGCTGTAAATACGTTCGTCCGTCGCCGGCTTATGGTGTTATTCCAAATAAAATTGAACAATTTTTTTTAGCATTTTACTGTTCTCAAGTGCTTATGCATTATCGACTTTTCCTTGTATTGGTTCTTCTTAGGACTGTTTCGTAGTTTTAGAAAACGCTAAGGACTTTGGAAAACAGGCGAGACATGAACCAAGACAAAGACAGTTGCAGCTCTTTCGGTGTACGCCAGAGAATTCGTTACTTTTCAAATTGAAAGACTCCGAATTTTTACCACCGCAAAACTTTTTCAATGGCGAAAATTCAAAGTCTTTCAAATTAAAAGAAACGAATTCTCTGACGAACACCAGAAGAGCTGCAATTACGTAGAACTCATGATATTGCATAGACAACACAAAAAGATTCGATAATGCAGAAGCAACTTGAGAACAGTAAATAATCTCTAGGGGAAAGTGCTCTCCCTCCAAACGTTCATACCTTCGATTAATGTGAATTTTCTTTAATTTTTCTAAGAGACTTACACAAATTATCACATAATTATCAAATTTATAATAAGCTAACTAAAATTTAATAGAAACGTGTAAGTTACTTAGGAAAAATAAGAGAAAATTCACATTATTCAAAGGCATGAACGTTCGAAGTTCGAAGGTAGAGTATTTTCCCCTAATATTAACCAACCATTTCTTAAATAAATATTTGATTGTCTTTAAGCTTTAAAATTTTCAAACTAGAGATTATAAAGATTTTTCTATTTTTTCTTTTTCCCCCGGCCCTGCTCCTTCCCCTTCAAAACTATGTTTTTTGGTTTATTTCGAAAAGTGCTCCTACAATTTCTTTCATTTTCGAATATGTTTTAGAGGTAGTTAAGACGAGTATTTCATCCTTGGACGCCTTTGTTCGAAATCCATTTCGATATCGAATTCTCGAAGAGCAAAGTTTAACCAGTTTGGTGGGCCTATTTTTTCGATTAAAATATTTAAATTATTATTGTAATAAAATTTTAAACAAATAGACTACAAAGGGTAATTATATGAAAATAACTTTCTAAAAAAAATCGAAAAACTATTTAACTAAAGGTCATCCGAAATTTACAATAACTAAACTTATTTTTAAAGTTTTATAATAAGGATATTTGTTGTCCTGGGTCCTGGGAAATCTAATTATCCACTTTCCAAGTCCCAGAACACGGAACCCGATGCTTCTCTCCTCGTGGCTTTCCCAAGACTGACTTCTCTCTCTCCGTGAATACCCTGTTACAGTACCGTTCTATAGAGGGTAAGTGACTCACGACTTTTAAATTACGACCGTTGTAATCTTGATAGAGGAATTTACTTCTACATATTTTCATAATAAAAGCCTTAGGTTTTAGGTACCTTATTACTGTATAAAGTCTTTTCGTACTGAAAATCTAGTCTTTGTGTATGAAGCCTTTAGCCTATAACCCAGATTAATAATTTTTTGAATTATAAAACAAGATATTTTGTTTTAAATATTAAAGTTCTGTTTACGATATGTCAAAATAGAGGAAAGAACTTTCTAATTATTTAAATTTCATTAAATAACTAATTTTTAAAAGCATTTTTTTTTATAAATTCTGTTTAACTTTTCATTTTAGCTGAGACACATTCTTGGGGATTATAACACAAGGTAAAGTGATATTTTACCTTAGAAACGAACTACTAGGTAGGATGACTCACTGATGCATTTTGAAACGCCCCTGTTTGGACGAAGTCTATATAATTCAGTATCACAAAAGTTCATTTAAAAAAAAAATTATTTTAAATATTTCAGTTGCATAAGATGTGCTTTTTGCTTCTTGGGAGAGAGACCACTATCACAAGTTGAAAGGTGATTAGTGGAAGGTGCGATGGATAAAAAGCCGCCGGATAGCTCCAAATGGGCAACCAATTATTTTATTTGTACCACTTTTTGCACTTAACACATGTTATTACCTTTTTTGCTCCCTCATTAGAGAGAGAGTTTCTTACCATTCGTCCTCCCCTTATCCCCCTAGACCCCCTATCCATTTCCCTAATGCCATCATTGGACACAAGGCGAGAAAGATGGATTTCTTATCAGTGCTGAGCATCACTGATGCTCTCCATGGACTAATCCAGGAATCTCCATCATCAAGAGCTGAAATCTATCAAAAACCGCCACTCAGGTGAGCTTCAAAGGGCAAAAAGCCGCGACACTTTTTTTTTCTTAAATCGAACTGCGGTACCTTCACCAAAAGGCCCCAGAGAGTGTGTGGCTGATGCCATTCTTGAAATGTTGCTGAATACCGTAAAAAGGATAAGTTCATTCCTATAAATATGTATTAAAACGAATTGCAATTATTCGTTTGTTACCTTTTGCTATTTGTTAAGAGAAAATTCCTCGTGTCCAGCCCGCCGAGATGCTAGAGCTAGATATCCAGGAGATATTGCCACCTCTCTCTGGGTTGGCGTTTTTTTCGCAATAGCAACATCCAACTGTCCATAGAAAAGAAGAACCATCCATCAATTTGCGCTACTAGTGTTTTGTCTTGTTCCGCTTACAAAGTGCACAGAGTGAATGCCAAATGACTGAAGATGGTGTCGTATCTCGTTTCCAATAACCATAAATACAACATTACACGCATTGATGACCAATAAACAGATTGAAATTAATTTGGTTCGTTGATTAATTCTCTCCCTGTTTTTTTTTCCTTCTTCTTCTTTCTTAATCTGTGCAGCACAGTTTTGCTGAAAAACTCACTCATTGCAAGTTACTGCCCTTTCGTTGCGGAGGGTGGAACAGGTTGATAACTAGGCTTTGCCCTAGTTGTGATCGATTTAAGATTGATTTCACATCTCAAGATAAAGTGTACTTGATATTTATTATTCCGAATATAACCAGTCGCCAAAAACGGATTCGGTTGACTGGGCAACCTTTCATGGTTCATTGTAATTCAGAACAAAGATTCTGCATGTAATTGAGACTTATCAGACGAAAAAATTTTGCAAAATGCAAAATAACTTATTAGGCTTCTGGGCAATTCAGTCAAAGCCAGCCGTTTTAACTAAATCCTATATTCGAAAGATTTCGCTTTTGTTCTTATTCGTCAACTAATACGATCTGAGAACAAGAATCTAGGTTTGGTAATCTTCTAAGAAGTTTCTAAAATTTCCTCTAATCACTTCTTCCATCTTCTCACAACACGTTCATAAAAACTATTTATGAATTGTGAAGAAAAACAATAGCCTATAGGGTGGAGTCTACACTTATGGATGTTATACACACTTATGAACAACACAAAAATCTTGAGTTATTACATTAAACAGATTTCTAAAAGTAAAAAAAATGTTAATTACATCATAAACTAATAATTTTATAACTTTTCGAAATCTGTTTTACGTAAGAACTTATGATTCTTGCACGCTGTCCATAAGTGTATAACATCCATAAGTGTAGACTCCACCCTAATACGACCAGTAGTGCAGTGATTCGGGATTTTCTGCCGTCTTGCCCATTTAAATCTTATTTTTCTTATTTTCAGTATGGGACCATTTCTTAAACTAGGGTATAATGCTGTAATTTTGATCAGAATACAATTTCGAATTTTAAGATTTCCTTACTGATTCATATGGGCAAAAGAAAAGGACCAGAAGCAGTAATCTTCCTTTGGTGTTATCTCCTCTTTTTCTTATTTTCCGTGGTCCTCTTATTCTCTTTGGTCATCTGAAGCAGTGAGGAAAATTCGAAAAAGGTAATTCTTCAAAATTATCTTATTTCCGTAAATGCGGGCGACTGTGCCACCCTGATGCTATTTATAAACTTTTCTTTAATTCTTACACTTAAGGATGGTCTTTACTGGTCCTATCTTCGCTTTCTAAAATCTACGTACGATTGGTAAAAATCATCCTTAAGTATTAGAATTAAAGAAAAGCTTACGAACCTCAGAGTGGCAAAGTTACTGGCAACTATGGCATTTCGTTTTAAAAAAGCCTGCAAATTCAAAAATCTATAAAACCGGTAATGCTTTCATAAAACTAAAGTACAGGTGACGATTAAACCGAGTGTAAACTGAGTTTAATAAAAATATGATACTTTTTCTAAGAAATTTGTCAAATATGTTTTCTTAATTAAAATAATATACTACATAAAAATGCAAAATAAAAAGGCATAATTATTTCCAGCATTCCATTATTTAAGCATTATTTTCAAAACTCCGAAAATTATTTTGAAATTTTGTACAGCGTTTAGTATACTCACTAGTAGAGCCTTTATTAAAATAAATCGATCAGTGTTTTTGATATATTTAATTAAATAATCAAAGAATAATCCACCTCAAACATGCAGGCTCTCCCCTATCTCAAATTAATAACTTCAATTCTGAAATATATATATATATATTTTTTTAAATCGAAAATTTATTTAGTATTAAAATTTATTTCTTTAAGAAATAAGAAACAATTTTTTACGCCAAATAATATAAACCTTTTTTTTTCTATTTATCCTAAAAGTACATAGGGTGAAGTCTATACTTATGGCTGTTATACACCTATGGACAGCTTGCAAAAACCTTAAGTTATTACATAAAACTGATTTCGAAAAGCACAAAATTTATTAATCGCATCCTAAACTAATTTTTTTATGATTTTTCGAAATCTGTCTTAGGTACAAACTTAATATTTTTGCACGCTGTCCATAAGTGTAACATCCATAATTGTAGACTCCACCCTATATCTTTATGCATTATGTTCTGTCGTAGAATTTTTATGAAGAATAAGTGCAAAAACTTACAGAATATCCTGTTTAAGCCGGGAGATGGCTTAACGTTATTATAGTCAAAATAATGATTAGATTTAGACTATATCCACATTAGTTTCCCACTAAGCCACCTATCGACTTAAGTCGTAAGTCTGTTTGGGTCATTACAGCTTAAGCTGAGAGACGACTTGATTGGAAACCTATGGGAATGTGCTCCAATTATTATTTTGATTATAATTACGTTAAACCGTCTTTCGATTTAAGTTGTATCGGTCTCTCCCGGACATAATAAATTAACCTTATGATTAATGCATTTTATCCTCTACAAAACCCATTTAAATAAACCCTGGCTCATAGTAAATCTGGATGCATCACGTAGACCCTCTCAGCCCTTCTAATAGTTGGAAACGAAATTCTATGGCAATATATTGTTTCCACATTTACGAAAAACAACTAGGGTAGAATGAGGTAATTTGGAACCATTTATAATTTGGGGCATTTGATACTTTCTCAATGTTTCAGATGAGCAAAGAGAAAACAAAGTCTGCGAAATAGAAGAAAAAGTAGATTAAGAAGAACAGAAACAGCTTTTCTTCCTTTTGAATTTCTAAAACGGTGAGAAAATCTCAAATGTCCCAAATTGTAAATGTTTTCGAATTACCCCATTTTACCCTAGTGCAAGTTTCAGCTAGATTCATCATTCGGTTGCATAGAAATGTAAGATGGAACATAGAAGAAGAAATAAAACTTTGCACAGTTGCAATTCACAGTGAATCAGCATATTTTTTCCATTTTGAACGTTTTTACTCGCCGTTGTTGGTTGCTCTGCCTCTTATTCGAAGTCACTTTCTGACAATTACCCAGAATTTTTCACTGAATCAAAGATCAGGACAATTTGGAGGGTTCATCCATTTTTTTAAATAGAGCATATTAGCTGGGTCCCGGTCAAAATCCCGAAAGCCAAAATCCCGAACGCCAAAATCCCGAATTCTTAAAAGTGTCATAACTACTCCCGCGATTTCACTCGCGCTTGCTGGAGGCAAAGGGAAATCTTCTGTGTCTTGGAAAATTATTCTAAACATTTTCCTCCATATAATTTCATCCCTTAATGGGTATCCGTAATGGGTATGCCTTACTTAATTAAAGTTAGCACTCATCCTTATATCTGCTGAATTATTTATTACTAATTCAAGTGGTTTCGTTCATTGAATTAGATTCGATGTCCCTAACTTAACTTTATAAATGAGAACATAAGAAGTGAATTTTAATATAAAAGAAAGGCTCAGAATTCCAGTCAATTTTTCAAATTTTGTCTCTGGTCCAGGGTAAATAGGTTCAAAAATTAGTCGGGTATTTTTTCTTAAACTATCAATTCTTCCTGTAACACTTTATAAAAAAAATAACAATTTTGAAGAGAATCTATAAAAATAATTTATCATGGGTAAAATTATTTATGTAACCTTCTCGTCCTTAAAGGCTAACGAAAGGATCCTTTAGATCTTAGGTTTAATGATTTAAGCACAGGTTTAACCCTTTAACAACGAGACACTTTTTGCGGACTGAAAATCAACAATAAAAATTAAACTGAGAAGCATAATCAATGATAAGTCTTACATCTAACCTTAGAAAGTCCAACAGAGTCTGATTCGGTGTATTTTGTGCTTCTATGGACGATAGGGACAAAAATAGCCCAAAAATTTAAGTAATTTTTATGACAATACCAATGAATAATATTTTTCGCTTTAATGAAAAATATTACGTATGACTATTGTAGTTTTTATTGCCGAAGGGTTTTTGTTAAAAAAAAATAGGAAGTATGATAAATAAATAAAATCAATTATGAATTTGAGAATATAAAAATTCGCCATTTTTGAGCTTAAATATTTAGTACATAGCAAATAGCTAGAGACTTGCAAAAAATGTTATAGAAGCCTTCAACTTTCTACTTTACAATTATGCACAAACATAAGAATAAAAACTTTAGGTAGTCAGGAAAAATTATTTTCGTTATGGGACACCGGTGTTCTAATCGTCCTTAAAGGGTTAACCAGGAATTTCACAGAGTTAACCAGGTAAAGCAATGGCAAATTAATCCTTCAGATCCTTGTAATTCTGCTTTGTGTATAAAATTTTGAAACCTTAGAATTAGTAGGATGATTTGTAAATAATGGAATGAAAGCTTCCAGAGAAACCTATGATACTAGGCACGTGATACTCTAAATCAGATTTGAGAGGAAAGTCGCTTGAAATAAAGAATCCCCAACAGGTGGATTTTTTGAGAATCTTTTATACCCCAAACTGCCATGAACTACATCAAATTAAACAAAAAACTCGAATAATTAAAATAAAAATAAACAAATAAATCACCTTAAAGTTGTGACTATGAATAGTAAAAGCCGCTCTCGGGAATAAACCAACTGCTAATTTCAATAGATCTATATATTGTATTTATTTATGTTTTTGAAATTAGTAATAAATACTTCTAAATAAGGCCTAATATGCAAAATTTGATATTTCAAAAAAATACAAATGTTAATTAACCAAGTTTCATTTGGTCTTTCTTGTAGTGCTAAATCAAAACATCGATATTGATAAACTTTCTGCAAAACAAACTAGTTCATTATCAACACTGTGTCAATATTATTCCTAAATGTTAAATGATGTTGGGAATTGTGAGCCCCCCTGGAGGGGGGCGTCTCTTCAGTGAATACTCTCAACATTGTAACTTGTACATTTATAGGGTATATATCCACTCATTTGATGGAATTATCAATAAAAACGGATTTAATGATAATTACTTAAATTCTCACCGCACTCAGCATCTCACAAGAAGTATAACAGGAGCATCGGCTAAGCAAAAATAAAACGCCAACACACCATGGAATCACCATACTCTTGATGGCTAAATAATTCAAACGTACATCTCAGCGTGAACAGTTTTTAATGATGTGTTCGGAGTGTGTTGAGAAGATCTAGGCATTGCCGAGCTGAGGAAAACTTCACTCTTCTGGCGGTTCTTTTTTTTCTGTGTACACTTGGCCAACAGAGAGTCTCCTTCGGGAAAGGAGCTGGACTTGAGCTGGGAAAAAGAAATGCTGTAGCAAGTTCAATTGGCGAAGAGAATTGCAAAAGACATGTGAGCAAATGACCACGCAATTCTCATTCCACAGCTATTTTAGACGTATTTGGAAGTGATGAGACCAACTTTAGCTCTCGCACTTCCATTTCTGCTGACGATAAATGCACCTTTTTTATCTTGCTTTTGGTGTGTCACCCAATAAAAGCACTTGACACTTTTTATCGGACTGCACTGGAAAGATGTAGATCAGTGGAATCTTGCCAAGGCACACCTTCAGCCTCTTCCATCGAACTTTTATATCGCCACCCCCAGCTCATTGACGAAATTCCGTGGATTATGTCAAAAACTAAGTGTGGAATTTGCATAATTTTGAGTCGATTCCCAAGAATCAAAAAGTCACTGTTATGGAAGCGAAGTTAATTTAAATCTAGATTCAAAGGTCTTATAAGAAGGAAAGTGTAACGTCCAAATTGTCACAAAACAAGAAAATCTATTAAATAATTTCCTGTAAGAATTTTAAAATTCAATCGATAAGGGGAAGTAGGGTACCTTTGAAATGGGGTACCTTTAAAATTGAGCTTCCATCTCCTATTTTTGAATGCAACTGGATCTTATTATCAGATAATTTAGCTCTACATAGCAATTGTGAAGGATAATTGTACGATGATAAGGCTGAGCTTTACTTAAAGATGAAGAAAAAACCTTAATTTTAAGGCTGTTTTAATTCTAAGGTGTCAAACTTCCCCCTAACGGATTCGTTTTCTCATTAATTTATTTAGTCGTTCGTTTCTTCCTTCGTGACTATTTTTCATTCTTTAATTTGTTTTATTGATTGTCCATTCTTTCGTTAAGTCTTTTGCTTGATAGTTTTCTTAAACTACCGGTCTGAATTTAATTTGTCTATATTAATCGGTCTGTATTAATTATTTCATCTTTCGTTTATTTGCATTTTAATTTATTTTATAGTACATTCATTCTGGTTTAACTTGTTTGATCGTAAGATCAATCATTTTTTTCGTGAATTTATTTGTATTCTCGCTTATTTTATCGATCATTCATTCATTCGTCAACTCTTTAATTTGATTCTTCGGTCAATCGATCTTTCGTTTGTTTTATCGATCATTCTTTCGTTAACTTATTTGATCGTTCGGTTACTCGTCCCTTCGTTCGTTTATTTATATTTTAGGTATTTCAGTTTATTTTATCGACTATTCATTCCTTCGTCAGCTCTTTAATTCGACTAGTCTTCGTTTGTTTAATCGGTCATTCGTTCTTTCGTTATTTCGATAGATTGTTCAATCAATCATCCTTTTGTTTTTTCTTGGTTTATTTTATCGATCACTAATCCTTTCGTTAACTCGCTTGATCGTTCGATCAATCGTTCCTTGTCTTTTCGTTTGTTTCATCGATCAGTCAATCTTTCGTCAACTCTCTCATTTGATATTTAAGTCAATGGTTCCTTCCTTCATTTATTTGTATTCTCGTTTGTTTTATCGATAACTCATGCCTTCGTCAACTCTTCAATTTGATCCTTTGGTCAATCGATCTTTCGTTTGTTTTATCAATCATTCATTCTTTCGTCAACTTTTTCATTTGTCCGTAAGGTTAAACATTCCTTCGCTGATTTACTTGTATTTTGGTTTGTTTTATCCATTAGTCATTCTTTTTTGTCAACTCTTTTATTTGATCATTCGGATAATAAATCCTTCATTCGTTTTATCAATCATTTCTTTTTCGTTAACGTGTTGGATCGTTCGGTCAATCGTTTCTTCGCGTATTTTTTTATATTATCGATCATTCGTTCTTTCGTTAACTCATTTAATGGTTCAGTTAATCGTCCCTTTGTTTGTTTCTTTGATTGTCATTTGTTTTATCGATCACTCAATCTTTCGTCAACTCTTCTATTTGATCACTCAGTCAATCAACTCTTCATTTACTTTATCGATCTTTCATTCTTTCCTTAAATAGTTAGATCGTTAGGTAAATCCAGGGGCCTATCAAACCTAATAAAAAGTGAAGCTATTGTTCACTTTTCCTTGTAAAAATTTTGCAGCTATTGCACCGCGACTTAAACAAATTTGTTCGGAGTTCTTGTATAATTTTTGGCGAACATTATGAAATATGTATTTTTAGATAGATTTTAATGCACGGTTTCGAAATATATCAGACTGATAAGTCAATTCTCTTTAGGAGAAAACTAGCCAATAGTCTTCATCACATCTATGCAAAAACGTGTGGAAAAATAAAATGACGAGAGGCCCCTGTAACGATCATTATTATTTTTTCTTTAATTCCTTTAATCGTTCGATAAATCTTTTCATATATTCCTTCGTTCTGATAATACTGGAAACTGATGATTCCGTAAAAGGATCACAAATTTATTATTTCATATTGTTATTAAATAGTAACAGCTTTCTGCAGGTTTTTAAAGGATTTCATTCGGTTATAGAGCTGTTACAGTACGCTTTGAAAGGCACATGAGACTATACTTCCACAATTTTTTTAACAGGGTTAAAATTTTTAGTTCCCGTTTATTAAAGGTTATAATAAGAAAATTATTTACTCATTTCCCTGATTACAATATGCAATTTGCTATTAAAATATGGCATTGAATAAATGAGCAGTAAAAAGTTAAAATTGATCAGTAACAAAAAATTTTGAAACAGTGATATTATCGTCAAAATTTTGGTAAAGGGAAAATAAAGGGTTTTTTCACTCTATATGGAACTATTTTAAATGTTAAATATATAAAATAGACCCATTTTTGTAAAGATTTAAGTTTTTTACTGACCATAATCAGATATTTTACTGCTCATTTTTAATTTTTTACTGCCCATTTTGAATTTTTTACTGCTCATTTGTTTTTTGCCTTAAAATATAAGCGATATTGTTAAAAACAAAGAATTTAAGAAAATCATGGTTCTTTAGTGTCATACTAAAAGTTTTTTACAACACGATATAGATAAGCAAATGTTTCTTGGGGACAGTGTCGGGTTCGTCGCTTAACAGCGTTGATGTCTTTCGTGTCAGTATGGGGAAAACATCAATTTTAACACAAATACTGCCAATTTGGCACCCATGGAGGCAATTTTCATAGAGATTGAGGACAAATTGTGTCTATTTTAGTCCCTCCTAATCCTCTTTTGAACCAGCATGACTCCACATACTGAAAAAAAAATCGACAGTAAAATTGGATGAAACGGCTTTAGGAGATTTGAGGTGAGATGTGTTGCTTGTTCTGGCAGCAAAAGAAAAGAAGCACAATCTCGACAGAATGTTGATTTGTAAACAGTAGCAATTGAATGCGAAATCAACAATCAATGGTGGCAATTGTTATGACTAATTCATCAGGCTTTTCTCATCGGCAGCAATTTGTTTTGTGGATGGAAAGAAGAGTGCCAACATCTCAAAGAGGGGTCTTTTCACCGAAAATTTTTTCACGATTTCAGCATTATTCAAATTATTCATTATTCAAACGGCACTTTCATCAAACACAAGAACTCTTGCAGACCCAAGTTCCTGGCCTAAGAGGTGAAACCGGCTCAAGTGGGTGAAAATTCGTCAAGAGGAAAAAAAATGGGAGTAATTTGCGTTTGAAAGAAATTGCTCTCGACCTAATGTTTACTTTTATGATCAAATTCCTGGTTGGAAAAAAAGGCTGAATGATGTATTGTTGTGTGAATTAATAAGTTTGTTATTTTATCTTAATTGTTTAACATCCATTTGGCTGCTGGTTAAAGAAAAAAAATTGTCCATAAATGGGGGGGAAGAAGCACTCAAGAGCCCTCGAGATGTTGGATATTCAAATAGAATGGACAAAAGTAAGTCGAGCGAAAAAAATGGGAATTTGCTTCTTGGCTTTCTCAAGAAATTTGATGAAGCTCCCTAGAAAATATCTCTACGGTATGATTTTTTTGGTTTGATTGAGATCTTTTCTCTACCTTTGATCCCAGTTGGAGAAGATGTTAGTAAAAAAAAAGAAGAACCCAGAAAGCTGATTAATTGTGAGCAAAAGCGAATAAATACTAGAAGTGAATGGGAAGGTGGCCAAAGATGGTGAGAAAATGCTATAAAGAAAATGTACTCCACATTGAAATTGAATAAAACCACATTGAGCACAAGAACTGCCTCTTTGGGATGAGCTTTAAGAAATATCGATGCATCTCCTTCAACAATGAACGCGCTCTTGTGGCTGTTTTTTTTTTCCTGGGCACAGTGTTAATGGTTTTGTTTAGTGTCGGCGCACCAAAAACACAAATATTTACCAATATCTATTTGTCCTTCCCTATTCCGATGCCATCGCAATCTCAGGTGAAGAGACATATTGGCAAAGAGAAGGGTATTGAGTGAGAAACCACGATGAATCTTCATCTTTTGCACCACACAAAAGCAATAAGGTATGAAATGCGGAAGATATTTTAATGGAGTTTTACGTGCCGTACACACTTTCCATGCGATCATCATCTTAACCATTCGACTCTTGTGGCTTTTTCAATTAAAATCACTAAAAGCCCCCTTATTCGATATCTCTCCCAAAGCCCATATACTCCCTCTTTTCTCTATCCCCATAAAATACAAACACATGGGATGAGAAGATTCTTAGATCTGTGGCTTCGAGATTCTCCCATCCAGATATTTGGTTGCGATTTTTGCTTGTTCTTTGGAAAATTTCCCAGCATTCAACCGCAGAACTTTCGCTTGACCGTAATTTGTCTAAGAAAATTATACTAAATATTGAGGCTTGAGGTTCATGCCTGTTCTACACTAAAACGGTCTTCAGACTATTGGATTAACCCCATTATTTACCCCTACTACTTCAGACCTAGGGGAAACTGGGGCACTAGTAAGATTTTGCCATGGGTCAGTCCTCCATTTCGGATTACCGATGCACCCAGGCCACAATTGGGTCCCATATGTTACCCGGGAGGCAGTAGTGAACATGGAATAGTTGTAAACACTGCGATATTTTAAATTAATTATTAGACCTCAGAGGACCATAGACATCCTTGTGCACTGAAAAAATGATCGACACGAGTCCAAGTATTGTAGATATTATAAGTCAGTGCACTGAGTGAGAGAAATCCAAAAAAATTAAAATAACATTCCGGAAATGTTAATTTTACCCTGCAGTATTGATCCAAAATCGGTGTAAATATTACCCTTTTTAGGTGTATTAGGAGTTAATGGTACCCTTTTTCATGTTGATTTTACCCTTAGAAAGGTGTAAAATTAACATTAAAAAATGTTGATATATTTTTACACCTAAAAAGTGTTAAAGTTATGTGGAAAAAAAGTTAATCGCACCCTCTTTTTTTCTCAGTGTATTTACTACTACCCCATATTTGCTACTGCCTTAGTTTTTCTTAAATTTTACCCATATGGGTTTAATTTATTAGATCCGTTCAGGGACAGAGGCAGCAAAAATCGCAAAAGCCAAAATCCCGAAAGCCTAAATCCCAAACTCTAAAATCCCAAAAAGGTCAAAATCCCTAATAATACCGAATGCATATCTAGAAATCTCCTTGGGGGAAGATCTAGTTCCTTCATGGAATGTTGTGCCAGTATTATTATTATTATTATTATTGAAGCGACAAGAACAAGAGGATGCCCCCCGGAAGAAAATAGTGAACAATGTCCTTAAACTGTTTAATCGAGAGGAAGTTCATAGAGATACCCGGTCCCTCAAAAGAACGTTACTTACGTTACTTACGGTGTTATCACACTAGGATTTTTTACGTTTTAATTTTAAATTGAATTGAGCATTAATATTTCTAGAATTGCTTGAAATTTCTCACAGCCAGGACACATTTTGCAAGAAATTTGCTCAATTTTAAATAATTCCCCAAGATTTTTGATTATTAGTGACTCTGTAACATATGTGACAGTACTAAAAATGTGTTATAGTCACTTAACTGTTATGGTAAAGGGTCCCCAAAGACAGAAGGAAGGGTTGTAATCAAGGGCACTCATGAAGAGACTCTCAAATAGTCTTGTTTTGAAAATCTGTATGAAGTTACAAAAATTTCCTTCGAATGGCTTTGTAGGAACTTAGCAAATTACTCCTGATACTAAAGCTTCATTCCCGTACAAGTTTGTCACTAAATCACTGTACTTATCTTATTTTTTGGCCACAAATAATATTAATTACGAGTAAATAAATTTAACAAAAACAATGTTCTTCAAAAGACTACTTGCTTAACTGCAATAAAATTGAAATTAATGAGCAATTTTAATTTGCTAAATTCAAATTATTTTGAGCAACCACATTTATGCTATATTACAATGTTTAAACGCGTTTTAGTAAACCAAGTCTAAGTTTATAATTAATAAATAAATGAAAATCTATCAATTCAAATGATTTTTAATGCAAAATAACGCAAAGGAACAATTCATCTGAAAATTAATTTGAATTTACAAATTGAAAAAATCCAAGTGTGATAGCACGGTTAGGAAGTAAGAAATATCACTAACCCAGAATATCTAATTAAATCTGTATTGCTTGCATAAAATGTTTTAAAGGAAAATGACAAAAACTTTAAAGTGGCGTGCTTAAAATTTTGTTTAAATATATACAAATACATGCTATATATCGTAAAAAAAAAATATAATGTAGAATTCAGACAGACTCACAAAAATTACTTTTTTTTCACAAACATTAATGTTTAATAGGTTTAATATATTTAAATAAACTAAAAGCTATGATTTCATCCTAAAATTGAAACTTTCAAATACTTATATCTACATAATTTATATTTGTCCCGAAAACGATTTCTTTTATTTACTGATTTATTAATACTCCGACAAAAGAGAAAAAACGTAATTTCTCGAATATCCTTTTTTGTTAGACGTTTCTGAGTTTTTTGTGGTAGTTTTTAAAATGAATGTTATCTAAACACTTTAAAATTATGCAAGAAAAAGAAGCTCGTGTAGAGATTTGTTTAATGCTAATTTTATATCAAAGAATTCAGTTCACATATTTCACGAAATAGACAAATAAATTCATAAGACTTTTTTTTAATTCAAATTGCTGATTCGATATAACAGATGCAGAGCTCTAGCCGTAAATTTAGTTTAAGCGGAACAAAAAAAAAATAGAAAGAACATAAAGTAAAATTAATAAGTAAAGAAATTAAATTGATTTTTTTAAAATTATATTCTTCTTAAAACAAACACTTTCTGATTTCCCCGCTCGGAAATCATAATTCTATGGCTTCAATCATGCACCTTTAATACCAAATTAATAATTATGCGATTATGTAAGATTTTTTAAAGGTGTGCTATGTTAAGTAATTTAATAAGTATCTCGAGTTTCTTAAACTTAGTAGGGGAAAGTACTCTCCCTTCGAACGTTCATGCCTTCGAATAATGTGAATTTTCTTTTAGTTTTCTTAAATTAAATATTAGTACTATTAAATATTAGTTGGCTTATTATCAATTGTTGATAATTCCATGATAATTTAGTGTAAATCTCTTCCGAAAACCAAAAGAAATTCACATTATTCGAAGGCATGAACGTTCGAAGGGACAGCACTTTCCCCTGCGGAAAAATCATATTTAGGATATTGATGTATTTTGAAATATTCAGTTTTTTTTTAATAAAATCGATATATTAGAATTCTTGTTCAAGACGAAAATTAAAAAAAAAAATGATTTTATAACAATCAAGAAAAGCAATAGGTAATAAAAGTATTATTTCAAAAATCGAGAAATAATTCTAAGCAGAAAGTTAAAAAAAAAACCGAACAATTTTTTTATAATTTGATGAAGAAAAAACACCAGTTCGCTTTTTATTTTTTTTAAATTAATTACTCTTTTTAAATGTTTTAATAAGCAATGTGATTTATTTGTTTTTTAATAAAAGATTAGTAAAATTAGTTTGTTTTACTCAATACAAATTAGAGGTATTTCCCTTGGTATAACCTAGTCTTTGAAATTCCTAGTATTTAGACTTAAAAACTTAAAAATTATAGTTGTAAATTTATTATCAATCATGTTGGAGAATTAGCAAGGTAAATTTTCTTAAAGGAAATAAAAAGAATGCAAATTATCACACAAATTGGAATTAGAAAGCATATTCCATTAAGTTAGATAAGATTACAGTGGGGACTAGCTTCTTATAAGGGCTTCAGACGTAAGGCTTAGTCATATGGCTTAACTGCTATAATTTCTTATCAGTTGAGAGTTTTTGAATAAATTTAACTTAGGATTCGATTATTAAGGCCAAATTATCTATAGATTCTGAAAAACCAAAAAAAAAATATTGTTATTTAGGATCTTGATACCTTCGGAAACTGGGCTAAACCTCTAATCTGAAGATTTGATTTAGGATACCGCTACATCCAGACCTCATTTTAGGCCCATTATTTTATGGCACAATTAAAATAAAAAATCTAATTAAGGGAAAGAGAGGCAAAAGATAATTCACCTCAGCGCATTTTACAAACAGGCTGGATTAAAATTTTAGAGACGAGCTGCTTTTCACTCCATTGGAAAATGAAGTCAAAACGAAGTGAAATCCAACAGTGTTACATTCTGCATTTTTTCCCTGTACTGATAAGATAGAACAGTTTTGATTAAAAAAAATAAAGAAAGAAAGAAAACGATACAAATTCTGATCGGATCATTCGCAAGTAACTTCTTAAAGAAATGGATAGGGTAAGGCTTTCAGACTTTGCATACGATTTTATTTTTTCCCATAGGGTAATATAGGAATGTTTCGCACGCAAGTGAACCTTCAAACGATGTGATTTTTCTCTTTGGTTGCAAAGAGCTAGTGATTTATTTCTTAGCCGTAAGATAGATAAATTATTAACCTCATCAGGTAAACCAAAACCGTAAACCAGCTCTTTGCAAAAAAAGATAAATTTCGCATTGTTTGAAGGTTGACTGTGTGCGAACCATGTCTATTCTCCTTTTTTTACTGAATCTAACCTAATGGCAATAGCCAGTCTTATATCACACATTTCCTGAAAAAATAGGTCAGCTTTATTAAAAGAACATGGAAGAAATATGAAATGTTCGAAGCTAGATTGTGTGCGAAGTCTGAAATCCTTCCCCTATATCAAAATATCTGTGAACTTTTTTAAACTGGTAGAAGAAGGGTAATTAAATCTTCAGGCTATTAATCTTCAGTGGTCTTACTTTTATTTTATTAATTTCTTTGATAACGAGGAAGCCTTTAGTCTGAATTCCATGTAGCTTAAGGAGATGACCTCCTTCCGGGTGCATCAGGAATGCTGATCTTTTCAGAGACCAGGCGGGTATTTTTTCCGCCTTTCAGCCACTGAAGAAGGCGCACTATCGTGCCGAAAGCTTTGGAGAAAAAACATTTTTGTTTGGTCTCTGAAAGGATCAGCTCCTGACACACCCGGAAGGAAGGTCACCCCCTATTGCTTTATTACCTATTTACGTATTGCACTAAACAAAATCATTTACTAATCAAATTATTGGTTTTATCCGTGCGAATTTTCAACCGTTAATCATTTGAACGACTTAATGGCTGCTAATTACGATCCATATTGTGTAATGAATTTCCTTGGTATTTTGTAAATTACCCTATTTTTCAAAATCAAGATTCAGAGACTTCAGAGAAGAATATTATCAATATGATTTCGTAAAATCAAAAGAATTTCCTTATACTTTTTCATTGGGACAGTGGACCTTATTGTTGCAGAAGACGGAATTTCAAACATTAAAAATTCTTTTAGATCCCATTTGACAAATTTCTTTTGAATCACAAGACAAAGTCCAAATCCCCTTCACGGGACAATTGATCTCATTCCAGCGTCCAGTTTTTAGCTGATCGCAAAACATGAGATCATGCATAGACTACGCAATGTCTCACCTCGTCCCATTGAAATAAATAATTTTGATTTTTAACGATCACGACGACACTCTTGTGTTGTTTTTCACCAACTCACATGGTCCAAATGAGGTGTGTTTTTTGGGTGCTTAAGAAGGTATATAAAAAAGAGCCAAGAGTGGTTTATTTGAATATGAATAGAGAAGTCACTCTGTTGTTATTGTACAACTCTGGGGAATTTTTTGAGGCATCTCTCGCGATACATTTGCTCTTTTTTTCTTGTTCAAAAATATATTTAAAAAAAAAAGTTCATTTTAATCAATATCAAAAGACAGATCTTCCGTATGGCTCTCTCTGGGCATCCACTTTGATGTTTTGTTGAACAACCCATTGATATATTTGACAACTTAATGTGACCAGTAATCATCTAAATGGACCCTGGAGCGGAATCCGCTGCGTCTTGGAGATACTGTGGCACCAGCAAAGTCAATCAGTATATCGCGTTAATGTGCTGATAAGGTGGCTTTTTTGCGCCTTGTCCGGGTGAAAATTCCCAAGCGGAAGAAACAAGATTGGGTGAGAGTTATTGAAGAAGTTCTTTTTTTTCTTGGACCCTACGAGGCACTTTATAACGTATGCAATTTTCATTGTAACCTCTGACATGGATCGTTGACTCTTTGAGTGTCTCTCTACGATATTTTAATGGTGTATCCATGTGCTTTATGAGAAAATTGAAGAAGAGTTGAGCCCAGAAAAAAAAGGCCTTCGATGGCTCATTTATAAAAGGTTTTAGAGGTGAGACTCTTGGGTTATATGAGAAAAGACACACAACCCTTCCTCACCAGCCTAAGATAGGCCATGAGTGTAGGCAATAAATCACTCAAAGTGATTCGATTTGCCTCAACAAAGTCTCTTCTTCTTGAAGGGGAAATCAGCCTCACCTCGATCGCATAGTCATATCGTGAAAATCACACCAGCCATAAGTTGAGAAAATAGTGAGACAGGGAGATATTGCCTGGTTAGTATTCATATGAGGCCCCCTTTTGGCATTGCCCTCTTCGTGCAAAAATCCTCACTCTCTCACCAGAGGCTCAAAGAAATTAATTAACACGCGGAAAAGGTGATTGACAAGATAATCCGCTGATCAATGGAATGGGCTAAGTTTAGGCGATAATTAGATGATGAGCTATGGTGGTAACGGTCTTTCATCTTCAATCTCATACCTTAATCCAATTACAATTGCCTAGATCGCCCTCCCAAAAATCTCGCCCAAACTATCGATTTTTATTCCCAATCCCACGCTCTCCACCAAGAACTTTCATGTACGCATGGTGATTTTTTAGCACGAAACCCGCATCATCCCATCACAATCATCATCATCATCGGCAAACGCACCAAATGGCATCACTTTGGGATCATCTGCACGTTTTCTCAAAAAAGGCACACTTATAAAGTTGTCGAACACTCAAAATCTCGGCAGATCATCGATTTGGGAATACCACATGGTGATTGAAGAAGTTCCTCCAGCAAAACTGTAACTCACTGGGAGACTTTGCCCTGAAAATCTTCTCATTGAAATTTTTAGTGGATATTGAAGAGACCTCCACCCACTGTGACAATCGGATGTTAAAAGTTTTTTTTTGTGCGTCCCAAAAGCTGCTCCAAGATAGACATTTCAGCAATTCGGATGGAACTTCATGAACAACATCAGGAGCTCACTTGAGAACTCTCAACAATTTGCCGTTCTTGTTATGCTACTGCACAAGCACAATGTCATTACGCATTTTCCGATTTCCTAACCATTTTTCAACCAGAAGGATAGTTGTAAAACAAATTCCACGCATCTTTCGACCCTGCATTTGAGTATACTTAAGTTCACTCAATAGATTCATTCTTCGGAAGCTACACAAATCAACGGCCACATGAGGTGTACTCGGAGAAATTCTGACTAAATTGATAAGCCTAGAATACGAGACTTGGTAATAACACATAAAATATTGGATGATTGCACAAATTAACGCTCACCCTATACTTCTAAGTTAGTTTAAGCATTATAATCGTTTTTACCAGAAAAGCTATGCAAACCATTATCGTGAGAAGGCATCGACCTCGAGGCAGACCTAGAACAAAGTGGCTGAATCAAATTCAGGATATTGCCTTAGAGTGCTTGGGATTGACCGTGAATACCTTGCTGAAGTGACGGAGGATCGACAAGAGTGGACTACTAGCCTATTTGTCCTAAGCCCGCGACTGCAATAGGAATAAGCGGTTGAAAATGATGATGATAATGATGATAAATACAGTTCGTTAATCTACATCCCTAGCCTCAGGTATCGAGGGTAATAAAGCAGCTGGTCATATTGCAAATGTGTCCATTTAATGACTTGAAAACCATAGCAAAATACGAATTTAAAATAAATGGAATTAAGACTGTCTTTCAACAGTTCCTGGCCTACAAACGGGAGCCTGTAGTAAGTTTGCTATGGGTCTCACAGCAGAACATACTCGGGCACCCTTCATCGCTTTTCTCCGGGAGTGAGACCCCATTGCCCATTCCAAAAGAGCCACGAATCTGGCATCCTCTTCGCTTCACTGGTGAAGGCCGACTGAGGAACCGATTCGATTACGCCTTCGGAATAACTCGTCGAGCACTCAAAATCCCATCTAGCGAAACTAAAGCGATATAGTGACTTGAAGTTAGCCGCCGTTATAGCACCCCTCAGAGTTACCACCCCAGCTGAACAGTAATTGGTACCGTTGGCTTAGAAGAGTGTTCGTCAGGACGGGCTTTCTCCCTCCAACTCCTCAAGGCTCAACAGCCTTACTACAAGACTTTAACAAACTTTGGATAATTGAATAATAGAGGAAAGCTTTCAGGCTTCGCACATTCCGGCTTCGAACACTCTATATTTTAATTTTAATAATATTTAATAAATTTTAAATTTTAATTTAATTTAATAATATTTTAATAGCTAGTCTTTTATCAGAAATTTCCTATATCAGAAAGGATTCGAACCCGGGACACTTGCATCATAGAGCGAGTGCTCTACCACTTGACCCATTGAGTGCCATCTTAAAAAATATTTAATAGATTTTAAATTACAATTTAATTTAATTATATTTTAATAGCTAGTCTTATATCAGAAATTTCCTAAAAATATTAGGTCATATTCATTAAAGGAATATTGAAAAAATATAAAGTATTCAAAGTCAGAATGTGAGCGAAACCTGAAAGCCTTGCCATATACATTTTCCTGGTCTTCATTTATTAGTCAATAGAAAAAAATTAAAACTATCCTTACAAGAATCAAAATAGAACATTCCAGAACTACACAGGGCTACATTATGGAAAAAGGACCATTACCTTCAGTTTGTTATACTTGTAATCCCTCACTGACTAGGGATCATTTAAAAGTAACTTTATCAAATAATGATGAAAGAGTTAAGATTTTATTAAATTTTATAAAGACGAGTATGGGGAAGTGGGGCACATTTGAAATGGGGTATCTCTGAAATCGTGCTTTTCCCTCCTATTTTTAAATGGAACTGAACTTTGCTAATTCAGCTCGACAAACCAATTTTATTGGTCATAAAAATTACATCATGGTAAGCTTGAATTTTCTTTAAGAATATGATAAAAAAAAGCCCAATTTCAAAGCTGTCCCAATTCGAAGGTTACCTACTACCCCCTAATTTGAAAAACGTTTTGTAATTGTAATTGAAGCTGGAAGCCAATTAAAGCGTACCGTCGCGTCATATGGAGATAAATAAGTCAGTAAATAAGAAAATAAATCTAAATAAATTATATCTGTCTATAGCTATCTGTCTATCTATCTATCTATCTAACTATCTATGTAGGTCGATCATGAGTACCGTAAGTGAAGGTGCCAGATTTTTACCGATCCAATCTGCCATGTCTGATAATTATTATGATCATTAATGAAGGCATTTCATTAATATGAAATAAATGAGAAATAAGAAAATATGCAAAATATTTGTTTATTTTTTTTCAAAATTTGTTAATTTTAATAATAACATGAAAACTTAATTTTTCTTAAGTCTTTATCCAATTTGATCAAACTATTCATCATATGGATTCTTTATTGTAAAAGATATTCTAATATTGTAAAAAAGCCCACCGTTGAATTTGAATATCTCGTTGACGTTCATTATTTTTGATTATGTTATTCAATATTCATTGAGAAAATGAGTTAAAACCATCTTCTGGACTTTTACCAGCCATGTTCGATACTGTCCGCATTTACCGTAAAACTGATGTTCTCTGAAAATCAAATTTACAAATTCTTTATTTTCGCAATAAAATATTTTAATTAGTGAAGAGGATAAAAAAGATTTTGCTACAAATTGACTTGGCATGGAAGTGCCAGAAGAAATCTCAACAGATGGCGTTATCAACTGTTCACAAAAATGGCTTTTATGCGAAATATTTTAACCAAATTGAATAAAAATTCCTGATAATTTTCTGAGCTCCGTTTTTTTTTTATGAGGAGTTGAATATTTTCGAACAAATTTGTAAATAAATTTCTCCATGAAAATGGTTCATAAAGCTTTAGAAACAGTTATTGAGAACTGAAAGGAAAAACTTGGACAGTTTCCCGATTTTTCTTTTTTCATTCTCCTATAAATTGTTGTCGCCCCCATCAGGTCTACAAACTTAAAGAAAAAAAATTAGAATTTTTAATACAGTTGGAAAAAGGAACGTGATTTTCCCTGTGAATTCGATATAAGATAGTCTAGAAAAACTATTAGAAACAGTTTTCAAAACACCAAAATTTGTTGTTTTCCGAATTTTGTAAACCTGACGACGAAGACAATAATCCTCGAAACGTTGTAGAATAATAGGACAGACAGAAACTAAAAACGTTTAAGTTTTTCCGTCCACTGTCAATTATATCTCATCATGCCGAAAGTCTTTCAAAACAAATTGAGAACAGTTACCAGCGCCACTCCCGGAAAAAACGACTGACCTCTCGTGGAGAAAAAAGTGACAAGTGTAAGATAATACTCAGCAATTTACTTATGAAATATATTAGAAATATTTAAAATACTGTGTGAAAGTTTACATTAATTAAAATATTAACGAAAATAATCATATTAATACTAAATACTTTTTATTTTAATTTTTAAATCAGCAGTCATAGGGTTAAAGGAGCACCTGTTCGGCAGGGAACACCTATTGGCAATTTAGTCAAAATATTGAAATTTAATTTTTGTATCTAATAAAATGCAAATTATATGGTGTCTTTTATTTAATTTTTCCTTTTCTATAACGGCAGATTTTGAAATTTCGTATCCCAAATGGTACAAAATAGGGTGCCAATAGGTCACGAAACGATTTCTTAAAGTACTGACAGGTATTTCCTCGACCCTACATTTTTTTTAATTTAAAAAAATTCAGTTTTATTTTTTATTAATTTATAAATTTTGATAGTTGTACAGGTATCATTTCTTCGGGACCTCACCCAGATTTAACAAAAGTAACCAAAAAAATTAAATTTTTATTAAAAAAAATCTTTCTGCAAGTGAATTTTGATGGTGATTAAGTAACATGTTGATGGTACCCAAAAACCAAGCCCAGAAATTAATTTTTTTTTCGAGTGCATCCACTCACTGTTCTGCATTGCTTAAACAATGAAATTAATCACAGATTGCACCATATTGTCGGTGCTGGAGGAACTTATCTTGGGCATTATATTGTTGCCGTTTCTCCATACATTGAAGGCAGTACAGTGCCTTTTTATTAATTGCTCTTCGCTTCCAGATGACATTCCACACGAGATACTATTAACCGTCGCCGCTCAACAATCAATGATCACTTAGGAACGACAAATCGATCGTATCCCATATAAAATGCATCATTGGGTAAGTAAATAAATGAGTTGCAGGAAGATGTTGGGTGAATTGAAATAAATGAAATACAAGAATAAAAAAAAAGAATTTGTGGAGAAACGAGTGGAGAGAAAGAATTGAAGAAGACATGGAAGAGATCACATCGATTCCCGTCCTCAAAAGATGTTTTATGATAATAGAGACACCGATAAGAGACGAGGAGGCTACAAAGGACAGCACCAGACACAAATTTACATTTATCGTGATGATATTTCTCTGGGATTTTTGTTTATAGAAGGGGGTTCTTGGTGTTCTGTGGCAAATATGGTGAAAAGGGAGGCCTAATTTCAATATAGCATTGCATGATCAGTGATCTTGAGGATGTGAGATCACTTGGAAATTATCCTTGGAAGAAGTTAAAATGGGGATTTTTAGTGATCGAGCAATGGCAGAAGATCATTTGATTGCGATCGTAGCCAGTTTGACTGGGTATTGGGTGCGATCGATTGGTGATCGACGATGTGGAAAATTGAATTTAAACACCTGAGCATTTGACTGAGGCTCAATTTTCTCCAGTTTTGCCAAAGAGTGGAAAACCACGCCTCAAATAGCGGTTCTCTAGCCAATCAAATGATGCTGTAGTTGAGACGATCACCTGCGATCTCGTAACTCCCGTGATCACTTCGATAGCTCACACTAACACACGCAATTGAGCCAATTAATTTTTATACCCAGCGCGGGTGGAAACTACACCTGAGCGAATGTTCTAAATCCACAATTCCTTTTTATCAAACCACCAGTGATCATAGGGATCAGTCATTACGATCACCGATCATTCAGCAAGAGCGTGACAATTGATCCCATTTATGGATAGTGGTGTGAAAGCTCTCAAGTCAAGAGATCTCTTGATGATCACTTGACAGCAATTCACCAAGCTAATTAATAAACGCGACGATTTATTGCGATCATTCGATCGCGATCGCTCTGTGGAAATACTCATGAGATTTCCATGGCACTTTTCCAAGCTTCTGCATAATTGAAAGCACAATCAATTGGAATGCTTCTGCAATCTTCCAAGATGAAGAAATATCACTCGTGTCACTCGATCATGTTGATATTTTTTTCCCCTCAGGTCGCCAATATGGCAAATTAAACACAATGATGGAGTGTTTGTGACACTAAAGACACTATTTGTAAATAAAATATGTACATGAGTGTCTCACTGAATTTTTTTTCATGCTGTAACTTCTCAACCACATCTCATCGGAAAAGTCACATTGGTGGGAAAAATGACAGCAAAAATGTGGTTATTTTTGCACAAGATCACTAACAGAGTTGGGGAAAAAAAAATAATCGCAAATAACCACACCCTCAAGTGCAATATTTATCGCAATATTATTGCATCTCTGTGGGGATTCGTGGGGAGGGAAGTCCAGTGAGAGAAATACTTTAGTGCAGACCAACACTATAGGTCCAAAATGACAAGATTCATCTGCATTTAACAATCATTGGCATTCTTACGGTCAATTTGCATTAAATAATAAATATATTTTGTTTGCGGCCTGAATTTCTCCCTCATTTTTCACGCCTCGCAACATTTTCTGGCGCCAATTTCTTCTTTGACAAAATATCAATCCATGATCTTTTGCCACGCATTATTGCTTTATTTTAAGTACCAATCACCACGACAAATTGCACTATGAACAAGGTTATTCATTGCACTACACTGAAAAGATAATGGTAGAGGAGCGTGGGGCAATTTCGCAAAGACACATTGTAAGACAGCTTTTAATAGAGAAATTGATTTAATTGGCGTTAGAGGATCGCGAGATACCATAACATTCAATGCAGATCAATAATACTAAGCAAGATTCTAAGTTAAAACCATGTTCCCAAAAAAGTGCCTATCACCAAATAAAGAAGTTAACCCAGAGGCAGGGGTATGACGTTTCCTATGTTTCCCATGTTTCTAGCGTGCCAAAAAAACTTTTGAGTTTATTAGCTGTTTTCGGTCATTGTAGAACGAATTAGCAAATAATACAAATACAAAATAAAAGCCAATTTAATATAGAATGGGCAACCGAAAACCCCAAATTGGCAACCTACGTAGTTTTGGAGATATCTCATAAAATGTGTAAGAAAACGGGAAAAAAATACACTAAAACTGGTTGCATTTTTAGAGCTAATGTCAGCCCTCTGCCCATAGGACTAAACGCCAGGTCCAAGTATCGCTTTGTTCTAAGAATTTCTTTTTAATTTGGCGCAGAATCACATTGACAGTAAAAAATAAGTACAGAAATGAATAAATACATATAATAAATTTTATAAAATCAAAAAGTTTAAGGGTAGAATCACATTGACAGTAAAATGCTCACCGTCTCCATGAAGGCCTCAACAGTATTTCGTTAATTTACACATTTTCATTACAATTCTTATGCAAATACTCAATTACCGTATTACCTTATCTCATACTCGGTGGCACTATGTAAAAATAAAATAAGAAAATTGAAGAAATAAAACGAAAACACGATAAACGGTGAGAAAAAACTGTACGATTAATTTCTTTTACAGTTTTTTACTAACCGTTTATCACATTTTTGTTTTATTTCTTCAACTTTTTTACATTATTTTCACCTAGTGCTATTGAGTATGAGATGAGGTAAGGTCATTGAGAATTTGTATAAGAATTGTAATGAAAATGCGTAAATTAACGAGATGCGGTTGAGGCTTTGACGGAGACGGTGAGCATTTTACTGTCAATGTGATTCTACCCTTAAACTTTTTGATTTTATAAAATTTATTATAATTATTTTATTATTTATTTATTTCTCAAACAAATATGGTTTGCCCTTTTTATAGTGGTTTGGTAAAAGAATAAAAAAGAAAAAAACTGGTATTCAAATTAAGGTAAATGATTAAGTCTATTCCTTTTGTTAAAAGTATTACTAATAAATTGAATTTAAATAATCGTGAATTTTGTTTAATTTAACTTTTAGTTATTTTTGAATCTCATATTCTTCAGGTGAGGCAAATATCGAAAATATTGACAAAGAATATGAGAACGGAAACTACAGACTATTAAAATTGTAATAAAGAATCAAAGGTCATTCTTGTGTTTCAATATTAATAATAATATGCAATTTAATCAAAGGGGTAAACTCATAAGCAATCAGAGTGGCTCGAATTCCTGGTTTCTTGAGATTCTCTGATTTTACCGTATGTTCCCTGAAAAATATATAAATCCCCCATGTACCTTGATAAATAACTATATAGATTCCTTATTTCCCTAAAAAATGTATGAGTTTCTAGGGATCCCTGAAAATTATTTATGTTCCCCGGGTTCCTTGAAAAGTTATATAGGGTCTCGGGCTCCCTAAAAATGTATTAAGCCCCAGGGATCCTTCTAAAATATTCAGATTCCTCGGTTTCTATGTAAAAGTATATAGGCTACCCGATTCCCTGAAAATGTATAAGTTCCCAGATATCCTTGAAAAAAAATTAGGCTTCCTGAGTTCTATGAAAAGTATACAGGTTCCTGGATTTTCTAAAAATTTATGAGGTCCCAGAGATCCTTGAAAAATATTCAGTTTTCTTGGGTTTTATAAAAAAGGATATAGGTTCCCAGATTCTTTAAAAATGTGTGAGGTCCCAGGGATCCTTGAAAAATATTTAGGTTTCCAGAGTTTCATGAAAAAGTATATAGGTTTTTGGATTCCCTAAAAATGTATGAAGCCCCAGGGATCCTTGTAAAACATTTAGGTTGTCTGGGTTCTATGACAAATATATAGGTTCCCAAGTTCCTTAAAAATGTGTGAGATCCCAGGGATCCTTGAAAAATATTTAGAATTCCATGGCTCCGTGAAAAGGCATATAGGTTCCCGGCTTCCCCTAAAAATACAAATTTCCAATGTTTCCTGAAAAATATTTAGGTTCCCAGGAATCCATGAAAAAGTTTATAGTCTGCCTCAGGTTCCCTGATGAAAAAATTTTTAGGTTCCCGTGGTCCCAGGAAAAAAATATGTGGGTCACGCCTCGGGTTACCTGATGAAAAAATATATAGATTTCTGGGTTCCATAAAAATGTATGAGTTCCCTGGGACCATTGAAAAATATATAAGTTTCCCTGGTTCCATGAAAAGATATGGGCCTCCGGTTTCCTTGGTCCCCTGGTTCCATGAGAAATTTAAAAGTTATGAGTGTTCCCTGAAGAATAAATAAGTTCCGCGGAGTACATAAAAAATACATAAGTTCTCCAGGTTCCCTGATTACAAAATAAATGGGTTATGAATTTCCTAAATATTGTATGTGTTCCCAGGGAACCTTAAAAAACATTTAAGTTTCCCGACTTCCATGAAAAATATATAGGTTCCAGGGGTCCTTAAAAATGTATGAGCTCCCAAGGTTCCCTGAAAAGTATTTATATTCTTTAGATTCCATGAAAAAAGTATTTAGGCTCTCCGGTTTCCTTAAAAAATATATAAGTTTCCAGAGCTCCTCAAAAAAAATTAGGTTCCCTGGGTTTCAAGGTTTCAAGAAAAAATATATGGGCCCTCCATGTTCCTTGATAAATTTACAAGTTCCGGGGTTCCCTGATGAAAAAAAATGTGGGTTCCTAGGTTCTCAAAAAATGTATGAGTTCTCGTCTCGAGTTCCATGGAAAATGTACAAGTTCCCAGAAAATATATAAATTCCCTAGGTTCCTTTGAAAGCATATGTATTCACGAGATATGTATTCCTCATGGGTTTCCTGTAAGGGAATTCTGTAACTGTATGACAATGTCATATGACAAATTTTACACATTTCATGTCGTGAATTAGGATAAATTAATTCAAATTCAGATTCACATCACTTACTGAGAGCTTCATAGAGCTCCATGGAATGCCCATTCGGTGCTCACTGGCCTTTTACGTTATCCTACTCTTGAATTTACTACGAAATGAATTTCCCCTACTGATCAGATTGGCTTGAGTTTACCGAAATGAGTTACCCCCTGATCCAATTTGACTAAACTGTCCGTAATCATTTGAAGCATATCCGGCTGGAGAGTGGTGCCCTTAGAAAGGAGATATTTCATATTTCAGTATTATAATCTTAATCAGTGAACCTAATGAACCAAACTTCGGTGTATAAAATGTTTGTTTTAGAGAGTTTTTGAATAACCCTGTTAATATTCACAGAATTTAATGAATTCATATGGCCTGCGCCAAAATTGGGTGAACACTGTTAAATTGTCATCATGCGCGAAAACAATAAATTTGCCCAGGGATGGGACACATTGAGGTAATCGATAATGGTGTTATCTGAATGGCAAGATAATTATTTTTGATTTGCTTCACACACTTCTTTTCTCACCCAAAGAAGCCACCAAGCAGCAATATATTCTGTAACCACGATCAATTGATCGTGTCTCTGTTGTTTTCCAGGACTACCATGAGAAGAGCTACTGTTTAAACGGCACAACTTGTCTTTTACCATCCATCGCGATCTTCGCGACCATAGTTTTATTTTTCAATAGCAACAAAGAGACACAATTTTTCCCTCCGATATTTCGTGACAACTTGCTCCAACGATCTTCATGTCTCTTCATCCCCAATATCTTCCGACATACTGTGTAATATGATAATTTGCTTCTAAAATATTATTTAATAAGAATGGCTTGAGCAAATCGGAGGACATGTGAAACAAGGAACAAGATACAGATTCTCCACTGGAGATAATCACGATCTCTGGCCAGTTCCTATTTTTGGTCGTGGAAACCCACAACGGAGAAATTAATTGAATTTCCCGTCTTCAGGGCACAAACCAGAAGCCATCGACAAAAGTATCAAAGAGACGAAGAAGAAAAAAAGGCCATTCTATAAAATTTATGAATCTATAACTTCGGAATAGAATTCTTTTCTCCGTCTGATTTTGAGGTGTTTTAGTTTTATTTTGGAGAAATTCAGAAGCTACCAAATTTGAGGTGGGAAAAAATTTCTAAATTGTCGCATACACCATGAATCTATCCCCCCAAAATAAAAATCTTGCGTGATCTACATAATGTGATCAATAAATTACTGATTAAACCACCATAAAAGCTACTTTGGCCCCAGAGAACACGTTTCTAATTATTTTTATGATTTTTCTCATCACACCCATTCTTCCTAGTTGCTCTCCAAATGTCCGTAAGACGTTGATGTAGGATTAACAGCCAAAGTGCCACTCTTTTTCCACAAACCAACATTTTTAGAATGATCCTCAGCCGTTGGGCATCATTTGAGAGGGTAGTCAGAATATAAAAAAGACACACATAATTTACAGAGGCACGATAAAAAATTATGATTTCCATAAAAACTAAAAGGTTTTGCTATCGTTTCTCTTAAACGGTTATAATAAAAACAAATATATTAACTTAAGTATTGCGGCTCCTTGTGTATTTTTATTTTTAATGCAAATAGTCATTCGTACTTTGCAAAATTGGTTCTAACGTGAAAACGTTGAAGAGCTTCTACGAAAGCTAATAATTATTAAAATAACACCGAATTATTAAATTATTAAACAAAATTCGATAAACATAAAAATTTCATTTGAAAATATAAAAAAAGAATAATATCTTAAATCAATTTTTCCCTGATGGCACGGTACATAATTTTAGTACTAAATAACTAATAATAATTAGTCGATATGTTTTTATGAACATTAACGAAAGGAATTGATCATCGATCAAATTACTCGTAAAACAATGTGAAATTCTGTCACGCCAATTTTTTTAGTACATGCATGTTCTAAAGTTTTAATTTGAACTTCTGAAATAACGATTTGGAAGTCAGTCTGTCCCAAGAAAAATCATAAGTTTGAGGAAAATTTTAGGAATACGAAATGTTTTTCTTCTTAATATGTTCATACATAAAGTATTTGCAAAACATCTTTTGTATTACACATATCTTCCAAAACGTACAACTTTTTTGGGACAGATTATACCCACCAAATTCACATTCTATCACAAAGTTTTTTGAACTAGTTCTAAACCGAATCCAAAAAAAGTTTAGAAATAGACTAAACGTGTTGCTTGCATAAATTTTGCTCTATTTTTTAATATCTCATGTAAAAAATTATTCAGTACGATAATTGATTTAGTACATGCCTGTTCTAAAATTTAAGCGTCAACCTTGAAAAACGTTTTGAACCTAAGGCAGGGGGTAAACAAGTCTGCCACTCACGGTTTACTCTGGGTACCGGTCAGCGCAATTCTGTAGACTGATCGCGCGATCAGTGCGATACTGGAGACTAATTGAGCAATCAGCGCGATCTTGGAGACTGACCGACGCGATATGCGATCTACCACTCAGGCCCACTCGCTGGCTGTACTAGTTCACCCTATAACCTATAGTTAAAATATTTTTAGCGTAGAAACTTTCATTTACCTAGAAGAGTGTATACATCTGTTTTTTTTTTATCATTTAGCAAGCTTCTTATAAAAATGTCACAAGAGATTTTAATAACTAAAATTGAAATTCTTTTGAGAAATAGGAAAATCGTATTGATTGGCGTAATATTCGTTGGATTCTTTTATATCTGATTCAAAAAATGTAAATTTTTGTCATGGTATTTGATTTAGTACATGTCTGTTCTAAAATTTGAATTCAATGTTAATAAACTTTTTAGTACACTATTTAAAAATTGTAAGGTCTTGGAATTTCGTATAAAACTGAACCGGGTCTAATCGGTTCTGAACCGGTAATGAACCGACTCATAGCCGATAATTAATTTTTATCCGAAAATCAATTCTATTACTTTTAAAACAATTTTGGAGGATCTTTTGAATGATTTATGAATCGGTTCAAATCCGTTGAAAACCGGTAAATGGTAAATGATGCGAAAGTACTTTTGATGTATAGTATCTAAGTCAAGAGTTCGAGCATTTTGCAAAGCCTGGGACCCCTTGCAACCCCTTTTTATTAAAAGGTACTCTTTCCCTAAAAACAGGTTAAATGTAGGTTTCAGTATTACACTTTAAGCAGCCTAAGCATTTGACCAAGTGGCTTGTACCTAGTTCATCCACCAGGTCTTCCTATTTCGTCGTATTTAGATCGTCAAACTATATCCTCCATAACTCATCCTTTATATTAGGATTATTATTTATTTATTTTGATGTACCGGACTTTTTTGTCATTTCATTCAGTTTAAAATTTTTATGCGGTTTTAATTGTGTATGAGGTCCCTTTAGACGCTTCAATCATTTGCACTGGGCGACACTGAAACTCACAACTGTGACAGTCGAATCGGGGGCCATACCGTTCAAGAGCAGAAAGCTCTTACCAATGGCACCATGGCACAGCCATATAAGGAGTATCTCACTAGCGTGGATTATCCAAAGAGATAGTCCATTCCAATAGGTACTTTTATTACATTATATCTTTCACTACATACTATGGGGATCTCAATGGCGCAATAGGCAAGACCGTTGGCTCTTGGGCTGTGAGATCTCTGACTCGACTCTCACAGCTGTGAGTTCGAATTCCACCCGGTGCAAGCAACTAAATGTCGAGAAAAAGGACAATTTTCACTGTGATAAAACGTAATAATAAATTGTACCGCCTCTGCCCAAAAAAAAACCTCCAGGAGCACGGAAGAAGTATTCACTACGGGGAATGCGTTCCTGAGCGATCTACGATCAGCAGATTCTTCAAACACAATGCACATTGTAATGATTACATTGTAATACCAAAAATACTGTCTCGATACGATTAATAATAACTACATACTATGTCCAGTCCGCACCCTAGGTTATACATCCTGAAAAGTATTTCCACCGTTATACTCAGGCCTAGGTTGATGACCGACGCTAAGACAGCGGTGGACGCAAAATACTTCTTGCCTGTTATTCCGCCTCTAGTTTCCAAGGCAATTTCATTCCAAATAAATAAGTAAAAGGAGTGTCCTAGATAATGTTGACTTATGGTGAGGGGGGGGGGTCGTCGAAGACCGGAAGTCTATATCTCGTACCGTTTGGCCTCTAGACATGTCACGAGATGAAAAAAGTGGATTATATAACTGCTCTCTTTGAGTTCGAGCAGTAAAATTAACCTAAACCATTAATTCTTTTTCAAAGTATTCAAATTAATTAATTAATTAAATTATTAATTAATTAATTAATTCCATTAATTCAAATTCCAAGTATTTAGAGATTAAAAGACACAAATTACACTTCAGATTGATCATCTAATTAATATAAATCGCATTGAAATTTCGACATGCAAGTGTGATAATTCTGTTTTTATTATTATGTGTTTATTATTTTTATTAAGTCTATCAAGCTGTTTTTCGTTAATATGTCCCTAGATTTTAATAAATTTTGTACTAAATCTGAGAAAAATAAATAAAAATTCTTGAGAACAAGGACGTAATGGATATGGTCTTGATTTTCCTTTAACTTTTATCCCAAGGTAAAACTATAGATTTAGTACAAGTCTGTTCTAAATTTCTTAGCACAAACCCCTTATTAAGAATTTTGAAGTTTAATAAAATATTTCAAATGCAATTATTTTTGTTATTAAAGAAGTATTTCCATGGACCTATTGACTTAATAAATAATTGATTAAGTATTTAAGCAAACATTCAGTGTACTTGATCCTTACTTATGGGCACCCCCTTGAGATTGCGATTTTCAGTAGTGCAAAAAATCTGCCCAATATCTTTCACTTGCCTAATTGGCCTTTGGCTGAAGATGGACACTTTACAATGCGATCACCTAATTTCCTAATCACGGGATTTCAGTTTTGTTGTCTCTTTGGGGCAATTTTGGGCCTTTTGCACACGCAATTTGAGTATTAAAGGTGCAATTAGGCTTGGGTGGGATAGGTGAGAGAAAAACACCAAACTTTTTGTCTCCATCGAACTCCAATTGGACCCGAGGCAGATGCCTCAGTTTTTTTCTATGCCAGATTCTGAGATAGTGTTGGCTGATTTATGAATATTTGTGATGAAGAATCTCGTGACACTGGAGGATCACGAAGATTCAACCCACCTGAATTGACCATTCTGTATGTTCAAAAAGAAGGAAAATTTAGAGCCTATTGCTGTCTATTCTAATTTGCATTTTGGTGTTTCCAGCAGCTGATTTATAATCTCAACTAATGATGATAAATTCTATCCATTGACTTCAAATACAGCTCATTACATAAGCCAAAGTGGATTTATTGCTGTAGACCTCTTAATTTCTGAATAAGATCTATATTTACCTTTGTATTTCAGATGATCTCAGTTTGGAATCTTTTGGGTGATCTTCAGGGAGAATTTCTTGGTGATGGTTCTTGGTTTGAATACCTTTCAAATTTTTTCCATAGCACACAATCCCTCAACAACTGAACACAGAATCTTCAGTGTTCAGCAGAAGCATCATTGCAGTGAATTAATTGCAGTTCGCGCTTTTATTAACTGACAAAGCAAGAGGTGAGAAAATTGTCGCACACGAAGGTGTTAATGCATCAAACAAAAAAGGTGTCACGAGATGTTCTGTCTGTGGGCACGTGTTTGAATGTCTTCACAATTCATTTGAAACTTATGAGATTCTGCGGCGTATTTGATGGATAAACACAAATGACTGATCGCTTTGACGAGGACTAAAGTCCACTTTTAGCACACTCTCTAATTCTTATTTTATATTTCTGACGGATTCTCCCAGAGTCTCAGGCCAGAGACAAATCAAATACCACAATACACACAATATCACACCGTTTGGGACAGGTTCACAAAGTTCTGAAACTCCGTTTAGAACAATATAGAGAATCACTGCGAACAATTGTTTTACGGATTGGAAGCAACTCGCGCACTATGAAAAGCGCAGATTTTTGTTGTTCTCATACGCCTCAATTGACGATCAATCGATCTCTGGCTGAAATCCCGGAGCAAACGTGAAAGGTTGAACAAACGACGATGTTAAGCGGCGAAGAGTCAATTCACGACTGAAGACCCCGCATCAAGGTGAGTCTCAGACAGTCGGCACAAACACAGAGAGTCTCCAAATGATTATTGGCAGCCTCAGCTGGTGCGCTTTTTCAGGGGATCGTACTCGCTCTTAGTGCCTCTCTGACCAACTCAGCAGTGATCTTGTTTTTTAGCAGCATCTTCCATGGCTTTTTGCTGGACCAATTGCCAAAACAAACAATCCATGAAGGATATTTTAATCAGAACACAATCGCTGGATTTGTGGAGTTTTTTTTTTTTCTTGTGCAAACTCCAACAATCACGTCACCCTGATGATCTTCTCGAGCAATCTTTTGCCTCACAGCTTCCTCAACACATCAATTTTTAATCACAGTAAAAATCGAAATCTCAAAATCAGAAAACGAAAGAATAGCAAAAGAGAGAATGTACTGTGAAAAAGGTCAAAATAGGGTAAGTGTGCCAAATTCCGGCCAGCTTGCAATTTCGGCCACCCTTTTTGTTCCTCGAATTTTCATGAACTTTTATATTTTACGTAATCTAAAGATTATACAATACAAAAAAATAACAAAAAATGTAGCTTCGATAAACGAGATGACGTGAAAAAGATAATGGAAGAATTCCCGAAGGGCAAGGAACTATGAGAATGAAGGTGGCCGAAATAAGGCACCAAAACTATGTCTATATTTTTATTCATTTTAAAATGTATTAAAAATGATTTTAGAGTAAATAAAGACGGTAAACTCTTTACAAGGTTCCATGAAACACTCTTTAAGAAGAAAGAATAAAAAAAATCAATTTGAATTTAAAATATTACATTTCAAACGCTTGCACGCAACTATGCCGAAATTTGGCACACTTACCCTATATTGTTGAAAAATATTAGAACAAAGTTTAGCTGAGATACAGTAGACTCTCGCTAATTCGGCTCTTTTAAGATCGGGCTACTTTTTAATTCGGGCAGCAGTTAAATTTGAAAAAAAGTTTGTTTACATTTTTCAAGTTTGATTATGATTTATCAAATGAAGCAAATATTCTCAAATTTGCAGTGGTTTATCTTAGTTCTGATGTGTTTTTCATTATTAAGCGGTTTTCATGAAATTTACCATAAATATGAGTATGTGAACTCAATATGTGTATGCAGATGAATAAAAAATGTTGCATTTCAAAAAATTTGTCGCCCGAATTTCTCTCTAAGTCGGCTGACATTTCGGTCCCAAATGCCAGAATTTGAGAGAATCTACTGTATTTGCTGCAATGTAAGGTCAGTCATTATAGGTATATAGGTAACTGCCACAATTGCGTTTTTGACAGATATTTGACGTTTGCCCGTACAACGCTGAAAGGAATTTCCTTCAAAAAAGCAATTTTTGACAAAAAATTCTCCCAATGTGTAGAGGCCATTAAGCCGAGATACGGTTTAACGCAATTACAATCAAAATAATGATCAGATTACATTTTTATAAGTTTTTGACTAATCCGTCTCTCGGCTTATTTAGTAGGAAACTGATGTAATTAAGTCAAATTATAATTTTTATTATAATAACGTTCGGCTATCTCTCAACTTAAGCCGTAAGTGTTTCCAGAACATTAGATATTATACCTCAAAAGCACTTTTGCATCATTGACCATTTATCCCTTTAAGGATGATTAGAACACCGGTGTCCCATAAAGAAAATAATTTTTCCTGACTACCTAAAGTTATTTCATTCTCATGTTTGTACGTATAAATGCAAAGTATAAGGTTGAAGGAATCTAGGATATTTTTTGCAAGTCTCAGCTATTTTCTATATAGTAAATATTTAAGTTTAAAATGACGAATTTTTAAATTCTCATATTGAAAAATTATTTTAATTATTTTTTATACTTCCAATTTTTTAAGCAAAGTCCCGCTTTGGAAAAAGAAACTACAATACTCATATACATAATATTTTTCATTAGAGTGAAAATAATTATTCATTTGTATTGTCAGAAATTTGATTTAAATTTTTGGGTTATTTTTATCCCTATCGCCCGTAGAAGTAAAAAATGCACAGAATCAGACTCTGTCGGATTTTCCAAAGTCAGATGTAAGGCGTTTCATTGATTTTGTTTATCAGTTTAATTTTTATTTTTGATTTTCGGTCCGTAAAAAGTGTCTCGTCATTAAAGGGTTAATGGTTCTCAACCGATTTGAACCGATTCACAAATCGCTTAAAAGATCCCCTAAATTATTTTTAAGAGTAATAGAATTTACTTTTAAACAAAGAACATTTATCAGTTCATAATCGGTTTATTTTCGGTTCACAACCGATTTAAACCGATTTATAAGCAACTCAAAAGATCAGTCAAAATGGCTTATGAGTAATAAAATTGATTTTAGGATAAAAATTGGCTATCGGTTTATAATCGGTTCGGAACCGATTGGAACCGATTCAATCTTATCAGAAATTCTGAGACAAAAGAAACTTAAATTCAAGTTTAAAAACAAAATAATTTATTAATGTTTTTTGCGTGAATTCCAATTGTGAAGTTAATAATACTTATTATTTTTTCGCTAAATACATCGCACTTTCGGTTGTATTAAACGGATTCATGATTTTGAAATGGTTTGCGGAATCTTTGTTTTTTCCATTTTATTCAGGGCAAAGGGAAATTTTCTGTTTTTAGGAGGTTTTTAGCATGGTCCTTTGGGGCAAAGGGAAATTCTCTGTGTTTTGGGAAGTTTTTAGTTTCGTCCTTTGAGGCAAATGGAAATCTTCTGAGAAAAGGGAAATTTTTGGAAAGTTATAAAATGTACATGTGCAAAATGTGTTACAGATAAAATTTACGAAAATTTCCAAGACAAGATTTCCAAATACAAAGATTCCAAAGACAAACTGGGAAAAACAAAAGTGTAAAAAACAAAATGGAAAAAACGAAGATTCCCGATCCCTTTTAAAATGTTAGTAAATGACTGTTTTACAAAAACGACGAGTTATAAAGCGTTATAATGATCTTTGATTATTCAAAGGTAGTTTAGCATTAGCAAATACCTTGTATTCACAGATAAAACAATTTCTTAAATAACTAAAATTCTATAATTAAATCAATGCTCGGTTAAATT
Organism: Phlebotomus papatasi; assembly: GCF_024763615.1. Classification (NCBI taxonomy): domain Eukaryota; kingdom Metazoa; phylum Arthropoda; class Insecta; order Diptera; family Psychodidae; genus Phlebotomus; species Phlebotomus papatasi. The sequence continues at coordinate 4,730,005 of NC_077223.1, read as the reverse complement.
TTCGTGTTCTAGAATGTTAGACGGTCTCAAAATAATAATTTAAATTCGTGCCAGCAATTGCACTTGTTTAGGGACACTGACAATTTTTTCCATTCAAGTGGAATCATTTTCCCTACAATTGGCCAATAAAAGTATAAAATAATTGCTACTATTTTCATTAACCCTAGTGCCAAATGTAATCAACAGAAAGTTTTAATAATTTTTTGCTGTTTTATTCTTATTTTATTACGTTATCTCAAAATCTAATTTGCAATTTAGAAGTGAAATTTTCTCCTTTTCAGGTCGAATAAGCAAAAAAATTGTAGGCGAGAAATACTAAATAAATTATACTTAAATTTTAAATAATATTTATTAGAGGATATGAAAAAGAGAGACAACAAAGAGCTCCAGAAGTAATTCCAATTAATAATTTTTGTTTTTACAAGGAGGAAAAACAGGTAAAACTGATCCTAATGTAATACTTACCGTTCTTACACGTTACTTACATTACTTACCGCTAAGGTTTTGTAATATTAATATGTATAAAACCTTTACCACCAAGTTTTGTATGGGTGCAATCCTGGTTTGTAATAAGGCCTAATTACTTAGCTGTTGAGAGGATCCCGGACAAAATCTTCTAAGTCAAAATTCTGAACGGCACTACTCAGAAAACCAAAATTCCGACAGGACCTTAATCCTGAATATATATTTAATCTATTTTATATAAATAAATTATACGTAGTGTTTTTTAATGTATTATCGGTCCGATTAGATGAAGCAGATATAGTGGACGGAAAAATAGCCTTCTCCTGATTTTTATGTATTATCTCTTTTAATGTTTATTATATAAAATACTACACAGATAATCGGGAAGACTTCGTTAAAAACTTACAATATTAATGTATCAGGTAAAGGAATAGTTATTCCATTTCGTATTATCGGCATACTAAACATTTCAACCGTCAACAACAACAGTGCGTAATCATTTGCTGAAAAAAAAATTTCTTTGGTTTAGGACAGAATCACATTGACAGTAAAATGCTCACCGTATTTCGTTAATTTACGCATTTTTATTGCAATTCTTACGCAAATTCTCGATTACCGTATTACCTTATCTCATACTCGGTGGCACTAGGTGAAAATAATATAAGAAAATTGAAGAAATAAAACGAAAATGCGATAAACGGTGAGCAACAAAAACTGTACGATTAATTTCTCGTAAAGTTTTTTTGCTCACCGTTTATCGAATTTTCGTTATATTTCTTAAATTTTCTTATATTATTTTCACCTAGTGCCACCGCGTATGAGATAAGGTAATACGTTAATGGAAAATTTGCGTAAGAATTGCAATGAAATGCGTAAGTTAGCGAAATACGGTGAAACTACAGCGAGAATTTTATTGTCGATGTGATTCTGCCCTTAATTTTGAAGAATTTCAGAACGACAGAACGTTTGAATTTCAACTGTTTAAATTTTAGAATCTTTAACGGATTTCTAGGCAAGTTCTCTCTGATGTATCTTCGAACTAGTTCAGTATAAACCTCAACCGAGAAGAGCTCTCAATCCGCGAAGGGCATTACTAAACGTAAGGATTTTGGATTACGAGCTATTCGGGATTTTAAATTTTCGAGAATTAGTTTTTTTTACCGCTATTAAGCTTTTTGAGAATTTAACTTAAGGGTTAATAAGACCTTCCCAAGAAGCAAAGTTTTACTACAACAAATTATGCCAAAAACGTTATGTATACGTCGTTAAAATTAAGAGTAACCCTGAGTTATAGACACTCTGATCTAAATATTTTGGTATTTTTACATGAAACATTTACATCAAAACTGACCAAAAGGATAACATTTCCATCGCGAAATTTTTGCTTGAGTGACTTAAATAATTTTCTCGACATATGGTAAGTATAGAAGGTAAGGATCTGATAAACAGTAGGGTAAAGTGATATAATTTGGAACTAGTGTGACAAGTTGGACAATTCGCTGGTACAAGTTGGACATGGCTTTTTTCTTGATAAATACAGTACAAAATTTGTTTTTAAGAACAAGGAACCAAATTATAAAACTAAAGCATTAAAAATATACAAAAAATGAAGTACTAAATTTATCAAGACAAAGAGCCCTGTCTAAATTGTACCATTGTCCAACTTGTATCACTGCCTGTCCAACTTGTACCACTTTACCCTAGTTTTAAAATTTCCATATGATCGACAACCAGGGGAACTAGGGCAAGGCTTTTAGGCTTCGTACACTCTGGCTTCAAACACTTCATTTTTTACGTATTCCTTTAATGAATCTGAGCCAAAAGGAATAGGTCAGATTCATTAAAGGAATCTGGGAAAAATGTGAAGTGTTCGAAGCCAGAGTACCATTTTTCACTCAAAGTTTTTTGCTGTGTATCTCACCCTCAATACGAACATCTCTCCCAATCTTTCCATAAAAGGTCTACTTTAAAAAGATGCCTCAAGAAGAAAATCATAATAGTCGCGGTGTTATTGGCGATTTGTAATGGTTCATTAGTCCATTGAGTGGTCAACAATGCCTAATAATCACCCCTCAATAAATATCTGGATAAAAGATGCGATGAATGCGAAATGGGAGCAATTATTGAGTAAATTGCTCGACGCGCGCATCACGAGGTGTTAATTGTGTTTGGCAGTTTGGTTGGAAGAAGAGGAAGTTATCGAGTGATTTAATGAGATTTCCTCTAACATCCAAATGACTCAAGAGCTGTGATTTGAGGGAGCAAGCAAAAAAAAGTGCCCAAACAGTAGCTGATGATTCTCACAGAGAAAACCAATAAAATCTAGGAGGAATAATTGATTTTTATCGATAGATAATTGTATGTTTTGGAAGCATCACACGAGTTCCTCAGGAATACAAACAAGGTTTGAAAAAGAAGCCCAAGCAAACGGTATCAATACATCTTCTTGGGACGCACGTGATTTTTATTGGTGAGAAATGCCCATCTTTCCATCGAAAAGGAGCGAAAAGCTGGATAACAAAAAAAAATGCCCGTTGCAGTAATGACGAGGTACTAATGCTGTTATAATTGCAATTCATATGGAAATTCATCTGTAATTTAACGCAGATAATTGTGATAATGAGGCCGTACATAAGAATGGGTAGACAAGGCGTAGTGATCGAAAATGGACTGAAACTGGCCGCAAAGTGTCTGTGCAATTAAATTATGGTAAAACACACAAAAACACTTAATTTTCTATATCAAAGCAACGATTCATTGAATACACTTTTACCAACTTGCGAGGTGTTTAATTCCAGCCTTCATTAAAGTGTCTTAATGATGGGTTCGAGAAGCTAAAAGGTTTTCAACTCCATCTTCGGCGCCTTCCAAATTCACCTCATTTTAATTCTTAGGTGAAATGTTTTTTTTTTTTGACGGTCAAGGAGCAATATTGGACATCTCTTGAGAGACGGAAGATTGAAATCATTCAATTAATTCGCAGTAAAAATTGAGCGATCTCTCCGTGATCTTTAGGCCAGGAAATTCCTCGCGATGGTCTCATATGGAATTTTGTTTATCTTCCACTTTAATTTACTCACCTTTAACTCATTCAATATGATTCAACGGTCTCGACATTTTATTGTTATTGCGTGCTGAAGACCAGATAAATCTTCCACTAAGGCATCAGTCAGATTTCCATTGCGAACCCCATTTAAGCTCTCTGATGAAAATTATCAAAAATCCAATGAAATTCAATGTTTTTAGGGCTTTGAGATACACTCAGCGAAATGGGTGTTTTGCATTAAGAAGCTCTGATAAATTACATAAAAACTCTCTTATCGAAAGAAATAAAATTGTCGTTACAGATCCATAAGTTTGAATTCAAAACATTGCAGAGGATTAAAAAAAGGTTTTTTACTGTTTTTTGTTTGTTTTACTAAATCCCTCATATAGTTACAGCCACATATTTTATAAATATTTCTAGACTGCAATCGTATAAACTATTAGAAAATTAAAAATTTCAAATTCAATAGTAGGGGCAAGCGCCCCACCTTCAGACGACTTTAGTCCAAAATCTCGAAATCCTAAATAATAAATAATAATAAATAAATAAAGAATAAACAGAATGACAAATAGAATAATTGGAAATAACAGAATACTGACACAAATTTTCTTGGTTATTGATTTTATTATTTTTTTTTAAAAGGAAAATAATAAAGTATTAGTATTTTTGAACTTGTTCTGAAGGCTTTAGTACGAATTACCTTCCAAACTCAGGACATCAAGTTTTTTTTTTAATTTGAGAGCTATTATTGAGGACCTTTTAAATCTTTTAAATATTCAACGTTAATAAAAATGTGCTCGCAGTATATTCAGTGTTAGTAATTTTTGTTAACTCAGAATTAATAACCTTTGATTTTAAATTAGAATATTTAACTCAAATTAAAGTTAAAATCTTCATTCTTCCTCTTTCTGAAAAAAAAACAAATGTTAACTTACAACACATTACATAGCTTAGGTTTCGTGTTCTCGCAGACCAAGATCCTGAATATCGTCGGTTGCGTCTACCTCTATCGTATCAGCATTTGTTTTGTATCTGCATTCGGTACAAGCTACAATACAGACGTCCCCTCTTGCGTGAAATGCTGATACTAAAGAAATGCAAATACGACAGATGTAGACGATATGTAATTCGGTCTTCACTCTTCGGAATTTTGATTTTGATTTTTCGGAATTTTGGCTCTTCGGGATTTTGACCCATTCGAAATTGCGACTCTTTCGGAATTGTGGTTCTTTAGCATTTTAATCTATTTGAAATTTCAATCAAATCATTCAAATCAGGCGCCAGGAAGTAGCCTTCAGAATTATGATTCTTCTGGATCTCGACCAATTCGAGTTTGTTTTTTTTTTTGTTTTTCGGAACTTCTAATCATTCGAAATTTTGACCCTTTCAGGGTATTGGCTCTTCGAACTTCGAACTTTCCACCCATTCAAAATTTTCACTTTTTCGGTATATTGGCTCCTTGGGATTTTGATACAATTAAGATTTTTACCCCTTCAGGGTTTTGACTCTCCTTCATCCGCTCGAAATTTTAAATTTTCGGAATTTTACCCATTCGAAATTTTGACCCTTTTAGGTGCTTGGCTCTTAGGGTTTCGACCCATTCGAAATTGGGACCCTTTCGAGATTTCGGCTCTTTAGGATTTGAACCCATTCAGAATTTTAACCCTTGAGGGATTTTGGATCTTTGAGATTTCGACTCATTCTGGATTTTGACACTTGGGACCTTCGAGATTTTGACCTATTCTGGATTTTGGCACTTTCAAAAGTAGGCTCCTCGAACTTACCAGCCACTTCGGGATTTCGGTTCTCGGAATTTCGATCTATTTGGGATTTTGACCCCTTTAGGATTTTGGGTCTTCTCCGTCCGCTCGAGATTTAAGGTTTTTGGGATTTCGCACCATTCGAAATTGGGACCCCTTTGTACCGTACCTCTTCGGGATTTCGCCCCATTTGTACTTGATATCCTTTTAAGATTTCAGCTCTTCGGGATTTGAACCCATTCAAAATTTAGCCATCTCGGGATTTTTGCTCCTCGAGATTTCGACTCAACCTGGATTATGACATTTTTAGGATCTTGGCTCATCGGTATTTCGACCTATTCAGAATTTTGGTATTCGCAAACGTAGTTGCCACCACTTTATAATAGGTAATCAAATCATTTGTGCTAACTTCACTCCATTTTTTTCATGACATTATCTGTCATATTCAAATTCAAATTAACGAACCCTGTCGTTATATCAATTTTATTTAAATTTCTTCTAAGAAGGGTGAAGTAAACCAATTTCCAAGCCAAAACTGTACAACTTCGTCTCCACAATTTGTGCTATCGTGAAAAGTGACATGCTCCCAATTTATTGGCATTGTCAATTGGATCCAAGAGCGAAGAAGCCGCGAAAGAGTAAATCAGGAGGAATTTCTCTGGTCTTTTGTCATCCTCTGGTCTTTTCATCTACCCAGAAAGCTGAATGTTTGTCTCACACTGTCAATTGTTGAGGCTGCTTGTCGTGGCCGAGGGAGGATGCCCAAGAAGTTTGGGATGAAAAGAGGCACAACAATTTTCATATTGTCACGTCGCACCGTCAAGACAAGCGATTTGACACGGAGTCGACAATAATGATTTTGTTGCGCGTACTGGGTAAGATAAATGTGCGTTTTGCATATGACCTACATTGGACACCATCCCATATGAAGAGTCAATTTGTGGGCTCCTCTCTTCGCGGTGACTCAGTGTACCTTGAGAAACTGTGGGAGAAGCCCCTGTGAGATTTACCTGGAAATTGTTGCATCTCCTGTGTGACTCAATGTGCGTGAACTACTCCAATAATTTCACTCTGCAAAGATGCTCAATTTATCTGCTGCAAGAGGTATTACACCATGGAGGAATTTTCTGAAATTATTTGCAATTGATTCAGAAATAATAGAGAAGATCTTTGTCTGGGATTTTCTGGGATTGTCCCAAAGGACACCCTGAGTGATGCTTTTTTGGGAAACCACACCCTAAAAGATTCATATATAGAAATAAATGGCGCAAATGTGTGCACAAATGAACCCTCGTTGCCTCCATATATTGTCAGTTAATTCGAGGGTTCGACAGCTAACGATGGACCAATAGTAGGGCTTTGGGGTGAGCAAACGGATCGAAAATTTAAATTTTATTTATTGGCATTTTGGTGCTATTGTTCAACAACTTTTGGGATCTTGTTCAGTGTTTGCAAACACAATTGTCAGGGGTTGTTTTAAATGGCCCTTTCATCCCTGGGTAACTATATAAATCACTCTTGTATCGAATCGATGATCTATTTTTATTGACTTCCATGCCACTGTATTTGTTCAATTATTTCTTGTTCACAGAGATCGAGGGAATGGGAATAGTGGATAAAAAAAAGTTTCAGAGAAAGAGCTAGAGAGTCTCCAAATACGGGCTATTGTTGAAATTATTCGAAACAGCTTCCTCAATGGATGCCTAATTTTCACTGGATGGATTATTATGTGAGAGAAGCCCAAGGAAAAAAGATGCGTATCAAATGTAATTGGTAATCATTCATGATGAGCTTTGCTGTCCAATTTTCTTCGGAATTCACAAAATTTGAGGAGATTTTCTCCATGTAGATGCTTCAATAAGCGCAAAACACTTGAAATATTTAATCACATTAACTTCAAGCTTACACGGTTTCTCTCAAGACAGCCCATGCAACAAAATAGGTGAAAATAACTTTATTTAATAAATATGAAAAGATTCGCAACATTTTTGAAAAGCTTCCGAGAATAATTTGCTTAATAATGCCGTACCACTTATCATAAAACTTACCTTTGAAGTATAATGCATAAAATTCTATTTGTCTTGAAAAGGAACAAAATTGGTCTATTGATAGAAAATGTACGCTATTGTTTAGAGAAAATTATTATGGTGCAATTTACGTAAATGTAATATCTAAGGCAAAATTACTAAAGACTTACGTTTTTATTAACTGCAAGCAGTTCGGTAGCTATATTAATATCAGAAGAAAACTTAAGAAAAAACAAATAAAAAAGTTATTGTTTTATTAAAATTAAGGAAAATTCCGATTAAAAATACCTTTATTTTATTCATAGAAAAATTAAATATTTTATTCTAACTGACATGTATAAATTATTATAAGACCATAAGTAAAATCGAATAAATAAAAGGCTTCTTAAGATCTGTTAAATCAAAGTTTCCAAATAGATATGAAATATTGCTTGTTATAATAAATATCAGCAAAATATATAATAAATTATTAAATATAAACAAATAAATATTTGTTATATTCTATTAATAGAATATTAATTTTTGCTCTGGTAAAAGCAAAGTCTGGTTGACAAAAAAAATCAAAAACAACGAAAAGCATTTTTTTAGGTTTTCAGCTTTTAATTTCATGATTTTAGTTCAAAAAAGTTTAGTTCCATTTGTCCTTCAATTTATTTTTCTAATTTAAGGGGTTAAGGTAAGTGTGCCAAATTTCGGCATAGTTGCATGCAAGCGACAAAGTCTCAAGTTTAAAATGTAATATCTTTAATAGAAATTGATTTTTTTTATTCCTTCTTCTGAAAGAGTGTTTCATGGAACCTTGTAAAGAGTTTACCGTGTTTATTTACTCTAAAATCATTCTTAATACATTTTAAAATGAATAAAAATATAGACATAGCTTTGGTACCATATTTCGGCCACCTTCATTCTCATAGTTGCTTGCCCTTCGGGAATTCTTCCAATATCTTTTTCACGTCATCTCGTTTGCCGAAGCTACATTTTTTGTTATTCTTTTGCATTGTATAATCTTTAGAGTACGTAAAATCTAATAGTTCATGGAAATTCGAGGAACAAAAAAGGTGGCCGAAATTGCAAGCTGGCCGGAATTAGGCACACTTACCCTACGTGGATAAAAAAGACTGAAATACATCATATTTTCTAAATATTTACTTTTAACTGATAAGTTTTCTTGAATAGTACAATAGTATTTGGATTTTTGGTAGAATTTTATGCAAAAATACAATTTTCGAGGAATTTTACAACATGTTAGGTTTTGTAAAATAAGTTGTGATTAAGGTAAAAAAGAATTGTACGATTCAAGTACGAGTTTAACTGATCAGCTAACAGAAAATACTTAACCTTTTGACATCAGACGAATATAGGTACTCTGAGAAATATTGTCTCCAAAAAAACGTCTCCAAAATCCGATGCCAACAACTGAATTTTTAAAATTTTGATATGAACATTTGAAAAAATATAGTCGAAATGTTGTGCTTTTATATGCTTAAGAGCTCAAATTAAATATGTTTTTTTTTTATTTTGTCGAAAAAATATGTGAAGAAAATATGCAGTTTTGTAGTCTGAAAGTTAAGAAAGGTCTAAAAATTAAGAAATTATGGCCTCAGCATTACTTTTTGGTCGGAAAAATTTCATGAAGACGAAATTGAAATCCCTTTCTCTCTCACACGTTTCGCATATGTCTATCCTACTCTTTCGCACTCTTCTGCTTATGAACATCACACCAAATTAAATTTAGTTCAGCCCAATTTTCAGCCCGAAAGAATGAGGCATACTTATGGAAATCTTTTGAGAAAGAAATAGACGAAGAAATAGAAAGATGTTAATTATGATTTCATAAAGTGTTCTCTATCTAAAAGATGTTCCGGAGACTTTATGCCTCTGCATACCTTTTAGATCAGTAAAATTTCATAAAATCAAAATTCGCGTCCCTTTCTTTCTCAAAAGGCTTGCGTAAGTCTACTCTACTCTTTCAAATCCAAATTAAACTGAACTAAATTTAATTTGATGTGATATTCAAAAGAAGAAGAAGAGTGCAAAAGAGTAGAACAGACGTCTGCTAAACTATTAAGAAAGAAAGGGATGTGAATTTTGATTTTATAATTTTTTCTTAATCTAAAAGGTATGGCGGGGCCATTACTTACCAAATTCTCTAATTCACTTACTTAATTCATTTTTTACTTACTAGATTCACCAATTTATTTACAATATTTAATAATTTACTTACCATAACATGTTTTACTACAACAATGGATCAATATAAATTTAATTTGTGATTAGAAATAAAACAGTCGAAAAAAAAAATTTCGATTTTAGTTTTTCGATTTTAGTTTTACGATTATTAAAATTACTTTTTTTGAGAATCAAAGAATTATTCCTCCTTAAACAAACTTTTTACACAATGTAATATATTTTTGTAATTTTCTGTGAAAATTGCGGAATTTTATTTCATGTCATTCTCATTTATGGCTCCGGCACAACTTTTAGATCAGCAAAATTTCATGTAATAAAAATGCATGGCTCCGGCACATCTTTTAGATCTGAAAAATTTCATAAAGTTAAATTACACATACCTTTTTTCTTAATGGCTTTGCATATATCTGTCCTACTCTTTCGTATACTTCTTCTTCTTTTGATCATCACACCAAATTAAATTTAGTTCAGTCCAATTTTGAGTGCGAAAGAGTGGTATAAACTAATGCAAATGTATTGAGAAAGGAAGGGGCGCGATTTTAAACTAATGAAATTTTCCTGATCTAAAAGGTGTGCCGGAGTCATTAAAATTAGTTTTTAAAGTGGATTTAGATTCATACTTGCCTCACTCATTTTGTGTGTTCTGTTTTTCAATTTTACTTTTAGATTCTTTTTCTTTTATCATAGGAAAATTATATTTCCTGAATCATCAAACTAAAAATTTAGCAATACAATGTTTGTAGGGGCTTTACCGCAATTTCCAACGCAACTTCTGGGTTGGTGATCTTGTTGGAAAAAAATTTTAAGCGTTATAATAAAAAAGGACGGATTTGATCGCTTTCGGGTGGCAAATTGATAACGCCATGGCTTTTGCGTGTTGTGCCAAATTTCTTGGTGGAACGTGACTAAATATTTTTTCCTCCATCACCAGCCGTATTTAATTATACATTTGGGCATTTAAGGTGAAGAATCCACCTGAGGAAAATGCCTGATATCGCCATCAGATTTATTTCACATGCTTTATTCATTTAATATCAGCTTCGGTAATTTATGGGGCTGAAGAACTCTCCGGTGAAAGAGGTTTCGGTGTGAGAAAAAAGACGTTATGGAGAGAAAACTGGATGGTTTTCTCTAACGAAACTCGATCTTGTGGTAAACATCTGGGAGGTGGCTTTTTGCCTGACCAACCGAGGATCATCTTCCCTCGATGACTTAAATGGCCCATTGCGCTATGAATTACGAACGGTCATTGTGGCAAGCTGGAAGGGTTTTCCACCGACTTGAAGAAGATCCGGATAAATTTATAGTATCCAATAAGAAACTTTCAGGTTTCAATTTTCATACTAAGCAATAAAATTGCCAGGTCAAATAGGTCCTAACTATTTGCAGTTAAAATTACAAAACAGAGTATTTTCTATGTGATTGCTCAAATAATAAAGAGAAAGTAGTATAAGCAAATTATTCACAGATTATAGTATTTATATAAATTCAAAGTTTAAAGAAAAATGTTGTTCATCTGCATGTTGATGAGTCTGCACTGTCTGCACTATGATCCAGGAGCCAAACGGCACAAAATATCGACTATACCCATTCAGAAATGTACCCCTCTATAAGTTCGGCTTGGGGCCAAAAGATAGATTTAGGGTAAAGTGATACAAGTTGGAGAAGGAATTTTTTCTTGATAAATGCAATACTAAATTTTTTGAAGCACAGGGAACCAAATAATAAAACAAACATAAATATACAAATAAAAATTTAGAATAGGGGAGACCGGGGAAGTTTGGGACAGGGGTAGTGTGGGACACGGTGATTTTTTCATTAATTTTCGAAATAAATGGGATTTAACCACTACTCAATCGTAAGCAATATTAAGATGCATCTTGACTAATAGCATGGATATCCTCAGTTTTATTGTATTAATTCCATGAACACTTTCTTAAAAATTGATAAAAATTGAATTTTTTGATTTCTCAGTTTTGCTTTTTGTATTTTATATCAGCGATATATAATCAAAACTTTTTTATCTCATTAGTTAGCTGTATAATCTGGATACATATTTTAATAAAAGTTTCAGAGATTGTGCGCTCTTGTTTTTTACTAAAAGGTTTTAAATACCAAAACTACCCGCGGGGATGTTTGGGACACCTGAAAAGAGATGAATGGGACGTTGATTTTCGACAAGATTCTAGGTGGCGTGCAATTTTTTATTGTCAAAATGGAGAGTAATGCCCAGTTTCTTCTAAAAATCTTTACCAGTTCTAAAAGCTTTACCAGTGGAGAAGATTTCTCTAAATACAGGGACAATTGAACCATCAATGTCTTGAGAATCAATAATTTATTCTCCAAAGGATATTCGATCTTTGTTCAATCCCGTTAAAAACTATTTTCTCGAGAATTTCTCGAATAATATCCTCTACAATTCTCACAAGTTCTCCAGAAAAGGCAAGACGAGAGCTATTTCAGAGAAATAAGGAAAAAATAGTTACTATGCAGTTGTCGTAAAATCAAACAGGAATCCGTCAATGAGTTCAAAACTAAAAGTGTCAAAAGAATCTACCTGCCTGAGGAATTTGATGATCATTATTCCAATATTTAGAATATAAAAGCAAAGAAATCTAGGATAGTAAAGAAGAAGAAAATACATTAAATAAGTGACTGACAATAAATGACCCTACTGTACAAATTTAATTGATATTAATTTCCAAGTATGAAATAAAAGATTAAACATTTTTATTTCGATTAGAAATATTTTTATTCTAGTATTTTAAATTAATTAATGTGCTCCAATAATGCAAATTATGCGAGAAAAAACGCGTCCCAAACATCCCCTTTTGCGTCCCATACTGCCCCAAATCGGGGAGATTTGGGACAAAGCGTCAAGTTCAATGTTTTATCTTCTCCAAGAAAATTCAGCTGTTTTCCAAGTTTTATCGAGTACTTTTTATAAAGTCAATACCCATCAGTATCCTATGGACCGCATGAAATTGTAATACATTTTCGTGATATTTTTTGGAATACTGTCTAAGTGTCCCAAACTGTGTAAGTGTCCCAAACCTCCCCGGTCTCCCCTAGTGTATTTATCAAGAAAAAATCCCTGTCCAACTTGTACCATTGTCCAACTTGTATCACTTTACCCCATCCAAGAAGCAAAATAGCTACCTTATGGAACCAAGAATAAAACAAGTCTTTTAGTGCACTTTTAAAAGACTTAAAGTAAGAATTTTCTATTGAAATTCATATAGAAGCTCTTAAGATCCTTAAGAGTGCGCCACTTGACTTATAGTAATCTCTGTGATGGAACCAAGAGCGTTATAAGCAAATAAATAGATTTTTGGTTTTATAGTGCCTTACTTAAGGAATTCTACAAGACTATATTAAGTAAAAATTGCTTCTTGGGCAGTCTTTTGCTGTTAATATTACATTCAGAACTTTAAAATTCTAATAATTCATAATGAATAAAAGATTCGAACATACTCACCCTATCCCCTCTATCTGAATATTTTTAAAACTCACTAAGGTAAAATTTAATTTTAGAAGTTTCAAACATCACGCTAAGTCTTCTGCACTTTGTCGACCTTTTCTTAGCAAATTTGCCGTAGTTTTTCTATTCAAATCTGTAATAGTTCAAGTCAGAAAGTTCTCTCAAAAAACCAATGACTTCTCAAGACTTTTCAATTTGAACAAGAACAAATATCCCACCCAAAAATTTTTAGATTTATGTTGTGATACCATTGCCTTGTCATCTCAAGAGATCTCAACCTAAAAATTTCGAAGGAACCACATTCAATAATTCAGTTCATCTTCATCTGTCCATTCTCTTAAGGTATCTCTCGAGAGGTATGTTGAGTGCTTAAAGAAATGCCAACAGATGGAAAATTGGAGTGCTATTGAGAAAAATCTTCTTGGACACTTTGAAAGCAATGGTTCTTTTTTTTGACTCTGAGGATTCTCAAGAAAGGGACACTGATCTTAATTTATTCATGATGGTACCATTCATCTTCATTTGAGGCTAAGATTTAAGATGGTCTTCTGGGTCTTCTTCAATCGATGATGAATATCTCAGGCTTGGCGATAAATTTGGATCTGAAGGTATATTCACTAAAATAAATATCACGCACGTCATGATTTATTTGTATTGTTCTGCTCTATAGAGGATCATTCAGCAATCCCGGGTTGACTTCTTGCAGCTCATGCCAGGAGAAAAAAAGTGCCAAAGAGACCTCAATATTTTGTCGCCCCATATTCATAACATCATAAATATTTTGTTTAACATCACACAGACACGCGGGAAAGAAAAAGACCTTAGAGAACAAGAGGCCAGGAGCAAAAAAAAAAGGATCATCATTGTCTTCCCATCCAGGTATAAGTTCTGTGAGTGTGTGACAATTGATTTGGTGGAAGGAGCTACGAGGAGAAAAGGTGATCGTCAGGAGTGTATTATTTATGGGGTTTGGATGCCCCAAATATTCCTATTTGATACACTTCATCCCTCCAACCGAATATCACGCAATAGGAATCCATCCCTATTTCTCAGTCACCCGTCCCATTGTCCCTTCGACTTGTCCCATTCACCGACGATATGTTTGTTGGTCAACAGCCAATTGTTAGCCTTCCAAGGCGAGGGGTTGGAAAAATGTACCAGCCACTTTTCCCTGGCAAAGGCCCCTGATTGACACAACCACTCGAGATACCTCTAGTTCTTGCATTAACATGATAAACAGATTTAAAGTCTTCACGGTGCCACATTTAATACAATAAAATGTCAAAGACATATCATTAATCTTCACGCAACAGACCAACTTTTGCACTTTTTTACCCAGTTGCCCTTCTTCCTCATCCTCCACCGAATCCAGGGAAGAATACCATGACACACTGTGTACTTTTCTTTTCTTCCTCCTTGTCAATTGTGATGCAACATGCCATTGAATTTCCCACAAAGAAGCATTTCTTTAAAACGAGAAGTCTCTCTTTTCGAAATATCTCTGTAACTTCTCCATATATCAATATATTCACTCCTTTAATCCATTTATCTATTATATTGTGAAACTTTAAATTAAAGCAGAACTTCCACAACAAGCACTATGGAAACCAGATTAGAAACCTTACATAACGTTTAAAATCTCTCTCTTTTATCCTAGATATTTTTGTTTTAGTCGAGACACACCTGAGGGAATTCTGAAAGATATTTGGAAGATTTTATCCCACGTACGCACCTTTTAGGGAGATTTTCTAATAAGGGAGACCGGAGCAGAATCAGCCAGTATCAGATAGTATCAGATAGTGGTGTATTACAGTTTTCTTTAGAAAAAAATGAGTAAATTACTCAGAGTAATTACCTCCATCCCTATTCATTGAGATATTAATTTATCAGTCGGATTCAAACATTTTCAACCGCCGCTTATACATATTGTGGTCACGGGCCTTGAGATCTAGTTTAGCAGCCCACGCCTGCCGATCCTTCACCACTTCAGGGTTTGATTCCAATGCGCTCCAAGGCAAGATCCTGAATTTGATTCAGTCACCTTGCCCTAGGTCTGCTCCAAAATCGCCGCCTCCTCACAATAGCATAGCTCTTCTGGGGAATCTTTTTCTTAAGTATCGAATAATTTTACAAAAAAGAAATTTTTCCGTCAATCACCCACCCGGCAAATTCTGCAGAATTCTGCAGAAATTCGTCAGATTTGAAAATATAACTGCCGAAAATTCTGCAGAATTTCTGCAGAATTTTGTTCTAAAGGTGGATCCGATCGTTGTATGAAAATTCTGCAGAATTTTCTGCAGAATTTCTACAGAAAATTATATGAATTTTCGGCACTTTCCTCAAGATGTCGTTCTGTCAAAATGGACTTGGAATATTTTTTCTGAAATTATCAACTTGGTAGAATTTATAATCACGATTTTCATGATATATTTTATATATATATATAAATACTGCGAGGGTATGCTGTCTATAGAGAAGGATTAAATAGCAGTATTAAACAGACTCCCGACCGAAAATTCTACATTTTTTCGTAAATTGTACCAGAATTTTCTTGAGAACAAAAAAAATTATGATGTGATATTCAGCTGAGGCCTTTAAAATTATTTATTATTTATGAAAAAAATATTCTTTTCATTTCATTAAGTATATTTTCGTCAATTTTTCCAATAAAATGTATAGATTTGAAATAACCTTCTCTGAAGCAGCCATTAGGTAATGGGTGTGAGACTTCGCTTATTCGAGACAAATTTTGATAGCTTTGGTTATTTGCCGTTCCGATCGCTAGTGCGGTTTTTTAATGATGCCCGTTAAAAAAAGGAAGAAGAAGAAAAATTGCGGAATTGCAGAACGAAGTTTTGCTGGGCATCTATCCATCCTATCATCGTGACGGATAGGATAGGATAGACTCTTACAGGCTTAGAAAGACCTTACTCAGTAAGGAGATCTTTTTCGCCTAAAGTTAAGCAAACACCTTAATCTTTCCGTACAGAAGTAGATATTGAAAAATTCGAAAATCTATTTGAAGATCCAAAAAAGAGACTTTCTTACTTTTAGATAATTCCGCAAGGTGGCTGAGATACATCCTGTTCGAATTTCGAAGTGCTCAAGTGTCAAAATGTGACGGTCTTCATATTGTTGTGAGGAATAAAACAGAACAACGACGCTTACTGTTCTTGTCCCATTACTTAATCACTCCATAATCACTGAGTAAGTGCACTTTTGCGGGCTTATTAGTGTGATATCGGATAAATTTTCCCCACCTTGTTCGAAAATTTGGTATGAAAATTCGAAATTGAATTTGAATTCTTAGATAATCAACGACTTTTTGTGCAAATAAAGTTTCGTTTACCTTTTATCCAAGACACTATTGGAGAATCAAAATCTACTTGTGTTTAGGCTCAATTCCGAGATAAATCTTCAAATTGACCTTTACAGCCTGATTAGCATTCTTCAATAACGATCTTGAATTTTAAACTGTTAATTTTCTTTAAGCTTTATACAGAAATGGTACAAACGTCAAAATGTAGAAACGATGTAGGGGGAGGTGGGGCTACTTTGAGCTGTGAGGTTAGATTGTTATACGACTTTTCCGCCTATTTCTAAATGAAGCTGGTCCTTACAATTATTTTATCTTATTTCAACTTTCAATCTCTTTAATGCACATTTTTTTCTATTAAAATTCAGGAGGGCATAAATAGAACAAACGAAGTAGGGATCCTAAGTATTTTAATAGCAGTATATTTATTGAAAACGATTATCAAGATATTAAAAGTGAGCAGTAAAATGTTAAAAATGAACATTAAAAACATGTATTCAATTTCATCAGAAAATAAATTAAATAGTTAATAATTTCTCAAAACACACTGATATGATGAATTTCGAAAATTTCATGAGCATTTCCAAAATGTCCAAAATTTCTTGAAATTTTCACTATATTTTTCTTGATATTTAAAGTTCATTTCAATTTATTGATTAGTGAAAAGTTAGCTAGGCAGACATCTCGTCCATATACAAAAACACCGTTGATTCATTCCTAATAACGGTTTTTCAAAGTCAAAGTTAAAAAAGCTTCTGGAGAGCGTATTTCTCAACAGCATGGCATCATGTTTGGGCTCGTTGGAAAGGTCTTGGAATTCTTGACAAGTGTAAACGATAAATAATTTTTAATCTATATTCAATTATATTTATCCTAAATTATTTTGAACAATGTTTTGAGTAATTCAAAATCGGTTCAAATCGGTTGTGAACCAGTAATAAACCACTTATGAAACGATAAGTAATATTTGTACGAAAATCAATTGTATTATTCTTAAACTATTTTGGAGTATTTTTTGAGTAATTTATGAATCGTTTCGTTGTGACGCTCTATCACCCTTTTAATATCATTGACCACCTTTTTAATTTTTCACTTATCGAACTAAATATTTTTACTGCTCATTTCTAATATTCTTCTAGGAGAAAGTGCACTATCTTCGGATGACTCAAACTTCGAACATCTCAATTTTTTTCTATGTTCTTAATGGTTTGGGACCATGGCTTTTTCCTGAAAATTTGAGGTATTGGGTTCGTTATTAGTTACTAAATAATTATAATTACTAAATTATTATAATGGGTGAAATTTATTAAAAATATTGGAAAAAAATGAGCTGTTCGAAACTTGAATCTTCCGAATGTAGCGCGCCTTCCCCTACTCTATTTAAACATTTTACAGCTCACTTTAAATTATTTACTGACTGTTTTCAATAAAGTACTGCTTTGTTTACTTTTCACTGCTCATTTTCAACTTTTTGCTGACTTTTTGCAGCTCGTTTATTCGATGTCACTTTAAAATGCTCCATGAAATGAAAAATAAATCGAAATAATTTCTAATAAATCATTCTTAGCTCAATAAAATACTAAAAAGAGTGCAAATTATGTCTTTAGAAATATAAATAAAAAAAACTATGAATCTTCCTCATTTGGTTCCAAAAAACACTTAAGGCCTCTACACATTGGGAGCAATTTTTGTCAAAAATTGCATTTTTGACAGAATTTTGACGTTTCTGCCTACAGCACTGCAGCCAATTTCCTTCAAAAAAGCAATTTTTGACGAAAATTGTGCTCAATGTGTAGACACCTTTAGAATGAGTTGGGAGCCCAAGGATGGGCCTTCCGCTTATCATATATCTTTTAGCAATATTATAGACCACACGGTTAGAGATAGTGACTAGATGAAATAGGGGACCCCCACAATTAAATATAATCCAAACTTTACTATAGTGATTAAAAATAATACCAAAAGTTCTCTTAATTTCCAAATAAATCTTTAAGTGAATTTCAAGATTCATATTCTGTAATCTTTATTATTAAAATACAAAATTTCTTTAAGTTAATTATAGCTCTATAATGAAGCTGAAATGAAAAAAAAGTCAAACTACTTTAAAAGCACTATTCCATGCTTCTGCATACGAAAAAATGGCTTACTTTTAACCCCAACAACGCTAATCTGTGTAGCAATTTACCTAATTCTTTGCTAATTCAGCTTTAAATATTTAACTTAAATAAATAAAATGTCTCTATATAAAGGTTATGAAATAGGGATAGGCTTTGAGGCTTCGAACACTTATTGTTTCTCCTATATTCCTTTAACCCCTTTACGACGAGGCACTTTTTACCGATTGAAAATCAACAATAAAAATTAAACTGAGAAACATAATCAATGATAAGTCTTACATCTAAACTTGGAAAGTCCAACAGAGTCTGATTCGGTGTATTTTGTGCTTCTATGGACGATAGGGACAAAAATAGCCCAAAAATTCAAGTAATTTTTCTGATAATACCAATGAATAATATTTTTTGCTTTAATGAAAAATATTACGTATGAGTATTGTAGTTTTTATTGTGAAAAGGGTTTTGTTTAAAAAAAATTGGAAGTATAAAAAATAAATAAAATCAATTATAAATTTTAGAATTTAAAAATTCGCCATTTTTGAGCTTAAATATTTACTACATAGCAAATAGCTAGAGACTTGCAAAAAATATTCTAGATTCCTTCAACCTTCTACTTTACAATTATGTACAGACATAGGAAAAAATAACTTTAGGTAGTCAGGAAAAATTATTTTCTTTATGGGACACCGGTGTTCCAATCGTCCTTAAAGGGTTAATGAATCCGACCTAGATGGAATTGGGCACCTTTGAAATTGGGATTTTTCTTCTATGTCTTCTAAATGGAAGTGAGCCTTATCATAATGTAATTTTGCATCTCAATCTGTTTGTGCAGCTAAATTATATCATGGTAAAGCTCAATGTTATTTAAAAATATTTTTAAAAAAATCCAATTTCAAAGCTGCCCCACATTCAAAGATCCCCATCTTCCCCTAGGTCGGATTCATTAAAGAAATATTGGAAAAATATAAAGTGTTTGAAGCCTCAAAGCATTTTCCTACATCATAACCTTTATATAGAGAAATTTTATTTATTGAAGTTAAATATTTAAAGCTGAATTAACAAAGAATGACGTAAATTGAGATTAGCAGATTAGCGTTATTAGGGTTGAAATTAAGCCAGATTTAGTTTTTTTCGTATACGGAATAGTGCTTTTAAAGTAGTTTAATGTCTTCATTGCAGCTTCATTATTCAACTATTAAAGAAATTTTGCATTTTAAGATTAAAGATCATAAAATACGAAACCTAAACTCCGATTAAAGATTTATTTGGGAATTAAGAAAACTATTGGTATTATTTTTAATTACTTCTTGCACCTCTTCCAAAGCAGCTTTGAAGTCAAAGCCCAACGAATATCCAAGAGATTTAAATCTAAACCTCTTCCTTCCATGATGAGTGGTCAGATGTCGCTTTTGTGAGTTCGCTTTTACCACAATTCGCTGCTGGAACTCACCACACTGGATTTTGGCGGGAAACCAAAGCCACGTACACGTGAAGAAGTACCGAAGAGGAAATTTATTTGCCTCGAGAGGTAATTCAGTACGATTGAGGGTAATAATTATGTGATTATTGACTGATTAATATCCCATTACGCTTCAATTGCTGGGCGTGTTGGGAAATTGATGATAATCTGCGAGGTATTGATTCAATTGTTGTATTTGTGGACAATTTGTTGACGCGAATTGAGGAAAATTTGAAGATTGACATCAAGTAGGAGGATGAGTGTTTGTACTTGACGAATAATAGTTTTGGTGTTTTGTATTGACATCGTGTCAATCAGAGAGTGGCATTTAGGCAAAGGAGGACAGAGGTTTCTCCACCTTCGCGGGAAAATCATCCACGTGTTGCTACTGCCGGAAAAATGAATGGATGATTCTCTCTCTGGCGGGATTTGGCTCTCTCGGCGTCTCTCTCAGTTTGGCGGGAAGTATCGGTGTGCGTCGGTGTGAAAAGTGCGGCTTTTTGGGAGTGTATGCTAGGAAAGTCAGCCAGTTTGTCGGTGGAAAACGAACATACCGGATGCTCTCTGGTACTGGCCAAGTGTTCTAAGATTGGAGTTCTTCTCATGCCAAGAGGCACGCGTCTTTTATCACCTCCAATTCCGTGCCAGATGCGACTGTGAATTACTTTTTTGTGCTGGATATAGTGAGGATTAGAGAGTAATAGAGTGTCCATAGTGACGTTTTTGTGACCTCGAAGTGACTGGGTGAAAGTGTCTCAAGGGGATTTTAAGTGCAACGAGCAGATTTGATGGCATGTGTATGATGTTAAATTAACTCGTGCCACTTGAGATCATCCCGGTAATAAATCATTGGAAGAATTGCCAACACCCGCACTTCAGTGGGTGTCAAATATGTGCCTTCTATTATTGCTAAATGATGGTCAACTTGGCGCAATTTTATAAGCCAATCTCCGGAGGGGAGTAGATCCCAAAAAGTGTGTTGATTCTTTAAATCGGCGACGGAATTATTTTTGTGTTGATGCGCGGATAAAGCTAAAAATATTCTTTCATATAGTGTAAGATCCCCAGAAGCACCAATACTTGTGGAAAAGTGTCAGAAAGATTGGTGTGAAAATTTTTCGTACCGTTCACTCTTTCAAAATTGCGGTAATTATTTCTACACTGAGAGAGAAATGCTGGGAAAAGTGCTTTGGAATTAGGGTTGATTTAACACTTTCATCTCTAATGGTTGAATATATCCAGTATCAATTATTAGGTCCTATCACTGAATTTAGAATTTCTTGTATCCTTTCTTGGTCTAAAGGAAACAAGTGTGAGATAAAGCTTTAAAAAATAACACTGCAAGTGTTAAATAAAACACAAAAGGGTTCAAATCAAGCCCCTGACAAGTTGACTAATTAGAATTGGGAATATATCTTAGCTAAGAAAAAAACAGATTTTTTTTCTAAATTTCTGAAAACGGACTCTGTGAGCCTTCAAATTAAAATTCTGTGTATTTATTCATAATTTTATCATTAAAAAAGATGTCCCACACATCCTCGTTCTTGTCCCACGGTGCCTCGAAGCACCGTGCCCAAAATCCCATTTTATTTTATGAGCTCAATCGAATCCTTTAGTTGAAGGCAATACTTGTGGATTTACGAAATTCCTAAACAGTTTTTTGATTCTTTGGCATAATGTCTCAAAGTCAAAACATGAGAAAGTGTCCCAAATCCAATCAAATGTACAAATCACCACTAACCTGAATCAACACAATATTCAATGAATATTCAATAATATTACTCAAAAAAAGCGAAGAAACATTGTTAGTACTTCACCACAGCTAAATAAGACTGATGTAAACAAGAAGTTCTGTCATATTTCTCGTAAGCAATTGCTCACACTGAATTTTCAACAAAGCAATTTCAACTCAAATCATATTCAAAATTTAACCTATTTAGTGTCAAAATCTTCCAAAAAGAACAAATATTTAGATAGAATTCCTTATTCATCAAATATTGGAATAAAAATCCATAATTTTAATCAATTTATTTTTAGTGTCCAATTTTATCCTCAAAGTGTCCAAAATAAGAAACTGAACAAAATTATGAGCCTTTCCCCTATGTTTATACATACTCATTCAGTAAATTAATAAATATTCACTAAAGCGCAAAAAAAAAGATTATGCCCAGCGCACAATAACTTCTGTTTTGTAAAAATGTTTTTGACATTTCAATGAGAGTGAGTGAGATAGAGATCTAGTTATCTCGCTTACTCTCACAGGAAATTTTGAAAACATTTACAAACAAAAGTTATTATGCGCTGGTCATTACCCCATTTTCATTTTCATTAGAATAGCACCATTAGAAGCAGGGGGGTGACATTAGCTCTGTAAAATGCGACCGGTTTTAGTGTAATTTTTTCCCTGTTTTCGTACACATTTCACGAGATATTTTCAAAACTACGTAGGTTGCCAATTTAGGATTATCGGTTGCCTCTTCGTTATTAAATTTACTTTTTATTTTGTATTAGTATTATTGCTAATTCATTCTATAATGACAAAAAACAACTAATAAACTCAAAAGTTTTTTCGACTCGCTAGAAACATATGGGAAACATAGGAAATGTCATACCCCTGATTAGAAGTATGCCCAAATGCTTGCAAATCTATTCAGTGCTTCTTTGCTTGCGTTTCTGTATCTTCAAAATTCGAAATGTTGGCTTCTGATATTTTTATGATAAGGGAGACTGGGGCAAAAAGTTACAAAACGGATATTTCATTTTTACAAGCTACCAGAACACCCCGGAAATTTCTAATTGGCGCATTTTTATATGAAACTTACCGCTCTACAACTTTCTGAAAGTCATTTACCTCTATTTCGTAAGAAAATACATTTATCGATCCGTTTTCAAAAAGGTAATTTGTGACCATTCTTAAAAATTTTGGGGCAAATTCTGGGGTCCTTAATAGGGCTGTGTGTATTATTTTATTTATTCGGATCTTCATCACTTTCACTGTCTACAACAACGTGCGGTGAGACCTAGCAATGACGTTTCTTTTCGCCGTGAGACGTCAGAAATTTCTTCGATTTTTGTTACTTTTTGCCCCATACCTTTTGTTACTTTTTACCCCAAGTGGTAATTTTTGGAGAAAAGAATCTTTCGGAAATGTTAAAACAGCTAGTGACTTTGTATGCGAGGAATCGAAATCATTTGGAAAATATTCGCCAGTGCATCACTTTTGGGAAATAAATGGTTAAAAATTGATATCAGCTGTAAAGAAAATATTTCAAAAACAAAGCTAAAAATTCAATATTTTTCATTTTCTTAATTTTTTGTTCAAATTCTAACAAGGGAGGTCATCAAGTCATCAAACTCAGATTGGCTTCATATTACGTTATATTCATATTAGTTCACTGTTCCACTGTTGCTATTGCTAGTTCTGAAATCAGCTTTATCTTATGCCCTTTATGAAATAATTAAAAGTGCTTTATTTTAAAAGAAAAAATAGCATTTTTGAGTATGACACGTTCCTTTGATACCCATCCCCGTCTATGTTCTTAATATGTCAATCTGAAGTTGATGACTCAATGACCTCCCTTGTAATAAACGTATGACAATGAAGAAGGTCTATGAAGGCTATCTGTGGAAAAAAAATTAATTTTATCTTGGAAGATATTGAATTTTGAAATTTTCGATTTGTGGCTTTTTGCCCCAGTCTCCCCTATATTATTAGATAGTTTATCCATTTATTTGATCATTAAGAAATATAGATTTCTTTTGACTTTGTGTCTAGGGAAACCCCTTTAAGTGTAAAGTTTGGTGTTGTGACAACACTTGTTTCCTATAAACCGGTACCTGTCGCATTTTTCTCAGTGTATATGATAAATTCCACCGAGAGTTTTGAATGAAAGTAGAGAGAATTTTAGAGATGAACAAGTTTAAAATTTAACGCTCTATGGATCAGCTAAGAGATTAAGAGTGTGATTTCCAGAGCGAAGGAAAAACATCTCTATTCGCATTTTTTATGCCATTTCACTTTATGAATTAATTTAGACCACAATTAGAAAAAAGTTTTATTCTGTCCAACCACGAAGACGTTTTATTATTATAATGAGATGTTGAAGTCAATCGATTTTTTTTAAAGTGAGGATTTTCCTAAAGTTTCCCAGAGAAACAATCCATATCCGGGAAATTTAATTACACGCCAAGGCTCTGATGCTTTCCACTTTAAGATACTCCCAGAGCATCGAAACTCTGCAAAAAGTCACATCAACATGCCCTGAGTAAATAGAAATTGTCTCTTATCGGCCTTTCACAGAGATGCTAATTCCCACTTGAACTTGCACTACAATACATGATCGCGGGGGTGGAACACAAAAGCACTCAACACGACCCAAATCATCACTTTCGCACCAATGATGGCTTATTAACAATTCATTGGACCACTTCCAACCACCTCTTGTCACTTTATTGCACATAATTTTCACGGAAATATACCCCAAATAGATAAACGTTGCAAGTGAGAGAATTTCGTCTCTTTTTCTTAAACTCTTAAACTCTTTCTGTCTTATCTTGATATTTGCTTAAAGTCATTTATTGTATTTTGCAGAGAGAAATATTTGTTGTTTAGAATCCAAGTTGGGTAACTGCAGTTACTTAAATTGTTTACTTTAATCTCAGTTGTTTAACAAACAAAACGAATGACAATTCTTCTTAACCTAATATTAATGAATGTTCTCTTGGTTCTTCTATATTTAGGGGAAAGGCTCATAATTTTGGACAGTTTCTTATTTTGGACACTTTGAGGATAACATTGGACACTAAAAATAAATTGATTAAAATGATGGATTTTTATTCCAATATTTTATGAATAATGAATTCTATCTAAATATTTGTTCTTTTTGGAAGATTTTGACACTAAATACGTTAAATTTTGAATATGATTTGAGTTGAAATTGCTTTGTTGAAAATTCAGTGTGAGCAATTGCTTACGAGAAATATGACAGAACTTCTTGTTTACATCAGTCTTATTTAGCTGTGGTAAAGTACTAACAAGTACTTCACGAATTCTCGCGAAGTTTCATCTTTTGTGATGACTAGGTTGAACAAATGCCTGGAGAAACAAAGGAGCATCATCTCTACGAAAGAGATGAAAAGCTCTTGAAAAGCTCCCGGAAAGGCCAGAGAATGAGCGAATCCGCACGTACTTGGAGTACCGAAGTCAACTCACTTTAATGAATGATATGGAAAGTTTCCGGGCTTCTGTGACATTCTACGTTTCCCTTACATGAACAGGAAGAGGACTTGGTATGATTGGTTCATGAAATGAAGAACAATGGACATCCTGTTGAGGCGGATTAGCTGTCCAAATTTACAGCCAAGTTGGCCAAATTAATAAACAAGTTGTCCAAAATAAGAGCCAAATTCACCTCTATATATCAATTCATTTTTAGACGTATTAAAACTAATTTTAGTAAAAATAAGACGATAAATAGCTTGCTAAGTTTCTAAACAACCCCTTTGAAAAGAGAGTAATAAAAAAAGTAAATTAGTATTGAAAATATCGCACTTCAAACTTGGAACATCGATGCTTATAAGCAGACTGTCCAAAATTATGAGCCCTTACCCTAGTTGGAAAATTCTCAGACTAGAATAAATCGAAATATTTATAGATAAGTCATGCTGTCAAAACAGAAGAAAAATAAATTAATATTTATTGCTATTTCCATATGCAAATTTTTAAATATACCCCTTCCATGCTTGTCTTAATTACTCTAAAAAAAAAAATAATCCAAGAAAAATTGTACAATGTCTTTAGTTCATCTAACAATAACAAATAAAATATCGAAATAGAATGATAGTCTTTTGAAAGAAATTTATTACATTCATTTATTTTGCAATGGCGGAATTCAATTTGTCCACCAAATGTTTCTATCATCGAAAAATCTCTAATAAAATACTGAAAACTACATACCAAAGTTATGGAAATCGAATAAGAGAAGATGGGGCAGTTTTATGTTGTTCAAATTTACATTTTACAAAATGAATAGTGGTGAAGTTAAAAGTTCTGAGCCTTTTAAGCTTTATTTTAAAATTAATATAGTTAGAATTATTTGAATTCATTCAAATATAGTAAAGTGGGGTAACTGGATCATTTTCCGAATAGTGCTACTTAAACGCTTGTTTTTGGACTGATGAAATTCTTTTTTACTTCTTCTAAATCCATAGAATTATTCACTGTTTCATTCAGAAACAAAATAATATAAATAATAATAAATAATAATATAGGGGAGACTAGGGGCAAAAAGTCACAAATCGAAAATTTCAAAATTCAATATCTTCCAAGATAAAATTAAAATTTTTTCCATAGATAGCCTTCATAGACCTTCTTCATTGTCATACGTTTATTACAAGGGAGTTCATTGACTCATCAACTTCAAATTGATTTCATATTAATAACATACACTGCAAAAAAAGTGTGACGCCCAGGAACGTGTTAGCTTTTAAGCTTCCACTTGGTGTAACAAAAATTCTCACGTTTGGTAATGCCTGAAAATCTTGTAAGCTAAATCGCTACTTTTTTGCTGCTAAACGGGAGAGTGAGAGAAATTCAGTGAGAGCTGAAAGATAAGCTGCGCGAGAAACAGCAGGAAAGGAGTGAAGTGAGAGAGAGAAACAGTTCGGGCTCTCGCGTGCGAGAGAATTTTTCTCACATTGCTGGAATATTCTAGAAGGCTGTGCCCCAGTGCAAAAGCAAATGGCGCAGTAAAAGTAATTCAAGTGCAATTTCTCAGTGAAAAGTGTTTTATAAATGTAAAATTTAGTGGCATATTAAGCTACGAGGACTTGGAAAATAGTGGTGAGTAATTTAAAAGCAAAATATTCAACTTAGATAAGTGAAAAAGCTCTTTTTGGTGCATGATGTTTCACGTTAGAAGTTCCTAAACTTTCAATGAAATTTTCACAACAAAATTGGATTGAGGAAGAGTATTTTATAGACAATGGCATCTTAAATTTGATAGAAATAAAAAAAAAGTTATTACTATCTTCTCCGTTATTAATATTTTTGTTTTCCAAAGCAGTTATTTCTCTGAAAAAAAAAATAGTGATAAACCTAGATTAGCTTATTGCAGGTGAGATTCTTAACGTGAGTCAACTTGGAATGTGACTAAATACTATATATAAAGATAAAGTTGGAAGGACGTAATGCAGTAATTTTAAGAAAAATAGTTAAAATTTTGTATCGAATCCAAAATATCAAGGATTTGAATGCACTGGCAGTAAAATGATATGTGATCATTTTACTGATATGTATATCAGAATGCCCTCTATAATTTTGCTGAATAGATTGATTGATTTGATACAATAAATTGCAATTTTCAACCGATGTATAACTTTTGACGAAAACTGCAAGTTAATATCTTTCTTATTTTATAATTTACTTTTGGCCACCCATATATTCGTAGTAGTGAAACACATTTTAGCAAAAATTGGTGCTGATCGGGGGACAGAAAATTTTAAGAATCTCACCTAAATTCTTTAAGTTCTGTATTATCAAGTTTAAATTTACTTTCGCTTTTTTTATTCTTGATTTTATTTATTTATTGTTCTTATAATTTGTAGTACGCAGTCAACTAACCGAAGAGGATGGATTCGAAAAATTTTAGATTCAGACGGAGTTAGAATCTTGCCGGCAGCATTTCAAGAAGTCAAAACTCCGTATTATATCAAACGTCACGAGGAAGATGCATCTGGAACCGCTGCCAGTGAAAACATTCTCGTGGAAAATCCAAATGTGATGCCTACTCTTATTGCGAAGGTATTAAAATTTTTTGATCAGTTAAATATCCAAATCTTTGCAAAAATATATTTAACTTTAAGTCAAAAACAGTTTTCATCGGTAAAATATTACATTTTGCTCAGTGATAAACCTAAAATTGATCAAAAATTACAAAGTCCGATCAAAATTACAAAGTCATCTCTTTTATTCAAAGACATCTTTTTTATTATCAATTTCCGCAACAATGGTTTTCATTTTGGGACCAAGATCAAGTTCAAAATTTCACACTGTCAAATATTTCCAAGTTCAAGATTTTAATTTAAAAAAAAAAAACTGTTAGTACCTTGATAATTCTAAACATTTCTGAGAAGTTTGGAATTATTTTAGGGAGACAGGAAGTTTGACATATGGTTTATATCTTGACATTTCATTAAAATTTGATAGATTTGACATATTGCTCCTAATGGCCAAGGCACACCTTTCAGATCAGAAAGATTTCACGAAATCAAAATTCACATGTCTTTTTCACGCGTTTTCCATATATCTATTTCATTTTTTTCGCACTCCAAATTCGATTAAGCTAAATTCAATTTGTTGTGATGTTTAAAAGAAGAAGAAGAGTACATAAGAATGAGATAGACTTTTGCAAAGTGTGTAAGAAAGAAAGAGATTCGAATTTCGACTTCTTGAAATTTCCCTGATTTAAAAGGTGTGCCCAAGCCATAAGTTTTTGATTTTGGAATACCAAAATCCTGAAACTAAGTATTTTGTTTTTTTGTCTTATAATTGAGGCCAATATTTTACTTATCACATGAACTAAAATTGTATAATTTGAAATTTAAAAATTGTTTTTTTGCTGACCATTTTTTTGCTAAACAATTGCCCAATTTATTACAGACTAATTAAAACAATTGGCCTCCAAAATGATGCAGAGTAAAAATGAGATCCTGTTTGTTCTTTTGCGTATGCTTAAAATAATATTATTGCTCTCAAAGTTTGTGAATTTAATATTAACTAAGTTGATGTTATTGCTGAACTAATTCAGTCTTTTTAAATGACTTAGACAAAAAATCGAAAGAACCAGTTACGGAATTTAAAAAAATCTCCTTTTACAAGTCAGATAATACTTGTTAGATTTAATTGTACTTTACCAAAATTGACCTCTTCTTTATTCTTTAACATTAGTAATTCTTATTTTTTTACTTTTTAGGAACAAATTTATTTTTTTGGAGCTTTACAAGTACTTTGGAGTTCAAAGAATTGTTCTAATCAACGGTGCTGAGCTTTTGAGAAAAACAAGTTCACGAGAAAGAAAGATGGCAATTTAAATAATTGCTAACCATCTTCTTCTTTAGCGGCCTCAACCCAACAAAGATGACAAAATTGCCTACGCAAAGGCAACCATGGAACTTTTTGTTGTTATTTAGGTTCAAATATTTATTGTTACTAAGGTAATTGTAAATTTAAATTTAATTTAGTGAATAAAACGATTATAATGAAAAATTGAATTTTATTTCCTAAGTGTATATAAATATTGGTTCAAAGTAATGCTAAATTTGTGTACACTTTGAGTACAAAATCACTAACATATTGTAAGCCATAAATTCATATTTTTGTGTGCATTTTGATAGCAAATTTATTAACAAAACGATGCCAAATGAATCTACAGAATGTTGCTAAAAACGCTTACGATTTGTATACAAATTTACCACACCAAGTGGAAGTCCTTTTGGCGCATCCCAAATGTAAGCGAATTCTCTCACAAATTTTTTTGAGTGTAGACGGAGATGGGTATCAAAGGAACTTTAGCGCTCAGACCATTTTACATCACCTAATATTATATTTCAGAATTGAAAAATATTTTTATTCATTAGTATTATTCATTTCTACTGAATAAAACTAAAACAAACAAAAAATCAAAGAATAAATAATTTTTTAGAGTACCAAGTTGGCATATATGCATAAATGCATTTTAAATTTAAATGTAGAGCGGAATAATATTCGATTAAGGATCAAACATATGGATTTGTGAGTGCTTTGGACGCAGTGAAAACAACAATAAAAAAATCTCTTAAGGTCTCTACGCATTGGAAATTTGTGAAAAATTGTATTTTTGAAGGAAATCATAAGCACTGCTATAGGTGAAAACGTCAAAATTCTGTCAAAAAATGCAATTTTTGACAAAAACTGTTCCCAATGTGTAAAGGCCTTTAAAATCTATAACAATTTATCGCAATTAATGAAAGCAATCGCGATTTTCAAGCTATTTCTCCTTTCGTAAAATTAAATGAAATAAAAGTGAAAAGCTAAGATTAACACAGGAGCCCATCAAGCCTAATAAAAAGTGAAGCTATTTTTCGATTTTCCTTGTAAAAATTTTACAGAAATTGCACTGCGAATTAAACAAATTTTCTCGTAGTTCTTGTATTATTTCGGCGAACATTATGAAATATGTATTTTTAGATAGCTTTTAATAAATGATTTCGAAATATGTCAGACAGATAAGTCAATTCTCTTTAGAAAAAAACTTGCCAATAATCTTCAGTTCCTCTATGCAAAAACGTAAGGAAAAATGAAATATCGATAGGCCCCTGATTAACACAACAAAAGATTAGTCATCTATACTTAATGATTGTTATTGATGACAAAGAAAATCGAATTTTAATTTAATTTATATTTAATTAAATTAGATTTATTAATTTTAATTATTTTATTTTATTTTATTTTTTATTATTTTTTTATTGATTTTTAAAATTATATTTATATTTAATTAAATTTGTACAGCCCTAAAATATATGTACAGTTGTACTGGGACATGAAAAAAAACACAAATCATTGTTTCTTGTTTCTGGTGTGTGTCTCGACTAACTATTTTTCTAACTTTAGAGGTAAATGTGCTTCTTTCTTTAGGAGTACCTGCATGAAAAATGAAGCGGAGAAATCTTTACCTTAACCATTTTTCAGTACGCGACTGTTCTTATGCATTTCTGCATAATTGATTTTTCTTTCTGATGGTTGCTGTCACGACTATTTTCCTGTGTCATCATCAAAGCCACCAAACAGTCATGACAGGAACCAACACAAAAAAAGTTGACTATGCAGAAGTACATGATAACAGTCATATACTGAAGAAAATGTTCAAGAGTAAGTTTTTCCCTTTCCATTTTTAATCGTATTATAATCATTATACCTGCAAAGCCGATGATTCAAAAATGTAACATTGAATACCCAGACGCAGATTTTCAATTTTCTTTTGACTAATAAATAGAAACAAATCCCTTTCATCTTTAACATGTTCTACATCCTTCCTCGCGTGGCATAGGCCAATAATACACGCCCGTTAAACGAAAATAATGCAAAATCATTGGGAGCACAAACTCTGAGTAGCTAAAGATGAGATACAGAGAGTATTAATAAATTTTCATAACGTTGCTTTTACAATTCATATCGGTTTAGAGACTTTAGCACTAATAACGATGGCAGCGTCAACGCAATAAATAATTCTATTTTTGCCAGAAGTCAGCACTCTTTTTTTTTCTTCAGCACTGAAAGTGGATCTCTATATCTCATCATAACCCATATTGATAGAGATATTGAATATTGCTCCTTTTCACCCTTAAAAACTCTTCCAACTCTCCCATTTTTTTCTAAATGGAATTGCAATTTATCAGAAAAAAAAACTACATTTCCATATGATGGACATTTTCTATTTTAGAAACATGGAAGTGAAAAGTGTTTTAAATAAATAATCCTGTGTTGATTGTCAGTGAAAATGGATTTGAGGCTATAATGAATGGAAAACAATTTTTGTGAGTGTCGTCACTGGGACGTATCAGAAAAAAATCATATAGTATATGAAAGTGTTGATGGATTTTTCGGTGTAGAATACACCTGAGTGTTTATTAAAATTACATAGCGAAATAGCTACAATTTGAAGAAAATGTCCGACACTTTCAGGGAGGAGGACGAAACATCGGACGTCGTATCCGGTAAGTGATACCCCAACCCTTGTCCCTATTTCACCCTCACAGAAAAGATTAAAAAGCTTCTTTGAGCGAGATTGAAAGGCACTTTGCAAAATCCATCGATATCAATAATAAACAACCCTGGTGCTATGTAGAGAAAAGTTAATTGAAATCTGTGCCGCAAACGATCGAGGACAATGGGACGGTGGGAAAAGTTAAATATCCCAAAGGTGAGGAGGAATTCGTCATCAAATGCAAAAGTGGACAATAGTGTCACTATATTAATAAAAAATCTAAAACGACCTGAATATCTGATAGAAATGTAATAAGTATAACTGGCGTAAAATGATGCAATTGCGATACATACATTGCACTGCTTAAGGGTTTATTCTACTGAAATATTTCATTGTTGTCCTATTTTATGTTTTTGTACTTAAATTGTTGAAGAGTGAGACCGATAACATGTTCATGTGGTAAAGGGGACAGTCTTGGTCATAACACGGAAACAGGATCATTAAGCTCGGTGTTCTGGATCTTATGCTGAAAATAGACACAGGCTGATCCTCGAAAATACTGGAAAAATTTGGCGGTAAAAGATGAGCCCAAACTATCATACACTGATAATGTAGGATCAGGGAGTAGCCTTTCCCGCCCAGCCACTGAGGAAGGCTTGGAGACTGAGCCGAAAGCTTTGGGAAGAATCGTTGTTTTTCTGAGCTGCCCTATATCCCCGACGCTCACCGGTTTCTTCACAATACAAATATTCCATCGGTAATCACATAAGAACTCATGTAATTTGTCCCCCATATATTTGAAATTTTAAATTCGATTTATTAAGGGGTTACGTGGATCACGAAAACTAAAAAAGAACATTTTTTAGCATTTATAAAACAATATTTAATTCACGCTCTTACCGTGGTATCACACTAGAGAATTTCACATGAAAATTTTCATGTGATTCACATCAATTGTTGCTGATATATGCCCTATTGTGCAATTTTCTTCAAGAACTTTTAGAAATCGATTCATTTAGTGATAAAAAAGTAGACTCGAGTCACAAAAATTGGTTTAAATAGATTAAAATAGCATAAATACGATTGATAACTAATGAGCAAATAATGAGCAAAATTTGCTCATTACATTTGCATCTGGTACTACTTTATTGCAGTCATTCGGGTAGTTTCTGCACCACAACTCTCCCACCAGTTTATTAGTGATGAAATTGAAGTAGTGCCAATTTATCGTAAACGAGATGGAGAAAGGGCAAAAGGCATTGAAAAAGATCGGTGGAGAGGATAAGTAAGAAAAAGCTAAACAAAAATGTGTTCGATCTACATTTTATATTCGTTCATAAACTTCTAGGATTTCGTGGTCAAATGAGATGGTGGCGGAATTGATTGAAGCTATACATCAAGAATCCGTCATTTGGGACTACAAAATATGTCGAGAATACAAAAATAGAGGCAGCCGATCTGATGGTTTTCAATCCGTTTGCGACAAATTGAGTCACAAATCACCTTTTTTGTAGATAAGGCCCTACGATTTGAAGATGCTCTTCAAATTCCTCCGAAGTCATCCGGAGAAAATCATTGTCTCCAAAAAAATCTCCACTTGCGATGTTGTCATAAAGATTTTCAACGAAACCATGTGAAGGTCGCGTTAAAAGCCATTCTTTCGCCCACACCCTCCTTCTTTTCGCTTGGCGGGTCCTTTTGCACGACACAAAAGCAGTTTACAGGAGGATAAATTCCTCTTCGTCACTAAAATCACACATTTTCACTCAAACGACTGAAATGCTTCAAAAACAAAAACACTCATCTGACAACCCGTGTGCCATCGTGACATTGAGCAATTCTAGCAATGTGTCCTGACTAAATCAGCGATTTCGAGTGGTTCTAGTAGTTTTAATGAGCAACTTTTCAATGTGAAGTTTTCTAGTGTGATAACACCGTTACGGAGTTATCACACTAGAACATTTCACATTAAAGTTAAAGTGAAAAGTTGCTCATTAAAACTTTTAGAATCACTCGAAATTGTTGATTTAGTCAGGACACATTGCTAGAATTGCTCAATGTCACAATGGCACGCGGGTTGTCAAATGAATGATTTTGTTTTTGAAGCATTTAGCCGTTTTTGTGAACATGAGTAATTTCAGTGAAGAAGATGAAGTTCTCCTGTACGCTACTTTTATGTCGTGCAAAAGGACCCGCTAAGCGAAAAGAAGGAGGATGTGGGTGAGTGATTGGCTTCTAACACCATCTTCACATGGCGGTTTTGTTGAAAATCTCTATGACAACATCGCAAGTGACGATTTTTTGGACGTAATAATCTTCTCCGGATGACTTCGGAGGAATTTAAAGAGCTGCTTCAAATCGTATTGCCTTATTTACAAAAGAAGACTACGAAAATGACGGAGCCAATATCACTCAAATCCCGACTTATGTGTGAGTTCTGGCGATTGGTGACTCAATTTGTCGCAAACGGACTGAAAGCCATCAGATCGGTTGCCTCTATTATTGTATTCCCGGCATTTTGTAGTCCCAAATGACGGATTCCTGATGCACAAGCCTCAATCAATTTGGCCACCTTCTCATTTGACCACGAAATCCTAGAAGTTTATGAAGGAATATATAAAATGTAGATCGAACACATTTTTGATAAGTTTTTTTCTAACTTATCTTCTTGACCGATCTCTTTTAATGTTTTTGTCCTATCTCTATCTCGTTTGCGATAAATAATAGTAGGTATTGGAACTACTTTTTATAACAATTTAATCACGAATAAACTGGTGTGAATATTGTTTCGCAGAAACCACCCGAATAACTGCAATAAAGTGTTACCCGATGAAAATTTAATGAGCAAATTTTGCTCATTATTTTGCTCATTAATTATTGATCGTATTAACCCATTTTAATCTATTTAAAGCAATTTTTGTGACCCGAGTCCAATTTCTTATCACTGAATGAATCAATTTCTAAAAGCTCTAGACAAAAATTGCGCATTAGGACACATATCAGCTACAATTAATATGAATCACATTAAAATTTTAATGTGAAATTCTCTAGTGTGATACCACGGTTATAAGCATACGAAAAAACAACACTTAAAATCTTAAAAATTCAGTCGTGGGGTCTGCTTTTTGGAGAAGGTTTTTGAAAAAAAAACCATATGTTTTCTCAAAAAGGTTATTTTTAGATTTTTTAAATTAATTTATTAATATATTGAAAAAATAAAAAAAAAACCTGATGTTGTTTAATGTTTTGACTCACGTAACCCCTTAAAATTAAGGGCAAAATCAGATTGACAGTAAAATGCTCACCGTATTTCGTTAATTTACGCATTTTCATTACAATTCTTACGCAAATTCTCAATTAATGTGTTACATTATCTCATACTCGGTGGCATTAGATAAAAATAATATAGGAAAATTGAAGAAATAAAACGAAAATACGTTAAACGGTAAGCAAAAAAACTGTACGAAAAATGGAGCAAAAAATCCTACTCCTATATACAGTGCCCGCTCTCTAATCCGGATCGCCGTAATCCGGACGAGTTATCGACGGTTACCTTTAAAATCATTTTGAGGTTACGTATGCATGTGTGTTCAGCAATGAGAATGAATTATCCTGTGAAGTTTTTGTTCAATAAATTAAGTATAATAGCATAGAATTCTCTAATTTTGTCCTTTTAAAGTTCTTTAAAACTTTTATTCTAATTCTCGGAAAAAAACCTTGTATTATGTTTTCAAGACGTTGAACAAATTTAAAAAATCCATCCGGATTACGAAGCGGACATCTGTCAAATTGTCTTCCAATCATCCGGATTACGAAGCGGGCACTGTATAAGAAATTCTGTAAATTTACAGTCTTTCAGATAGTCCTTGTATTTGAGACTGGGGCAGAATTAGCCAACAAATGATTTTTTTCTGCTTATAATTTATGAGAAACTAGGAGTTTAAAGGAGTTAATTATTTTAAATAAAGAATAGTTTCTTCAATATTCCTAAATAAATATAACACCAACTGTGCAATTCTATCGCTGACTAAATTTGCCCGGATATCCCGTATAGAGTTTTGCGCGGTGTTGCGCGGTGTACACTTTCTCCCAATCATTGTTTCCCTTTGATAGCATTTCTTACTGAAGGGCAATAAATGATAAACAGAAAAGGTGGGACGACAAAAGAGAGCACAATCAATTTAATAATTTGTCAAATTGCACGATTTTCAGACACTCGTGAGTCATGGTAAAAATTTATTAAATTGGAATTTCCTTTCAATTTCTTGTTCCAATTTTGCTCCTCAATTGAACAAACAATGCAAATGATGGATGCTCTCTGTTGAGCATCAGCCATCAGATAAACTCAATCAGAAATGATTTCTGTGAAAAAGCTTGACGTGAGCAATTATCTCACTCATCGACATATTTATTCAATCTTTCTGCAAGAGTAACATCTTGAACACATTTTGAGACTGAGGAAAGGGAATCTCCGGGGGGTTTTCCACGCTGAACGACTTGTTGTCACAGTGACGATGGTTATTTGAATGGAAAAGCATTTGGCGTTTTTCTTCACTTCTTTTTTAGTTACACAAAATTCTTTTTTTCTTGCTGCGTTTAGAGCCTCAACTTCAGCACCAAATAATCCCACAAGATATACAATTCAGTAGTTTGTTTAATTTATTTCAACCAAATAAATATTTACACAAGAGTCCAACACTCACAATTCAAACTCGAGAAAAGTTTCATCAATCCACTTGTTGGGTGAATTTGCTGACAATCCACTTGTGTAAAAAAAATATATAATACTGTATTTGTGATGTTTGGTTCTGAACAAAGAATTTCCCACCCATACAATTCTTTTTCCGCCTCAACACGGAAAATTATGTCTTCCCCAAGAGCTTAACACGTGCCACTAGGACAAGATTACTAAAAGTGCCACAATCATTCATAATAAATGGACTTGCGATGGGCATAACAATTCAATATATTAACGTGGAAATTAGTGCGGTTGAAGGTTCATTTCACAAAATGACATAATCAAATAATGGTAGCTCGGAAAAGGACTACTTTACCTTCAGGACTAAACTAGTATTTGTGGTCTCATTAGAACCTCTGTGTACCCAACTCGTGAGAGGGCAAACATGAGAGCTTTGCGTGTCAACCCTTTTTAGTTACTGAAAGAAAAAAAAATGTTACAAGTTAACTAAGGGGAGGATATGATGGCAAAAGTTGTCACAGGAAGTGATGTTAAACTACATGATTGTCTTTTAGATATTGACTATAATTTACTTTGTTTAATGAAGTATGTTACTGTACATTTAATTAAAATTTTCTCAAATTTAGGGGAATGTGGGCATGGTTGGCACAGAGTGAACCTTCAAACGATGCGAATTTTCTCTCTGTTTCCAAAGAGCTGGCTTACCATTTCTTATCTCGTCTTGTGAGGTTAATAATCAACTATCGTATGGGTAAGATGTGCCGACCTAGCTCTTTGCAAACAAAGAGAAAATTCGCATCGTTTGAAGGTTCACTCTGTGCGAACCATGCCTACATTCCCCTATATCATTGGAGACACTTTATTTGGGAAATGATTAAAGACATTAATCATTGTTAACTAACTTTGCTGAATTTAATAATATTTGCCTATCTTTCGGTGCACGGAATCTCTTCCATAGGCTTATTTTCGAAATATTTTCGAAAACCACAGTACCTTGGAATAACTTGATAATTAGCCAACTCAAACGGAAAAGTAAAGTAAAAGCTTGAGTAAAAGGCAGGGAAAAGCAGGTCTTCTTAAAATTTTCACGCTAACCATATTAAATTATCTTAGGACTTTTAGTTCAATTTCTGTTAATTAATCACTCCATTCTTCAATTTTTCAATGTTTCGAAATAAAATTGATAGTCTGATAGACTGTGTATTTTAGCCGAGACACCTTTAGGGAATTATAAATGATGGGTTAGAAGTTTTTTAGACCAGAGCGAAATAAGGAGGACCCTTCAATAAATTTCCCTCAAAAAGCTTAGAATAATTTTAAAAATTCAAATAAAAACATTGATAAAACACTCACCCTCTCATTTAGAAGAAATAAAATGGAAAATCTGTAGAACTTTCTATTTTAGTCAAGTCGCAATTGGGGAGATTATAACAGGAAGATCCTTATCTATAAAACAAAATACAATATTGTCCGAAATTCAAAGGTGAGCAATTGGTTGAAATCATAAATACAACCGCTGAAGGTTTAGAAAACTTAGAATTATAATACTAGGTCCTCCACTAAGTTTTAGCTCTGGCTTATAAGAGTGTTAGTGAAACATGTAGTCAGCATACGTATCTCGAGTTGTTGTATTAAAGATTAGTCATTTTCTAACAATAACCATTCACAATACTGACCGATGTCGCAACTAAAGAAAAAGTATTCTAACAGTTTTGTGTCGAACAAAACAACATTTGTGGGTAGTTGAGAGTTCTACTTGATTTCTTTAACCTTAAAAACATCAACTACAGCACATCGTTTGCTTAAAGAGACCTGATACTGATGGTGTGATACTTCGGCGATAAAACGGGATCCAGAAGGCCCGAAGTACTTCTGGTTCATTCAGGAATATAGTCCATTGCTGGTTGAACCATTGAAGCTTAATGGCACAGCAATTGTGAACTATGCCAAGTCCTAGAAGCCAAGATAGCAAATATAAACCATCAAGAAAAAACATAGAAAATTGGTTAAAGTGCTTCAGAAGTGGCGATCTCGACGTCAAGGGCAAAAAGACCAAAAACAATTAATGGCGCCGATCTGAAACAGTTGTTGGATAAAGATGACAAGATTTATTATTCGAAAGCAATAAACGTAGCCCGCCCACAAGGATATTTTCAAGTCTTTTGAAAAAAAAAAAAACAAAAAGGAAGGAAAAACGGTGCCGCATGAACTGACCGAAAGAGAGACAAAAATTCAAAAATCCACTTTCGAAATTTTGCGTTTGGGGTATGAAAAAAAGTTTCCGACATCAAATTGACACAAAATGATGAGAAATGGATATGGTGAGAGTGTCCCAAACACAAAAACATCAAAATCGACAAAACATCAAAATCGAAAGAAAAGCTAAATCGCTTAAGGAAGTAAACTATGCTCAGCGTTTGGTAGAACCAACCGGGAATCATGCATAATGAGCTATTCAAATCAGGTGAAACTGGCAATGAGCATCGTTAAGAACATGAACTAATTAATTTGAACTATGCATTACTGAAAACATGGGCGGAATAGGACTAGAAATACAAATGAGTGATATTGCAACACGGAAGCTTTCCATGTTATTGGACTTTTTGATTCAGAAGTTTCAAAACGCTGAATTGGGATGTGCTACCACCCCCGGTGTAATCTCCATACCTAACCCTTTCGATTATCTGTTGTTCTGATCGATGTTGAATGGCATACCTGACAATTTTGAAAATTTCCGAAAGCCAAAATCCCTAATGTTCAAAATCCTGAAAGGCATGAAATTATATGGTGGAAAATGTTTAGAATAATTTTCCAAGACACAGAAGATTTCCCTTTGCCTCCAGAAAGCGCGGGTACAATCGCGGGATTAGCTATGACACTTTTAAGAATTCGGGATTTTGGCTTTCGGGATTTTGGCTTTCGGAATTTTGACTTTCTGGATTTTGACCGGGACCCCAATGCATTAGGCATTACCTTTTCATCCATTCACTACTGGACTAATTCTATACGGCTGCTGAAAAATCAGCAGCTGCCGAGTTTCGAACCCAAGACCTCAGTCATAGAACCACTACTCTACCAACTGATCCACTGAGGCTCCCTAAGTTTTTAATTTTCTTCCAAATTTTCAATTTAGTTTTCTAACATCAGATGAATATATTATGAAAACTCTTGTCCACTGAAAAGTGTTTTTTTTTTCAAAAAAGTTCTCCAAAAATCAGATTCCAACGACTGAACCTTTGAAATTTTAAAATGAAAATTTCTGAAAATGTAGTTAAAATGCTGTACCTCTATAAGCTTAAGAGATCGAATTAAATATATTTATTTCATATGTTGAAAAAAATATGTCAAGAAATATACTGTTTTTTTTAATCTGCATGACCCACATAACCCCTTAAATTAATCAGATTCTCTTTTTCTTCAGAAACACTAAAAACGCTTTAGGGGAAGTGCTCATAATTTTGGACAGTCTGCATATAAGCATCGATATCCTAAGTTTGAAGTGCGATATTTTCAATACTAATTGACTTTTTTTGTTAC
Source organism: Phlebotomus papatasi (assembly GCF_024763615.1). Classification (NCBI taxonomy): domain Eukaryota; kingdom Metazoa; phylum Arthropoda; class Insecta; order Diptera; family Psychodidae; genus Phlebotomus; species Phlebotomus papatasi. Next base: position 4,690,170 of record NC_077223.1, on the reverse strand, counting down.
TCTCTTTTCAGAAGGATTGTTTAGAAACTTGGCAAGCTATTTATCATATCATTTTTACTAAAATTAGTTTTAATACGTTTAAAAATGAATTGATATGTAGAGGTGAATTTGACTCTTATTTTGGACAACTTGGTTATTAATTTTTACAACTTGTCTGTAAATTTGGACAAATAATCCGCCTCAACAGGATGCCCATTGTTCTTCATTTTATGAACCAATCTTACCAAGTCCTCTTCCTGGTCATGTAAGGGAAACGTGGAATGTCACAAGAAGCCCGGAAACTTTCCATATCATTCATTAAAGTGAGTTGACTTCGGTACTCCAAGTACGTGCGGATTCGCTCATTCCCTGCCCTTTCCGGGAGCCTTTCAAGGCATTTCTCACTGCATCTCTTTCGTAGAGATGATGCTCCTTTGTTTGTCCAGGCATTTGTCCAACCTAGTCATCACAAAAGCTAAAACTTTACGAAATTTCGTGAGAAAAACACCTGTCCAAAATAAGAATAATCACCTCACTGGTGAATGTCTTAAAAAATTTCCCATTTTTCACACGAAAAATATAATTCACAAGGCAAATCTCACTTCAGGTCAAATGTACAAATCATCAGTAACGTGAATCAACACAATATTCAATGAATATTCAATAATATCACTCAAAAACAGCGAACAAACTTTGTTAGTACTTCACCAAAACTAAATAAGACTGAAGTAAGCCACGAAGTTCTGTCATATTTCTCGTAAGCAATTGCTCACACTGAATTTTCAACAAAGCAATTTCAACTCAAATCATATTCAAATTTTAACGTATTTAGTGTTAAAATCTTCCAAAAAGAACAAATATTTAGATAGAATTCATTGTTCATCAAATATTGGAATAAAAATCCATCATTTTAATCAATTTATTTTTAGTGTCCAATGTTATCCTCAAAGTGTCCAAAATAAGAAACTGGACAAAATTATGAGCATTTCCCCTAATCTCCTTAATAAAATAAACATATTGCTCCTAACTTTTTCCAATCTACGACTACTCTCGGATGATCTCTTCAAAATTTTGTAGACTACACAGATTTAGAAACTTTTTCAGGCTAGAGTTTCTGACAAGTCAGATTGATTCGTATATTTCTATCTAATGAATGGTTAACATATACCCATCTCTTTCTCTACTGTTCTTTCCTTTTGCCGCCAGATGTCACTACTTTAGTCCAAAAAATGTCTTAATTCAGGACTTAATTAAGTACTGATTATGGACATATAATACATATGCACTACTCGAGCCTTTTATTAAAGGTATGCACTATGCCTTCGATTCCGAAAAATAATAATTGACCGAATTCAACTTTTTACTATAGAAATATACATCAATACTATCATTATTTTGAAGTATTTTTATTTTTATACTACCATTATTTTGAAAATGTACCTAGTGATACATATTCATAAAGGGGTTTCGGAAAACCTATTAGAATTAATATCTCTAACCATTTGATCTATAAACCAGTAAATAGACAAGCACCGTAAACGTAACTTTCCTCAGATTTTCATATGTACAATGCCCGCTCTCTAATCCGAATCGGTGTAATCCGGACGAGTTCTCGACACGGTTACATATAAGATAATTTTGAGGTTATTTATACATGTCTGTACACCAATGAAAATGAAATATCTTGTAAAGTTTTTGTTTAATAAATGAAGTATATTAGCGTAGAATTCTCTATTTATGTCTTTTTAATTTTCTTTAAAACTTTTATACTAATTTTACAAAACAAAATCTCGTATTATATTTTCGAGACGTTGAACAAATTAAAAAATTCCATCCGGATTGACAAAGCGGGCACTGTATATGATTATGTCAAAGCGGTCAAAAGGAAACCGCCCATGTCAATTTTAGGTGGCAAAAAGTGCCTAAATGGCCATAAGGGTACACAACATCCTGATAAATAAAATATAATCCGGAAATGTTCCCAACACTGAAAACTACAAGTAAATAAACTGTATAAATACAGCTGTAAAGTAACATCATTGATCTTCGGAAAAGCAGAAGCTTTTAGTTTTTACCCATTCACATTTCCAAGCACTCATACCCTTTCCATCCAAACACAACATAATAGTGAATTTTCATTGAGGAAGTTTCTTCGACATTGTGTCACCTGTTGTACCCCAAAAGCGGATATAAATAAAGTCCCCGTGATATCAATGAAAATGACAATTTTCCAGCCTGATTGTCATCAGCACTACCACCATGGCATTTGTGGCTGGAGTATAATCGATAGAATATGGAAGGGTTGCTTAATTGGTGACTCATATAGACCATTTCACATCTCCGATCTTGTGGCTCCAATTTGTGGGTCGAATTTGCCTTTTGACCATCCCCTTCTTCATCATACACCCCTCTCTCAACAGCATTATTACACGCTATCAATTTCGACCTGATGGATTTCCTCTAGAGAAAATTTCTCTTCCAAAAGGAAGAAGTTGAGAAAACCACAAAGCACCCTTGAGGGTTCAGTTCAAATAGATTTCTCCGCAAGAGATGTTGTTCTCAAGACAGGTATAAATTACAGGATGGTTAGGAGTGATTAAATGTATTAGCATTGTCTATAAGATGTGATATAAATTGTTTATAAGTTACAAATTACAAATTAAATAAATTGTGCTATTATCGCATCTTAGCAATAAAAGCTGAAGTTTGATCCCTTTTAAATTCTAAAACGGTCTGCGTCTGTAGTTACGGGTACTACGAGGGTTAAACCGTATGAATATTCTTCATCAGGTCAATTTTATTAAAGGTATATGCGAAAAAATTATTAAGTATTTCCATTCCATACTGCTATCTCAGAATGACAACTTTTCAGGAGAGCCATTTGAAGTTGACGATTTCCTATGCTGCATGTGTATTTTTTTCGAAAAAATGGAATATCTCGTTAGTAGATCTCGGTCCCAGGAATAGCATATCTCTCGGAGTAATAAAAGGTTAAGTCGACATATCATAGTATGGAATGGAGCCATTGATTTGTATTAAGATTATAATAATAGTAATAATTCTGGCACAACATTCCATATAGGAATTAGGCCTTCCCGTAAGGGGATTACTAAACATTAGACATGCATTATTATTTATAATTATACGGGATGAGGTTGTGGAATTAAGTGCAGTGAAGCTCACTCGATGCAATTCGAACACCTTTAACTCCAGAAAAATTTCTGGTGACCTAAAGGGGATTCAAACCCGGGACAATAGTATCATAGAGCGAGTGCTCTATCACTTGACCCGTTGAGTGCCCTATATTAAGATCATAACGGCCATAAATTGAAACAAGAGAGTAATTTCCCCTCTCGTGAAGAGTACCGCAATGAAGTGTAGAGAGAGGGGATCAATCTTGGTTCGATCGCGCGAATGGGAGCCCGGTTATCACAGGGTCCAGGGTATGAATTCTGAGATGCGTGAGTTTTTCACGTGAGAAACTCACGGTGTTTAGATCGTTTCCTGTAAGCATTTGGTGAAGCTTTCACAAAAACTGTCACGTGAAACACTTACAGTATCTAAGAATTCACTTGAAAGTTTTTACGAAAGCTTAACAAAATGTTTACTAAAGGCGGTCTCAAAGCCATGAATTTCTCACGTGAAAAACTCACCATCTTAGAATTCATACCCAGGACAACACCTCGGAGTCTGAGTTCCTCCATGGTAGATACCAATACTTAGTCGACGTGGACCATCTCCGAGTTTTTGACGAAGTCAATCAACGGATCTACTTGGCCATTGTCCCTTCATCTGGACAACAAGTCTAGCTAATTCCTCCTAGGAAGAGAGACGAGACTAATGCCTCCTCTGACAGATGGTAGTATTAACACTGTGAGAAGTATTTACCGACTTTAGTTCAATGTTAATTGTATTTATGTACAGAGAATCGTCAATCAGAGCAAGTGATACTCATATCACCCAATTTTTTCTCAGTGGAGACAGGAAAAATTCCTGCCTCCACCCAGAATCGAACTGGATACCTCTCTTTAACTAGACGAATGCTCTACCAACTGAGCTATTAGAGGCCACATGAATGGTTAACACCTTCATTCTTGGAAAGTATCGTGTCCATTGCCCCCTTCCCTGGTCGACAAGATTGAGCGCTTTTCGTGCGACTACAGGATGTCCGAGCCGGGCACTCTGACTTATTAGCACCGTATGCGCGTCGGATTTAGATCTTCCAGTGTTTGTCAGGGGTACCTTCTTTTTCTCAATTAAAAACTCAAATTTTTTTTCCAAAGCTTTCGGCGTTGTGTATAGATCTTTCTCATTGATTCAATTTAGGAAGAAGATCCATAATAAGGGTCGAAAGCTTTGGAGAAAAATTTTGAGTTTTTAATTGAAGAAAAGGAGCTGCCCCTGACGAACACCGGAAGATATAAATCCAATACAATACTTCAGATACTCCACCAATAATGATGCGCGCTCTTCTACCGCGCCCAAGGCAACCATCATCGTCCTAAGACATTGACTGCATACCGTTGTAGACCGGTAAAGTCGGTTCGACGAAGTCAGTTAGTCGGGTTAGTCGGTTCGGGTCCCGGTCAAAATCCCGAAAGCCAAAATTCCGAAAGCCAAAACCTCGAATTCTTAAAAATGTCATAGCTACTCCCACGATTGCACCAGTGCTTTCTGGAGGGAAAGGGAAATTTTCTGTGTTTTGGGAAATTATTCTTCGCATTATCCTCCATATAATTTCATCTCTTTCAGGATTTTGAAGATTCTGGATTTTGGCGTTAGAGGTTTTGTCTTTCGGGATTTTGGCTTTCGGGATTTTAGCTGCCTCCGGCATGCAAAATAATTCTAGAGGTATCCGAAAATTGAATTACGGTAAGGGTCTTCACAGACCTACGGGACCTACGGCTTAACCCGAGAGACGAATTAACGTATTTATATTCAAAATAACGATTAGATTAGATTCCCATCGGTTTCTGCTTAAGGCCAAGAACCGTTTTGGTTAGTGAGAAATTAATGCGGATTTGGTCTAATTCTTATCATGATTATAATTACCTTTAGCCGTCTTTCGGCTTAAGTAGTAAGTGTGTCTAGGGCATAATTATCTCTAGACCACAAAAGTAAATGAAACAGCTTAGGCAAAATAATTTTGAAAAAATTAATAAATTGGAAATAAACTGACCATAACGAATACCAAAGTTATTAATAACTTAATCTACAGCAATTAATTTCATTTGGATATCGTTATCATAAATTTTAAAGAGGCCTACAATCTCTTCAAAGATTTAAAGAGCCAGTAATTGTTATATATCAAAGAAATGGAGCAAACTTTTCACTTAAACGTCCGAAATGTCGTTTTATATCTGCTATGTTCGTGATTAAGATGTTATTCTGAACTTATTGTTGTAAATTTCTCAGAAATATTGTCACTCTTACTTTTTCAAGCCACACATCACTCCTTGTTTACACTACGCTCAGTCAAAAATGTTATTCAAATATATGTTTGATATTATAAATCTTAGACTCTCATCTCCTTGAGCATAATGTGTTTCGAACTTCAACTTTTAGAAGAAGGAAAATCCATCGAGGAAGAATATTGATAGAAAATTATAAATTTCTCGGACGAAACTCTCTTTCCTGTGGATGAACTTTTAAAGATCTCCCATGAGAAAAATATCCCTTCCGCCGGAAAATTTTGCATAACATCCCTAGAAGGTGAAACAAGATGAAAGAGATGGCAAAATGCTGCAAAAGTTCAACAAGTTTTTCATTATGTTTAATAATTCATGAAGGGAGATGAGAAAGTGCTTCTTTGGATCGCATATCTTTCGCATCACGTCTTAATAATAAGACCTCCAGAACGTGGGCAATTTTCCTAAAGGGGAAAAGGGCTCAAATATCACTCATATTTCCATCATCAAATCACCATTCAAAAGCACCTCAGTATAATGAAAGTCAGGTGAAATCCTACAAGTTCCAATTCGCTTTAGAGAAAATATAAGACACTTCCTACCTCTATTCTTTAACGGTCTCTTGTTTTCCACTGAAAACAGAGAGATGGTATTTTTTTTCTTTTCAAAACTCTGCGGTTTCCAATTATTGCGAAAATCAACACAAACCTTTTTGTAAGGTTGAAAGCTTAATGTGTACGCTAAGCTACCCTCTAATTTAGCTAACAAGAGACTCACGATAAAAGCTTTAATTTAAAATGGAGCTCTTGTACAGTTTTTTTTGTGCACATGAATTAAATGCCCTTTGACTTTAATAGAAAGCATGAAAAATTTAAAATATCACTGAGATGAAATTCGGAGAAATGGAAATGTACAGAAAAATACCCCAAGAACCATTGGCACAACTTCGAACTCATAATCATAAATAATTTATATCAGGGTGGACGGTATTATGACAGCCGGTTGTTTTCCCAAGAGTTTTGCCCACTCTCATCTCCAAATGGGTCCATGCACTTTTAACTAAATGGACAGGACATCACGAGGAAAATTACACAAGGGGACTCAAAAGTACAATTTGCGATTTCCATTAGATATGAGTTCAAAAGTTTGAAACACTTTCAGCTATCTAACTTTAAAATTAAATTAGGGGTCAAAGTTTAAACACTCTGCCACAAGTAAGGGCAGCTGAGATATGTGATGCAAAATCAAGGCATTAATCGTAATACTCATCGGGTCTTTTACAACGTGTTTCAGCCCATTTTTGGCGACAAGAGTTTGATGTGAGCCACATGCTCCTGCTTGGCGTGATACATAACCTTAACCAATTGCATTATACACTTCAATCGCTTGCTCTCGGGGTTGTGAGATTTGGAAACGATGTGGTGCGTACAATTAAACCGGCAGCTCATGGTATCCATGAATTTTGGTTTATTGTCTGAATTTTACGAACTTTAGTTCAATGTTAATTAAATTAACAACATTGATTTATTAATCGGGGAATCAGTGGCGCAATAGGCAAGACCGTTGGCTCTTGGGCGCAGCCCCCTGGCAAGTTGGCCTTTTCATTTGGAGCTATTTGAAGCCAATTCCTAAATTGATCTCGGACTCAGCTCACAGTGCTCCGAGGAAAAAATTTATTTAAACAAAAATGTAGTATATTTATCCCTCCATACGGAAAGGTATCTTATAATACGGAAAAGCTTCTCACTTTTTAAATATTTAGCATTACGGTAGCGAATGCAAAAAAAATCCCATATAAACTTAAATCGAAGTATGGGAAAGTGACTTCAAATTTCAGGGAACTTGCCAGGGGGTTGCTTGGGCGGATCGATTCTCCGGCTCGACTTACTGTTGTGAGTTCGTGTCCCGTCCGGTGCAAAGATCTGAATGTCTAATTTAAACAATTTTCATATGATAATAACGTTATATAATGCACCGCCTACGCCCAACAACTCCGAGAGCATGGAAGAAGCATTCACACAGCGGGGAAGCCGCTCCTGGGCGGTCTACAATGGACTTATCGGATTCTTCTAACACGGGATATGGACATTGTAAAAATGATTACCTTTGTAATGAATATATCTCGATACGATTAATAATAATAATTTATTAATCAACATTGAACTAAAGTTCGTAAAATTCTCACAATATACCAAAATTCATGGATACCATGAGCAGCCGGCTCAATTGTACGCATCACATCGTTTCCAAATCTCACAACTCAGAGAGGAAGCGATTGAAGTGCATAATGCAATTGGTTAAATTGTGTAGCAGAGCATGTTGCCTCTAATAGCTCAGTTGGTAGAGCACTCGTCTAGTTAACGAGAGGTCTCCAGTTCGATTCTGGGTGGAGGCAGGAATTTTTCCTATCTCCACTAAGAAAAAACTGAATGATTTGAGTTGCACTTGCTCTGATTGACGATTTCCCTGGACAAGAGTTTGATGTAAAAATTGAGCCTAGGACCTTTGGGTCACAAACCCAGCATCTTGTCCATTTAGACACTAAAGACCTCACGAGCCGTTTTCGTCAAAAATTTCATTTTTGACAGAATTTTGACGTTTCTACCTACTGAATTGTAGGCAATTTTTCACGAAAAATAAATCCACCGTAAACACTTTGGTAAATTTGTAACAAGTAAAGTTGTTTTTCATTGAGGAAATATCGAATGTTCTACAGGTGTCGTCTGTCGTCTCCATGAATATGATCCGGAAGGGATACATAACTCCTCAAAATGGTGGGTTAGCAGGGCACACGATACTCTGACGAGTTGACAGGGAGCCTGCTACCCAATATTAAGACTGAAAGTCTATCACTGGGTGATATTTGGATACTTTTTACCATCCACAAAAGTGATATCCTTCTCAGGTTAACCCTGATAAATATTTTAATGGGTTGCGTGGGCAAAAAAAACAGGAAAGCACTATATATTACTGCTCGAACACAAAGAGAGAGCAGTTATATAATTGACTTTTTTCAACTTGTCCGATTTGATCAAATTTGGATTTTTTGGACAGGTATTGAAATTTTGAACTCGGTTGCATCGGTCTTCAACGGTAATGAATCGGTTAAGTAACGATTTTTGAATAATTAAATCAGGAAATAATTTTTTACTTGACATTAAGTTTGTTCCCGTACTAGGGGTATATCAGATATCGACTTCCGGTCTACGATGAACCCTAATGATTTTCGAAGATTGTTTTTGGAAAAAAAAAACATTCTTTTCATGAACAAGGTTTCTCAGAGAACATTCATCTGACCGCAGAGAACATTCATCTCCCAACCGATTTGTAAATCACATAAAAAACGCCCCAAAATAGCTCTGAAGGTACGCAATCAATTTTCGGATAAAAGAAAACAGCCTACCGTTTCAAACTTGTCAAGATATCCAAGACCTTTCTAGAAAGCTCAAACATGATTCCATTCGGTTGTTGAATGCACTCTTGAAAGCTTTTTAACCCTTGAGCTTGAAAAACCGTTCTTAGGAATGAATCAACGGTGTTTTCGTATATGGACGAGATGTCCGCCTAGCTGACTTTTAAAGCATATTTAAAAATGAAAAATATTGCACGATGCATTCTCGAAAAATCATGAACTTAATAACAATACTATTTTTAAAATGAGTTTGTTACGTGTTCTCATAAATATATTCTGCAGCCACAATTATGGTCGCTTGACTTCCTGGTTACTTTTGACTCTGTGACCTTTAAATTGAAGGCGAAGGGGGACGGCTAAAATAATTTATGCTGTACTTTAAATGAGGCACTGTATCAGTTTGCCAATATCCCAGTCATCAGTTTGTTGCCCAGCAGCGTTGGATGGTCTTATGCCCTAGACACACTTACGACTTAAGCCGAGGGACGACTTAGTGGAAAATCATCATTATTTCGAATATAAAGTCGCTAAACTGTCTCTCGGCTAATCCTCAGATCTGTCGAGGCCCTTACGGTCCTTCAGTCGCTTAATAAATTAATAATATAATAATTAAATAAATAACAAAATAAATAAATGTCTTTAAGGAATACTAATTTGTACCGGTACCGCCCTTAAAAACATAAAAGCAATTTGAAAATAGTCTGAGTAGGGTGAAACTGCCCCTGCCTGCCCTATTTCCAGAAAATTTAACAAATCCACATAGTTAAAATTTATTCTTTCATTCCTTAAATATTTAGTAATGTTATTATTGTTTTTGTTGTGCATTTCAATTAAGTAGAATTGAAAAACTTTATAGAGTATCTAGCAAGAACTTTTTAAAAATTCTTTCTAAAAGTTGTTCAACAGTTCAACGCATGCATCAGTGCATTGTAAGCAAAAGTTAAATATGGATATTCTTGTCAGTACAACGCCCGTCAACCCATTCCTCATGCAGGTGTTCAGAGTTAACAGAGACACAACTTTCAGCAGAATAAGCATTCCATGTCTCGAACATACGAACTCCTTCGTGTTAGAAGGAGGGAAAATGGACAACAACTTGTACACAAGAGACACAACCCTACCCCAAACCACTTTGGGAAGTACTCTTGTGCAGTTGATTATTGAAACCATAACAAATTCCTGATGGGAGATAGTACAAATGGGGAAAGTTTATCTTCTTGTGGTGTACGTATAGAGACATTTTCCTTATCATATGCATTAAAATAGAAACTTTATATAAAATCAGATTTTCTTGATGCTTTTCCATATAGGATATATTTAAATGTTTATAAATAACCACACCAGTCAATGCTGCCTGAATAGTGAGCAATTTAGAAATGTTCATTTATTTTTTTCACGGGAAATTTCCATTTTAAACTATTAACAAGAAAATACCCGAAAATTTAATACTAATTGAACAATTGAAGGTTTTTCTTTCATTTTCCAGCTATTCGTTTAATTTACAAAAGCTTGTTCTATCTCTTTTTCAGATGGGTCAATTAAAATTCCGTAAAATCCTATTTAGTATTACCTACCATTGATTTTCCGTTAATCTACATGGAGTGAAAATTGGTAAATGAGTAATAAGCAAGTATTAACACTTGGCAATTTCCCATTCAGTGCAGATTATACAGATCACAGAAGAAAATCCCAGTATTACGTCTCAATTAGATGGGAACATTATACCAGTAATTGAACTAATTAATGGTAATTTTCTTCTATTTCTGCTTCATGATTAAATGAGGTTCAGAAAGCTTTTCGCGCGCGAATTTTCCTCTTCAGCTCAAGTGGAGAAATTTTCTCTCATACTTTTCTTGTAAAAGAAAAACCACGAGTGACAAGAAAAAATTGATTTTTGAAAATTTCTCAAGAGGAATTTACAAGCAATTCAAGTGTGAAAAAAATCTCTCAAATTCACTTCACTTCACTTAAAATAAATTAATCACTTTATTGAGATTCGAATGCTCTTATTTTTGAAGAATCAAAAATTAGGGAAAAAATCCTTTTTTTTCAGATTACTTAAAGTAAGTCTGTAGAGAACTTTTCGCATTCACAATCGAATGGAATTTTAAGGAAGTGTTGAATGTTATTACATTATGGATTCCAGTAACAGCTGACCAAAAGTCTTCAATAAACACTGAAATTTCATACCAATCTCCCAATCTCAATAAATGGAAACCTCTGGAAAATCCGCAAGATACACTCACTTTACGCATGGTTATTTCTTTTCACTGGGTTCAATGAATATAGACACACAATAAACTAACAGAGGGTTTCAATTTTTTAGATTTATTTTGTATTGGAGGAATTTTCGGTCTAATGGGTTGTAGCAGATAGTTTAAGGCCTATTTTTCTGTTCACTATCTGCTTTATTTGGTATTTCAAAAAAATCTGTTGTACCATTCCTTCTCAATTGAATTTGATTTTTACTTTTGGATTTCCCAAAAATATTTTATTTAAATGAAATATTTTTTGGAAATGCCATGTGTCCACCGTCGGCTTACCGTGGATGGCTATCCTCCTAATTGTAAAGATTCATTAACATTTCACGAAACAAAACTTTTCACCAGTAAATTTTCCTTCATTACTTATTAGGGGAAGGCTTTCAGGCTTCGTACACGCTCAGGTTTCCAACATTTTATATTCTTCCCATATTCCCTTAGTGAATCTGACCTAAAGTTTCAAGAAATGTGCAACTTAAAGCGTGTGCACGATAAGATTGTTCCCAATAAATGCTTTATAAATGATGTCACTAAATATTAAAAAAAAAAATTAAAAAATTTTTTGAAACTTTAATTCATCGTGGATTTATTAGATATATTAGTTTTTTTTATTCAATTAGTATTTTTATTTTATCTTTTCTGTATCTCAGTGAAAAATTAACAGAATTTGATGAGATTTTCACCAAAATACAGGTAAAAACAGGTGTTACAATGTTTACATACAACGAAAATGCGGAGCTAGTGACATCTATCATAAAAATATCAAGTTATTTGGAACAATCTTATCGTGAACACGCTTTAAGACTGGCTGTTGAAGTACATTGTCATAGATAAGTCAGATTTATTAAAGGAATATGATAAAAAATATGAAGTGTTCGAAGTCAAAGTGTGTACGAAGCCTGAAAGCCTTCCCTTATCTCCATAAATCCTCTTTAATTTACCTCTTCCAAAGCAACATTGAAGTCAATGATCAACGAACTTCCAAGAGCAGCATTAGAGCTCTCTCCATTTACGATCTTTTACTGGTTTTTAACTTCAAAGAATGTGGAAACTTTTTAAGTATATAAGTCTAAACCTAGTGGAATTTTTTGAAAAGCATGCTCCGTAAAGTCTTTTTTTACCTTTGAGTTATAAAAAAAGTTAGGTATTGCGGGTATTAACGTGTTCTGTGTCGTATCGTATTCAGTTGTTTGCAGTGGGTGGGACTCGAACTAACAACTGTAAGAGTCGAGTCAGAGATCTCACCGCCTAAGAGCCAAAGGTCTTGCTTAACTAGGTTTTATAAGATAATGCAATTTAATATATTACCCCATTCACTTACATTGAAGTGAAGTGCAACGGTAATTGATTGACCAAAACAGATTAATCAAAATTTTAACTATATTGCCCTACCTTTAACCATTGTTGCCCTACGTAAAATTTAACTCTAGTCACGGCCCTGAATTTAGCTCTACAAAACAATTGTCAAAATTTAATAAAATAAAATAATTGCAAGTCCCAGATTTCTTTAGAAATATGCGAAATTATATTATATCAATGTAACCCCACAGTTTAAAATAGCCCCACCACTCCCTTAACTCTTTCGCGTCACACTTTTATTCAGCAGATGAATTCATATAAAATTGAGTTTTTCCTAATGCTTTATGATCAAATATAATAGTTCAGAGAGGAAAAAACTTTTCCAGTGCGTGAAAACTCGGAAAAACCCCGGGTCATATATGACCCTATTGTCCTCAAGGGAAGTGTACACACCATTTTCAAAATCTATATCACGGGCTTTTTAAGAGTTTTTTTATGCTTGAAGTTACTAATTTGGCCAAAACCATGGCAAACTGGATTGTCTCGATGAACACTGTACTCCTGGTGTTCAAGGAATCTTCCTGGTAATCCCTTGAACAGTCACTGTCACAATATTTTGAGTGGCATTTGGCAAAAAGAAACTTATCCACATATTTATTCACACACAATACAATTGCACAATATGAGACGCTTGCAGAATACTCTAAAATATTGCAAAATATGTTATAATTCATCGGATATTAGATGAAATGTCCAGGAGCAAGATGTCCCACCTGCATTTCACAAAGAAAAACAATATCCCAACTACATTTCGCTATAGGTTTGGGACGAAAACACTGTTACCCTTGGGGACAATAGGGTCATATATGACCCGGAGAATTCTACACGCTTTTCTGGAAAATTGAGAGTAGTTTATTATATCAAAATATGCAATAAACAATCTTTTGATATTCTATTTTGTGTTTCTAAAGAACTTTTTGCTGAAAAAAATAAATTAATATAAAAAATTTTGAAAAAGATAAGTAATTTCACAAAGTTCGAAATTAGTGATTTTTGATCTCAAATATTTTCTTTTCCTGAATATCTGGAGTCTTGAGAAAATTAGCCAAGAATCTTACATCCTTCTATTATGATGTCGTGCACAAACCGATAGATTTCAATTAATGTAAATAGTCAAAAAAAAATAGTTTTTTCCCCGGGTCATATATGTATGACCCTAATGACGCGATAGAGTTAAGCCGTAGAACTTAACATTTCTTTAAGTTTTCAAAAATAATTCTTAGAAATTTGAATGCGCCTGTAATTTCTTTCATTTGTATCCTCAATGGCATTTCTTTTTTTTTGCCACTCATAATCCATTGAATACTGCATGAGCTTCAGAATAAACAGCCTTTCGTTTATAACATCCCCTAGGTTGCGAAAATCCAGGCAAAAGTGTTGGAAAAACGATAGAAGATGATTTTCTGTGGGATAATAAAAAATCAAAATTCACATGGGAAAACTTTCTCATCATATTGAAACCCAAACTCCCCCCATTTTCCACTGTTTTCATTGAGCGTGTTTGGGTGAAATGAACATGAACATCCATGAAAAGTGAGAGTAAAAGTAAATGCTTAAATATTCATTCGCAATGTCGTTTTTCCTCCTTCTCACAATCAAACACAGAGGAGAAAAAAAAACAGGGTGAGCTTTTCACCTCTTCAGCAGCTTTCCATCGGCGTGTAATAAGTATTTTCACAGAAAAAAAAAAACAGTGAAATGAGGGAAGTTTGGGAACTCATAATACATTTCTTTTTTCACTGGAATGGGAACAGTCATTGAGAGTTTTCGTGTTCCATTTTGGCTAAATGCCAAACACCTGTTACACTTCGGGAATGTAGTATTCTCGAGTGAAAATTGTGAGCCACTTGCCAGTTATAAATTTTATTTCTAACGGTTAATATCGAAGAGAAAACGTATGTTCAAGTCCAGAGAAAATTCTCATGGGGTGAATTATTCTTAACAAGTGTCTAATATACAATTTTTATGAAATGCATAGAAATATTGATATTGCTTAAAAGCATTTAATCTTCTTTGGAATGGAATTGACAGGGCGAATTGTAAAATAATGAAACAAATTCATTCACTCCGTTTCTCTGTTTTTTTTTCGACCGGTTGTCCCTATCCGGATCGTAGACTTATATCTATATTGATAGATAGATAAATAGATATTTTATTCATCACAATGGTTTAAAAAAACAAATTAAATGTGCAAGAGTATGTAGTGTTTTTTTGCGGCCCCTGCCGTCTTAACCGTCTAAATATTTTTTTGAGCCTTCATTCAATTACATTTTTCTACACTAATATATAATTTATTTGATTTATTTCAATATTACATGAAAAAAAAAACAATATCATCAACAATAACACATTAATAAAATATACTTAGGGTAAGGGCTCATAATTTTGAACAGAGTGCTTATAACCATCGATGTTCCAAGTATGAAGTGCGATATTTTCAATACTAATTGGATTTTTTTATTACTCTCTTTTCAGAAAGGTTGTTTAGGAACTTGGCAAGTTGTTTATTCTCTGTCTTTTACTAAAATTAGTCTTAATACGTCTAAAAATGAATTTATATGTAGAAGTGAATTTGACTCAAATTTTGGACAGCCTGGTAGTTAATTTGGACAACTTAGCTGTATATTTGGTCAGCTAATCTGTCTCAATAGGATGCCCATTTTTCTCAATTTCAAGAACCTAGCTTACTAAGTCCTCTTCCTGTTCATGTAAGGGAACTGTAGAATGTCACAAGAAGCCCGGAAACTTTCCATATCATTCATTAAAGCGAGTTTAAACCGAAGCGTGAGTTCGATACTCCAAGTACGCGCGGATTCGCGCATTCCCTGGCCTTTCCGGGAGCCTTTTCAGGCAGTTATACAACCTAGTCATCACAAAAGATAAAACTTCACGAAATTTTGATAAAAAAAACACCTGTCTAAAATAAGAAGTATCATCTAACTGGTGAATCTCATAGAAAATTTCCCATTTTTCACACGAAAAATGTAATTCACAAGGAAAATTTCACTTCAGGTTAAATGTACAAATCACCATTAGCGTGAATCAACAAAATATTCATTAATATCACTCAAAAAATGCGAGGAAACATTGTTAGTACTTCACCACAGCTAAATAAGACTGTAGTAAACACGAACTTCTGTCATATTTCTCGTAAGCAATATTGCTGCTGACACTGAATTTTCAACAAAGCTATTTTAACTCAAATCATATTCAAAATTTAACGTATTTAGTGTTAAAATCTTCCGAAAAGAACAAATATTTAGATAGAATTTATTATTCATCAATTATTGGAATAAAAGTCAATAATTTTAATCAATTTATTTTCAGTGTCCAATTTTACCCTCAAAGTATCCAAATTTAGAAACTGTCCAAAATTATGAGCCCTTACCCTAAGCTAACAGAAATAATAGTTCATATAAGCCGTAGTTGGGGAAATTGTCTTCTAGAATCTATTCGGACGCTTAATAAAACAAAATAAGATCATATTCATGTTTTGAATGTACAGTGGCGACAAGATAAGTAGCACAGTTTCGGACACTGCAATGTATGCTTTATTTTTCATAAAATTAGCTTTTAAATGATGAAAGTAATAATAATAAATTAACTTGTACATAATTACATTTTGAGTATGAAGAAAACACCTGAAAGTTCTATCAAAAAATGTAGAGTAAATTAAGCTAATTCAAAACCTGCTCCAAATGGAATTTTTTCTCTATTTCAAATGGAAACGTCATTGTTTTCATGATAAATACAGTACTAAATTATTATATTTATTGTGTTTCTTTACCACAGTATCATTATTTAGTTAATTTTGCTCCAAATGAAACGAAAATCTATTCATATTCACAAATCTTAATTTGTTAATTTCTCAGAAAAATTAAAAATGTACCTTTTCACCATCGAATTTTTTATCGATCGATCTTGTTTTCCAATGAAAAACACAATGAGGTGACTGTTGTTTATTCGTTTTGTTTGATATTTATGTCATATTTCCGGTTAATTTTAGTTAAACTAAGTGCTAATCTTTATTGTTAATGGTACGTGAAGTTTTCAAATGAAATAATTACCTATTTCGTGAACAGAAAGGGTTTTTCTGAAGTGTTTGCAAATGCTTCAATAGGAAACCCCGGAAATATGATTTTTTTTGGAGAGATTTTCTTATAGTTTTAGATGGGAAAGGAGAAAAGACCAGTAATAAGTACAAACCCTGCACTCAGGAGCAACTCAACAAGGTTTTGGAAGCCTTTCGTGACGGTTTCACTTACACTGTTTGTTTCCAATTAGAAAATTTCCCTTGTCTCCATTTGAATTAGTTTGTTTCCAATTGAAGCATTTTGCACTTTTGTGTTTTTCTTGTATGTAACAAGTTTTCAAATTTTATATAAAGAATTTTCACTAAACAGTAACATTCTAGAAGAGTCAAGGAGCAAATTTATGTAATTCTCTTTAGAAAAAATATGAACTTAATGCGTTGAATCATCTGTTAAAGTTAAAGCGTCTGGAAATGGTTTTTAATTAGGACATTTACCCTAGTACGGTAGAAAAAATCTTGAAATGGCACATATTAAAAGGACAATATAAGTAGAACACCCTTTAAGAAGTGATAGTTTTCGGCTTCTACTGCAATTTTAAACTAAAAGTAAATTTAAGGTAACAGTACGTTTTGGTTGATTTGTTTGACAAAATTCATTGTCATTTAAATTGCCAGGAATCTCAAATATGTGACTTCTGACAATGCCACGTGAGCTGAAATGGCAATGTCACGGCTACAGAATCGCATTTTCGAAAAAGCTCTCCTAAGATTCGAACCCAATTTGTCATATGGCATTGTCAGAGCGTTACAGAATTCCCCTCCAGGTATAAAGACTGATATTGCATCATAAAACATCAAAATAGGAAAATCGCTGACAGTGTGCTATTTATCTTGTCGCCATTGTACATTATTATACACTAGTTATCATGCATATAACATGGGAAACTAAAAGATAAAGTAAAATGAAAACTTTTTCTAATATTTTAATCTAAGTGTAAAAGACTCTTTTCATAAAAATACAATAATTTCATGTAACACTTTAAGTATATTTATCTAAAAATAAAGTGCATTCTTTTCTCTCAAGGTTCTCAAGAAAGTTCTTTGAAGCATTAGTGCTGATATAATTAATTATAACTTTTTTAGCATCATTTCTTGGTATAAGCTCAGGTAAGACTAAGAAGTACAGCATAGCAAGAAAAACATAATTTTATAACTTGTACAAACATTACCAAATCTATTTGAAACATTCCAGCTAATTTAAAGCCAAAAGCTCTTTGTGATCCCTGCATTGTAATTAAGACAACTTTCTGCTCTTTAAGACTCAATTCATACCATTTTGTCATGTACAAATCATTAAAAATCCTACCAGTTTTTGCACAAAAAACTTCCCCAAACCAGCAAAGGAATCCTAATTGGGTTAAAACTGTTACACAACATGCATATATGAAAAAGACTCTATTCTGATTCAATAAGAAAAATAAGAATATCAAAAAGCCAACAGTGGATGTATATTGAGCAAAAAAAGAGTAATAGAAAATATTGAGGAAATTTTTGAAAATCCTATTGAGCTCATTATGAAATATATAAATTGATCTTAGAAATTCTCTTTCTTTTTCTACTAATTCGGAATCATTGAGACATTTTATCATATCATGGAGAATATTAAATGCTCCTGCTATGTAAATGGCAATTGATATTGCAATGTAATCTGTAACACAAATTAAACTAACTGCGGTGATATTGCTCAGAAATTGGTGAATGCAGTAGAAAACCAGATATTCTTCTGCAATCGGTACTAAACCAGGAACTGCTATGACCACTTTACCAACGTAAGCAAAGTACGACATGTAGGTCGAAACCGCTCCCAAATAGCCAAGAATTAGGATCCTGCAAGAATTTTAACATTAGAGATGTAATTTTATTTATTTTGTAATTAAAAATAGATACTTAGGAATCATCTTTGTAAACTTAAAACTTGTTTTGAGGTTTTCTTGAGCGGAATGATTCACAAAGTCGATCTGTCGAATGCGGTGAATATCTTTGAGCCAAAGAAGGATTTTATTTAAATCTTCTTTAAAGAACGGAATGCTCATAACTTTCGTTGATACTTGAACCATTCCAATTGAAATCAATATAGTCATAATCTTTTGCAAAAGGTCAGCATTAGAAATAAATAAAGCAGCTAAACATGATGCACTGATATATAAGCAAATAAGGGGAAGTAAGAACTTTCCAAATCTATTGAAAATGTATCCTTCCCAAAAAGACAATGTTATAACTTTCAATGCAAGTCTCATTTCCTTCTCATAATCAAGATACTGTTCATAACACTCAAGAAATTCACTCATGATGACTTCTCTATATATCAGAGCATTAAACACTGCGACATTTGTTTATTGCGTTATTCCTATTTAGACAAATATTATAGTAATGAATATTTAATATTACATTTATGGAATGCATAATTTAGTACAATTTTTGATAAATTTTTAAAATATAGCTCAAAATCAATAAATAGAATATATTTTGATAAATTCATTTTGTATGGAAATTTTCAGGAATTTTACCATTTCACGAAACACTAAATTTAACAAACTAAATTGAATACAACCATAGTGAATATGGATGGTATAAATAATTATTATCAATTCCGGTAAGCGTCGGGGGATGGGGCAGCTAAGAAAAAATTGATTTTTCCCAAAGCTTTCGGCTCTGACTTCAACTCTTCCTCAGTGGCCAAATCTGTTCTCTTCTTGCTTTGTCATAGGTCTCCTTAGTTCACAGGGCATAGGATCTGGGGCACTGCACTTGTCTCTTTTAGCTATTTTCACAATTTTGTTATTAATTCTTATTAATTAATTTCCTTATTATTCTTTCGCCAAGAAGAAACCACCAAGAAAGACGGTAAAGTGATACAATTTGGACATAGTGTTACAAGTTGGACAATTCGCAAGTACAAGTTGGACAGGCATTTCTTCTTGATAAATACAGTACTAATTTTTTTTAAGCACAAGGAATCAAATTATAAAACAAAAGCATTAAAAATATACAAATAAAAACGAAGTACTAAATTTATCAAGAAAAAAGTCCTGTCCAACTTGTACCACTTTACAATAAGATGATCTAGGCTTATCACTAGTTTTAGGTCTTATTAAGGAAATAGTTTTTATATAATTGGATGAAGAAGTGGCGTGATGTGTATTGATAGAGGACTCTCCGGTGGTGGCCAGTGGATTTGAAGTCACTTCACAAAGAAAAACACTTCTTCAATATTTCCCAGAGCTTTCGGTCCTGGATGTGGACCTTTTTCAGTGGTCTTTCTTCAGTGGTCCACATCCTTTGAAAAAGGTCCACATCCAGGACCGAAAGCTCTGGGAAAGACTAAAGAAGTGTTTTTCTTTGTGAAGTGACTTCAAATCCACTGGCCACCACTGGGGAGTCCAAGGGAGAGTCCCTTATCAATAGTTTTTATATCTAAAAATAATTTTTTTTTGGACTATTAATCTATTTAATAAAAACATCATAATTTAATTCACTAAGATCATACTCGAAACTTTTAAAATCCAAATAGAGCAGTCTAAAGTTTTAAAACTTGCATTTGAAAATTTCGTAACTCTAACGTAGCATCAAGATATTGTTCATTCATAAAAATAAGTATTTAGGCAGCTTTTAAAAAATATTTAAAAATCGTAAAAATCTTTTTCGATAGAACAGACTTTGTACTTTTCCCGTCATAACGACTTTTAAGTGAAGGAATAAAGGATAGCACAGCATGAGTAGCTTATTTTGATAACTTTAACGAACATCATCAAGTTTACATCGTACATTCCAGCTGCTTTAAAGCCAAAAGATCTTTGAGAACCGTGCATTAAAATTAGAAATTTTTGTTGATCCTTAATGCTCAACTCATACCATTTCGTCATGTATAAATCTTTAAAAATATTCTCAGTTTTTGCACAAATTATCTCCCCAAAACAACACAAAATTCCAAATTGAACTAAAATTATTGCAAATATTGGATACAAAACAAACTCCTGGCTTTTTCCTAATATGAAAAATATCGATACCATCATACATGTATTTGACAAATGCTGAACTGTAAAAATGTAGTAACAAAAATTCACAAAATTCGCAAATTTCTCAATGATTTCGCAGTGCAAAATGTACAATGAATTTATAAATGTCTTTTCTTCCGCGATAAATTCCGGATTATTGAGGCACTTAATCATATCTTGTAGGATATTTATAACACCAATCAAATAGAAAGCAATTGATATTACTATATAATCGGAAATACAGAGAAAAATGGTTGGAGTAACTGTACTTAAGATCTGATGAATTTTATACAAAATCAAAGATTGATTTTCTTTTGGAGAAAATCCTATAACCGTGACAACTATAGCATCGTGATAAGTAAAGTATAGTAAATAACACAGAACCACCCCATAGTAGCTTCCACAGAGAATCCTGCAAAGAAAGTTCAGTTGATAAATTTTATCAATATTTTTCAATTATTTTTACTTAGGAAGAATTTTTGTGACGTTAATACTTCTTTTGAGGTGAATTTTAGCAGAATTAGTTACTGTTTCGAACTGCGAAACCCGATGAATATCTCTCAACCAGTCAAAGATGTTGTTCAAGTCCTTTTCAGAATAGAGAATGCTCGTAATTTTTGTAAATATTTGTACAATTGCCACAGATGTCATTATCGATATCATCTGTTGCAAGAGACTAGCAGTAGGGATAAAAAATGCTTCAAAACAACATGAACTAAAGTATAAGCACAGAAAAGGAATTAAAACTCTTCCAAAATTATTCCAAATTCGTCCTTTCCAAAATGAAAATGATAGGGCTTTTAGCACAAATCTAATGCCTTCCTCAAAGGCAAGATATTCCTTGTAACACTCAATGTGATCTGCCATAGTGATTCACAAAAAAAAAACGATTGAGAAAGTCCTTTTAGATCTATTACTGTATTGATAGTTTATCCAGAAGTGCAACCCAAAATGTACGTCTTATGACATCCTCAACTAAACGCAGACTGTTCCACTTTCTAAACTAACTAACTTTTTCCAGTGAAAAATTCCTATAGAATATGTTGATCGATAATCTATGAGAATGTTGCTTGTTTTACTATTTTAGCTTCAATATAAAAAATGCAAAAACTTTACTCAGAACAAAATTACTTCAGCAATTTCTAATTAGTAACGATCCAAAGAAGTCCCAAAAAGCAAAATCAATAATCAAAAATTTGATCAATGAGCGAGTTAACGATAAATATTTCAGATGTTAAAATTGTTCTAGTACACAAAAATAGCATTGAATTGTTTAATACAGACGAAAACTCTAAGCAAAACCTACAAGAAAAGCTCAGATTTGTCTTTAAGAAATGCTTAATGTAGTAACAAGGTCATGAAAGAACACCCTTAGGGGAATGTAGGCATGGTTCGCACAGAGTAAACCTTCAAACGATGCGAATTTTCTATTTGTTTGCAAAGAGCTGGCCTACCAATTCTTATCTCGTTTCATGAGCTTAATAATGATCTATCTTATGACTACACTGAGAAAAAAAAGAGGGTGCGAATAACTTTTTTTCCTCTTAACTTTAACCTTTTTTTAGGTGTAAAAATATATCAACATTTTTTAATGTTAATTTTACACCTTTTTAAGGGTAAAATTAACATGAAAAAGGGTAACTTTAACCCATAATACACCAAAAAGGGTAATATTTACACCGATTTTGGATCAATACTGCAGGGTAAAATTAACATTTACGGAATGTTATTTTAACTTTTTCGAATTTCTCTCAAGTGTAAGAAATGACGAACTAGTTCTTTGTAAACAAAGAGAAAATTTGCGTTGTTTGAAGGTTCACTCTGTGCGAACCATGCCAACATTCCCCTAATAACTTACTTGGAATTCAATAACATTCTTCTAAGCTTTTGTCACTTTCTTACAAAAAAGAAATACATTTTTAATAAATATATATTATGTAAATATCTCGTTATTTAACTTGTAACTCGTAAATGAGGTCCTTAACACCAAGAAGTCTTTTATTATTGATTAATAAAAAAACAATTCTAAAACTTTAATTTTTTTTAGTTTTCAAAAACAATTGAAAGTATTTTTATATATATGGGAGAAGAATTTATACATTATATTCGTGGTTGATATACTGATTCATTAATAGTAATAAAATTTTCAATATTTATGTTGTACTTTCACTATGCTATTATTCTGTTTATTTATGTATAAAAAAGTATTATTATTCGTACAAAAATGACATCAGTATTATGATAGTATCCTTATAGTTACATAATTACTTATAGTTTTTACTCTCAAAAGAAAATAATTGGAGAAAATTTTGGGAATCTATAATGTTTTCAGATAAATCCATTACCTAGATTTTTTTCATTTGACTGATGCTAGTCTATAGGGGAGACTGGGGCAAAAAGTCACAAATCGAAAAATTTAAAATAAGGTAAAAAAGATAGCGGCTCAATTTTTTTTCTATAGATAGCCTCCACAGACCTTCTTCAATGTCGTAAGTTTCTTAGAATTCGAACAAGGAATTTAGAAAATAAAAAATATCTAAATTTTTAGTCCTATTATTGAAATATTTTCCTTGCAGAAGATAACAATTATTACCTACTTGTTTTCCAAAATAGATGCACTGGTGAATATTTTCTAAATAATTTGGATTTTTTGAATACGAATCCGCTGTCTATTTCAAAATTTCACAAAAGTTCTTTTCTCCAAAAATCCTTTTATTAAAAATGGCCACTTGGGGTAAAAAGTAACAAAAGGTATAGAGGAAAAAGTAACAAAAAAGCAAAGCAATTTCTGATGTCTCGGCGAAAAGAAACGTCATTATCATGTCTCGCCGCTTTTTGTTTGCATTGGTTAAACGATTTTCAGTATTTTGTGTGCTTGTTTTTCTAAAACAGCTTGAAAAGCGCTTTTTTTTTCGTTTTCTCGCTTTTCTCGCAGAGAAAACGGTGTTTTACAAAGGTGTAGATGAATAAATTTTCTATTAAAATATGTCCTCTAGGTATTTTTTCAAATTTACGGAAGCCTGTAATGAAGCGAATCAAAATATGATAATATCCTTTGTCTGGTACTATTTGCCCCAGCATTTTTGAGAATAGTCACAAAATTACCTTTTAGAAATTGGCTCGATAAACGTATTTCCCTACAAAATAGAGGAAAATTACTTTCACAAAGTTGTAGAGCGGTAAATTTCCTATAAAACTGTGCTACTTAGAAATTTTTGAAGCGGTTGAGTAGCTTGTAAAAAATAAAATATCCGTTTTGTGACTTTTTGCCCCAGTCTCCCCAACTCTATATGTCAAACGGCAAACAAAATGGGCAGATAAACTTGGATCAGTTTATTATAGGTGAGGTTATTAACGTAAGCAAAACCGGATTGCATGCAAATTCGATTTCTAACAAAAGATGAGAGATATTATAGGGGGAAGTGGGACATCTTTGAAAGCGGGGCACCTTTGAAATTGGGATTTTCACCTATGTTTAAATGGAACTGAGTCATATCGTAATTTAGCTTCTCAATCTGTTTTTGAAGCTAATTTATATCACGATAAGGCTTAATTTTATTTAAAAATAAGTGAGAAATCTTAATTTCAAAGGTGCCCCACTTTCAAAGGTGTCCCACTTCCCCCTACAGCAATATGGAATCAAATTTCTGAAAAATTGCAAACTTTTTATTTAAATCAAAATATCTAGGATGTAAATGAACTGATAGAAAGATGATAGTGGAATATAGACCAGAATCTCATCTACAATTTTGCCCCAAAACCTGATCTTATCGGTTGCTCGGTAGCCGAGATAATTCATTTTATTTGTTTATGAGAGATTTCCTAAACGCCCTCACTTTTAAATTCTGACAATTAGAAACGGAGTTATGGCCATTTTAAGGAGTTTTTTTTGGACCATTTTAACTCGGGTCATGAGGGTCAGGGGATCTTGAATTTGATATTGATCGAAAGCTCTAATAAGTCCCAGCTATAACATACTAAAATTTGAAGTGGATCTATGCCATAAGGGCAGGCAGCCGGGAACGTAACTGAGCTACCCATATGTTCGTGATCAGGAAGTGACGAAAAACATTTTTGCAAAGTTTTTGGTAGGATTATAGTAGATGAGATTGTTAAGAATTTCACCTAATACGCTTGAATAATTCCTAAATGAGATTGTAAAGAATCTCAGCTAAAACGAATTTTTAATATCAAATGTTAAAGCTCTAGAAAGCATATTTCTCAAACGAAGGAGTGCAGGTTTGAACTCGTTAGAAAGGTCTTGGAATTTTTGACAAATCTGTACCGATTCCAATCGGTTATAAACCGATAACTAATTTTTATCCAAAATTTAATTTTCTAAACTATTTGGAGGGATTTTGAGTGATTTGTTAATCGGATCAAATCGGTTGTTAACCGTTACATGGTGAAAGTACGTTTGGGGTATATTATGTCACTAAGGGCCTCGACAGACCTGAGGATTAGCCGAGAGACGGCTTAGCGTACTTATATTAGAAATTATCGTCAAACTACATTTCTATTATTTTCCACTAAGTCGTCTCTCGGCTTAAGTCGTAAGTGTATCTAGGGCATAAGACAGTACTAAAGAAAGGATATTTGATTTCTTAAATTGAATTCTAGAAGAACATTGTGATTTAACAAAAAAATTCTTATGCCTAATTCCTGTATTTTTGAGCGTTAAATTTCCATTAAAACCAGATGAATATTTGGTTTTCTACTATTCCTATCAGTTTATCAACAACATCACTCCAATATCAATGCTCTAAATTCCACATTTTATTTTGATTATTATTTCTTATTATTTAAAAAAATCTAATGATTTTTACTTCAATTACTTTTTCTAGTTTGTAGTACTAAAATAAAAAAGCGCCAGTTCTTTGGGAATGTATAGGTCTTCATATAATATAAAATAAAGGCCTATAAATTTCCGAAAATTCCGTAGAACCACTATAGTTCGTAAAGTCAATATGACAAAAAGGCAAATGAATTGAATTTTTAAGCGCATTTAAATTAAAACCAAATTAAATTTAAATGTTCTTTTTGAGAAAGATTAAAGAATTCTAAATGAAAATCGTGTGAATTTTCACAAAACGTACATACTGGTAGTATTCCCTCTGAAATTAGTGCTTTACGCATATTGTTTTATTATTCAACTGATATTACAAAATAACAAATAACTCTCCCAGGGAAAGGCAATCCTAAACCTTCATTCAATTTACCTGGAAGGGGATACCCGGATAAATATCCATTCAACAGATTGTAGCATTCAAAAGCTCCATTCACTAGCATTGGGTGAAAAATCCCAGTGAAAATATTCCAAATTGTGGCGCAAAAATTAATTTTCCGAAAGAATGCCTCAAT
This sequence comes from Phlebotomus papatasi, assembly GCF_024763615.1. Taxonomy (NCBI): domain Eukaryota; kingdom Metazoa; phylum Arthropoda; class Insecta; order Diptera; family Psychodidae; genus Phlebotomus; species Phlebotomus papatasi. Next base: position 4,664,302 of record NC_077223.1, on the reverse strand, counting down.
ATAATGATGATTCTAAATTCAATCTAAATATGTGTAAACATGAAGCCTTTTTTCCACGTGGAAAATCCATGGAATATACCTTCAATTTTCCAAATAGCTTTTATTGCCTTCATTGAGAGTTTGTTTTTTTCGGTAAGTTAATTTGAACTTTTGTGTACAAGAAATGCTGAAGCACGCGCATGAGGAGATGAGTGAAATTTTCACGACTGTGAGCTTTTCCTCAGCTAATATCGTGATTAATTTTCATGGTGTTTTCCAACACCCACGACTTCTTTGCGTGTCCATATATCGTAAGAGAAAAATATTAGTCCATTAGAATGACTATCTTTCAGCGAGCTTTTGTGCTTAGTTTCCACTGCTGCAATGTTTGCCGTAATCAACGAATTTATTGGCACAAGTTTTCCCAACTAAAGCGCCAGTAAATAGAAAATCGATTTCAGTAGTAGGGGAGACTGGGGCAAAATTTGTCAAAACGAAAATTTCAATATTCAATATTTTCTAAAATAAAAGAGACTGAGGCTTGAAATTTTTATTATAGATAGCCTTTATGAACCTTCTTAAACTTACGAAGTTTCAAGGGATTCGGGGAAGGATTATGTAAAATAAAAAATAATGAAATTTTGAGCCCTATCTTTGGAATATTTGGCTTACAGAAAATATCAATACTGATTAGCTCAATTTAAGCACATTTCTCCTTAAGATAGAGAAAAATTATCTTCGACAAAGTTGTAGAGGTATAAATTTCCTATAAAAATATGTCTATTTGATATTTTTAACGTTTGCGAGAGTAAAACGTTAAAAATTATCCGAAGACTGACAAAATTTGCCCCAGCAATTTTGAGAATCTCCACAAAATCGACTTTTAAAAAAGGATTCGAAAATCACATTTCTTTCGAGATTAGAGGAAAATAGTCTTCTGCAATGTTGTAGAGCAGTAAATTTCCTATAAGTATATGCTTATTATAAAACGTTTAAGTTTTCTCAGAGCTCGTAAAAGAATTAAATATGCGTTTTGACATGTTTTGCCCCAGTCTCCCCTATTTCACTTCATTTGACGTTGGTAAATAGAAGAAAAAAAAGTCCTCACAAACTTCATTAGAACAATGCCAAATCTGTAGGTTGGATAGGAAGAAGAAAAAATATTTACTTTGTCATGTTAAGGATGACTGAAAGTATAAAAAAAGAGGATAACTACTTTATCTCTTTCCCCTTTCTATGGTACACTCAAATAATCAAATATATACCAAAGGTATTAAGTTGAAGAGGAAAAACTTGCAAGAACAGCATAAGCCTCTGAGGAGGATAAGTCCACTAATAAAATCATCTTGCTGAAATATCTGTTTTATTTTTGGTAGTTTATAGAGGAAGGATAAGTTAATCCTTTACACCTGGATGTAAAAATATTAAGTACACTAAATTTGAAGTAAATTTATAAATAACGATTAGAATATTAAACAATCGCCAACGAGTCTAGCTGGGAAAATGAATGCTCTCGGATGGAGACTTATCAAGATTAAATAAAACCGTTCTGTTTAATGGAGTTTGTAGGGAAAACGGGCTGCCGAAAACCATATTATTCTTAACAGGGTTTATTTTAATTAGGGATAGTTAAAGGGCCCAAATGAAGGCCTTAGTGGAGCTTTTCTATAAGAAACCACCCTCACTGTAATGTAATAGATAGATAGATAAATTTATTCATCAACAATGATCAACAATAAAAGACAGATTGGATTACTGACCACTGTGCGGGGAATCGATGTTAGTAGTATGTACACTGAGAGAAATCCGAAAAAGTTAAAATAACATTCCGGAAATGCTAATTTTACCCTGCATCATTGATCCGAAATCGGTGTAAATATTACCCTTTTTAGGTGTATTGAGGGTTAAAGTTACCCTTTTCATGTTAATTTTACCCTTAAGAAGGTGTAAAATTAACATTAAAAAATGTTGATATATTTTTACACCTAAAAAGTGTTAAAGTTATGAGGAAAAAAAGTTAATCGCACCCTCTTTTTTTCTCAGTGTAAGGTAAAGTATCCTCGAGTCTATCACCCTGGGTTCCTCAAGTCGACCGGTGGAAATATTTGTTCAATTTACATTAATAATAATATTTATTAAATGGTTTAACATCATAAGATCAATTATTTCATAATTAATTTATCAGTGAAAATATCATAGAAATATACCATAAAACACAAAAAAACCATAAAAAGACGGAGCGTTAAGGTATTTCTTAAATAAAAATTCTCAATTTTTCATTAAATTATGGCATACTTTTTAATATTCTTGACTTTTATCTTAAGGAATTATTTCAATTATTACCCTCACAGATTACTTGAGAATTCAATTTTTGAGTCTAATCGCGAGTTGAGGACTTAATCTTTATTACTTGTGCAAAAATTTTAGTACCATGACTAAATTAAAGATTAATTTTATGTGTTAAAATTGAAAGTGCATTTCACATAAATTGTTCCTCAATTCGACCGGTCGACGAATCATAGCAAGTGAAGTTTTTTTCACTTGAATGTTGTTCTACTTCTGAATAAATTCAAAAAAGTTAGTTTCCCTATTTATTTTATTGAATAACTAAATTTTAAGTGCTATTCATGATGTGTTAGACAAGCCAAAGTTAACTCAGTGACTTTTTAGTTTTGTGATTTGTTTAATTTTAAGAAAAAATGGGTGGTCAAGTAGAGGAACCCCAGGCGATCGAATAAAGGTACACTGATATTGAAGTGGTCGAGTAGAGGAACACTTCGCATTTTTGAAACATTTTAATTTTTTATAATTTGAAATTATATTATGGCTGAATGAAATTCACAATTAGATAGATAAGGATCTGTTCTATAGTTTTAGGTAAAAACCAATCAAAAACCACAAATTATAACTGTTTTTTCATAAGTTTTTCACAAAATCTATCCTTCAGTGATCCTTAAGTGCTACTATTATGAGTAAAATCTATGAAAAACTATGAAAAGCTTGTAAAAAAATAACAAAAAATATGAAAGTGTCTAAGCTACTGAGGAAGACGCGTTTAAGCGTTAAAAGCTTTGGCAAAGAATTTTGTATTTTCCAGTCCTTTTGAGGAATAGGGAAATTTTCTGTGTTTTAGCAAATTAATAGTTCTGCCCTTTGGGGAAAAGGGAAATTTTCTGTGTTTTGTCAAGTTATAAATTCTGCCCTTTGGGGCAAAGGGAAATTTTCTGTCTTTTGGCAAATTATTAGTTCTGCCCTTTGGGCAAAAAGGGAAACTTTCTATGTTTTGGGAAATTAATAGTTCTGCCCTTTGGGGAAAAGGGAAATTTTCTGTGTTTTGTCAAGTTATAAATTCTGCCCTTTGGGGCAAAGGGAAATTTTCTGTCTTTTGGCAAATTATTAGTTCTGCCCTTTGGGCAAAAAGGGAAACTTTCTATGTTTTGGGAAATTAATAGTTCTGCCCTTTGGGGAAAAGGGAAATTTTCTGTGTTTTGTCAAGTTATAAATTCTGCCCTTTGGGGCAAAGGGAAATTTTCTGTCTTTTGGCAAATTATTAGTTCTGCCCTTTGGGCAAAAAGGGAAACTTTCTATGTTTTGGGAAATTAATAGTTCTGCCCTTTGGGGAAAAGGGAAATTTTCTGTGTTTTGTCAAGTTATAAATTCTGCCCTTTGGGTCAAAGGGAAATTTTCTGTGTTTTGGCAAATTATTAGTTCTGCCCTTTGGGCAAAAAGGGAAGCTTTCTATGTTTTGGGAAATTATTAGTTCTGCTCTTTGGAGAAAAGGGAAATTTTCTGTGTTTTGGGAAGTTATAAATTCTGCCCTTTGGGGCAAAGGGAAATTTTCTACGTTTTGGGAAATTATTAGTTCTGACCCTTCGGGCAAAGGGAAATTTCCGTGTTTTGGGAAGTTATTAGTTCTGTCCTTTGGGGCAAAGGGAAATTTCTATATTTTGGGAAGTTATTAGTTTTGTCCCTTGGGGCAAAGGAAAATTTTGAATGTTTTAGCAAATTATTAGTTTTGCCCTTTGCGAAAAAGGGAAATTGTCTATGTTTTGGGAAATTACTGGTTCTGCCCCTTGGGGGAAAGGAAAATTTTCCATGTTTTGGGAAATTATTAGTTCTGCCCTTTGGGGCAAAGGTAAACTTCCGTGTTTTGGGAATTTATGAATTTCGCTCTTTGGGGCAAAGGAAAATTTTCTATGTTTTGGGAAATTATCAATGTTGTTTGTATCAATTTTCTGTGTTTTAAGAAATTATTAGTGTCACTCTATCGGGCTAAAGCAAATGTCCTGGGCAAAGGGAAATTTTTTTAAAGTTATAAAATATTATTGTACCATATTTGTATAATTTTTCGTTTTTTTACTTACTATTTTTGATTTTTTACTTACCATTTTTGATTTTTTTACTTACCAATTTCGATTTTTTACTTAAAAGTGTGCCAAATAATGTCTTAAAGTTTGAAATGTAATATTTTTAATATAATTTGAATTTTTTGTTACTTCTTTTTAAGGTGTGTTTCTTGGAACCTTTTGTCTTTGTTTTTTTTGTCATCTGTTCGTAAATGTTTGTTTTCCTGCCGAACATTTTACGAACATTTACGAATAAATGAGAAAATTTTACGAACATTTTTTTTTTAATTAGGGGTTCATCAATAAGATGATTGCCCCAGTTTACGAACATTTACGAACAAATGTTTGTAAAAGTACAAAAATTGTTCGTCTAATGATCATATTACGAACAATGTTTGTGAAAAAAGTACAAACTTTTACGAACATGTTTGTGGGTTATACGATTCACAAGCATTTCATAACTCCCCCATAGGACTTCACAAACATTTACGAACAGTTTTACAAAATATTTTTTCTGTGTACTTTAAAGAAATCACTCTTAAAATTTTGCTTTAATTGGTCAAAAATATCAACAGCTGTAAGTAGATGTCCTTAATGTGGCCATAAGTGATGCCTACACCCTATATGTTTCTTAAATACTTTAAGTAAATAGCTGTGCTAAGGTTTTACCAGTCTTCAAAGAAAAACTGCTCAATCAAAACATGAAAATGATATCGTTTTGCGTTAGTGGTGCAGGGTAGAGGAACTAAAGAATGAAAAGTACAGCAGAGGGGACGCTCGTTGACCTGGAATGGCTATTTTGACGACACTGCAACGTGAGACAAAAGGTGTCTGAACATTGCTCTCCTTTCATTATTCATGCTCTCTGGCGCTTTTTCCAACAATCAATCAATGCAAAAGTGAAGCTGTTGCATATAAAACTTTATTTCATAAAATATTAACTTCGACTAATCATCGCTCTGATCATGAGTGTCCTGTTTTTTTATATTTAAATTTATGATTTGGAATTTGATGCTCAGTTAGGCCATGCCTGTTTTATAGTTTAACCAAAAAGTCGTCAAATTCAAACACTTAAAGTACAACCGACATTCACGGAATTCAAGTATTCGTATATATCACGTAAATTCAATAAAATAATACTGTCATAGAGTTCTTGCCATTTGTGCAGAATTTATATACCCCTCGAGCAAAAGGACGAAATGGAATTGGATAAATGTGGAGTAGAAATGTAAAGAATGTTCTGTGTCCTTTAGCTAAAAAAAAAACTTGAGAAAGGATATTGCAGGACAGAGAGAAATTAAGGAAAAGGGATAAGATTTGTTTATAGTGTGACTTTAAATTTAATTTGAGACTTTGTGCACGGAACAAAAAGTGAAAAGGCTGCGCTAAAGAATGAGACAGAGTGTAATAAAAAGTGAAAGGAGGTAACAGGTGTGTCCCTCAACTTTCATGTCCGCTAGACTTTTTCCTCGCCTTTTTTGCTCCTTTCGAGTGAAAGTCATTTGAGAGACAACTTCTAGCCACATAGCACTTTTTTTTATTCGTTCTATATAGCAAAGCTTACGGCCGAGGAATACAAATAGGCACATTTTACACTCACTGAACTGACAATAATCCCCTAATTGTTCTTAGTGCGGTGTATCTCTTTTCCATCCACTAGAATCCACCACTCAATTTATCATCTGGGCGTATGTTGGACAAAAAAGAATTTGCCATCAAGTCACGTTCTGCTGATTTTTATTTAAGACACCATTTTCAAAGTCGATGGCTCGTGGTAAGAAGAGAAAGATATATGGTAACAACAAGAAAAAAAAATCTCACAAAAGCTCAGAAAGCACTAAATGTGAAAGTTTTGGTCCATCACAACTTTCTCATCATGGCCAAAGTGAGAAAAGCTAATCAGGGCATTTGTTCCAGAACGATACCATCTCATTGTTGTTGTGTGAGAGTCGACAACGTTGGTGAAAAGTGTCAGATACTGTGGCATCTTACATTGAGAATTGATGTCACAGTTGGAAAATTATTCCAACTTTTCCACACTTTCCATACGTTTCCTCCATACGTTATACTGAGGTAATTTAATGGGAAAGAAAGTGGCAGTATATTGAAAAGTTTTGCCAACAACAAAATGCCAGGGGTTTTAGCCACAGACACATTTGCACGATGTCTTACCTTAATTAATTTCCAACAAGAGCTTTTAGACCAAGTTTAGAACAGAAAATCATTTACTGTTGAATTTTACCACTTAAGTACCTACACAAGAATTAATTGAACTTCCTGACAAATACCATCACCATCATTTCTCTATTTACCCACGTAATTATTAAATTATTTTCACTTTAGTGAAAAAAAACTACTCAAGAGGCTGTATGACTAGAGGCACAATCTTAGTTGTGCGAGAGCGACTAAAATTTTACAAGTCTGACAGCAATCAAAATTGAAGCAAGTTTAAAGTACAAGGCGCGACGTCATGATCTATAGTAACTATAAAGTTTTTTACGACCACCAAAATGCAAGATCAAAGGATCAAATCAATTCAACAGGACCACACCGCGGCATTAGATTCAGACTGAATTGTCCCAAAATTGGATTTTGGGACAATATAGTCTTAATCTAAGGAAGCAATCTAAAGGGTTTCATTGGCTTCGTTCAGTAATAACCTTTCGAAGACACAAAGCAGCGCCACAGTCAAGCCAAAGCTATTCGAAAATCTACCGGAAGCCTAAAGTTGAAACGGTTTTTGAAAGTCTGTAAGAGACCAAAAAGTATGAGTGCAACGACTAATTTAGTACTTCAGAAGTACAGTATCGTCCAAGAAATCAGTCGAAAAATGAGCCTTCTAAAGTGATTGATCTTTGAGCTCCAATATTTCAAAGACGGAAACTTTTACAGTCATAGGTATGTTTGGACGAAATGTTCGTCTAGACTACCTCTAAAAAAGCTTGGACCAATCTTGAGAAAAACCCAAACACACGGTTTTGGAGAGAATGGAGAAGGGATAGGGGAAAAAGAAAAAAACTTCTGGAGATAGTGTTTTTTATTGAGGGTCATCGAAGACCGGAAGATGATATCTTTTACTATTTAAGCTCCAGAGTAGTGACACATGGGAAAGAAGTCGATTAACTAAGTTATCTCTCTTTGAGTTCGAGCACTAAAAGACAAGCAATATCTTGCACTCTTGAAAAATATATAAAATTATAGGAATTTAAATATATAATTTGCCTTTTGTACACTGAAACTTTTGTATAATTGGTATTAATCTTCTAACTAAGCCCTGCCCATATTTTACTTAACGTCACGCCCCTTTAAAAAGTCATGCATAAATAAAATTGTACTGATCCATACTTTATAGATCACTCTGTGAAAAGAATTATCTTTAGGCGCAGATCTTGGCTAAATAAGACAGCTAATACAGTGGTGGAAATAAGTATAATTCCACCCCATTATCCTTAAAGAAACTCAACAAAAAAGCCATACGTAGATCATAACGTCCTTTCATGCCAACATAAAAAATCGATATTTTGATTTTTTTATTCTAAGTATTTTTAGAATCATAATAGAATTTTGTTTTTTAGGCTGGAATTAAGTATAATTCCACTCAATAAATTTGCCGCTAGGGTATTTATTTTTGACTAATTTATGGTTAATATCTGTCAATAATTTCATTTTTAACCTTAATAAATAAATTAAATTCCATTTCATAATGTTTCACATTAATTTTTGCTGAAATATCGTAGGAACATTGCTTAACAAAACAAAAAATGAAAAATTAAAGTTTTGATGGCGATGGATCTTAGAAACTAAGAAAAATGACTTGGTACTATCAGATAATTATGAAATTTATTTATATATCCATCATTCATACTTCTTAAGGTACTCCAAGGACTCCAAGGGTGTCTTCGGTTGTTAGAGGCATAAAGAACATTTTGCCAATAACATTGTGCTTTTTAGTGTAAAAAGGGAATATTCCGCCAACAGTTTGATCAACATGACACGTTTTACGCTATTTGAGAGTTTCAAAGTTAGTTTTCCAAACAAAAAACATGCTAAAGGAAGATCTCTCATTCATTTTTATGCAAAAATATAACTTTAAAACTCTAAAATAGCGTAAAACATTTCATGTTGATCAAATTGCTAAAAGCCTTTTTTAGTGATTTTTACAATCACATTTCGGGGGAAAAGTCCTTTTTTCCACTAAAAAGCAACAGTGTTAGACGTAAAAAAGCTGTTTTGATCTCTAACAACAGAAGACTTTTGACTCTTGACATACCTTAACAGGCATATGTGGCAGATATATTGATAAATTTGATAACTATCTGATAAGACTAAGTCATTTTTCTTAGTTTCTAAGATCCATCGCCATCAAAACTTTAATTTTTCCTTGTTTTCGTTTGTAAAACATTTTCCCCACAATATTTGAGCAAAAATTTATGTAAAAGTTTATAAAATAGAATTATTTTATTAATTATTGTTAAAAATAAAATTATTAAAAGACATTAACCTTAAATTTGTCAAAAATAAATACTCTGGCGCAAAATTTATTGAGTGGAATTATACTTATTTCCAGCCTAAAAAAGAGAATTCTATTATATTTCTAAAAATACTTATAATAAAAAATCACAATGTCGATTTTTAATGTTGGAATGAAAGGACGTTATGATCTACATATGACTTTTCATCTAGACTTCTTTTTTTATTGAGTTTCTTTTTAGGATAATGGGGTGGAAATATACTTATTACCACCACTGTATAGATCAATTAAAAATTTCTCTAGAGATTCGAAACAGTATCTTTGATCTGTGCACGATCATGCTTTCAGTTAATGATCGTTCTTGTTTATCGAATTTTCTAATGAGCAGAAATCTTTTGTCCAGTAATCAGTATGGTTGTAGGCAGGGTAAAAGTTGTAAGGATGCAATCACTGAATTCTTGATGAGGGTCTCTAGAATAATGGTAATGACTTGGATGCCGTTTCTGGAACTCTTTTTTATAGATGTTTCTAAGGCATTTGATACGGTGGATCACGGGCTCCTACTCGCAAAGCTGCAGAAATTTGTTTTGACCTCTAAAGGTGTCTACACATTGGGAGCAATTTTCGTCAAAAATTGCGTTTTTGACAGAAATTTGACGTTTCCCCCTACAATGCTGCAGGGAATTTCCTTCAAAAAGCAATTTTTGACAAAAATTTCTCCCAATGTGTAGAGGCCATAAAAATAGTCAAAAAAAATGGTTTTGTTTTTGGAACACTGTTGTCTCATTCGTCTTTAAAGGGTTAAAGGGTTAACGTCTTCACAGCTCAGGATTAACTGATTTTGAGTGTCTGCAAGACCATTAGGAGACAGTCGTCTACATCGGAAGGCATGATCACTATTAAGGTGTCTACACATTGGAGCTGATTTCATCAAAAATTATTTCAAGAATTCTTAAAAGAAAAATTCCTATTTTTGAAGGAATTTTAGAAGAAAAATGCCTCCACATATGGGTTTATTTTCCATCAAAAATTCTTGACAGATTGCTATCATTCCCAAGTCTCTTGCTCTTGTAATTGCTTTTCATGAAAATTTGTTGAAAAAAAAAGCGAGAAAAATGTTTGTGGAAGTTCCTTGGGATAGTATTTAGTGAATTTATGTGGAAAATTTCCCAAAAATGCGAAGGAAGAGTGTTTTTCTGGAAATGTCGTTCCCGGTGGAATCCAACCCAGCCTTTGAAGGAACATTTCCTCTGATTTTTCTCTAGATATTGACGGAAATCATTGCAACTGTGTATTCCTGAGGTGTTCTTCAGTACAGTGGCTTTTGTACACTAATGCATTAACTTCTGGCAATTTCTAGAGAAAAATTAGAGGAAATGTTCCTTCAAATCGGATTCCAAAAAACACTCTTCTTTTGCATTTTTGGAAAATTTGCCATACAAATTCACTATAAATACTATCCCAAAGAACTTCATCACTTTTACTCACTTTCTCCATCAGAAAACAACAAATTTTCATGAGAAACAATCTTGAATCGCAATGATTTCCTTCAAGAATTCTGTCAAAAACGACTTTGATGAATTTTGATCAAATGTGTAGAGGGTAATTTCCTTCAAAAATTTTTGATGGACATTACTTTGAATTGGATATGATTTTTGAAAGAAATTGCCTACACATTAGACAAATTTTCTTCAAAAACCCATCTTTTTGTCAAAAATTCATACCAATTTGTAGGCAAATTTTTTTATGCACACTTGAAGCTCATTTTTGACAGAAATTTCTCATAATGTGTAGACACCTTTAGACTTTAAAAATGCACAATTTTCACCTCACAGAGTATACCCTGCCTAAAGCCAAAATCACATTGTGTACCCCGTGCACCCAATCAGGCTTTAGGAATTCAAAATCACGACAGGGACTTTAGTATAACCGATTCGTCTTTACAATCTAAAATATCTCCCTGAAACTACGTCGGTATCTCTTAAAACCTAATATTATTACTATTTTAATATTCATGATTAAAGAACTATCAGAAGTTTTCTATTAATTTCACAAAGTTTTTCCATACATTTAATGAAAGAAAACTTCAAATATCCTTATACCGTATTATTGCTCCAAGTCATTTTAAGTGAAAAAGTGTAGTTACATCCTCAAGCTAAATGGGAATTTAATTGCGAAATAATGTTTAACTGTGTGAAAAGTTTCAATTGAATATCTGAGAGTTCCCCAAACTTTCTTTCTATTGCTCAAGATTGGCTACACAGTTCAAATTGGTATTTTTCCAAAAAGTTAAATTTTCATTTGAATAAAACAAGCATAAAAAAGGTACTATTTTCTAAAATTTTTCATTAAGAACGTTTTAGATTGTAACCCCTTGATTGTAATTTTCACTGATAGACAATTTAATTTCCCTCACAGAAGGCAAATGGACATTTTGATTCTTGACAGTTTTCCGGCAACCCTTCTACATTTTCCTTCGCGATGTTGAGACTTGAGGAAATAAATTCGTAACGACTCAGGTGTGTGTTCTTCACTCAATCTACCCTCATAAAAACCACCCTAAACCGTGCATGATTACGGAAATTGGTAGAGAAAAGAGGCGTGAATGTTTGTGATTTTTCGCAGATAAATTTTGGTGTCAATAAGAATTGGAAAAGAATCTGTGAAATGTGACGGAATTCCTAGTGTAAAATGTCTGGCCCGCGGAAAATCGCACGAAGACATGGTTGGAAAATTTGCAAGGGAAATTTATTCAATGTGTGAAAATGCGAAAATTCACGGCAGTTTCCTGTAATAACATTTGGTATACCTTTTCAGCAATAAATCAAACACTTTCATGTTCAATGATAAATGGAAGAAGCTACAAATCATGTGATGTGTGATTCTCAAATTATATTCTCTAAAATGAGGGAAAATGGGGAAAATTTTTGGGTTTGGGAGGAATCCCAGCCCCGAAAACTCCAGTCTATTGACATTGTGACCAAAATGGGAGGTAAATCGATACTTGGTCGAGTGATAAATCTCATCATATTGAAAACGACACCATATTCCTCGGTATTTGGCCATCTGAGTAATATTGTCACGTCCAGATGACTTATTTACTTGGTATTCATCCCAACAGCTTCAACGTACAAGAGAACGTACAATGCAATTTGGAGAGGGATCGGTTAAGGAACTTTCAATATATCCCCCCATTCTTATAAGATTCTCCAACTACCTCATTGGCTACACTGGATATCGGAATCAGCCTTTGCTGAGAAACAGAGATTGATTCCGATAGGATTTAGCGCCTCATACTTTTCCAAGGGGCTACTCACTAGCTAATTGATTGAAAATTACCAATGGAAAAACATTTTTAAAAATGAAATACAACGATTAATATATATTCTAAATAATAACTGTTCAAACAAATCCTTAAGGAGTATGGACCCAAATAGACTCAGGCTAGTCATCGAGTATATTTAGTCTTTAAAATGAAGGCTTATTATCATCAATTGGATGTCCTTTGCATACATTTCCCTTTACTTCTTGATAGTCAAATATTACAGACTAAATATTCTCCAGGATCACCTTGTGAATCTATTTGGACCCTAATATGCTGAACAGACCTGCCTTAAACCGAAAAACGGTTTAACGTAATTGGAATCAAAATAATAGATTCAGATAACTTTGTATTCCAGGAGGGGAATTCTGTAACGCTCTGGCAATGCCATATGACAAATTGAGTTCGAATCTTAGGAGAGCTTTTTCGAAATAGCGATTCTGTAGCCGTGACATTGCCATTTCAGCTCACGTGGCATTGTCAGAAGTCACATATTTGAGATTTCTGGCAATTCAAATGACAATGAATTTTAGTAAACAAATCAACCAAGACGTACTGTATTTTCATAAAATCATCACGTAAAGGGATTTCATTAAAAAAATGAATGAATTGCATTTTCAAACTCATATACTTACTTACTTACTTACTTACTTACTTAATTACTTACTTACTTACTTACTTACTTACTTACTTACTTACTTACTTATCCGGCGCTGCAACCAATTACTGGTCTTGGTCTGACTCAGGACCCGTCGCCACTTGAGCCTGTTACGCGCCACTTTTCTCCAATTCCGCACCCCTAATGAGCTGGCGTCCTGGTCCACGCCGTCGGTCCATCTGAGGCTGGGTCGGCCTTGTGTCCTCGTAGCATAGAGTCCGCCCCTAAAGACTTTCCAGGCTGGGTCGTCCTCATCTTTGCGAACCAGATGACCAGCCCACCGGAGCCTATTGAGGCGTATTTGCTTGACGACAGTTACCTCTCGATAGCGCTCATACACCTCATGGTTGTATAGGCTCCGGAATCGTCCCTCCTCACATAAAGGGCCAAAAATCCGTCGTAGGATCCTCCTCTCAAGCGCGGCTTAGAACTCATATGATATGACAAAAAAGCTCGATTGACCTTGTCAGGTTTCGAACTCACGCGTGATAATGCCACGACAATTACAGAATTCCCCTACAGGGGTGACTTTACAGCCCTACCTTTCGTAAGATTTTAAAAGCAGGGACAAAAAGTGACCCGAATCTACGGTACCATTTTTCTCATTGAGAGAGAGATATTAAAATTTTGTCTCGTCATCGAGATTCAACAGAAGTGTTGAATTTTGAATTGTTATGTTACATGTTTCAGTACTTTTAGTAATACGACTTACCTTTCTCTTAAGAGCAAATCTCTATTGATTTTTAACTTTTTTTTTATTGATTTTTAACTTTTTTTGGAGTTTATTTGGACGGGTAGACTAAGGTGCTCAAAAGAGCCTAGGTGTCTGATCATCCGCTGAATTAATTAACTCTATTTGCAATCTATCTATCTATCTAAGAGCAAATCTAGCCTTTATATCAGGATTTCTCCCACTGAATTTTAGGAATGTTATAACAATATTATCTGTGTAGTAACTGTGTAGCTTTAATTGGTCTTTAGACTAAGGGTTTATCCCAGTTCCTGAAGGTTTCAAAATCCTAAATAGCAATCACTTTTACTGGTTTTTGAAAATCTCATTGTTCATTCACTTTCATTATTAAATCCTAAATCAAAATTTTCTCAAAAACCTTGACCAACAACCAATTAGAGAAGTTAAGCCACTTGGCTAAGCCTTAGGTCTGAAACCCGTATTACTGTACCCGTGTAGGAAGGTAGCGAATAGGGTAAGGTTCTAATTGGTCCTGGAGTCAGTTACAGTTTGTTTGGAGATAGCTACAGTCCTTAATGCCTACTCAAAACCCGTGTTTCCTGAGTAATGCAGCCTGTGACCTCAGGCTTGTACCGTGTCTCACCTCACAGTATTCTTTTCGTGAAGAACTAACATCGGGTTTAGCTAAACTAGCACGACAAAACGACACTTCAAAATATCTATGGAATGTTAAAAGTCATGCAGGCTATTGTAAAGCGGAAACGACCTCGGGCTCGGGACAGATCCGGAGAAATATGACTGAAATACATTCAAGATCTTGCCTTGAATCGTTTTGTGATCGACTCCGAACCGAACACCTTTCTGAAGTGGCGAAGGATCGATAGGCATGGTCTGCTAACCTGGGTATCCTAAGCCTGAGACACTGTTAGTGATAAGCGGTTCAAAATAAACGAATCACTATTGATATTTAAGTAAGCTAAGTAGGGAGTAAAAACTTTGTCAGTAAAGCATCAGAAACGGTTAGTAAATTGAGGAGCTCAGAGTTAAAATACGCTATTTTAATAAGGAAATGCATACAACTCAGAGTTTTTTTTTTTGCACTGAGCGCCTCAATTAATCCTCTTTGGTCAGTAAATGACATCAAATTGATAAGACATTAGTTTAAAAGGGTACTGAAACGCACAATATGAACGATTTTCTGTGACTTTGCCAGTGAATTGATAAGTATGAAATTTTCATGATATGATTTTTTTGATATTGTTTTCCGCTCAAATAATCTTCTCTCCTTCCTAAGTTAATTCGTTTAAAAAATTACGTTGTAAAGTCATTCGAATTAATAATTTAAAAAATTACCTTATTCTTACATCACGTTCCTAATTTGAGAATAAAATGTTTGTTGGTGAACGACATCATTTTTAGAGACTTTTTCCAACGTTCTTTGTTTTCAATTTTTCTTACAATTCTTCGTTAATAAGAAATTTAAGGTCTTCGGGAACTAGGCTAATGTCCTGGACACACTTACGACTAAAGTCCAGAGACGACTAAGCTAGTTCATAGCCAAGTTTGTTCCTGACACACTACAAACGAGGCTCAACATTTTCTGGCACTCACAAAACATAACTTTCGTGGGTTTCTAAGCTGATATTTCTACTGAAATACATTAGTAGTCCTTTGGAAATGAAACTACTTTTAAATTTACTTCACAATTCACGTATAACAACAAGAATTATTCACTTGAATCGCCTAAATTGGCTTAAGTCGTGAGTTAGCTTCCACCTCACAAATAATTGTAATTAACAATAATTATTGGACGTGTACTGAGACATGATATTACAAATAGTTTCATTTTCAGAGGAGTATTAGTGCATTTTAGTAGAAATATCTGCATAAAAACCCAGTAAAGATTTGTTTTGTGGTGCTAAGCCTCATTTGTAGTGTGTCAGGAACTAACTTGGCTATGAACTAGCTTAGTCGTCTCTGGACTTTAGTCGTAAGTGTGTCCAGGGCATAAACCTCTGTAGTCTCAAACAGGGGGGTGACATTATCTCTGAAAAATGCGTCCACATTTAGTGTAAATTTTTTCCTGTTTTCGTACACATTTCACAAGATATCCTCAAAGCTACGTAGATTGCCAATTTGGGGTTTTCGGTTGCCTCTTCGTTATTAAATTGGCTTTTATTTTTTATTAGTATTTTTCGCTAATTTATTCTACAATGACAGAAAACAGCTAATAAAGTCAAAAGTAGTTTCGGCACGCTAGAAAGATATGGGAAACGTAGGAAATGGCATGCCCCTGGTCTCAAAAGCGTATTAACTTCTCACAAACATTTTTGCTTTTATTCAATTTATAATTTTTAAAATAGAATCTTTTTGGAGAATTTCACATCGTCTTATGCATCTTAATCCCTACTTATCAGCCCCTCCACTCCCTGTCTTGCAATTTCAAATTTGGCCTGGAAAATCAATAGGGTTTCGTATGTGGGGAAGTAGATGTTCAATTTAATCCCAAAAACCACCCCTTAACACGTTAAACCCCACGCATATTGATGTCCTACACGTCTTGTATGAAAAATTTAGAACATATTCTAAATACCTTCAATAATGACAATGAAGATGTCGAGCAGAAAATTACATTTGCTTTGATCGTCCCTCAAATGCCACCCTTGCCACATTTTCGCTCATGTGACTCCGCACACAGGCCTAGTGCTACTCTTCCCAACACCATTGAGACACCCCCTGAACACATACCCAATCACGTCGTTGAATAAATTAATGAAGTAATCTCTGTTTCTGCCCTACAGGTGAGAATTCCCAACTCGATGATCTCTACACAAGGTACCGACAGCGACTCCGGAAGAGTCTGTTCGTATCCGGATTGGGAATTGCTCTCATCACCTGCACAGTTTCACTCATTTTCTGCGGCCTCGGGGTTCAGGTAGGCTTGAAACTAAAATTAATTGAGTCTTCATTAAAAAGTATTTTTAATTCAGGGGTGAAAAATTTTAGATAAATTAGGAAATTCCGATATTTTAGATGAAACGTAAAGCAGTTGGAGATTTCTCGGGTTTCGCAAAACATTTTTGAAATTCTTGAAGGCTGGAAGACCCCTTCAATATTTCAGGAAGGTTTCATGAAATCGACTCCTACGACACTTATTAATTATAATAATTTTTCAAGTTTAAAAGTTATTAAGGCTCTACTGAATCCATTTCTTAACCCATTGTGATAAGTGTATATCCATTACAAAGGTCTTTGAATTCTTGATAAATTCAAACAACCTCCAACAGGTAATATATTTTTAAATTGATCTTTTATTTAATTTTTTTGACTTTCATGCGGTTTTGAATAATTTATATCTATTTCAGTGCTTTGCAAATACCCGAGAGAACGAAAGAAAATCCTAACCAAAGTATAGATACATAAAAGCCATAATCTTCAATTCAATGCACTCTAAACAGTGTTTTTGCCTTTTACCTCTTGATTTAGATATTTGAATATGAAATCCAATATGTATTGTTTCAAAGGATTAATCAGGATTATTGGAATTATCCGATGTGCATGACTATGCAAATCCTCTTCAATATTCCTGAAACTAAAATTCAGGGGGCTATTGAGCATACAGATTTCTTTCTTTTAGTATGATTTGTATTTTAACTTTGAGAATGAACTTTGAAAGTGTTCACTTTTATTTGTTTACAGCGTTTGTTGGATTTAATACTGCTGCCCATTGTATGTCTTGTACTCCTGAGTGTCCTGGTGGCCTTGCAATTTCCTGCAGTGCTGAATTCACCTCTGGCTGCTCTCGGATTTGCCATCCTGGCCACTGTTTGTTTAGGAGCTGCCGCTACATTTGTTGGTGGTCATGTAGCTCCACTGCCCCTGTTCGCCCTCATTCTGGTAAGGTTCAGTTTTTTGACAAAATAAACACCCTCTAGCATCACTGACCTTTTCAATTTAACTTTCGAAATTAAAGGGAAATTATGAATAACTTGCAATTCGAGAAGTTCCATGAAATTTTATTTCTTGAGCGGTTGAATGTGTTACGTATATTTTCCGAATTCTTTCTTTTCTAGAAGTAAAATACCTTTGTTGTATTATTTTAAAAACTTAGTTATGGATTTTGTGGTATAAAATTAGTCTGATCAATCCAAGTAAGGCTAAGTGCGGTACCTTCGAACGAGATAACCTTCGGACAATTCAATTTCTTCATTCCTCTCGTTCAGAAATAACCTTCTCGATTTGAGAGCTCTCTCCGGTAGAAGTTTTTCCTTTACCGATTCGAAGGTATATCAGAGAGAACTTACCTAAAAACCCGTTGGAAGTTCGAACGTTTAAACCAGAGGTGTGCAAGAAACCGTTAAAACCGAATTAACATCAAAATAAGTTTGTTATAGTAGCGTTTTGACCATTGACGTACATGTTTTATTTGACGTTAATTCGGTTTCAAC
Organism: Phlebotomus papatasi; assembly: GCF_024763615.1. Lineage (NCBI taxonomy): Eukaryota > Metazoa > Arthropoda > Insecta > Diptera > Psychodidae > Phlebotomus > Phlebotomus papatasi. The sequence continues at coordinate 4,646,387 of NC_077223.1, read as the reverse complement.
GGTTTCTTGCACACCTCTGGTTTAAACCGACGAGTTACACAAAAGTGAGCAAATTTATTAAAAGGGCTTTTCTTTGAATGAAAATGCAATTAAAACGTTCTGCCATCCTAAATTTCCACAAAACTACACAAAAATTCACTTTTTGCAGCAAATGTTTGCACACTGTTGTTGACATTGTTGACTATTGAAGTGTCAAGAATATCGAAATTCGATATGGCAGAACAATCAGCGCTAAAGCGGCGAGTACGTGAACTTGCACTTTAGGCCTCCGGTAGATTTTCGAATAGGTTTGTCTTGGTTTTGGAGTGGCTTTGTCTCTTCAAAAGGTTATTACTGATAGGAGCCACTGACCCATGCGAACTCACAATTGTGAGAGTCGAGTAAGAGATCTCACCGTCTAAGAGATAACGAACTTGTCTATTGCGCCACTGAAATCCCCATTAACAACTCAATGTTGAATCGAAGTACAAAGGTAATTCAAGGATGATCCACCGTTTTTTAATGTTTGAACGAGAAATAGAATAAATTTAAACAGTGGATTAACGTTCAAGCCAAAAATTAGACCCCCGATGTCGGTGGTATAGTTTCTGGCTTAAATTTAGAATAAACTTGTCCACATTTATCCGTAAATTCTTCCCGAAAATACTGTTAAAACAAATTGATATAATCTTGGGATTTAATGAAAATAAATAAGGCTTTCACTCTATTTACAGCTTCTTAAAAAAAACCAATTTTTCTTGAAATAAAAAGAAACATCCACAATACGCGACTTCAAGGACTCGCCATTGAAGCAGGAGTTGCAGGAGCCGCGCTTTTTTGCATCCCGAAAACATACACATTCTTTCACATCCACAATATTGATTCCCATTTTATTTTAGAGAATCTTTGCAAGTCTAGTGGTTCAAAATTACCAAAAAACGAGAAAAAGCCGTGGAATCTTTCTAAATCGAACGAAAACATTGACGAATTGACATTTTCTGGCATGCCAGAAAAGCCAAAATATGGGGTTGCCGTATGAGAAAAACGGCTTACATCAAAGCACTATTCCGTGTTTCTGCATACGAAAACATATTTAAACCTAGCTTAATTTTAACTCTAGACTAACGTTAATCTATGGTTCAACTTATTCAAGTTATTCTTCGTTTCAACATTTAGCTGTAAGAGCATAGAATTGCATTGAGCATAGCATTGTCCGAATCTTAATTCGTCCGAAGCGGTACCGGCCAAAATCCCGAGCGGAAAAAATAACAAATGGGTCGACATCCCGAAAGCCAAAATCGAGTCGAAATCCTGAAAAACCAAAATCTTGAATGGGTCAAAAGTTCGAAAATTCAAAATTCCGAAAGCCAAAATCCCGTCTGTATTATTATCTCGAATGAGTCGAAATCCCAAATAGGTCGAAATTCGGACAAACCAAAATTCTGAACGATCGAAGATACCGAAAATCCAAAATCCCGAAAGGCAAAATCCCGAGAGGTGAAATTATACCTACGGACTACTTCTCAAAACACGAAAAATTCCCTTTGACTTCAACAACTGCGGATGTAATCGTGGTACTAACTATGACACTTTTAAGAATTCCGAATTTTTGATTGCGAAATTTTGGCTTTTCAGGATTTTGGCATTCGGGATTTTGGCCTATTTCGGGATTTTGAATACTTCAGAATTTCGACCCACTCCTTTCGTTCAGTAATAACTTTCCCGGTTTAAGAGTTCTCTCCGGTTGAGGTTTTTCTGTACCGATTCGAAGGTATATCAGAGAGAACTTACCTAAAAACCCGTTAAAAGTTCGAAAGTTTAAACCGACGAGTTACACAAAAGTGAGCAAGTTCATCAAAAGGACAGTTATTTTAGTGAAATTGCAATTCAACCGTTTTGCCATTGGTAATTAATAAACAATAAGCTAAGATAAAATAAAATTAGCACCAAAAATTAAATTAGGTTGGTAATTTCTGGAGTCACACTTCTCATAATCAGGAAAAAATCGTGAAATCAAAATTGGATTGAACTACATTGTTTTTTTTTTGTGATGTATAGAAATTGGGACACACGTATATAAAACGCATAAATAAGGAACTAAATTTTGAATCCATTAAATTTTCTAATTTAAAGAATATTTTGTAAATTTAAAAAATTAAATTTCGGGTGGTAAAAATACGCAAAATATTAATGGCTCCGGCACACTTTTTAGAACAGGAAAAGGTCATGAAATCGAATCTCATATCCCTTTCTTTCTCAGACGTTATGCATATATCTATCTCATTCTTTCGAATTTCAAATTTGACTGGGCTAAATCGAATTTGCAGTGATGTTTAGAAAAAAAATAAGAGCGCAAAATAATGAGATAAACAGATGCAAACTGTGTGAGAAAGAAAGTGATTCGAATTTTGACTTCATGAAATTTTCCTGATCTAAAAACTGTGCCGCAGCCACTAAGATTAAAATTAAAATTTATTTATTTTCCTTTTTGTGAAAGTTTGCATATCAATTTCATTGATTTTAATGGCTCTGATACACCGAAGATAAGGAAAATTTCGTGAAATCAAAATTCACATTCATTTATTTTTCAAATATTTTGCACATGTATATTTCACCGTTTCGCACTCCAAATTCGGTTGAGCTAAATTCAATTTTTTATGACGTTTAAAAGAAGAAGAAGACTGCGGAAGAGTGGGATAGACATATGAAAAGTGTCTGAGAAAGGGATGCGAATATCGACTTTATAAGATTTTCTTGTTTTGAAAAGTATGCCGAAGCCATAAAGTTTAAAATTAGGTATATTGCTCAAATCTGATTTTTTTCTCAGATCAAATTTGATTTTATTCAGCTTATTTTTTCAAAGGTGACAGAGGTCACTTCGCTGTGGCCTTATTTTTGCTCCAGCTAACAATTTTGTCAGATTATTTCATGAATTGAAATTTTTTTCAATAATGTTTTGTACAAAATGTTTTTACACAATTTTTTGAATACGGATTTTCAAAACTAATGGCTCTGGCACACCTTTTAGAAAAGGAAAATTTCATGTAATCGAAATTAACAATCCTTTCTTTCTCAGATGTTTTGAATATGTCTGTCCCACTCTTTCGGATTCGGACTCCTCTTCTCCTTTTGAACGTCATAACAAATTCAATTTAGTTCAATCTAATTTTGAGACCGAAAGAGTAGGATGGACTTATGTAAATCTTTTGAGAAAGAAAGGGACATGAATTTTGATTTCATGAAATTATACCAAGCTAAAGGTGTACCAGAGGCATAATAAACTTTTGCAAACAAAAATCAATTCAATTTAATTTATTTTCATCTCATTTCGTATTTTTTTCCTCCTTCCCATGCGTCCATCGCCGTCTTAGCGCTGATTCCCGCCTCCAAGACTAAACGATGGAAATGTCCCTTCGCATGCTACATGTTACTTGCTACAAAATCGTTACATTTGCTTAGGGAACAAGCCAGACAGAATTGTGAATCTGAATTACGGGGCGTGGTCTATTTTTTCATGAGAAAATCCAGAAAATCCCTCAGGATCTATTACTTTATTTAAATTTTCAATGCTGATTGAAACACCTAATTTGGCAATAAAAGTTTCAAATTTTCAGTATTACCATAAACCTCAGATATCGCGTATCGTCATTAAATGTGCGTGATGCGGAATAATTCAATTTTTCAATTTGTTTTCCCACTCGATGAAGATTAAAAGTCACCCATTGATTTTTGAAATCAGCAAATGTCCACTCAATGTTTTATATAGAGCATTTGCAATTTTCCTTTCAAGTGCAGAATCAACAATTGAACGGCTTTGCATACTGAAATTGAATGAAGTGCAGAGGAATTGTTTTGAATATTGAGACCATTCTGTTTGGATAGTAGGGGGAGGCTTTGATGTTTCGCATACAAAAATGATGTCCAAGTTAAGTAATTTTTTCTGACTACAACACGAACCGTATCAATTCACCAACTATGCCAAAAAAACCTCTTACTTACTAGGTTCAAAATCCTATCTCACAAAATCCTGGGAAATCCTCACATTTTTCTCTAGAAGAAAATGAAAATTTAATGGCGATTTGTCCGATAGTTCAATCAAGTTTCTATTTTCGCATATAATTTACATCACTCAAAAACGTCCCATTTTCACCGTAAATTTTGCACCCGACATTAAAAGTTACACATCATTGTTTAGACGGAACTCTAGTCTATCTGATTAAATAGTTTATGTGAGGAATAATATCTTTTAATATTACTTTTATGAAGATTTGTAAAAGGCATAATTTTATACACTGAGGAATCCATTTTCTTTCTTTGATTTTCAAATTCCATGAAAATGTCACTTTGGCAACCCCAAAATGTATGTGGAAATTTGAAGGTTATGTTGCATCTTGACGTCCGCAACACACAAGTGAGGTTATGTTAGAACATTAAAATTATAGTGTTGCCAGATTCACTATGCGATACATAATAATTCTTAATATCCGATCGATGAATATGGGTCAAGTTTGCGAATTTTTTTCCACCCACAAAAACGGCCTTCTTCATTCCAAGAGGTTTTTATACAAATTTATTATTATTATTATTATTTATTTAAACCCTAATAACCCCTCTACATCCTGTGATAGTAGTTTTCCAAAAAAAGTGATAAAAATTGTGCAAAATTGTACAAAATATTACACATTAAAATTACAGTTTTGCACCTGTTTTTAATTTTTGTTTCCTGAAACTAGGAAAAAAGAATTAGACACCCAATTTTTTCAGGAGAGGTGGGATTTAAGAGTAGCTATTAAAATATATAGCCATATGTGAGATTCATAAAGGAATACGGAAGAAATACGAAGTGTTTGATGGTAGCGTATATGCGAAACATCAAAGCTTCCCCCTACTTTGGTGGTTGGGGAAAATTCACTGAACCACTGAACGTGAGAGTTGGAAAGTGTGAGATGAAAATTGAAGCTTTTGTGGGATTTGTGAGATGCACTCAAGGTAAAGTACTTTGGGCTTGTGCATCAATGATAAATTCTTGGAAATACCATTTCTAATTTCCAAAGAAGAGCAACAAGGAGTACAATCAGTGAATTGATATTTCAAAATACATGATCTGCATTACTAGAAAATTTTATGCATGATACAGTGTATTCCAATCTGTTCAGTTCAAAAAGTCCTTCTCATTCTTTCAAATAAAGTTATGGAAGATTTCATGTATATCGGAAAAGCCAGAGAATGACTGAGGAAAATTGCACAATAATCTTGTAGAGCAATAGAAGACTGCAAAATGCTATAGAATGTCTCTATTCTGTGTGAAATCTCATTTTGTAACACATGAAAATTCTAAATGGATATTTTTCCGTTAGCATCATAAATCGGGTTTTCTTGGAAAGGAAATTGCTTGGAAGTATTACCATGGTACTAAATTTTATGATCAAACTAAGTATCAAATATACAGGAGACTTCTATTTATTGGTAAATGGAAAATCAATAAAAACTATTTGCAGATGGACCATTTCTCGAGAAAAAATCTTGCGCAGATATTTGCTGGCATCTTCTAAACATCATAACCAATTAATTTCCAATTAATTGATTATTTTCTGTGCTCTCTTCTTTCTAGGGTGTTCATACGATGTTGCCGGTGTCTTGGCCATGTTCAGTCGTTCTGGCTGTTATCCTTTCACTTGTACATTTGGCCTACAGGATAGGAACAAATTTCCAGGAATTTCCACCACTATTCCTCCAACAGGTAAGATATCAATTAAGGATTAAACATAAGTAGACATGAGTATACCGTAGGGTAAAAGGCTCTTCTGTAAAAAAAACACTTGCCAGGTATTTATTGGAATTCTTAGAAAATAAAATTTCAAGAACGAAATCAATATGGAGTGGAAACATAATTCAAAAAGTTAAAAAGTTATTTTAAAACATGGCATTAGTGGCTCTTAAGTCGGAAAGTGTAGTCTTTAAAAATCTTGTAGAAGGAAACTTTGAAGCTTCGGATGACGAAAGCCTCGTATATCTCGATTTTTCCTATGTTCCTTAAAGAATTTGACCCAAGTTCTTTGTCAGGAAATTTGTGATATAGAATTATCTGTAGGAAAATGTACATCCATGAGTAATACATTCACGAATATATGAAAAAATCAATTGGTACGAAAATTCTATTATCCGAACTTTAAGCTTTTCCGTGAATTCACATCTGAATCGACAAATTTTGCCGATTTCTTCTGCGAGGTTTTATAAAGTATTTAGGGTAAGTGTGCCAAATTTCGGCATAGTTGCATGCAAGCGCCAAGGTCTCAAGTTTTAAATGCAATATTATTAATACAAATTGAATATTTTTATTACTTCTTCTCAAAGGGTGTTGCTTGGAACCTTGTAAAGAGTTTACCGTCTTTATTTACTCTATAATCATTCTTAATACATTTTCAAATGAATAAAAATATAGACATAGCTTTGGTGCCCTATTTCGGCCACCTTCATTCTCATAGTTCCTTGTCCTTTGGGAATTCTTCCAATTTCTTTTTCACATCATCTCGTTTGTCGAAGCTACATTTTTTGTTATTTTTTTGTATTGTATAATCTCTAGAGTACGTAAAATCTAAAAGTTCATGGAAATTCGAGGAACAAAAAGGTGGCCGAAATTGCAAGCTGGCCAGAATTTGACACACTTACCCTATCCTTATAATTTATTTCATAAAATTGTAGAAAAAATTCTAGTGGCTTCCAGTGTTGTCAAATGGAAGATATAATAAACACAATGCAATTAATTCGCATTGTTTTGATTTTTTTTCGCGAGTCTTATTAATAAAAAGATGGGAAAGCGTCCTAGCTTTGCTGAATGCTCGAACTCACAAGATAGACCTCCCATTGAATCAGTTTTTCACATGATTTTTTGGTGTCCAGATTTTTTGGTGTTTACTGGTCTACTCCAGATCAAATTGCCCGGCTAACACAAGATGAGCTGTTACTAGCGCAGTGCTATAAATAAAGGCATTAAACATGCTCTTAAATAATAACTTAGTCCAAGTACATAAATTAAGTACTTATTAAATACTTAATTAAGGCATTTTTTGACCGAATGTAGTGACACCTGGTGACGAAAAGTGGAAACTGGAATAGAGAATACGACGGACACATGTTAAGCATTGGATAGAAAGAGGTGAAACAAATTGACTTTTTAATGGGGGTCATCAAGGACTGGAAGTTGATATCTCTTACCGTTTAAGCTTCAGAACAGTGACAAATTGGAAAAAGACAATGATATAGGAGAAACTGTGGTACCACCAATTTCACACGAATTTGTAGTTAATTGTAACAGACGCCAAAAATTCACATCAAATTTTCCTTCTTAAAATTCGTGAAAATCAGTCAAAAAAGAAAGAGCTCTGCCTTATATACCTTTTCGCAGGTTTTCCGTTGTATAGAAAATTACTGTCGAATTAAATTTGTCTATAAATCACTACAAACTATCTTGAAGTTGAAAATTGTTCAAGAAGAGGGTTACAAAAAATCATTAACCTTTTAATTAATTAATTGAACAAATCGGATGAAAATTAAGCTTTGACCTTCAATAATTCAATATGGCGAATTTTCCGATGATAGATGTCTAAGGACGAAATGTTCAGCTGGACTACCTCCGAAACATATCCAAAAATAAACGAAATCGTTAGGGCCGATTTTTTGCAAAATTAGAAAAACCTCATTTTTCGCCTATTTTTGGGGGATAGGGAACGCATGAAGGGGGAGGGGGTAAAAACAAAGAGATTACTTTCGAGATCAGGTCATTTGAGGTGGGGTCACCGAAGACCGGAAGTTGATATCTCTTACCGTTTAAATTTTATATGGGTCAAGACTGAAAAAGTGCGAAAAACAGTATTTTCAAAATAAATCTATTATCGTCACTTTCCCGATCCATCACCGATTATAACCGATGCAGTCTGGTTCAGAATTAAAAGATCTTTCAAAAAAGTCCAAATTTAACCAAATCCGTTAAAAATTAGGCCCTCCAGGGTGGTTGACTTTTGACCTTGTATAATTTAAGATGGCGAATTTTCCGGTGATAGGTGTAGAAAGAAGGATAAAATGTTCGACTAGACTACCTCCAAAACATATCCAAAAATGAACGAAATCGTCAGGGCCAATTTTTTGCAAAATTGGAAAAACCTGCTTTTGGAGGGGTTAGAAGGGGTGGGGGTAATTTGGGTAAATTATTTAGATAGAGAATATTGACTTGTGGGGTGGGTCACCGAAGACCGGAAGTCAATATCTCTTACCGTTTGGCAGCTAGGATGGAGAGAAGTTGAAAAAAACACGATTGTCAAAACTGCTTTCTTTTGGAGTTTGAGCAGTTAAAATAGGGAAAAAGTTCTCCTAAGGAAAAAACCAAACCCCACATTGACATCCCGATGGTGATGAGTGATATGTACCCCTTGAACTTCACGATCCCTAATGGTCTCTACACACTAGAGAAATTTATGTCCCTATTGTAGCAAATTCCCTACGGTTGTGTAAGAAAAACGCTAAAATATGGACATAAATTTCTGTAGTGTGTAGAGGCCATAAGAGTAATCACGAGAACATTATTTATTCGACCACTGAAGAAGGTCCACATCGGGACCAAAAGCTCTGGGCAAAACGAAAAAAGTGTTATCATCTTAGGGTGACCTTTTTCACTGACGAACACCGGAAAGCCCCTTTCAAAGTACATTGCGCCAGTCCATCATCATTGACGTGCTTAATTTTTCTCTCTTTTTCAACTTCTCAACGAACGCACAATTTTGCAGAGCAGTGTAAGATAATACAACCACCTCTTAAAGTATTTTCTTTTGAAAGACTTTACGCACATTTAAAATAATCTCCACAGAAGTCATATAAACTCTCCTGAAATCCTAAACTTTATACCTTTGCGAGAATAAGATAATAAATAATAACACTCTTACAGTATAAAATTACATTTGAATCACGTTTCAAACAATTGAGTAAGCGTGCGAAGGTAAAATTGTAAGCCATGGAAAATTCTGAATGAAGTTTGGCTTTGAGTTTTTCCATGAATCAACACAAAATTGTACATTCAATTCACATTGCTTGTGGTTTTTGCTCAGTACCAGGAGCAATTCTGCACAGGTTCTATGTGAATTTATATTAGTTACACTGCAATTGCACCACCATGATATCCTCATTCTTTGTCCATCAGCTAGAACTATTATTTACTACTCTTCGTATTCCATAATGACGAGGAGGATTTGTGGATTTTCATACAGTCAAGTGTGCTAATTCGGGCGCTTTGCTATCTGGATCGTTTATGACTAATCCATTTAAAATAATATTTTTATTTTTATTTCCGTAATATAGTCACTACAGTAACATAATATAACTATCCAAGTTTTAAAAAAAGCAAAAATAATATTTTTATCCATTAAATAAGTGAGTGTAATCGACTCATTTCAATCTTGTGCCAGCTGGGTTCTTCACTAAAAATTTTCTACCAGTGCAGTGATATTTTCGCTAATGACAGCTGGTTGATTGAAAACATTTATTGTTTTTTTCTTGTGAAAAAAGTATTTTAAATCCAAAGTTTTAATTAAAAGTGAATTAGCGAAAAGGCGACCCAGTTAGCGCATGCTGACTTACTTCAGTATTATCATTATTTTATAAATTTTCTTTAATATTTTTGATAATATTTTTTACAATATGTTTCTGAATGAAACAGTGAATAATTCTATGGATTTAGAAGACGTAAAAAAGAATTTCATCGGTTTAAAAACAAGCGTTTAAGTAGGACTCTACGAAAAACGATCCAGTTACCCCACCTTACTATACAATTCCGCTTTATTTATTTAAAATTATATTTTACTCTTTGGGACTTTTTACATTTATAAATCACTCTGAGCAGGTTATTCTTAATTTAATGCAAAATTTCGCGAAAATTGTTTTGAATTTGTCTTGTACCAGAATTATAATGAAGTTTAGAAGAAGTTTGGTACAACTTGGAATTGAATTTGATGTTCATAGTTTGATTTTTCATTTAAGTTGTGAAAGTTTCTATAGAAAACAAATAGTTGGGAAATTTATTTATATCACGAAAGCAGGGGCATGACTTTTCCTATGTTTCCCATGTGTTTCAAGCGTGCCGAAAAAACTTTGGAGTTCATTCGTTGTTTTCTGACATTGTGGAATGATTTAACAGAAACCACAAATACAAAATAAAAGCCAATTTAACATGGAATAGGCAACCGAAAATCCCAAATTGGCAACGTACGTAGTTTCGGAGGTATCTCGTGAAATGTGTACGAAAACTGGAAAAAATTTACACTAAAACTGGTCGCATTTTTCAGAGCTAATGTCAACCCCCTGCACGAAAGATTACGTTAATTAATTTTGCAAATATATTTAGATAGATGTGTGTATGAGAATTTGCAGAGCGCTCGAATTCAGAACTGTAGGGGGAAGTGGGGCAACTTTGAATTGGGGCAACTTTAAAATTGAGCTTTTTCTTATATTTTAAATTGAAACTGGACCTTGCAGTGATATAATTTATCTCCACTAATTACTTGTGAAGCTAAAATAAAAATTATAGAAAAAAGACCAATTTCAGAGCTGCCCAATTTCAAAAGTTTCCCATTTTCCCTATTTTTTTTATAAAAATATTCGCGAAAGCTCATAAATAATACAAATGCACAAACCGTAGCACATCAAAGCCAGAGCAAAGGTGCTTTAGGAATTCACGCTCTATTCATACTTGTCCTGAAGTATTTGAAAAATCTTATTGAATTTCCTGCGATTTTTCTCTGGTGTCAACTAAAAGAGCTTTCATGAAATGGAAAAGAAGAACGTGAAAGTATGCGGATGAAAGAGCTCCCGCTGAGGAAGTCTAAATCAAAATGTGTATTATGAAAGATAGAATTCCAGAAATGTGCACTTGAGATATCTCAAGTAAGACTGTCTTATGTCCTCTGTCCCACAGCTCTGCGGGGAAGCCATCCTCCTGGCAACTGCAAGTGTCTCCGGTCTCTACTACCGCATAATGTCGGATGCAGCCCATAATCGGACCGTTGATGGCACAAGAACAGGAATCGAACAGCGGGTGAAATTGGAGTGTGAACGCGAACAGCAGGAGCAATTGCTCCTCAGTGTCATTCCAGCTTATATTGCTGCAGAGGTAAGTATATTCAAAGAAAATTCAGATATATTTGAACGCACCTCAATCATAATCACTTGTCTAAATTATACTATCATGACTTTTAAGTGTCTCTATAGGCTCAATACATAAATTAATTTTCTAATACATAGCAATATTTTTTAAGGAGAATACTAATAAAATGTCCGTGACGGGATCGGGAATCTTCGTTTTTTTTTTCATTTTGTTTTTCACACTTTTGTTTTTCCCAGTTTGTCTTTGGTAATCTTGTCCTTTATACATTTTGCACAATTATCGGAAATTTCGTCTGTGACACATTTTGCACAAGTATATTTTATAAGTTTCCAAAAATTTCCCTTTTCCCAGAAAATTTCTCTTTGCCCCAAACGACGAAACTAAAAACATCCCAAAACACAGAAAATTTCCCTTTGTCCCAAAGGACGAACCTGAAAATTTCCCAAAACACAGAAAAATTCCCTTTGCCCCAAAGGACGAAACTAAAAATTTCCCAAAATATAGAAAATTTCCCTTTGCCCTAAAGGACGAAATTAAAAACTTCCCAAAAATACAGAAAAGTGCCCCGATAGGTGATTCTGATAACTTCCCATAACACAGAAAATTTCCCTTTATCCCAAAGGACGAAACTAAAAATTTCCCAAAATACATAAAATTTCCCTTTGCAAAATTTTTGCTCAAAATGGTGGACGGAAAATACGACATCCCGTCGATTTTTTTTAAAATTGACCTCTTTCCTCTTTCCTGATTTTAATTCTAGTTGCTAATTTGTTTTCTTGGATAGTTACTCTATCTAAAACAATAGAGTTTGTAATGAATTAATGCACAAAATTTAAATTCAATGATCATTACGACGTATGTTTGACAGGGGTTCCTCGCGCCCCCGTAATAGGTAAAAATTGTTCCTTTCCAAAATATTCATCTATTAATCTGTAGGAAACAAATCCCAAAAAATGAACATTCTATCTCAAGTATTTCTGGTACATTGACTGAATGGGTTAATCGGACCTTCGATTGAATCGGATGAAATTGGGGTGTCCTTTGTAGTATTCCATGAAAGCTTTTTAAAACACTAAAAAAAATTCGTATTCTGACCCGAAAATTAAAACCGGAGATATGGCAATTTGAAAATTCAATTTTTGACTCCTTATAGACCGGGTCAGGGGTTCGGGGGCTTAATTTTTTTAATCGAAAGCTCTTAGACCCAGCTATAACATACTAAAATTTGAGATCGATGCCATAGGGGCTGAGTTATTGAGAAAACAAAATTTGAGGGTGTTTAAAAATGGAGGACGGGGGAGGGAGGATGGGCCGGTAAGTCTGACATCACTAACTTCTGGCCACCTATTAATATTCAACCTTTGCCGAAAACGGCTTGTCGATATCTCTCTTCATTCTCCATCTAGAAGTGGTCATACGCCGGACGGGACGAGACATCCACGAAAATCGATTTTGATGTATATGATATTCGTGGTCTATGAGTGTCAAAACGTGTAAATCCAAAATTTGGGCCCGATCTAACGAGGTCGGATTTCGCCTCGGACCGTAAAATCCCAGGTTGTGAAAAATCTCAGCTAACTATTTATGAGGTATCTGAATTACTTAAAATCATCAAAATCGGACTAAAATAGGATTTAAACTTATCCTTGCAGTATTAAGTCTGAACACCTTTTTAATCGAACATGGTTTCCGGAAATTATTTTGAAACTTATGAACAATGAACACGTTTTGTACTTCTTGTCTAATTCCGTTAAAATCGGTGTAGAAATAAGAACAAAAAAAAACAAAACCTTCTCAAAAATAATTCCTAAGTGGATTCATTTTGCCTAAAAGTCCTAATGGGCACTCAATGGGTCAAGTGGTAGAGCACTCGCAACTCGAACTAAGCAACCTGCAGTCTCATTACCCTTTAAGTGTCCTTTAAAACCATTTTTTACTCGGTTATACAAATTCAATGGCACTAAATGGGTCAAGTGGTAGAGCACTCGCTCTATGATGCAAGTGTCAAGGGTTCGAATCTCCTTTAGGTCACCAGAAATTTTTCTGGCGTTAAAGGTGTTCGAATTGCATCCAGTGAGCTTCACTGCAATTGATTCCACGGGCATGGGACTTACAACCTCATCCCGAACAAGAAAAAATAATAATGCATGTCTAGAAATCCTCTTGCGGAAAGGCCTTGTTCCTTCATGGAATGTTATGCTAGCATTATTATTATTATTATTATTATTATTATTATTATTATTATTATTATTATTATTATAAAGGTCCTAATAATAATTTTATTGATTTTTATATAAGCTCAAATTCATAAAACTATTTTTTTCAAATTTTCGAGATAACTTTTGTTCTTTGTATTCTAAAAACTACTTCTTTTGGGGATAATCTTAGATCCTGGCTACACTCTTAAAAACTAAAGAGAGCTTCTTATCAATCCTGAATGATGAGAACCTCAATCTATTGACAATTTTGTTTTTGGTATCCCGGGGCCCACCATCATCATTTGCTGACTGGACCTTTTATCCTGTATCTGCCACTGCTAATCAATAAGCATAATGGTTCAGTCATCCAGTGTTAAGCTTGAAAAAAATCAATTTAGTCACAACGCAAATGACGCTAGAAAATATAGAATTCTTCTCATTTAAAGCCAACACTGTGGATTTTCTACCGTACACCATATGTCCTCATTAAATTAAAGTGAACCCCATCCAGCATCAGAGGATGTTGCGAAAAGTGATTTACTTTAATCGCTGGTATAGTCATCAAAATGGCAATTTCACCGGTGCCCGGTGATATAAAAAGGAGAATTTCATTAGGAAAAATTAACTGCAGAAGCATTGTAAGTTCCACAGTAGCTGGCTGAGGACACAAAAAATCACACCACAATTTATCGTCAGTATCATATCTTCCTAACAATGCCTTGGAAAACCTTCTTGGTTGGCAGGGTAGCACCAGTTTGAATTTTTCATTCGACTCACACCATTGAAAACCTCCTCTTTAATTGACACTCACCGTATGGAGACAAATTTCCGCCGTTGTACCTTATCACGTCCCTGGGTAAAGCCACATATACACACAATATCCGTGGGAGATGGTAAATAATGAAAATGGGTGGTGGAAAATGCAAAGTAACTTGGTAAAAACTCCAAGTCTCCCCTATCTCTCTCAAACATTGATGAAAACAGCAAATTTTTGGATGTCTATAATTAGGGTGGTGTACGTTTTATGAATTGTGTGGAATTTATCAAGTTGTCGAGAAATTATTTTCCATTATATTTTCACGCCCAAAAACTCCACAGAAACATTCAACTTTTTGCCTCAAAAGAGAAGGATGCCATCTCTAAAAACGCAGGAGATGAGATTCCCCAGAAATTTGAGGTCAGAGTTGAAACTATTTATCTTGCAAGGGTGTATATGATAAATTTTTGCCAATCATCCACCCACTGAAGTCAGCAAAGCATTTATCGATTGAAACCATCAAGGGTTTTGCATCGGGTGAAAGTCAAGGAAAATTATTAAAATTGTATGGGAAACCTTGACTGGAACAACACCAAGCCTTAGTATTATTCTGCCATTGATAAATACATTCCTTTCTATGAATTTTTTATTAAAAAAAACTCCATGGACGTCAAATGAAGCACAAAAAATTAATCAAAAGCAACATTTCCGGAAAAATAAAATTACTTGAATAATGTTAAAGAAGAAAAATTTTATTAGAGTTTTTGTAATTCTGAATTTAAAATCATTTTATTGATTTTAATCCTTTTTAAAATTGATTCTATCCCTCTGTTAGTGATTGATTAATTATATCCAATTTTCTAATTGAATCTATTACAGGCTTCAGACCTAAAGAGACTGATTAATGGTATAGTAATAAATGGAATAGATTTTACTTCAAAATAGAATAAAATTACTTAATTTAGTCCATCAATCGCTAAATACAATAAAAAAATCACACAAGAATTTACAATCAATTAGTATAAAATAGGGTAGAATTGACATCAAAAGGAGTTTAAATTAAACCCAAAATAGGATTCGATTCAATTAAACTCAATAGTAATTTTTGAATAAAATTCCTATCAAATTTATTATTGAATTTAATCACATTGGGGATTGTTCAATAAGGTTATGATAATCTGAATTTTTCCAATGGCTATTTTATTTGACATTGCGTTCGACAAACTATTCATATTTTTTGGTTACATCCAAATTAGATTTAATATTACCGCAAATGAGGGTGACTTTGTCTTCCATGGGTAATTTTGACCCCCTACTGTTCATAAGATTTTCTTTAATTCTAGCATTTAAAGATGGTTCTCTACCGATCCGATCTACCATGTTTAATCTGTCAGAACCATTCTTACACATTAGAATTAAAGAATGAACAGCAAGGGATCAAAGTCAGCCGTCTCTACGGTATATAGAATATTTTATCCTAAAGCTAACAAGACAATTGTAAGTCAATTATTATTATAAACATAGTGAATGATGTGAAGGACAAGGGATAAAAGTAGTTGAGCGTACGTCCGCCAATGACACCTATATCACCTTTATGATTGAATAGGCATTGGTATGGGTAACAATTTTTGTTCCGGAACTAAACTCCTGAACCATGGGGAAAAAGTTATAGAGCATAAAAACCACTTCCTGGAAGAAAGGGTGTTTTCAAAACTGAAGCATAAACTGCAACATAAAATATATGAAATGAATGCATAGCAATCCTATCGCAAGTTGTCCTTTTTACATGAAGCTAGGGTCAAAGGAACACTTCTTCGATATGGAACCCCTATTGGCACTTTTGTCAAAAATTGTGAATATATTTAATGTATCTAATAAAATGTATGTAATTTGACGTTTTCTCATTAATCTACGTTTTTCGATAAAGAAAAATGTTCAAATTTTGTATTTTCAATGGTAGAGTAGGGTGTCAATAGGTGTTCCTTTCACCCTATAATATTTTAAGACAGGTAATGGATTAAGCTGACAGAGCTTGCAGACCAAAAGTATTTCGACAGAAATTTTGTATATTTATGAATGGGGTAGTATGTATAGTTGAAAAACTTAAATCATACAGTGACTTCATACCGAATATCAAGATCAGTTCAACCGATCTTGAGTAATTCCATGTGAAAATAGTATTTTACGAAAGGATGAAGGCATTTTTACAAGGACTCATATCAAATATCGTCCTGAATTTTGGCAGTTTTTTACAGTATATCCTAAAACCCTAAGGTGATCTTCACACTAGAGATTCGGCCCAGTTCCGGAAGATATCAAAATTCTGAATAGCAAGCAAGTTTATAGTCTTTCAGAAAATACTGGGTCATTTGCTCCTGATAT